>NC_089866.1:15777500-16977500 GCF_036373705.1 Amia ocellicauda | reverse complement strand
ATGACCCCAGAAGGCTCATTAAAAGGGCTTTGTTCATGCTTTCTGAGACTTAACCTGAGGAAACTCAGGAAATGTTAGAGCACTAGCCACTCCAAGGATGACCCTAATGATTTGTAATGCATCAGAAGTGTTCTCCCAGAACTTTGGCTGTTGAAATCTCTGTAAAAGGGCAGATTTGAGTTAATGAAGAGACAGGTCTGGCAACTGAAAATGAGGTCCTTTGCTTTAGGTTTCTGTGAACCCTATAAAGGCAGGTTACCAAGTTTGTAAATTTAAAAAGGGCTGTGTACATTTCGGTACTTCCTGTAATTTATATATTCAGATGTTTTTCAAAGGGTTCATATAAATCTATCTACAATATTTAGGATCTTTAAATGACTGAGTATAATTTGTTCATTTTCAATTTGCAGGGCAATTTCAAACAATTTATATCTGTAAACATGCACCTGTCATTTCAGAAGCTATCAACACTAGTTATATATCGATATATTATATTCTTGTGATATGAAACCTAATATTAAGTTAGGATAAGGGTTTGATTAATGATTGTTTATGGTCAGGATTATTGCTGCATTAAGTCTGAGATGACAGGTTTGGATACTCCAGAAGCATTTTAAAGAGAGTGAATATACAGTCCAGTTCACAAAGGTAATATAAAGCAATTGAAGAGATGTGTAAGGTCTCATAACTTGGCACTCCGGATGAAAGACAATAAGATGTTTTTGGACGCACACATAAGTGAAGCACCACTAACAGCAAAAAAAAAAGAAAAAAAAAAGAACACTAAGATAATGAAGTTGGTATTACATTTTCTATCACAGAAATGTTCACTTAGATCAGTCACAATTAAAAAAAGGAGACAAAGGATTTATAAGTCTACATTTTCTGTCATGCTTTCGTGCAGACGGACTATAAATTCAAAGTGCTAGGCTGCTCGATGCAGTGAGTTTGAATTGCCATGAGGTTCCTTGTTACCGACTGTGAAAGCGATTTCTATGGTAGTGGAGCAATTATTCTCACCACATGAAAGATCAGCGCTAACACTTAGCTCATCAAAGCGCCGATGTTAATAGTTGCTCTGCCTCATCCAGGCACAGAATAGGAAGAAGTTTAATTGTTTCGCTTTCAAAGAACGTGGCTAAAAGAGCAATAATTCTTTTTTTTTATTCCGCTATGCTCCGGCTTCCTCTCCAAGGAGCTTCACAGATGTATTTGCAATTATTTCAGTATGCGTACAAGGCAGGTTTATGACTTCATCTTTCAGGCATCCTTCAGCCCGGAGAGGAGGGATGATGGACTGTATTCTGACTGTGGCGCAATCAATAGTGGTTGTTACTCTGCCTATTGTACAAAAATTATTTTATTTTATAGATCCATCACCTGCTGTTTATGGAGCCTTCATGCTGTAGCGGGCCACCCCCACGAGAACATGAGGGAGACAGCGAGGGGAAGCCAACAAAAAATGCAGACGACAGGGCTCAATAATCCGCTTTGTTCTTACTGGGTAAGAACAAATACTGGGTTCTGTGTTCAGGTGGCTCAATCAGAGAGTATAATTATAGGCATTCAGAAAGAGTTACAATCAAGACAGGGGATATGACTGTTTCCCAGAGAGGAACGTTGCTGCAGGCTGCGGAGTTAAGAGCAAGGTTAAATACAAGTCATATTATGGCAGGAAACTCTGGGCTGACATTAAATCAAACCATACTGCCTTCCTCCGTTGGCTTTATGATGACTTTCATTTAGACCTGATTTAATCCACCACTAACCCCCTTCCACCTCCATCTTTAATCAAAGTATTTTACTTCATAGGATCATTGATCGTTACATAATAAGGGCCACTCTTACAATGAGAGCTACGATAAGAAGTTGTATGTGCTGAAATAGGAAATCAAAGCCGAAGCAGATGCTTTAGACCAGTCCGCGAATAAAAGAGAAATGCAGGGAGTCTGAGATGTGGAATTTCTTGGGAGAAAACAAGCAGACTGAGCAGAAAAGGACTTGCACTCCAAATGTTCCCACAATGCACTGGGTAAACAGACCTCAAACAAGAGCCGATATCCATTGTAATGCTGGTCATACCAAAGAAATAAAAACAAAGCTTAGTGGGCTTCCATTAATTGAAGCAGTCTTCATATTTACCCCCCCCCCCACCATCTTAAATTCGTAAAAATCTCTGTCACAACAGCTTCAGCTTAAATATCTATAAATTAAGTCTGTTAGCCTTAAACCAGGGGATGAGAGAGATCAGAGTTTTCCGAGTCTCCTGGGCTTAAGGGAATTGCATGATGTAGGCATTAACAATGTGCATGTGTGGCTGTTCAAACCTGGATATGAATCAGCTGGATTTAAAGTTTGTTTTGCTCTGGGCGGTGCCCAGTTTCAAGCTGTGACATTCCATGTTAGAGTCTTTGAACATTCGCAGTGTTTTCTACAGAGGTGTCAAGGTGCATTTGCAGAGTTGTCATTCAGGGAGAATCGCTTCTGAAGGTTATTATTAACTGCAATTATGATTATTATTATAATATGTCATGCAGTTCAGGTAGCCCCAAGCTGCTGTCAATCAATAATCTGTGATGATAAACTAAATTGACTACAAAACTCAGCTCACAGCTGCGTTATACCTGTAAGTCTCGGGGTCACTGGATGTGAATGTCACACAAAGTCCACATTTATTGTGTCAAAATGGATATGCTTTATTTTTTTCCCACAACAAGCATGTAATAAAGCAAAAAACTCACTTTAGAACACACTTAATTAGAAGTGTGTGTGAATATGATTCAGTCATAATCCTTCAGCCAGAAATGGGAATATGATTATGACCTTTACTTTAACTGTGCTTCAATGATCTCTAAAATGATTAAAATTAAAAGGAATGGTAAAATTAATAATGGGTTAATAATGCAGAATAAAATGCCCCACGGCGTACTTTCGACAAGAGATGCTAATGTAAGTCAATGGTTTGCGTTCACACTGTGGGATGTAGTATTTAGTGGATCTCATAATTTTAAATACAATACAGTCATTGCCTGCAGGGCTTGATGGGTTAACTCGTTTTAGTCACCCTTGAGAAGACAGAACGGTGGACTCCATTCAACTGAATGCAAATCAATTTTCCAGTGTGCAACAAACCCTTAACATAAATGAAATCAGGTAGTGCAGCTAACTTTTAACTTGCTCCCTTGTCATTTTACCATAAGTAATACACTTCAGCATTCAACAGATATAATTAAGAACCTGCCATAAAATGTTAGAGAATGAAAGCAATGTAATTAGTTTGCAGTATGTTCTTTTTATTGGCAGTGCCAGTTACAGACTCAGCAGCTAATGGAAATTAAAGGAAGCAGGTGTATTTTTCTTTTCTTTCTCAGCACATAAGTATGCAAGAATGGATTATTACAATAGACTTCATCACTGGAGACACAAGAAGACAAATCTGTAGGGGCCTTGCACTGAGGCATGCACAAGACTGAGAATGACTTCCAATATGTTGGCCAAATTCAAATGTTTTGACTACTGTGGGAATAAAAATAAGTTAAAACTATGTATGAATAAACATTGGTGTAGGAAATTCACCACAGATACATAAAAGAGGATCATTCATTTGCATTTCATTTATGCTCATTTGTTAATCATCCCATTATTCTGTTTTGATTAGACACCACCTAAGTGATTTCCAGTTAAAAATATATTTTGCACAAATTACTAACCAAATATTGAATTGTAAAATACATTACATTGATAATTACATTTCACAGAGAAGCAACTACTTGTTAAATATAATTAGTAAACGTTCAATTTTATTCATATGTTTTACACTTCTTGACTAGTTGTAAAGCCTTTTTTAAAATGTGCCTTCAGCAGAAGTTGACATTATATCTAAGAAGAAAACTTAAATCAAATAAATTAGGGCCACTATAGTGCAGGATAATTTGGAGAATCCAAATCACTATTATAGATAAAGATCTTTTACCTGGCATTATTCACAATTATATTTCAGGTCCTCAGTGTCGAAATCATTAGGGAAAGGATATAGGCATTTAATGCAAAATTAATCAAATGTGTGATTAAAAAAAATCCAACATCATTCCTCAAGACCTGTGTAAAAATGATTAACAGTATATGTAAGTACACATTTGTCTGGTATGGATGCCTTTGTAGCCATGGGCCACTTTTTACACATTTAACACACATTAACTACATGCTAACAAATACAATATTAGCACTGTTCTTATGAGTAACTAACATGTAGTTACTGAGTAACTACTATGTAATTATGGAAATCTATTATAAAGTGTTACCAGGGAATTTGTGTGCATTACCGTTTGGCAACACGTACGCATTGGCAACACGTATGCACTACTCATGGTATTGAAAGATCACGCAAAGTAACTTACTGAAAAGGACAACGAAAGCTTCCAAAACATATTTTTTCTTGTTGTTGTTGTTTGCCCCTAATTGCTTTGATTATCATATTTGTCTAATGGGGTTGGTAAAGTCATTTTGTATTTAATCTTCAACCAGTCAGACTCCCCCTACCCCCCCTACACACAGACCCTCTTCTGTCTCACCCCGGTCTTTGATAGTTTCCCCTGGTCAGTGTTTTAGTGCCATCTGTGTTCCGCACTGACAAGAGTTGGGCGACGGGAGGAGATGTCAGACAGGCTGGGTGTCTTTGTTCTTTCAATCATCTGCCCAGCTATCAGCTTGTCGGCAGTAATCTCTGCACACGTCTTGACAAAGGGGTGACAGATGTGAAGTGTCAGCAGGAACAGGCAGATTTGTGGGCTGAAGTATGTGTGGCAAACAGATTGGGCTCTTTAGCTAAGGGCAGGGGAGTGCAGTCTGAATAACCCGACTTTTTAACACCACTCCTATCCTCCAGTGAAATAGAGGTGTAACCAGTGTGCGCAAAAAAGGTCATGTTATGTTTAATAATATAAGCAAGAAACAATTAGGCTTTTTTTGTCAGAACATATTTTAAAAATCACTTTTCTCTGTATCAAATAAGTTTTCCTGTTCTATGTTCTGTGAAAATCAATAAAAACCCTCTGTTAGGCTGCTTGGAAAAGCAGGGGAGATATCGTATACAATTTACAGTGAAAATGGGAAAAACAAGCTAATTTAATTTAGTTGACACTATAACCATTTGCACACAAGTTTTATGCTGTCAGAGGGGATTTTCATAATGTCCTTGAGTGTTGAGTTAGAGCCCTGGCTGCCAGTCCTCGCCTACTCATGCTCTCTGATTGGATGTCATAACATGAATGCATGGTGGAGGCAGAGCGATTATTAGATCAATAGAAGACTGGGAAAATAAAATTAACCTAAACTATTCATATTGATTCACCACTTCGGTTCTGTAGGTCTCCGTTGCCCTAATTATAGAAAGCAACTGTAAAAATAAAAATACAAATCTCTCTCACTGTGTACCGTACCCTAAAGTCTATAAACAGGTTATATATATCTTTTTTTTTTTAAAGGAAGTACACAGATTGGAGGAATCCACAAATAACCCTGCAATACACAGATGTCAATAACCTAGCAGCCTTTATTAGATGAGGTCAAATGATGCAATGGGGAGATGTTTCAGAAGACACCCACACATGGCTTTTGACCGAAAGCAATATGATGCATAAAGAGGCAGACCACTCTACACGTACAATGTGTCAGCAACCTTTCAAATAAATAGACACTCATATCTCTGAATCAATAGTGTTATATAAAAGAGAGTGTAGAAAAGAACAAGTGGGAACATGGGAACAAAAACCATCAATGGGATATTCAGAACGTCAGAGTAGAAAGAAAGAAAAAATGCGTTGCGAGAGGTTGTTAGCACAGTAGCTTTATTTCAGTGTACAGATTAGGCTGCATGAGCAGAATTTGGATGCTATTGTCAGAAACCCGAAGACCTGTAACTTCAAATTCCAGAACTCTCGGATGCAAGTAAGAGAACTGGACTCCGAATGAACACGACTAAAAACAATATCACATTCAACGGCTTTGTGAAGACACAAAAGAAACTTGAATTTACGCCGTTATCTTGTACATGGATATCTCATGGGTGAAATCAAAGACTGGGTAAAGAAACTGGGACAGGAAGAAACTGCACAATAGTGAAAGGAAATCTGCCCATGTGCCTCAAGAGAAAAGTATTTGAACAATGCATACTAGCAGTGCCTCCAAAGCCTGGACATTCATTGCCAAAATGACACAAAAACTCCAAACAACACCAATAAACATGGAAAGATGCTTGGAATAACAAGATGAGATAGAAAAATAAATAAATGAATGCCAAACAAAGACGTGTGACATCACTGAACGAGTGAAGCTGTTAAAATGACAATAGGCTGATGATGATATATATCTTTATTTGTATTTATTTATTTTCCTCACTGTGTGTCTGTGTGAGTAGATGAAGAAAAACATACAGATCATTTCTATTTGGTTATATTTCATTAGTTTGAACTGTATGTCAATGACCCCATGCTTGTCTTTAAATGCCCATTCCATTATCCACTTAAATCTGACCTGCTTTGTGACTCTAGTGAGTCCTCTAGCTGTGAACTATCACCGACAGCCAAATCAGAATATTGCTAAGCACCCCATTTAAGTGCTTATCTTTCAGAAAGCTGTTTGTCATAAGATTAATCAATGCCTGCAAATGACACTGATTATCACGTACAATTGCTGTTAACCTCAGGCCTACAGGGCATCTACCAGCAGATGTGATCAAGAAACTGAAAACAACAAAATATATCACAGAGATGCATCAATATCAATAAACAATAATGCAAATGTATGTATTTAATATTGAATATGTCAGCTAGGCTATGGTCATTGACTGGAGGGCCAAAGAGATTCTGGTCTTCATTCCACCTCTGGTCTACTCTAGAATACATATTTGAAGCAATTTTTAGGATATGAAGCCAAATCACCTGCTAATTCCAAGTCTTAATCAGTTGCTAAGTGAATGTTATCTATCAAAGTCATAAAAGCCTTGAGGACTAGAATTGCCTACCGCTAATCTATTAGAAGAGATGAGTCTTGTTTGACTTCTATTCCCCATCTAGACTGGGGGGGAGGATCTGTGAGCTGCTGTCACAACCTATTGTATTTAGGTTTTGTAGAAGACTCTAAAGCTGTGAACATGAAGCCCTGTCTAGATGTTCACATGTCACATCATGGACAAAATGAAGCAGCAGAGCTACCGCTATAATAGTTTGTCATGTCTGATCAAATTGAAACTTTTAACTGCCCATTTCATGAATTAATAAAGAATCAACCTAAGCAATTGAGTATGATGTATGTGATGACATCCTTTTTCTTGTGCTGAGTTTGATTGACTGATCTGATTGACTGATAGGTTTAATAGACTCATATGGGCACTTATCCCTTCTCCAGAACATATTTAAATGAGAAAGATATCGGGATAAGGGGAAGCCGGAACATATTTCAATACACGTCAAGATATAGGCAGACCGCTTTATGAACAGTTCAGAAAAATCACTTTAGTCTTTGAGGTTCACCTCCCTTAGAGAAACAGTTAAAATGTTTTCTTATTCTGCGGAAGTTAAAGACGTGTTAATCATTTTACAAACACAGCCGTCATGACTCAGGAGGGAATTCCTGAAATATCCAAGCTCAAGTTTTCAATCTGTTTAATCCAGAAGCAACAAAACTGATTCCCCTCCCCCTCACAACAATCAGACAGACACCCCTAGAGAATTTTCATTTTCATATCGCATTTAAAATTTTAATAAGGACTATTCTGTGTTCTGTGGTGTTCGTTCAAACCATCTGTTTATACATTTCGAGTTTGTTTATGTTTGGTTCTGTTTAAAAAACAACACAAACTCAAAATACACTATGAACATACTGATTTACTTGCTTTTGGTGTTACATTAACATACAACTTGAATATCATCTATTCTTTTTTTGCTCCGTGGAGAATATGTTATACACTTAGATTCATTTGTGTTTGCCTTTGCGATCCATAACAATACTTGCAGATGTCACACCAGAGGCGGGAAACATCAAAACATTTGTTCACTTCGAATAAGATAAGGGCTCCCCATCATATCTTTGCCCAGCTATATGATTCACCGAGCACATATTCGGAAGAATTATCGCAGTGGTAAGTGCTACATTGCTCCAAATTGCCGAAGAAAATAGCATTACTCAAAGAGCTCACGGAGTCGGAGCTGTGTTTATATCTTCAAATGGTCTTAATTATTTCCATGCATTATACATGAATTCAAAATGTTGCAGTCACATTTTTCACATCGGCTCATTTGGGTATTACAGCGCTCCGGAAGACACGGCGCAGGACTAAACACTCCCACATCTGACCACATCTGTCATTAGAAAGTGTTTTCTCCAAATCCCCTTTCATCCCCTTAATTATGCATGGGGGCTGTGTGATCAGTCTTACTGTACACTCTATCAAGCTGCCTCTTATAGCTCAATGAGCTGATTATGCAGCTTTGGCAGCCCAAGTGCTCTGAATTATTTAAATCTCTGTTAAGCTCCTGTACATATATCAATATGATAAATGGATCAGCCACTGTCATGTTTTCCTTTTCCTTTAGCCCTGCTGAGGAAAACGCAAATTGATAGGGATGTTCTGGTACTGAGGCTTAGCGGTCTATCCAGGAAAGAGCGCGGTGCCGAGGAACTCGCGGATCAGGTCCCGGGTTTGAAGTCGCAGCTCAGTCGGTCTCTGGGTCTCAGACGTCAGGGGGATGGGGGGGAGCACGGAGGTGGTCTTTGTTCTCTCACGCGGTCCCCACTTCAGGGGTGTTCGCAGAGCAGATACAGACGCTAGCCACAGGGAAGGCCATTAGTGGTTCGAGGCTCAGAAGCAGGGAAGCACTTTGAGAGATTTGCAGACCTGAAAGACTGGAGAAGTCCATTTTCGAGTTTTCTTTCAGACATAATAAATAAATAAATAAATGACATGCCATTTAATAGTAATGGTGGATGACGCATACACAGCTTCGAGGTTTCCTTTAAGTATACATAATTGCTTCTTTAAATCTCAGCAGAACACTTGCTGTATTTGATTTGAACTCTATAGCAATCTAAATCTTGTCAAAATGTAATTCTGACTGGGAGATGACAAAATACACATGCCATACAAGATGTAAGTGAGTGTTTTAATATGTTTGTTGAACAGTCTATTTCAGCAGGAATTGGTGTATTTATTTTTTGTGCTACTGTCAAAAAGATGTGTATGTATATATATATATATATATATATATATATAGAGAGAGAGAGAGAGAGAGAGAGAGAGAGAGAGAGAGAGATGTGTGACATTCTAGGATTTATTTTTAAATTGAAGAAGAATTATGTTGGTTAAGGAAGAGAATCTTGAAGTAGCTGGGTTGGATGGAAGTAGATTACCCTGTATGGGGAAAAAAATTGTCTCATCTGATTAGGGAAGTCATGTCAGCTGAAGAGAAAACTTAATCGGGTCAGCAACAGAGATGAGCAGCTGTAGGTGACCTTCTTCATTGCCCTGTCACTGCTCTTAACCCAAATAAAATAAACCCTTCTACTTTTTTGTCCTGCTGTGTTTAAAAGGCGGGCAAGGAGAAAGGCCTAACGTGTGACAGGAATCACCTATTGTGTTTCTCTAACAATGACCTAAGCTTGCGAAAGGGGGGATCGAACCTAAAAAAGAGAGGTTTAGAGGATCATTCAATGGCAAATGATTTTAAGTACACCAGGCACTGTCAGACTGAGAGCTCTCCAGCGAGGCTTGGGCCATTCTTGGGTGTGCTGCTGACGATGACAGCAAGAGAAGCTATGAATGGTGCTGAGTCACGCAGCGGTACAATGAGGATGCTTGGGGGCATAGGAATAGCATGGGAGAACAGTTAGTTCCACTGAAAGACATAAAGAAGGGCTGTACTCCTTGGCAGTGAAAGCATCAGTTGTGTGGCAGCAGGTATTGTGTTGTGTTTGCTAGTTTGTATTAGGCTTGAACAGAAGTAGAGTCCATCACGGTGGTGAAAAGGATGATAGAATGACCATTGTAGACCAGGAGAGATAATGTTTTGTATTCAATAGCCCTGTCTTTGGAGCTCAGATTCTCAATGTCTAAATGAATGACACCTAATGAATGGTAATAATGCTTAATCATGTGTTATAAGGTCACCTAGGGCATGAACAGATGTCAAATTGATGATTCAAAAACCTCCAACTGATTTAAAGCTGCTGTTCAAGCATTTCAGTATTTATATCCCTCTACTTTGAACAGTTTGTGTATGTATTATATTTTTATTCATACATAATGCATTATAGCTTTTGCCGATTCTCTGGAAACTTTATTTCAACCAAAACAAATGTATTAAACTACATGTTAGCTGAACTCCTTATTGGATTGCCAGCAGCTCAGCATTATACTAACAAACAATTTAGAAAAAAGTACCCTTATATTTAGGAACAGTGTGAGCAGCCTCATATAATCGAGTGTTTCCTGTTGTCAAATCTATTATTTACAGTCTGTTATTGCCCTCAGGGTGTGCATGATACCAGAGCAATTACTCCAGCCCATTTCATCAACTTAAATACACTACATTCTCTGCGTTTTAAGTATATGGACGTAGATTGAAATAATATTATCACGTTCTGAGATTGCCCAAGTTTCCTAAGTGCCCTTGAAGTCAACATTTGCATTCCCTGAACCTGATACCCCTGTTCTCCTTCCTTCCAGACTGTTTAACCTGTTATCAAGTATTCAGCCTGAACATTTTGATGCTCATTTAAAGGCTATATTATACATTGAGTATGGGTCTCACATGGTATGTAATTATAGTACACAAATATAATGAATGTATGGTTGAATTAAGTTTTTTTCTTCTATTGAACGTCAAAAAATGTACATTCTAGAACACAGCAAGGCACATTTCTTTTTTATTTTGGTAAAAGTGTATTGTTATAGTTCAAATCTTTCTGCGTTTTAAAAATAAAGTAAATTGCATTCACGTTTTGTTGCTGTTTTTGTTTTTTTCTTAGCTTTATAACATTAGCATTCTGAGCAACGCAGTGATGGGGAAAAAAATTAAACGTTTGATAAGAAAAAAAAAATCTACAGAAAATAAATAAACATTTTCTTTTGCTTTAAAAGAAGCATTTATATCAGCTTGCCTTTCATTTTCTGTGATGAATAAGCCCTGTACATTACCATCAAGGAATATAAATGTGCATTCATTACAAAAAAAAGAGCGAGAGAGAGAGACTGTTTTGTAAAAGTACGTGATGACTATTTCATGTTTTAAGACCTCTATTAGTGCAGGAAAAGATTAAAGTCTTGCCAGGATCAGAAGCTGAATCTGTCAATGTCCTTGAAGTTGGTAGCTTTGGGAGCCAAATGCTTAAAGCTTTGAGGCGTGAAGACTACAGTAACTGAAATCCCTACCTGACTGTCTGTCAGCTTGGGTGAAGTTGAAAAAATCTCTAAGTGTTTCTGTTTTCCAACTGAGCCACAGCAACAGGGGACCTCCTTTGACAACACCGCTCTTCACCAGCTGGATTGTCTGACTGAAAGCCCTTATGTTTTATTAGTTCCGATGATTTGTTGTGCTTCTACTGAGAAGAAATGAAATGGGACCGCAGATGGAGAATTACAATCATGAGCAAAAGGCTCTCTAAGCATGTCGGTTTCCGCTGCCTTGTTGGGACATTTATTGGGGAGATAGAAGGGTGGAAATGTAGTAAAGCTCCTTTTCTTCGTAAAGGTTTTCTAACCTTATGGATTTATTCCCGTCTTTTCTGCACCTGGTTGCTGAAGCACCGGGTGAAAAACTGTTAAACGAATACATATTGTACGGAGCAAAATAGACCTATAAAAGAGTTACACCCTATAGATACGCTGGCTCTAATAAGAACAGAGGCCTGGGGAAGAAATTATAATTTATATGGATAATGGGGTGCCATACTTTTCCTCTGACATTTCTTATTAAAGCTTCCTCACAAAGTGCCTGCACATCTGATTTAGACAGTTGTGTTGGGGAATGATTTATGTGTTAGATGATATATACCCCTAAATCATCAATCTTTACCCATGCTCAGAAAATACATATAAGTATGTAAATAATAGGGTTCTCTAAAATATAAGGCAAACCTCTTTCTAAGGTCCTGAGCACACCTGTGTATTCTCTCAAATCAGACAGGTGTCTCAAGATCTTTCTGACCATGTCTGTTTCACAAGGATGTGCTGAAGACGTCTAAAGGAAACACATCAATTTCTATGTTTCATGTGCATACATACATCTCAGAGCGAGGCGGGACTGAGGATTTTCGTATCAGATAGTATGAACTTAATAAAGATGTTGACAGAGCACTGATGGATCTTGAAGGCAGGAATAAAAGCACGGCCAACTGGTGTTGCCAGAATGAAATATCTGTTATCTGTGAGCAACCCAGACGCAAGCTCTTTTCCAGAGATTTAAAATGCCTTTTCCATTCTAATAAGACCGAGGATGGCAGCATTCACATCAGGTGCTGTATAAAGTAAAGGTGAGCATCAAGGTGACATTTATCTTGTACGATGAACGATGCAAGGTGTTTTTTGCTTTGTCGTATGTACAACAAAGTTTTCCCATCAGCGAATTTGTATAAACAGACATACAGTTCAATTTAAAGACCTTCGTTAATAATGCTCTTTGTCTTTTTCATCTATTCTGATGTGAAGGAAATCACTGCATGCCTTCCCAATGCCACAGTTCCTAAAATGGATGACAATTGTTAGCTGGATTGCATCTATTAATATTTCTGAACACACCACATAATAGTAAATGCTTAAAAGGATCAGAACATCAGATACACAAAAATGATGACCTCTGAAAATCAGGTAAGGAGGTATGGCACTGAAGCTCCTTGACATGCAGAATCTTTACTTTTCTGTGGGTGCTGTGTACAGTCAGACCAAGAGCCTGATCCACACAGCCCCAAATATGTGACAACCCTGCTAAACTAAAAGATCGGTCCCTTGATTGGCTCTCCAAGTAATTAGAGTGACATCACAATAAGCCCAGTTATATTTGGTAAGGTTAATAATAATTTGCTAATGCTGCAGGTAGATGTTTCTAGCTTAAATATAAATAAACATCTGAAACGGTTTTCGTCTCCAATGATCAAGGAAGGACTTTGGAAGGTTTTTGGAGGAATTCACTTTCAAGACACTGTCTAAAAAGACACCACACAGATTTTGAACTTTAAAGATGTTTTCCCAGCACACTGGAAACACATGAGTAAGTGTATTTCATCATTTAATTTGCCAGCAGAGACTTCAACTCAAGAGGTCCTTGAAGAAATTACAGACTGGGGGAATAGCATTTCATGCACCAGTTCAGCCCTGACATCTGAAACTTGGGCATGAGGTAAAGAACAAAACAAATTTAAAAAATAATAATAACAATGTGTGCAATGCTTTGCCTGCATTTTATCTGCAGGTTATTACACGGAACCTTCACAGAAATCATAGTCGTTGTGCATAAACTTCCAAAATTTTCCCTGGGATTCAGAAAGCTTCACTGCACTTTTGGAAATTATATTATATGATGATATATTTTGATAATAATATGCAATGATCTCATACCAGTATATATTTTTTAACACTGGAATGAATAGAACATTAGTACATCGTTCAATCAATGAATAATTTATAGAGAATTATTCCCTAATATCTTAATTGTCCCTGCACAGCTGGAGCTGCAGAAACAAGTCTGAAAGTTATGTGTTGCCATTTTTTTTTTGTTGACTGATCATACTGTACATTCCACTTAAAATCACAAATTAATGTCACTAATGTGTATATTTTAAACTGGATTTACAAGATATTAGTACTACATTTAATGCTAATGGCCTAGTTTTACCTCTTCTAAATGTCGTGAATATTTCACAGAGCGCCTCTTCAAACTGTCTAATGCACACCTTGTTGATACCTCTGACTGCCTCTTATAGGTGCTCATAATGAGAATATAATAATGACTGATGACCCACTGGAGTCAGTGTGTACACTTTAATTATTTCTCAGACAGCTTCCAGAAGCTTTAAATCAATTCAGACAGGAAAATAAAGAAATTATTTTTTTCTGTAAACACAATTAAACTGTAACAACAATACGGACTCAGATTCCAGTGCTGGCTTCCAGGCTGGGCTCTCAGCCAAATGAGTTCATTAGGAAGTGTTTTATCTGTAATTTTAGTTTCTTTTTTTCAGGATTTAGAGAAACCTTATCAGCACACATTTACAATTTCCTGTATTTTATTGTAAACACATCTTTCTTTATCATTCGCACATCCGATCTGAGCCCGCTAGTGCTGGCCACCATGTTGTTTCTGAAGCAAAGGGATTGTAGGGTTTTGAAAACCTTGAGCACATCTCTCGGATGTCTTCCATTATTGATTTTTAATGATCATCTTGAAGACAACAGGTTTCAATATGTTACGGACCAAAGTGATTTAAGATACCATTATTTCTGTAACACTTTACAATAGGTCTCACTAGGTACAGTGTATTTACATAGTAGGTACTCAGTAATTACATCTGTTGTTACTCATAAGTACAGTGTAATTATGCTTTATTACAATATAGTTATTGTAATGTGTAAAAAGTGGGCCATGCCCGGTATAGCTATAAAGTTAGCCTTCTGTTGGGCATCCTTGTATACTTATACAGTTAGTCATTATTACACATTAAGTGCACTGTAATAATTATAAATTATACTGCTCTTATGAGTAACTACAGATGTAGTTACTGAGTACCTACTATGTAAATACAGTGTAACTAGGTAGACTTATTGTAAAGTGTTTCCAAAATAATATATTATAGGATAGTAACCTGGATATTATTAGTAATTATTAGTAAACATATACTATGCATACCTTGGAGCATTTTATTATGAGCAGTGTATAAATGCACACACTACAAATATTTTTAAAGGACATTTGCCATTCATACATGCATTTGTAAAAATATGCACATATGCAGACATTTGTGCTTTATTTATTTATTTATTCTTAATGATGTAAATGCATTTTAAATACAGACTTTCAGATCTTGACTAAGATGTATCCAATACAGAAAGGCTGCTGCTCAGCAGAAACAGGAGTAATTGCATAATGGTTGTAAAATACATGCTGTGTTGTTAATTAATATTTCTTAATAAAGTGCTGCATAATATAATTGTGTCGTTAGTGGAATACCAGAACAGTAAACATTGCTAGTCTGGTGGCGTATTTACTCTGAATAAGAAATATGATTTTAATTGAGCTGTGGTTAACTTCAAATTCTGAAAGTTTCCTTTGATTGTTTAGTGCAGGGTTTGATACCAGGGGACCTTGACGGTGACAAATTGCTATCAGGGAACAGAAGCCCTTGTGTCTAGGAAGAGATAGAGGCACACAAACACTTCAGCACCTCCAAACGCACACAAACACGGCAATTTGAAACTCTGGCATGTCGCGAATCCTGAGGGGGGAAAATTCAATCTTGGCCCTGGGAATCAACTTTGAAATGTATACCTGCAGTATGATCAGGGCATGTGGAGAGGGGGCAGTCTTTTGGGGTCTTTTGTTATGCTTGACATTTTTTGCAGAGTGACCCACTGGGAGGTTTGGGGGATTTTCCTTTCTGCAATTAACCTTATTGGGCCATAGTTCTAAATCAACAGCTCTAAAACAGCATTATTTTTTCTATATGTTTACTTACAATATCCCCTTCAATGTAGTTGTTTTTTTCTACAATAATTGGATAATTGGAGGAAAAGCATCATTGTGAAAATGCTTTTCATCCTTATTTAAACTAAAATGTTTTCAGGAAATTTGAAGAAGTGTGTAGATCGGTGTAGCTGCCACATTATACAAACACCTTCTCACAGTCAATTTTTATTCCTCATGCCTGCCATTAATACTAACCCTCATGTTTAATCAAGCTAGCAATGGTTATTTTTTAAGAAATAAGAATGTATTTCCAAAGTCCACTGTAAATAGAAATTAAGTATTTAATGCCTTTTAGCAGAAATTATGCAAGCCATGGTATATTGTACACTATATCAGTTTAGTTTAATAACCCATTTACATTCATATTATACAATGCTTTAATTAAAGAAATGAAATGTAATTGCTTTATGTTTAATTTATTAACAGCGCCCATAACGATGATTCAAATTGCCTGGTTTTCGCATTTTGCCTTCCCTGATTTTCTGCAGTGTTTTTCTTAAATTAAGTACATTATTGTTACCTTTTACCCCTGGGACTGAAAGCTGGAAGGAGCCCTGGTCCTCTCCCATGGAAATAGGCTTGATGGCAGGCCTAGCACACGACACTGAGAAATGATCGATCCAGCTGCAGTCATACATCTCTGTAATTGCTAATAAAAGGTGTAATTATCTGGGTCAGTGAAATTGCATTAAACACAGAGCAGGGGATTTAATTTTTATTATTATAGAGGAATGTCTCTGCTTCATTTGGTGCTAGGTCAGCCGTCTGCTTGGTATTATGATTTTATTTTTGACACATTAAGGTGCATCACAGACAGGGATGTAAAGCTGTTACCTCTCTAGAGAGCATGGGAGGTACCTGGAAGAAAGAGAAATGTATGTCTCACATGTAAGTAGACCTAATATTCTAATACTTGTTAATTATAAAAATCATCAGAAAGGTTTTTAACATGTTGGCTTCAAGAAATAAACAGTGGCTTATTTAAACTTGCCAAAAACAGCGTCCCCTACTGTGTGGTTGAATTCACTTCCACCTCCCCAGACTCCACCTTCTGTCTCTCCCACCAAAATACCGGCCGATAGGGGCCTCCTTGAATGGAGAGGCCAAAGCCAAAAGTCACGTAAAATAAGTGTAACACATTGTCAATAAATATAATGTTATCACATGAGTTGTCCTGACTGAAATATGCAAAAAACAAATTATAATTTAAATTGTACATATACAAAATACAAATAAATGTTATGTCATATAATTAACTCTTTGTCAGCTATGATTTCCCAATGGTTTTTCAGAATAATAAGCATGCAAACAAACACGAAAGCTCAACTATAACTGGATTGTCTTGCTAGAAATGCATTCTACTTTATTCCAAAATTACACAAGTTGCTTATAGCTGCTGAGTTTACATTAACAACTTTAATGAATCAGTAATTTATGTTTACTGCATAAGTAATAGTGTTTCTCAGAGTAATTGCTTGGTTATTAATTGCTAATTAGTTGCAAAATTGCAAACAAAAATTGAACTCACAGCATGTTTGCTTGTAAGATCATTTACTCCCTTGTAAGAGCTATCTAAACAAGACTGAGCTCACATTTTCATCTGTTTTTTTTCTGTGAGTTTTCTTAAGTGACCCTGAAATATAGTCTTAAAACACTTATAGAATACTAAAAATACCTACAGTAAATTTATCTTTGCTCCCTAGGCAACCACTTCTGCTTTTCAATTATAAATTAATAAAATCTTGATATGATTTGTTCTACATAGAGGAATTGGCAACTCTCAGGTGGCTAGGCTTGATGAATACACAGGTGCCAGAACCGTTCTATAGTGAGCTTTAGTTACGATCCCATTGTAGGGAAAGTTAATCCTTGTAAGTTTAATTTTGTCAGCAAACTGATTTTTGATTTGTTTTTACTTAATCTCTTTATAAGCACAAACAATACATATTTCAAAAGCTTCACCACAGTCAACAAACCCTTCAACATAATTCTAGACTGAATAATAGAAAGATTGATAGATACATAATTACTACTTAATACTGTAATTTCAAAATGATTCACTGTGTATCCAGACAGACGCCATGTAGAATTGTACATTGTTAATATCTCCATATTCATTATGTCCGCTCGAACCTTACTTATAATAATGAAAATATTGAATTAAGATATTCAGAATGCATAATGTACCTTGTTCATAAATAAATAATGTTATTCTCACAGGGAGAACCATTTTAGTTTCTAGAAATGTTTTCAGTAAATTGGATGGATTTTAGCTCTCCCCTACAGACCTCATCCTGGGGAGGTTCAAATGCTTTGGTGGTGATTGATTTCTTTATCATTTTCTTGTTTGTTTTTGTTGTTGTTTGCTGAATCACAGAAAAAAAAAAGCGAATCCCCAAGAGTTGCCTACCCACTGAAATGTATTAAAATGAATAAACCCAGATTGCCACACTGCCCACAAGCTGGGGGGCACCAAGACTGAATCTAACTGGGGAAAAAGTACAAGATTGGATGTTTTGTTCTTGCTGTCATGATTATTGGAGCCATGATGTGAAAATTCCTGAAGTTTAATATTCTGGTTTATAGCTTTTCTTTTCTCATTTGATAGAAACGTATTTATTATCCTTGCCCTGCACGACATCCAGTATATTTTGGTAAATTGGCTTTTGCTTTTGACCTTTTGCTTTGATTAATGGGACTGCGGCGACTCACACCAACAGCAGTTAAAATGCAGGGCCGTGTGAGTGTAATAGGACATCTCAGGCACTCTCCAACCCTGACTATTTATCTTGAAATTGAATATGCTTTTGAAAGGCTATCTCTACACAGCACACAGATCACGCAGATTTAAACCTCAAACCAACATTTATGACATATTGAACGCTGTATCGAAATACCTTTCACTGCATTTTTCAAGAATACGAAATCCCTTTTTAGGCATCATAAAGATAATTACAGAGCACTCAGATTAGCTCTGTTTCTATATTATACTTGAACTCTTGACTCACCACTTACAATATACATAATGCGGGGTTATTAGTGTTGACCCAGTTATACTCTACTTAGTTTACAACTTAGGTGTGGATAAAGCCCTTTTGAGTATTTACTGTCACTTTGCTTTTCATTTCGGTAGCATTAGTAATATTCCATCTGATCAAGACACAGTGGCCTAAGTACCAATGAGACTTTGAAATGAAAGACGTAAGTCAAGGATTGTTTCTTTCCACAGAGTGGCAATTTCAGCTAATGCTTTGTAAAATATTTAGTATGATAATATAAATAATGTAATTTCCCGCTCCATACTTACTCTGTTTTCGGGACTGATTTGCACTTTCAAGCTGATTTTGAGGAAATAGGGAACAAATTTGGTTCTGGATCAAAACCCTTTCAAAATCACCCTGTCAGTGTTTGACCTTGCGTTTTTCTCTCTCTTCCTCAGTAGACTACATGGGAGTAATTCTAAGTTACATGTAGACCGAAGAGACCCCCTCTGGCTTGACTCCACCATGCCAGCCGAGAGAGCGTCCAAAAGTCACTGTGGAAGAAGTGGCTCACAAACACAGCTCTCACTTCACGCCTTCCAGATGACTCTGTCTTTTTAATTAGCATATCTGTGATTAATTATTAATTTTATGTCAGCTAATTAACATCCCCCTGGGGCTATTATGTACAAAACTGGTCTTCGTTCAGGAAATATCTGGGACAGTGTTAGTTAGAGAAATTGACCGCGATGAGGCATTGTGATTGCTCTTCACAGGGCGTATTTCCGTAGTATTTAAACTCAGTGCCGACAAATTCTTTTTGGATCCTGTTGACAAATTCACAGGTTTTCATGGAGCGTGTGTTGTGTGTTGTGGTTTCCCATCGTGATGCTATTCTTACAATCAATTCTCGTGCACAGTTTCTAGGCCGAACAGTGAAATTGTTAGAAACCTTAGTTTAACAAAGTTTTCCTTGCTTTCTAAAAAAACATGTCCAATAAACACTAGGGACACAGTGAAATTTTCAGAGGCCTTGCGATATGATTAAAAAGCCTGACCTTTTAAGGAACAACAGATAGACGTTTCAGTGCCCTCTGAAGAGTAAATTAATTATCAATTTATTTTAACGAGTAAATTCAGAGTCAGTGAGAAGCAGCCAGGGGGACTTGAGCATAATTGTATATGAAAACGTTCATATATGGCACTGATGGCTGTTATATATTTGATAGAAGTCAGACTTTAAAAGGAAATAGAAATGAGATTTAGCATGGTGCTGGTCTTGCCACAAAATCCAAAATAAACATAAAAAGCAATGGTTTTGTTTAGACGTAAACAAATATGAGGAATACATTATTTGTTGGACAGAAGAGGTTGCAATGATCGTTCTGAGTTATTTGTGATTTTGTGTTTTGTTTGTTTTGTTCAATACAAATAGGAACAAAGTTGACATCGGTAAAGATTTCCAGTTCATGTTATTGAAAATTGCTTGCTGAAGCATTGCCAATTAGACCTCTATGAAGCCTTGCATAATTTTCAAAATGTTTGTTGGCATATTAAGCCACAGACATATTAAGGAAACAGAACGAGGATGTCTGACAACAGTGTAGGGACAGTGGCATTATCCTTAAAGTGCATTAAAGTGCAGTCTTCACTCAATTTGTTGATGCCATATTTTCAAAACACAAAATTCCTATAATCAGTGGCTGCAGTGGAAAACAGAAGGATGCGAAAATAAGAGTGATTTCTCCATTCTTCTAAATTACATTTGTGTGGTACCCATTGTGCAGCCTCCTTACAAAAGAAAACCATTACAATAGAACACCCATTAAACTGCTAAGTGGATCTATACTAAGTCTTTCCAACTGTTGATAGAGATGAAGTGGGGGGGTGCTGATCGAAGGATGGGAACGGAGAAAGAGAGAGCACTGAAAGAGAAATGGAATGCAAATAAAGACTGGAGGCCCCTACCAAAGGAAGAATTGTAGAGAAGGGGAATTAGGTTTCTAGCAGTGTTGAATATTTCAATGCCTTGAAGGATAACTAAATGTCATCTTTAGTTTCTTTCAGGATTAGCTGAATAGTTCTCTCTGTTATTAAAAGGCTAACCTTTCTCTGTCAATCACTGCAATCCGCTTTTTTGTGCTCTGGATTAATGTCTCTCCTTGTTCCTGGGCTTGATACGAGCCTTGAATGAGAAGCTGAGACAATCACTGCAGAACCTTAGATATCACATTCATATCATTGACAGAAAGGTGGGTGTTATCTTTTAATTTTGAGGGGGGGGAACATATCTCCTGGAACACAGGTCTTGAATCTTGACCAACAATTGCTGTTTTTGTCACAGTTCAGATTTGTCTTCCGCTGTTAGCAATGCGTATTTGCATGGATGTCTTGTGAAAATGACTTCTATACCAGGATCTGATCTCTAAGAAGAAAAACAGATAATTTTACACGGATTTCATTATTTACATTTGCATTCCCTTTAATATAACTCATGATATTGTAACTACATGGACACTATAACAACATTGACAACAATTATAATTCATATATAGTGATCTAAGAGAAGAAGTGGAGGAACTTTCACCAGCCCAGTTTCTCTAGATCAATGTAAATGAATCCATGTCATTAAGGTATTGTGAATTCTGCCGTGAAACACTCTTAATGTCACAAGTCTTATAGCTGAAATAAAATAGATACAGATATAAGAATGTATATAAAATGTATTGCGTTTTTCTTGTAAATTGTTTGATTTTTCAAACTAAACCATCTATCACAGTCCAATTAATTTGGTTCTTCTCTTCAAAAGGAACATTTGCCAGGAAATAGAAATAACTAAACCCAAGGCACCAACCAAGTGGTGTCTAGTGTCCTTGGTCTAACTTAAGATTAGCCTTAAGTTAAATACTCTAAAGATGTAAACGATAGGTCTTTATGATTTATCCTGGCAGTACAATGTCTGATTTGAGTTACTGCTTTGGTAAAAAAAGTGTCACTGATTTCATACCTCCCTATATTTAAGACTGATATTAAGGTAATTTGTTTGGGAGGCATTTTCTCTTGACTGATAAAGTCCCAGGAATAGCAGGTGCTTCAAAAGTAGAACAGGGAGCTTCCTAAGTATTAACGCAGGAAATTAATATAAAATTACCGATGCCACCTTTAAATACTCTTTTCTGCGCTCTTTATCTTTTATTTTTTATCTCTCCTCCTATTCTTTCCCTGTCTGATGCTGGATATTTTCTCCCTCTTCCAGCCACAGTTTATTCATTCGGCAGTAGCTGTGGAAGCAACAATTTTCATGATTTACAGCTGCAGTAGGAACGTCGGAGACACACCAGCCAGAACACAGAGTACAGACGGGCTCCAGACACAGGGAGCAGGGAGTGGGTGGTGGGAGCTGGGGGGGATGCGGCACCTCGTCAATTCAGTCTCTGTGTGAATTAAGATTACATCACGAGAAGAGAGAGTGTTCTTGATTCGGCCTTGGATGGCAATGACACCTAAGTGAGGATCGTTTCTATCTGGGTCGTGTAAATGTCTTGAAATGAACGCCAGCTAATTTAAAGCAATAGGGGTTAGGCAATGAAAACAATGGCGCTGAGGGAATATATCCTGAACTTCAGAACAGGGTGTAAGGCAGACAGGCAACCCAGCAAGGTAGTTAAAAAGACAATGCTGCATCATTTGGCTGCTGTTGTTCTCCTTTGAGCAAATTCAATTAGAGTTATCATGCAGCCAAATCCAGTATAATGTAAGGTAATCACGGTGTGTTATCTCCTCAGTTTTGCCAGTATAAATAGAGCTGCTTCTTGCTGTGTTGCAGTGGTATTATTTTTATGCCACCAGTCTCCTTTCTTTGTGTATAATGATTTCTAATTTGCACGTCTCTGGAAGGATGTGCGTAGGAAACTGCTAGTGAAAACAGCACCCGACCAATAAACATTTATAAACCCCCTCGTCCCCCCTTACATTTGTCAATTACCACCCATCCCAATCGGAGGGGGTGAGCGTTGACAGGGGCAATCCAATCTACAGAGCACTTTAGCGCCGAAACCATTTGAATGCATACGAGGCTTTTTACAATTAACACAACCAGATCTTATTTGTGCTTGTTTTTCCTTCCTATTTGGTTGTATGCTCAATGACCCATGATTAGCAATCTCTTCAGAGCTTTTTAGATGATAATGAGCAGCAATCAGACCTTTAGTTCTGCAAGAGGGAAAAGGCAAAGAACACAGCTGTAATCTGGATTCGCAGTGTATGGAACTTAATTAAAAACAGATTTCTGAATGTAAAGTGTTTTGGTGCACTGTAGCGCCATCCAAATAACGATATTGGAGTCCGCTAAAGCCAAACAGCTGTGAAAACGACTAGATTAGCCTCTGCATTATAATATTAAGGCTTTGAAAAAAATGAATATTTAATGCAGTGGCTGAACAGACACCAAGTTTCTCATGTGTGCCTCTTAATTGTGCTTTTAAGAGTGCATTGTACTCTTTGAAAGTGCTACAGTTAAAATAACAAAGCATCATGTAGGATCTTGGGAGATAGTTCTAGTGCTTTTCAAAGACCTCATTATAATCGGAAGATTTAATTGATTTAATCTTTTTCTAATATGAAAACAAGTATCATCCCTCCAAGTCTTAAACAGTGTGTTATTTACATGTCGCAATAAACCCAACTGCATGGCAGGACCCTCAGGACTGACATTTGGTTTCTCTTGCACCAGTTGGACAGGAAAGTGTGGCAATGGTTGTGCACAGCTTGGATTGTGAGATTACCAAAGCCTGGGCCGACTAATGAACCTGTTTCACAATGCAGGTGTCGAGCACGACAGAGTAAATACTTCATGAGATTTACGATACAATTCCACCCCCGTAGCCAACCCCCGAATCAGGTAGCTCACTTCCGTCCAATAAAGTAAAACTCTAGAACACACCGCCAGCGTTTTGTTGCTTCATACCCTGGCCTCAGTCCCCATAAGGAGGGGAGGAGATCGGCGGTCTGGTCCCGGCTGTTCCCTCAGTCAAGCGAGTAAAGCCAGACATCAATACCATTAACTGTTCACACCAGCTCACAGCCTGGGGTGGTAAACTACTGATTTGCTGCAACAAAACAAAAGTAAAATAATCAAAAACAAACCTAAACTGGAATGAGTGTGTCTAGCATTGAGTAGTCGGCTGCCCCCCCACCCCCAAGCACCGCCATTACCATTCCCATCCCCTGACAATTCCTTCCCTCTACCTACCGAGTCTGGAGTATCATTCCCCAGCAATGTCAATCACCTGTTTTCTAAAGAAATGCATTATCCTCACTGTCTACTCTACTCTCACCTCCTCACGAAGTAATTCTGTCTCCGGAGTGGTTTGTCTCCTGGTGTTCAAAAGCATGACATGATTCACTATGTGGGGCCACACTGTACGTGCTGGTGGGAAGAAATCAAATCCAAGGCTTTTCAAATGTTTGACAGAGGAGTTAGTCAGAGGATTAGCGTGGGGATGCACGGCCATCATAGAGGTGGCTCAAATGAGATAAAGACACATGTAAAATGATGTGGGGCGAGGGAAGACATTATTTTCCAAGCAATCACCTGTGCCCTTAAACAACAAACATGTATTGCACCACATGTGTTTGCAGTGACACTGAGCAAATAGGGCTCGGATTCTGTAGACTTACCCAATGAAAAAATAATACCGCGGTGAGGATTAAATCCAGAGCAGATCGATAAACAATTCTCTTTTGTCAATCTGCAAAACTCATGAGGAATAGTTCAATTCGAATACAGCTCCGTCTGAGGCGAGCACAGATGTGTGGGTACTATCTTTTTGTATGATTTAAGTTCACTGCCAAAAGCGGGGACAGATTCCCCAGCCAATATTTAACTTTGTTGCCTTCCTGGATTCTAAGGACAAACATACCTTAGCTGGACTGCTAACAAATCTGATTAACAACAACGCACTTTCCAAATTGGATTTCCCAGGCTGGAGCGACTGTAAAGGAGCGCACTGTTCCTTTAAATTACCTTCACTTCCTGGCTTTTGTGTCTGCCACGGATGAAAAATTAGTGAGTTAGGGCGGTATAATCTTGTTTGGTTTTTCTCCTCTTGTATTATGACAAATTAAAGAGGTCTGGAAGGCATATTTTCTGTGCAGCTTCTAAGCTTGTTATTACCTAACGGACTAGCAAATTGATTACTATTGATTTCCTGCCACATTCCCGTGGCTTGGAGCCCAGCCTCCAGTTCATAGAAGACCTAGTTTAAAGGTCAAATCATGTTATGTTTAAAATAAAGGATTTTAGGCAGCCTGGGTGTAGGGGTCAAGTGGTTGTTATTGAAATATCTTTCTTAAGATTGTTTTTCATACATAACCGACATCCTACATGGGTTTTAATGGATGGGGTAGGAAACACTCCCTGTTGGAACAAGTGGTGTTAAAAGCATGTGAAAATAAGTATGAATCTGTTTATTTATTTATTTAATGACAGACATTAAAATGATAGCGGTATAGAACCTGCAATAAAATGGTATATCACAAAAATATACATGCATATTCTTTCTCCCGCTGTTAATAAGGTGGAAAAACAGTATATGCCTGATTGAAACTCCAGATAGGGTTGGAAATATAGATGTTCAGATTTGACATGACATTGACAGGACTGACACATCCAGGACGTGTGGAGTAAACCCGCTGGTTCTTGCTCACACCTGCTGGAGAATGTTCTCTTTTTGGTGCAGAACATTTTAATATGTAGGTTAAAAAGAACCCCCCGTTTCTGAATAAACAAATGCCGTGCATAATTTAATCAGAACCTTCTTGAAGTTATTATTATCATTATTTTCTCAGTGTTTTACACGTTTAATTGTGTGACAATAATTTAAAATGCATCTCATGGTACCTTACATCTCGAAGCATGAATTAGGCTGTTTGTCAGGAATGACATTCAAAATTACCTTTCTTATTCTTCTTTTTAAGACACCCACTGTATATATTTCCTGTTTGTTGGTTTTTGTTTGTTTGTTTCTTGCCTCTGCAAAGAAAGCCAAAGAGACAACTCAAGCAATGATAAAAGGTCTGTCAAACAAACACAGATGTAGTGTTTGAATAAATGATAGTTGTATCAGTGTCTAGTATCGTCTCTATTTAAAAACAAAATCAAAGGCCTATTCGATAAATAAACGTCATTGCAAAGACAGAAAACATTTTACCTTTTTCAGTATAATAAGACATGCATTGTGCTTCATTTTGATCAATGAAATTATTAACATAATAATATACTGTTCAATAGGCAACTCCAGTGAAAACAGTTTGTTTGTTTTTTACAATAATTGTCTTCAAAATAAGTACATTTTCAATTTAGACACACAATCCAGAATTGATTTTGTGTTGAAAAGGTGATACATATTAAGTAGTTTATTATTTAAAGAATTATTACAGCACACATGTCTGGTGTCCATTCCTTCAAAGTGCCAAATGATATCCTTTATGAATGCATGCTCTGCAGCTACTGAGTTCCTTAATCTGATTATGTGGGGCATGCAGATAATTGTGATGCACCATGTTTTAAACATGACCGGTAATTGAAGTCACAACAAGGTCATGTTCGAGCTTTATCAAAATGGGATTTCGACATGATACATTTTAATGTTAAGCTGCATGTTAATGGATCCTGCAGGAGAGTCTTGGTCTAAGTACCAAACCAAGTTAGCATCAGGTAAAGCCATCATATCCCATCCTTTGATGTCCCTCCCCAGGTATTACAGCTCTGATTGCTTTCTGTGATGGTCCAGAGAGGAGAGAAAAGTAGAGCTGAGGGGTAGATTGTTTTACTTGTTCTATCTGAACTAGTTTACCTGTTTTTCTCATTATCATCATCATAACAACAGCAATTAATAGAGAGCGACTCTTAGGGGTCATTCATCATCAGCATGATTCAATTTTAGTTAATAATCAATGTTAACCTCTTTGTGTATTTTAAGCTACACGGTCCAAATTGTGAGAGACCCACCTGGGACAAGTGTTTGGACAGGTATTCGATGTAATTGTTGGCAGCAGCTTGCTAAATCAGCAGTCAGCGGCATGTGTTTCAGTTGTTCTGTCACAGTTCGCTGACTGCCTTCTCTTGCCTTCAGATTTGAGTTTGGTCGTGTTTTGTTACGCTCAGTTGCACCGAAACCTCCAGGAAAAAGCATCTTGGCTAACTTCAGGGACACAACACTCCTACTTCGGCTGTGTAAGAACTGCTTTACAAGAAGTACACTCGTATCACAGGAATGATTTACTTCCTTTAGGGAAATGCACTACAGGTCGTTTTTATTTCCGAGTCATTTCACAAAGGAAAATGAAAAGGGAAAATCTCCTCTGGGAGGAACATCTTAGTTTATGCAGGGAAGCAGAAAGGGATGTCGAAAACAAAAGGTAATTTGTGCATCTTCCTAGAAATGAATATGTAGTTTAAGGGCCACTAGAATGTATTGTATGAGTAACATGTCTCCAAAATGACAGGTTTAGATTTCCTTGCTTTTAGAAATCGCTCCTGAATGAGATGTATATATTATGAATGAAATGTGAATGTTATGAATAATACAAACAGGAATATTTTGGATTGAAAATTAATTATATTACAAAATACTATAAATACAATATTAACTACAACTAAAATTCAACACAACAGGGCCCCTTGTTTGTGTATGATCTTAATAATCGTTTTTTTGTATTTACCACTGACTGTAATTACAAGTGAAAAATAACACAGAAACAGGTTATAACAGAATTTCATTAAATCACTTTAAAACTAATGGGATAATTGGGTCTGTTATGCCGCTGAACATTTCTGAAGTCACAAGAGAATGGTAGCAAGGACAGAATATTCATGTTTGTTTAAACAAACATGCCAGATTCGTCGATGCTTCCCGACACTTTTTGTAGTCATGATTGACACCCGGTCCTTGGAGTTGTTAAGATGGCAATATCTGAGCATTACCTCCCTGACGTGTCAGTAAATTTGCCCTGTCACGAGCAGAGTGCTGCGTCCCTGTAAACTGCGGGTAATGACTTTGAAAGCGCCCAGCCACCAACTTCCTGGCAGCTTGGTTAATAAATGGCACCGTTAGTACCAGATATTTTTAGATTGATGGTGTGAACGTCTCATTGCGTTTGTGCAGGGTAAACACACCAGCACTTGTTCCTGTTGTTGAGAGGTCAAGCTTTTACACAGGCCTTTAATCAGCAGAGGGGAGGAGGACACTGAGGGTTGGGGGGGATGGGCGGAAACTGCACTGTTCGTTTATCATTGTTTTGTTGTGTTTGGTTTGTCTTCCATTTGCAGAGAGATTGCAGAGCCTTTCCATTTTTCAGTTTGCTTTACTAAACAGATGACCTTCTCTGTGATGCCCTGTAGACGACAGGTCCTGAAGGACATATCAGTGCTGGAATAAACTAAAGCAACAGAGTTCATCTAATTTTACATTATTTTGCATAAAGCGCCCAGAAGCGCACACAGTACTCTCCATTGGAGATGTACTGGCTGTTATGCATTTAACCATCTTCAGGCCAAGGATGGCATACAGACGGGAACCCCTGAAGAGCAGACACCTGTTCATAATTCAGTATGGAATAACTTTCTGTGGTCTTGGACTATTTATTTTCACCATAAAGAAGAAGTGACATTACATTACAATAACACGACCCGGAAAAAACAAATAGTAAATGTTACGAACAGACAACACATAACACAAAGAATGCTATGCAGCTATCAAAGTGGTATCACACATTTCTGCTTTGTATTAATATTCAAGGTCACAATACCAATGTGTTTTTAAGGGTGTATAAATATCTGCTAATGAATGTAGGTAATTCTAGCACAAGAACAATTAATTCAGTTGTCTCCGTTACCACAACTGTACAATGCATTCACTAGTGGAGAGCTTTACTTTGGTGAAGTGACTCTTTAACCTTTGAGTCTCTCTCGCTGAGGGAAAACGCAGGCTTGCCCTATTGATTTGTTTGCACAGTGAGCTGTGAAACACTTGAGGAAATCTTGAAGCTGTGCACATTCAGCAAAGCAATAATATTAATGATTTGTCAAGCTGGCATTTCCCTGGAAGAAGCTGATCACTCACTCCTGCCATTCAACAGCCTGTCACCCCTTGCCAACCCCTCCCCAATCCCAGACATTGCTTAAACAGTGCAAGCTTGCAAAGGGAAGTCATTTGATTTTGAAATGAGTGTTACTGCAAATTAACAACAAGTCATGGGCACTGCACATAGTTTGACTTAGACAAAATGAAGCAGCTTGTTTTCACCTCAGATAAACAAATGATAGGTTAAGTATGTGGTAACCACTACTATTGGCTGGGATACAATGGCAGATTTGTTTCTTGGCCATTGACTCCAAAATGTCAACAAACTAAAACCTACATCTCAAATTTTAACAAACCGTTGAACAGTGTTCGAGGGCAACCCATACCAAGAGTCTCTGAGTCTTCTTTAGAACAAGACAGATAGACTATCCCTGGAATAAAAACAGATATGAATAGACACAATTTGGATTTCTTATGAGCCAGTTTCCTTGATTTTAACCATCTGAGAATAGTGTATTACAGAACACTAACGCTTACTTGGGGAAATAGTTGGTACAATTTACTCTTTGTGCTCTAAACGGCCTTTAAGAACTGAGTGGGTATTCAACAGATCAGGCCTCCAGGTTCTGAAAAGAAGGGTTGCGATGGGTGGATTTCATTGGCCTCACACTCTTTCACATTGTCATGGTGATCGCAGTAGGACGATTCGACAGACCCAGTCCCTTGGACAACAGGGAGTCTCGGGATCAGGGTGGCACGTCTGTTTAAAATGGAATACATCACCCTGTCATCTAGGAGGAATAACTTGCCACCAGGCTGCAGTTCCTGTAAATAAATATAGTGCAAACACACGCCCCTGAATTACTACTGTTCCTGCAAACCCCATGACTTGTATTTAGACACTTAAAACATGGAAGGAAAGATGATAGCTTTTTAAATTGGAGTACATTATGAATCACTTATGGGAAATCAGCCAATCACATTACAGCTTGTCCAGTCATTCCTAGAACTCTCATCTGGTTTATACATGTAGTCTTGGGTATAGATTTATTGGTAATTTAAAACAAAAAATAAATACAAAGTCAGATATGCTAAACCAAACCATTTGTAGATGGGAATACGTGGGGATGAATGTTATATAATATAATGTTCTTTCCTCCTAAAGACAATAATGTGTCTAATCCTTTTTTGGCCATTTAATAATAATCACTTGGCCACAGTCTTCATTCCAAACTGGTACTTTTAATGAGCTCTCTAACAGACACATCTCAATCAAAACTTCATGATCCCCTGTGCAGTCTTTCTGTTATTGACTGTTGTGTTTGTTTGCTGTTGTTGTTGTGGTTTAAAAAAGGAATTCCCTGCTCTCATCTTAATCACCACACCAAGCCTGTCACTTGGCAGAAAATGTGTCGAAGATTCTCATGGAGACCGGCATTGCTCCCAATGTACTGGAGGAATTCTACAGGCTGCAAATAGGATTGCACAGCCCTGAGGGTCAAGTCAATTCTCAGTTGATTAAAGACAATGTTGTTCCCATTCCTTTTGTAGATGCAGCTTGTGTTGAAAACCAGCAGGAGCTGAGAACACAACAAAACAGCCTGTGCTTTTGGATATTAGGTTTTCTTACTCATGTCTCCACCCTGTTCATTTCAAGCCCTTGTGAGACTGCACCTTGAATACTTATTTTTAATTAAAGTCCAATTTTAATCTAATTGCATTCACAAGTCGACTCTGGTAGGTGTATGTTCAATTCTAATTGGCATTCCAAATAACAACTTTCATTTTTTTTAAGTACATGCAGTAGTAATGCACCATATTTTGAGCACACGCACACACACACACACGCACACACGCACGCGCACACGCACACGCACACACACACACGCACGCATGCACACGCACGCACACGCACATGCACACGCACGCACAAAACTACCACAAAGGCTTATGAAGAATATATTTCAAAGTGAACATCAAACTGATGATTTTCAAACATATACCCACTGCTTTCTGATATTAAATCTGGGGTTTGCATCTAACTTAATTAAAAATAACTACACGCAAGTATGTGGGAAAACGAGTGAAATATAAATGACAACATATTTCCCGCTCTTGCAATCCGACAACATTGCTAATGAATCGATGCTTCTTTACATACACAGAGTAACGCACACATGCATTAAAGTAAAATCAGTTCAAACATAATTTTAAGGGCAAAAAAATATATAGTTGAGTTGTCAGGTTTACAGCATATGGTTTGCTCTTAAAGCATTTTTATAGCATCTGGAGTCTGCCAAGTGGAAATCTGATAAGAGACAATTCCAGGAGTAATGATACCACATACTGTTGTTAAGTGTTCAGTACAGCTGATTGTTGCTAGGAATCTGGATTTAACTCCTCCATCCCAATATTCAAAACGACAGGGTCTCAGCTGCCTTAATGGGGCTCCATTAATCTTTGGCTCAGTGTGGGAGCTGATTTTGATATAAACCTAAAACGACCCCTTGCCGAGCAACCAGTTTGTATGAAAGGCAATTCAACCAAATCTGAAAGCAAACAATTATCGAAGGGGCAAACTGTGGAAATAAAATCCCCATGCTTAAATTAAAACACCTCATAGAAAGTGTGAACATTTTAGTTATGGTATAGATAATGTGGCCCAATTCAGTTAACTTTTGAGAAAAACTTTCTTATATGTATTTATTGATAGCAATTGGAAATGATACATCTTTGCGATCGGTTGTATCGAGTTAAATTCAACTGGTTACTGGGAAATGCAATCGCCATAGTAGTTAAACAGTGAGAGAAGTGTTCAAACATAAGCAGTTAATTAAAAAATTAAACTCTCAGACACACAAAATAAGCATGAACACAATATGAAGGATTCAAGCATGACATGAAGCCGAGACATTAAACTGTTTTAAGCCTCAACCTTTTTCCAAAATATGTCTGGATTTGCCTGGATGTCAAATAGAAGGCAGTCTTTCCGTAGTTTTATTTCCTGGCAAGAATCAGCATTCCTTTCAGTATGAATTAAAAAAATGTACTGCAAGGGTGGTCCTGGCCTTGAAAATAAGCATTGATTGCATCATCATCCCTACTATCAAATAAATCCAGGACTTGAACAACCAACCATTGTGAAGTTTTTGATGTCTTGATGACACATGACATAACATTTAAAATAAAATAAAAATCAGATCCAAAGATCATCAAGAAATGCCACCTGTGTGTTATAAGAGATTGTCTTCAAGGGAATTGATAGCACTTTGAGGGGGTAAATAAAAATGCAGGAATATCTGCAAGTCCTGGAATTTTTCTAACAATTCATTGCTCACCCCACGGATCAATAGAGCACTAGATTTCTATATTTATTTGGAGGTGGGGGTGGAGAAGCAGCCTGTATGATATTATAAGTAACAAACACATACAAAACAGCAGCACATACTCCTGGAGAATATTTAAATGGACAGATTGAGCACATCCGTGTATGGTGAGAGGAGATGTAAAGCTAAACAAAACCGGTAGAATAAAAGTAAAAAAAGCTCTTCCAGCAGCTCTCTGACTGTGTGGCAATTTAAAGCCTCGGCTAATCCACTGTATTATAGCAATTTGGGATGATTATTAAGCTCTTGAAATCAACGCTAGAAGACAGTCTGCTTATCAAGGTTGTAATGCATAGGAAGAGTGCAGTAGGAGAGCTGGGCCAAAGAGATGCTTTTTGAAATTGTCAATGCAGTTGATCTGTTTTTTTTTTCCTGTATTTATTTATACGTCCCTGTCTTTGGGCTTCATGCTTTAAATCATGAAGAGTCAGTGATAGTTCCCATTAAAATTCAAATGGCAGAAGCAGAAGAGAAACTGAGGGGTTGGGGGAGTAGGGGGTGTTGTTTCTAAAACTGCTATTGCCACTAGAAGGACACGTCTCCCCGCAGCCTGTGTGTGACAGTTCTGCAAGAAACAGAGAGTCAGAATTCACCCTTGAGCACGGGGGCCCAGAACAGCATAATCGAAATCCCAAGGCCATTGGCTGCACTGCCAAACAACCCCCAAATGTAAACCCTAGGAAGTCTGCCAGAGGACCCAGAATTTGCACAGAGCTCCAGTCTGCTGCACCTGCTGCTAGCCCCCTGATCTCGGGGCTGGTCGGCTTGGATGTTGGCAGTCGTGCATTTCTTATTTCACCTCTAAATAAAAGGTTCAGTTCAAGTCTGCTTCAGTGCTCATTAAAAACACCTCTTTGATCTGAAGGCTACTCTGGGTCAGTGTTAAATCCAATGCAATTTTAATGGGCTTAGCCTTGTTTTTTTTTTGTTTTTTCTTTTAGTTTTATCCTCCACTACATATTAAGCATCACATGGCTATTGACTCTCTGGGCCTGCCGGGACATTCCCTTTAAGGCTTTTGTCTCACTACAACACGATTTAAGAATATGTTTTTTTACTTATGATTGAAAAATAAATGAATGACACGGCACCAAAGTGTTCAATGGGTGACTCTTAAATATAAAAATGTTTTTACACCTAATCCTCAAATTAATTAACACAATTGCTTTCTTCTAGATTTAATTCCTTTATTTTATTACCGAAAATTACATCTGTACGAGTGTAGCAATATTAGGGAGGGATCTCATTATTAGGGAGGGAATTCTCTGTATGACCTAGAATCCCAGTCCATTGGGCTTTGACAGTATAATAGCTAGTGTACTTGAGGTTCTTCCAAATAGTGAATTATGTTCAGTGTGGAAAATGTGAAATCTATAATTTTGTCGCTAAAAACAAAGACGGCAAATGTGGACACACTCAGCAATGCTGTTAGACATCCAAAGGGAAATAAATCTTCCAGTCTGAGGTTTCTGCTTAACAACGTTCTTGTTCTGAGCTCAGTTAAAACAACAGACTTTATTTGGATCTCTCGTCCTTTGCTTGCTGTTGTTTAAATTCCTGCTTGGTTTCGTAAATGAAATAAACCAGTGTAGACGATAAATATCTTGTAGGCTTTATGGCTGCTGCCACCTGCCCAGTAATTGAATGAGTTGAGATTTAAAAGGGTGAAAAGGCCTGTGTGCTCGACTAATCGTAAATGCTTTTCATCTGGGCTGATACAACAGCATTTTGTTTCCTGTCCTTTAATGTTCATGTCCTGAATTATTTATCTTTGTTTTCTATGCAAACAAATCAAAGGCAGAGCAAACACAAAGGGATCCAGTTGTCCTTTTTCAGGGTGCTCCATCTTTAAATGTCACCCCGGGGCTGAATTTTTTATCTCATTTAATTTTATTATCACCAATAATTTACGTTGATGTTTTTTTTTCCGAGCATTTTGTTCTGTTTTCAATACCGCGAATTGTGAAACAAAACTCCCTTATGTGTAGGCCTACATCTATCATTTGAACCCTTGTACAGCATTCTGAGGAAAAGCCAGGTCAGAAAATACATCCACATCCATTGTAATACAATGTATTTAATAAAACAAATGTATATGTATAAATCAAATTATAAAAAGTCCAAATTCAGTTTAGAGTACATGACTATAATCTCACAGTGTATAGTAAAACCATCTGTGTGCCATGTACCTTAACTGCTAACCTATTAAAAACACGATCCACTGATACTATCAGTTTGAGCAGAAGATTTCCTCTAGTTCCATGGTGCTGTGAAATTAAGGTCAGGTAATATAGCATTTAAGTTAAATTTGTCTTCGCTTTTTGGCTCACTGTGTTGCTTCTCACTGAAGTTAGTTATTTGACTGGAAAAATTTATTCTATTGTATCGTCACATCCTACCAACACTAGAATGGTTTGCATTGATGCCAGCAGGACCAATCATTGGCTTATTTACCGGATCAAACCACATTGAAAATGTCTCAAGGCCAACCCATTCAGTCCTGAAAGAGTCCAGCATCCGATAAATCAAAACCCAACCCAGTAAGCATAATTTGTGTGTGTTCCCAAATGAAAGCAGCCATTAAGGATTGGGTTTGGGCTGGAATTTGCAATTGATGGATGGGGTCAAATCTTTATCTTGGCCTAGGTCTTGCTGATGGTAAGGCACATTCTCACTGAGTCCTAAAAAACACACAATAAAGTTCTTTAGCTCTCGGCAGTGTAATGGATTCTTATTCGTTTCCACAACCCTGAGGCAAACATTTATTCCTTTATTGCTCGGCAGCAGTCATTGTTTGCTTTAAGACAGAAAGCAGATAAAGAGGCAAATATTCAGGACACACTGCAGCAGCTGATGAGCCACAGAGATAGCAGGGGCTACAGCAGCATCACTTCCTCTGGCCTCATTTGTGGTCAGCTAGGTTACGCTGATATCAATCCCACTGCTTGTCTATCCTGAGAAAAAGATTGGAAATCACATGAAAATATGAAAATACCTCTTCTGCTGAAACTGATGAAATTTCCCAGTCATACGGAGTAAGCACTATTAATGTGTGCAGAAATGAACACCCCTCTAAACTGAATAAGTAAAATTGCCTTATGTCACTTGCCTAACTTTTTCACAACTTGCAAGTTCTCAGATAAGGTTGCATATTCGAACCAATTTAAAAACCTTCCCTGGGGTTGCATTATGTGAGAGCTTATTTTAATTAATGTGGTTTAACAGAAAAAAGGCAAAACCTCCTTGGGGGAAAAGAGAAATTAACTTTTACAAATCTCATTTTTAGCGGCAGATGAAATGTTACGACATCACATGTCATAAATTCTAGGGAGGGGACAATTGTTACACTGTGACAAATTCAAACTTTACAACATTGTTTCTGTACCATTTAACAGGGTTTGTCAGGGTTCCTGAAATGAAGTTTCAGTTTCGATGGTGGGTACAAACCCCAAACACAAACAGGAAGTAAATGAGGCCTGTGTTTCTCACATGGTTAGACAATGAGTATATTTAAACTTATCTGATAAATACATAGTTATATTGTTCGGTACAGTACTCAGATAAGTGTAATACTGTAGCCTCCAAATGTATTCATAACCTTGAAATGTAACTACAAGATTTAGCAAGTGTAAGCTTGGTATTTTTTCATATAAATTTATAAAAATGTAACAATTTGTATGGCTATTGATATTATGTGCATCAATCACATATCTTTTTCAGAAATTGTTACATATATTTCAAAATACTTTCAAGTGGTCAGATTTATTAGTTCCCCATCAATCAGTATTTAAAAAAAATGAATGAAGGAGGTGCTTTCTGAAGCTTTTCAAAAGGTTTAGCAGCTTCTCAGTAAGGATGGTCAGCTGCTCATGCTTGCAAAACCTCTTCAGCTCCTCCAGGTTGCACTGCTTGCACTTGTGGAAATGTGACCAGTCAAGATTGCTGATTTTGTGCTCCCTTTGCCATTTCCTCATAGACTGGGATGTGTACATTTGGCACAAAGAACAAAAAGTGAAACTTAGGTCAAGAAGAACATCAGGCTGATATGTTTGGTGGCTTGGAAGCTGTTTTGTATCCTGCGATCCTGGTGCCCTTGACAGAATTGAGAGACAGATGGATTCCAGAATATACCTGGATATTTTACTCAATACAACTGGCATCCTCTGTCAAGAAGCTCAAGCTCGGCTCCAGCATAATAACGATCCAAAGCACCAAATGGTTAAGGGAGCACAAAATCAACTTTCCTGATTGCCTGAATAAATCTGAATATAATTTCCAATGTTGAAATATGTGTAACAAGTGCTATTGGTGCATACCATATTGATAGTCTACAATATTTAAATGTAATATTTATTTGTGTACACCTGCTCTTTTATCAAGTATCTGAATACACTTGAGGGTGCTACACCTTTGCCCAAGTCCATGACAGTTGCAGATTGACGTTAACATCTGATAAAGATGACCATGTTTTTAGTCGAACTCTTAACAGACATTTCAGTAAGAACCGTATTAATTGTTTTCCATACATTTTACCCTGAACCGCCGCTACGCTTTACCATTCTCTAGGATTTCCATATTATTATGGGAAATGTGTCATATATCAAAGCATACTGTGACTGCAACAAAAGAAGAAGAATGCTTCCAGCTCAAGGCAATCCCCATCAAGTATCAAATACAGTTAGGCACTCTGACATGCAAACATTTATTTAACGGATTCATTTTATTATTATTTGTATAAGGAAACCCCCCTGCTGAGGTGCTGTCCCTGTTTCATCTGCAGAGACCTTTGTATCTTTACAAGTGCGAGGATGGTTGAGGTCAAAGGCTAAGCAAGGCGCCTTGGGCAAAATTAAATTACTGTGATTGCCTCGTCTTTTGTAATTAATCTTGGGAAGGCTTAAGGGTCTTAACAGCTCTAAAGAACGAGAGCTGAAGGACTAACTAATTAAAAGCAGCCACATATTATGAAGACATTTTGGTGCTCAGTCCTGTGTCCTGGCTTTGATTCAAATTTTTGTTGAAGGGTCTTGTTTCCACCAGCTGTCAGATTTTCTGTGGCCTAGCATAGAGCACAGTCGCCTCTCTGTTTACTTAACCGTGTGACACAAAGAACCAAAAGCTTCAATTACAGACCAATTTGCAAAGGAGGGAGTGAGGGGGTTATCATGGAATGAGTTACACCCCGGACTTGTCATTTAACAATCACTTAGCGACAGCATGAAGTCTCTAAGCAGACAAGTGCTCATTAGCACTTGTGTCTTTTGGAAAGGTATGATATTTCATATAATTAAGAGTATATTAGCATATATTTAGAGTAATTTACAGTATATTAGTAATGCTTTGAAGATTAAGATCATATATTTAAATCCCAGGTTTTAATATTGAATTAAAAAAAAAGATTAATTAAAATGTTTTTGTAATCCATTTTGTTGTGCAAGGTCACAAGCTCAACTCCTTGAAGGCTGCAGTCTCTCCCAATTCTCTGTTTCTGTGTTGGTCTAATTGTTTATCAGACTAATTTAACACTTGTCTCCCGGCTTGAGGATTGTTTACATATAGTGCACCCTGAACCAACTGCATCTTTTCAGTAATCAAATGTGAAATATCCTGAAAATGTTCAAATTGAGCAAATGATTTAATCATCGAAGTAACTGAGAACGGGAGATAAAACAACAAATGAAATTCCCTGCAGCCCAGGGGCACTGATGTAGCATCTAGCTCTGCTCTATAGTCACCCATAACAAAAGGAAAAGTCCTGCACAATGACAAGGAATATTGCACTCTTTTATATCCAGTGATGTAAGTACATTATTCTCCAAGTTCAGTTTTTTACATATTGTCACTACAGGCCTACCCACATCTCAGGAAACAAGTCCCTAAAAAAGCTAATTGTCAAATTCAATATTTTTGTTTATTGGTTTTCAGCTGCTCAGAGAGTTATACTTTGATTTCTCACATTATCCTGACCAAGATACACATGTGGGAACCATTCTCCAAATAGGTACATGCTTTTTACTTTTTGATATGGCCTAATCAGAGCCACCATTGCTCTATTCAAATAACACAGAACAATTTTGAGCCATTACCATTCACACAAAACAGACATGATCTACAAAAGGAAGAAATTAAGTGATAAAAGCAAGTCTTCGATAGTGCCAAGGTTCAGAAACAAACATATCGAAACACCAACATGTTTTTAATTAAGAAAAACACACTTACTCTTTTCTGGTTTAGCCAAAGAGTAAAACAATTGTCTTGAATTGGTCATGGATGCTGAGTGGAGACCAGGCCTGGACAGAAATACACCCTGTAATAACACTCCTATTTATAGAATATTTGGAATGTGTCTAAGAATTTAACCACCAAATTACTGCCATATCCTCCTTATTATGTGGGACGCCTGGTACTACTAAAAACGTTGCCGAAAACTAAAATGTATTATTTCAAGAAGGTATTGAGCAGAGAAACCAAAGTAATCCATCCCATGTGCAGACATTCATTCTGGAGAACCGGAGCACATAGTCATAAAATTCCACTTGGCTTACATCTACATTTCTATCACAGGCAATACTGCCAAGCGCATGAATAAGCCCCCAGCTGGGTAGTTTCACCTATTCCACAGTTCTTATTCTCCTGAAGCACATTCAATTTACTCTTGCCTGAAAGAGTATCTGCGCAGGGTATAAAAAGTTGATTTTGGGCTTTGGTGCTGCCCGTTGAAAGTGTCTGAGAGTGGGGAAATAAATAAATAGATCGATTTTTCAGTCTGCTGGACCTCTCTCTGAAATACTCTGTGAAGTTTTCATGTTTTAGTTAAATCTGTTTGATGGAGAGCGCTGACAGTGTACATTTTATTTTCTGTCTCTTGAAACCTGGGTTTCCCTATACCATCTCCCCAGTGTCTTTACTGTACCCAGGGGACACTGTTTATGAAGGGTGTGAAATGGTTCAGTCTGTTCCCCTGTGGTTTTTATCCTGATTCCCCCAACACTCATGATGATACTTCAGTCTGAGATTTATACTCATCTGATATGTTTAGTTTTGAGTCTTCTCTGAAGTTGTATTTGTTCAGGCAGGTTCATGATGCACAATTGGTTCATCATAATCCTGTGTGAATTGTCTCACAGTTCTGAGTCCTGCAATGAATGTGTGTTCCTATTATTTGTATTGCTTGTAATGAATATGTAACCATGTGCACGAGCTCTCCCTGTCTACCTAGAAATGTCTATTAATAGTGAAAAGCAATCTTGAGATCGCGTGATCTAGGTCTGACAGGATTTGTTTTTTGTTTGTTTGTATAACCATCATTACAACATTAATTCAGACTAGGAAGTGAAAACAAATCATCTTGATTGTTTTAGTCCAGAAACCACATCCGTTATTTCAAGGCAGGAGGATAAACAAAAAATACAAAATAAATTAAAGGACCCTATTTATATATTATACTAACAATACTCCATTCTTCTAAGCAGATTCCATGTCAGCAGAAGCAGTACCACATCAGACAATTCACTTTTATCTTGTACTTTGAGAATTTCTCTCAAGGCAAGGACGTTATGCCGCATTCTTAATCTTCTCGCATTAACTAAGAATGCAATAATATGAATGCCTTAGGCTGTCCCCTACAACACTTTTTTCATCCCCTTTAACACATTTTCTTCCCTATGACTTTTTATTAGAACCTATGATATTTTTTGTTAATGTAAGACATTTTTGGGTCACATATGAGATATTGGTAACAATAATAAGGTGCTGCTTAGTAGTGTGTTATCAATGATGTATAAATATGTAATATATTATTAATGCTTTATAAAGTATTAATGGTGCAGTATAAATTAGTTATAACTCAGTTATAGCAAAGCATGTCCACAAAGTCGAACAGGTAGCTAAAAAGTGTCCCTTTTATAAATCATTAGCTACCTGTTCATTTCATTCCGTTCCATGTATTGCTAAATGTATAAAAAGGTTTAACTAATTTATAATGCTTTATTAATGCTTTATAAATAATATATGTATAATCTATTCAAACTTTTAAAACATGTTAATAAGCAGCATCTTATTATAAAGTGTCACTGAAACATTTTAGTGCTGTATTTTCTGATGCCGTATGACATTTTCTGCTCACGTATGATACTTTTTGGTTGTATATAATAGTTTTTGTTTCCATTTGACACTTTTTGGTTGTATCACATTGTATGTCTCTTCCTTATTGGGCTATATGTGCCTATTAAATAATGTAAAAAAAACTAAAACGGATGAGAGATTAATTCTACTGTATGATCAGTTATAATAATAATAATAATATTTAATTATAATATCTATCAAAGCCTCAGGCAAAGGATTGGGTACTTGAAGTATCATTCACACTCCAGTATTAATGCCTAATTTAGGCTGTGGACATAGGCTAATTGATTCATACCTTGTAGTTCTCCGAGTTCATTGGGAGTTAACTAGACTCCTTGAAGATGGAGTAATAATGAGTTCAAATCAATAATGAGTGGAGTCAATGCAATAAAACTATGCATTTGAAGAGGTGTGATAAATGCAATTTCCATAATCCAAATAAGTGTGGATAGAAGGCTAAAGTCCATTGATCCTTATTAATTTGGCAGAGTTTCAATCTATACACAACTCTCGATGTGCTGCTATCATCACTCTTTTGAAATACTCAGCAATGTGCCAGAAATAACCATTAACAATCAATAAAGGCTGTGATGTATATAAATTCATTAGCTGCATGCTGGCAAATATACTGCTGGCATCTGATTTAGTTTCCAAATGCACCTTGGGGGATTTATGTTAAACCCAAAAACCCAGAACGAGCAACTAACTTGCGTTCTGGAATTTCCGATTAATTTCTGGGCAACTATGACAGATACATTGATTGAAGATTCTGAAATCATATTTATATTACCCATGGGAAAACAAACACTGACAACCTGGTAGATATTACCTTCAATTGTACTGCCAAATACATATGAAAATGTGCATAGTTGTAGTCTAGGTCAATGAGTTTATTATACAGAAGTAGTTTGTAATTGAACATGTGAGATAAGAGGTGTTTTCATAATGATATGTAATGTATTTCTTCCCCCTATAGTGATAAAATCAGTGTCTTTGAGCTCATACACAGATCTGAGAAAGTATTTAGTCTAATTGGCATGCTTATAAAGTCATCAGGTGTAACTGTCTTCAGATAGGGAGACATGTTTCACAAGTTGGATAATTGAAAGTCAGGCCTCGGTAAATGTGATCTAGCAAGGGCTTTTGCAAAGAACTGGACACTTTCCAGGGCGGGAAACTTGGCCTGCTTCTCTGTACTGTGTTTATTTGCATTGAAAGTCATAACATTTTTCCCTGTCAGCTTCATTTGCGTCATTTGCTTATCTGAGACTGAAATTCAAAAGTATTGAAATGTATAAAATGTCAAAATAAATCAATTTAATCATGTTTTGCAGTACAATTATAAGTAAATCACAGTAGATTATCAAATCAAAGTTTCAGTTTTTGTCAGTCTAGAACAGACTGCAATAATATCAGTTTCTGTTGTATGCTGAGCAGCTTCAAGCAGTTATTTCTGTTAAGTTTTCCCTCTACTGCATAATCTGAATTAACAGGGGGTTGGCTCACTCTGTATGATCCTTGTAACCTCATTTGAGTAGGATTTTTACACCCATACTCACTGCTGACATCTCTCCAAGGTATGGGACACACATTCAAATTCTATTATCCTGCCAAACCCTCCGAGCACTACAGAAACATACCTCCTTCGCCTGACAACACCCTTTCATCATTGTTTGCCTTTGTCTATTGAGCAGAAGCGAAGGACAGAGACCCAGAGGCCGGGATGAAAAACAAGGACACTTCTACCCGTGAAGAGTTCTGTCACCATGGTAACAAGAAATGGGAGCGTGTTAAGATACAAGCGTCTCTAAAGTTCACCGTCGGTCACGCCCTGACAAAACCTTGGGGTGACTTCTATCTTTTTATCCTCTGAAATCGCTGAGTGTCATTCAGGCATACTCAGGAGGACTTGTATGGCCTCCTCCAATTGACACCATTTCTATTCGCCCAGGGAACAAAGCAGCAGGAGACTAATGCAGATTATACAGAGTCTGGGAGAGACAAAGGTATTTTGACCGGAACATTAAGTGTGCTTTTCAGAAGTGTTCCGGGAGAAAAAATAAATACAGGAGCGGGAGAGACGGCAGCTTCTTCAGCCACTGAATCAAAGATAAACATATACACAGACGAAACCTGCCTGCAAGTGGGATGAAATAGTAGGACTGCAAAAAGTATTGTGTCTCTGCTAACTTGTATGTGCCTGAAAGCCATTGTTAATATTATTCCTCATAATTAAGCTTCCAAAGTGTCCTTATATACAGTAAAAGCAATTGGTTACGAATTGTTTAAACAAAACTGAATGAAGGTGAATGTTTATTTAGCTTTTTCTGTGAATACACTTTAAACCAGTGGTCATACTTAGGTAAGCAGCGCTTGGCCAGAAGCAATTCGAATGACGAGAATGTAGCCTACATAATATACATTTAATTTGTATTATATCATTATCACTTTACCTTATCATCAATCTCATGTCATGTAAGTATGTTTTCTTCTACCTCCTTTATTTTCTCTTCAAACAACAAGGACCTCCTTTCATTTTGCGATGACAGTACAACTCAACAGCACTACGCTATCTATGAATGGTAAAGCTTGTCAGTTGTAAATGTTACTGCTCGCCTCTGCTTATACACATAAAAACTGTTATCAAAACACTGTGTAAATGATATAAATACTGAAATTCATTAATGATATGTTGCCCAAAATTTAGGCTTAGTTGTTAAATATTTTATTGAGTATTTTCTCTTTTTATATTTGAAGCTTTGAGGATGATGTAAAAAGTTATACTGTATATCTGTGAGGAAATGTCTGATTATACGTTTTCACTGAGGTGGGAGTAAGACAGCTCAATGTACTGGTTTTCCTTGATAATTTCAGGGAAGATGCTATAGATATCCTGTGCGGTTTCCTTAAAGTGATTTTTGAAGAGCTTAGGTCTAAACTGGTATAAGTCTAACAGGGGAATAGGATGTATTTTGTATTTGTCAGGAACATTGTGACCAAGAAACAAGAACAATCAACTCCGTCATCTTTGGTCATTTTAAAACAGGGTGATTAATCAACCTGTAACCTTCTAGAATAAGTCACAACTTGTTTTGTTTGTAGCAAAATGGGATGTCCCTCAAGCTGATTTACAATTATCCCATCTCTAAGACATCTCAGCAAGACTTTCATTTGGTATTGTTTGATATTTGTTGAACCAGAAAATAATCAGCCTCAATGTACAGAAAAACAAGTATTTTGAAAATAAAAGGAAAGAAAAGATGCTCATTTCAAATGTATGACTACACTCCAGCTTTTGTGTGGGTGGGTGTGTTGTGTCCTTTGATGCAAACCTTGTTCAGATGGGATGTGCACTGCAGATGCAAATCGTCTTTTTATAGCGAAAACCAAACGAACAAACCACAGCGGCTTCTGCACTTAAATGGGAGCCGATGAGCAGAAGGGCACAGCCAGTGTCATGTCTGGGTGAGTGGCCCGTTTGTCACACGGTGATCCGATTTGGATTAACAAGAAGAATTTGTTGTGTTGCCGGGGCTGCGGCGCACACTATTGTGCACTGTCAGATCTTGGTATGCTTAAAAAGACTGAGAACAATTACAAACGTGTATAGGAAGGGGGAGGGGCAGTTCCTCACAGTACCAGTCTGTGGCAGTCATTAATCCTGCTCATATCTGCGGCCTTGGAAAAAATAATACTAATAATAAAAAAAAGGAACTTCGAACCTGAAACAGAGCTGCTTGGTTATCATTTGAAATGTTACAAAACCATAAAACAGCAACACTGTGACTTCTTAAAGCCTTCCAGTATCCCACAATAATATATTTAACCTGTCAGTGTCAGAGAAGGCTATTATGAGCTAAGTCACTTAATTGAGACCGTGTGGGTTCCTTGACTCACTCATGAATAAACAACCGGGAATAACTGGAGCCTCTCTGATTATTCTGAGAGTTCGCAGTAATTGCTGTTATGGGATTTTGATGCTGTTTACTTCTGTGGAAATAAATAACTTCTGTTCGGTTCCCTGTAGGCAAACACCGAAGCAGGTGATCCCGCAGGAGAGAGCGGGGTTATTTTCTTTTGCAATTCGTCACGAGCAAACGAAAGCAGAGACAGTAGTAATGGGGCTAAAGGTGGAAAATCACCCATTCCAACCGATAAGAATCTGTGTGCAGTATTAGTATTCAGTCCTGTTTATACTAATGTTAAGTGCCTCACCAGGGAGAATAGCATCAGTCCTTGATCTGATGCTTGGGATCTAACTAAAAAAACTGATGGTCTGATGAGGCACACTTCAGAGAAAGAGCACATGTTTCCTTGCTTTGAGACAGTTTGGACTGCGGATTCCAAAATTGAGGGTTATGAAAGGAAAACAAATGATGCTGATTGGAAATGTATAGAAAAGAAAAGACCCTTCTCTGCTTATCACACCAGTTTTGATGACAAGTTATTCCACAGTGAAGTGGACTGTTCATGTCCACTATATTGCACTCTGATTAACACATTGTCTCTAAGGAAACATAACTGACAGATATTTGTTCTATAAATGTTGCATTTCTCTATTCAAATGTATGTCATGCTGATATCAGACAATTATTTTAACCACCACACTAACCATGTCACTAAAGAAATTGAGTGTATTCCCGGGGGGATCTTTATCACCTGACAGCACTGTATATAGAAGACTTTCTACACTTCCTTCAGATAGACAGATCCATTTTTCTCCAAGTCAAAAAAAAAATCAATCTCTTCTTCCTTTCTTGAGCCTTTATATTTACCAACATCAGACCAGGCATGAGGAATAAAGACTCCCTTTCATTTCTGCTGTTTGTGAGTTATTTTAACTCCGGTCTAGATTGTAGTACTTTATCTCCCCTACCGTAACACAATCATTGTATTTTACATCTCTGGAGAATAGGGGCCTAGAGGACATTATCAGGCACCGAGGTCATACATCACAAGAGATAACATCATTCTTCATGTCAGGGGGGATGATCCAGGTCTTCCTGTTTTATCAGCGATTAGCTGGGAGAGAGGTTTGCGCTGCGATGGGCAGGCCTGCAGGATTAGTGCGAGTAATACACTAGCAGTTGTGCAGACTCGGGTCGCCCAGACTCCCACTGCAAGGATCCATTAACCCGAGAGCTGATTGTGTGTGCTATGCTTTAGCCCGAGATGATAGATGTTTTTACACTCTACAGGTTTACTGGGATTTTTTGAGGACTGAGCTCTAATAATACAGCAAGCTGCAGGATGGGAAATATTGAAATGGGGGGTGGGGGGGGTGTTTACAGGGTTTTTGTGTACCGATATTGAACTCATTAGTTAAGATATTTTATAGTAAATAAGAAGTAGTATTAGTATTCTCTTTTTTTATATACTTCTAAAGATTTTTAAATGTCAATCTGGTGTTCTGTGTAAGTTCCTTATGAGTTCCATGGGATAATTATAGCAATATACAATTTTGTTTAAAATACAGAAAATATTGAATGAACAATATATAATAAACAAAGGCAAACATATTAGGCCACCATTAGGCTTTGTCCTTAAGCTGTGGACCCCCAGAGATTTATTTTCTTCTGTAACAATCCTACCATCTTTAGGAGTTTTTGTTTTTCTCTCCTCCGTGCCTAATGGTTTATTTAATGTTGGTTGACTTTATTTTAGTTCATTTCATCTATTATTTTATTTTAAATGTTGTTTTAGTATGTTTATCACAATGTAAAGCGCTCTGTGGCTCCCTGTGAAAGGCACTATACAAATACAAATTGACTGATTGATTTATATTCATCTTAATGATTATATTATTGTTGGTCCAGATTCTTTTTGTTTTATTTTATTGTTTGTCAATATGAGATTAATAGCTTTAACGAAAAGAGAACAAGGTATGAGCAAAACAAAACCACAACAACAAAACATTGGTTTACACACAATGGCCTACATGTGAAAAGGTCCTTTAGACATCAAAGCTGCAATACTTTACAGCACAATCTCACGCACGTTCAGAAAGAAGAGGATGTGTTTATTAGTGATGCTAAAGGAAGGCAACTACAGAGCCCAGCCACTCTGGTTCTGCTCCAGTACTTAGAGATAAGTACTGCAGGAGGGATGTAGGAGCAGTGAAACATTGCAGCAAACAGAGCCTGTGATGAGCAACAGTGATTCCTGGCGTTACTGCCGCTCCCTGCACAGTTGTCTGGGATGTTGTTTATCTACCGTACACACTTCGTCTCTCCAGCATCCTCCTTCACGGGTGGGAGCTGAAAAACGTATTCATTAGTCCTCAGTTCAAACTCACAGAACAACGGGGAGCCGGCAGGAGGCCCAGAGGTCAGGGGAAAATGATTTGCTCGGCTGCTGCTACTCCTGTTCCAGATCTCAAACGCTTTATTACATTTCCTGGTGAGACACAGATCCAGACGGGCTGCAGAGGAGCAAACCTTAATGAGACGCAGCTAGCCCTGTTTCATGGACGTGTTACATATCTAACCTCACTTGCTTATTTTATGTTTTTATTTGATTTTGTATTTTTTTGTTCCTCAGACAAGTTTTTCACTACCAGGCAGAAGACCAGTCTGTAACTGTGGATTAAATGCACTTTTCCTATCATTACAAAGTAAATAAGTAAATAATGTTTCCTTAAAAGACACAATTTTGCAGGTTTTTATGTATTCTTAGAGGGAATGTATGTTTCGAGCAACACATTAACATCAGCGCACCTTGGTGAATGCATTAATTCGTCCATTTACATTAATAATGCCCTAATCCTCATCGAATAGTACCGAAACATACAAATCTTTCTTTGACCCAGTTCCCATAGCAAAGGAAATTTCCCATTCTGCAGCCGAGGTTTTGTAGAGTGAAAAATTATGAGGACACGGTACTGCATTTTCTGAATGAGCAGTCAATGTCGTCCTCGGGGCACCTAATACAAATTCTCTTTGGTGGGTGGTATTTTATTCTCCACTTCAGTTTAAACATCATTCTTGCAAGTCATTTTTCACCACTGCACAGGCAAACGACCATGGTGGAATTTAGTGGCTTGCCTCATAAAATAAATACCACTGAGAAAGTGATAAAGGAAGCGGGGTAAGTATGCTTGAATGAGAAGCACCACAATCGGGCGTATATTTTAGAAAGTGGGTGAAAGTAGTGTTGGCCTTTAAATCACTTTCTAATGTGAAATATTTTTGAACCAGTCAGATCGGAGTTCCCTGTTCAGATCTTCATCATCGGACAAACATATACCACACTGATATGGGTTCATTAATTGGTGGGAAACATTTACTAATACATGCACATGCTTTTTAAATTCATTCCCACAATGTAGTAATCAATGCGCACAAATTAGACACCGAAATAACGTATTGTTCTCGCCCACGGGTGCAGAGGGATGTCACAATGCGAGGTATTTGAAGTTATGTCCCACTTTTGCGTTGGGTGTGAGTGAATTGATGTATATGACTGAGAGATTCATTGTTAAGCAGCTGAATACAAACACAATGGCAGAGGAGTTGTCCCTGCTCTTGAATTCAGGTTAAAACTGCAATGCCAGGTCAAGCCTCCCCAGTGATTCACACTAGAACCATCTTCAAATAATATAATGAATACATAACCAGTTCCTGAAAGAAAGAGAGCCCACACACTGCAAAATAATTTCTACTCTATTATGTAAAGCCACTAAATAATCCTAATGCCTACAATTTCCTCTGTATCTGCCCTTAATGCTCAGACAATGCCAGGGCTATTTTTTTTTATTATTCTCCCTGAGCCAGCTCTCTCATATCTAATTACAAGTGGTGTCTGGTTCTGCAGAGTATTTCAGAGATAAAACAGCTCCCTGCTGTTGGAGGCAGAGGTTTCTTTGTTCTATTCTTTTAGCCATTTATATAACAAAGCTCTTCCTTCCACACACACTCACACACCCACGTACTCACTAGCTATCAACCATTTACACAGAACTGCTTGTTTCTCCCTCGCTTTAGATTTGACTGTTTCAAGGAAGTACTCCAGACAGCTGGCCTGCTGGGATTCTTTTTATTTCCCCCCCCACCAGAATCTCTGGAACAGAAAAGTTTCCTCGGTTGTAGTGGGTTCATTAAAATCCTTTTAAAAGTCGCCGTTTCTGTGCGAGTGTTTGTTTTCCTGCAACCTGCCACAGAAGTCGAGTGTTTTGTGTATTTATCCCCTTGCTGAGAAAGGCGAGAGTCCTTCTGCAGGCTAAAGGGACAAATGGGCATCACAGGATCAAAAAATCGATAAAACTACTAAAAGAAAAAGCTGGCCACGGTCACATATAATAGAAACACGATTGTCTTTGCTACTTATTCACTTTTCTCATGTGTATGTTGTTTGTTTTGTTTTTCTTAGAGGCGACTTTGTGAGCAAATTATATTTCTTATGAAAATCTTATGGAAACGAACCTGCAATGTTACCGTGGCAAATGTTCATAAGGGTGGTGCTGCCAGTTTAGAGTATAACAAATTACTTATACCATCATACACAGATGTTGCATCACTTACACTTGACCTTTATTATTTATCTGACATCATTTTAAGACCCTGGACAAGATTCATGGCCTCAACACAATGAATCGCCTGTTTTACTCAATTATGATAGTCCTGCATGGCTCGTTGGTTAAACTCTTTTTTTTTTGGTTGGGAATTAAACTGTAAAGGGCTACTGTCAGCCATGTTCCGCTTCAAACCGTGATAATGAATATCAAAGACTTCATATTTTACCTTTCATTACTCCACTTAAACAATGTAAGTCATGAATTATTTAACCAGGAGTGCAATAGCTGATAGTGGCTGTGGAAAGATGCCAAAGGATCACAGAAGTACATTTTAAACAAGTAACAGATCAGTGAAGATGACTACAGAATCTCAAAATTGAGAACACAATATAATTTGTATTTTATATCACAAACTGGAGGGATTTTAGTGGCAAATCTGGTGTTTTTATACCTTACAGAGACATGTATAGCGTACAGTAGACACATTTCTATTATCTTTTTGGTCGTCTTTCTTTCTTAGATATGCTATGGTAATTTATACCTCAAATGGTATTCATAGGCAATCATTTCATATTTTTGCATATGTCTTTTTTGAGACTCCCCTTAAAAGGGAGAATAACTTAATGAGTTGTTGCCTGTGACTTCCAGGGCTTTCCATACTTGTTGTGGGTGCCTGGCTGCAGTACAGTACACAGCTGCCTCTGCTAACCCAAGTTCATTGTAAATATTAGAGTTTAATCCCTCCTTAAACGGCAGCTGTAAACCATCCGAACGATCGTTAATCACAATGAATGGCCCTGCAAAGCATCTCCACTTGTCTTATTTAAATAGCTCTGCAGCGCACGCCACACACACCATTTCAAATCCACAATTTACTGTCTCTGGCACGCTAGGCCCGGCACCATTCCAAGTCCACTGGCTGCCTTGGAAAGAGCCACATCACAACACACACACACTGGTGACTATCGTATTCAGGACTTGTCACTCAATTAGCTGGCTATAAATAAAGCCAGCGATCATGCAGAAAGTGGGAATTCGGTCATACCGATGACTTCTGATGTGCATGGGGCCAGACACCTGTTTTGGATATTAAAATAATAGAGATCTAAAGTTACTCGAATCTGATTTAGTTTAACACAAACACAGTAACGTCACCATTTGAAAATGATTCATTATAAAACTGTCAGCACTGAAATTAGACTGCAACAAATACCCCAAAATGCCTAATTTAGCCCGAGATTTTGTTTTTGACTCAGAACAGTATTTTCTACTGGGCCCTTCTGTGTAAAACTGGTTAGTGTCATAACATGAATTCCTTCAGAAATCTTTCTTATTCTTCTCTCTGTATGCAAGTAATACAGTTCTGTTCTGTTACTGTTTTTCAATCTTAACCTTTTCTAAGACACCTTGGATGTTCTGTAACTTTCTCCTGCTCATTCATGTGTGACACTTGTTTAACTCTGGAGGTTACAGCTATTATAACCTCAGGAAAAAAAACAGAAAATTAAAAAGTGAGCACTTTTTACTTGGTGTTGTTGTGAGGCGAAGGTGTGAAAACACCCTTTGTAACAATCTGGGGAGTCAAGGAATCAGCACCATGTGAAAAAAAGGTGTATAGCTTGTACTCCCGTCTGCCTGAGCAAGGAAATTAAATTGTCTCGGAGAGGATGAGAGAGATGGCGGCATATCATTTCCTACAAGATCTATATATATACATATATATACTATATATATACACTCACCTAAAGGATTATTAGGAACACCATACTAATACTGTGTTTGACCCCCTTTCGCCTTCAGAACTGCCTTAATTCTACATGGCATTGATTCAACAAGGTGCTGAAAGCATTCTTTAGAAATGTTTGCCCATATTGATAGGATAGCATCTTGCAGTTAATGGAGATTTGTGGGAAGCACATCCAGGGCACGAAGCTCCCGTTCCACCACATCCCAAAGATGCTCTATTGGGTTGAGATCTGGTGACTGTGGGGGCCAGTTTAGTACAGTGAACTCATTGTCATGTTCAAGAAACCAATTTGAAATGATTCGACCTTTGTGACATGGTGCATTATCCTGCTGGAAGTAGCCATCAGAGGATGGGTACATGGTGGTCATAAAGGGATGGACATGGTCAGAAACAATGCTCAGGTAGGCCGTGGCATTTAAACGATGCCCAATTGGCACTAAGGGGCCTAAAGTGTGCCAAGAAAACATCCCCCACACCATTACATCACCACCAGCAGCCTGCACAGTGGTAACAAGGCATGATGGATCCATGTTCTCATTCTGTTTACGCCAAATTCTGACTCTACCATCTGAATGTCTCAACAGAAATCGAGACTCATCAGACCAGGCAACATTTTTCCAGTCTTCAACTGTCCAATTTTGGTGAGCTTGTGCAAATTGTAGCCTCTTTTTCCTATTTGTAGTGGAGATGAGTGGTACCCGGTGGGGTCTTCTGCTGTTGTAGCCCATCCGCCTCAAGGTTGTACGTGTTGTGGCTTCACAAATGCTTTGCTGCATACCTCGGTTGTAACGAGTGGTTATTTCAGTCAAAGTTACTCTTCTATCAGCTTGAATCAGTCGGCCCATTCTCCTCTGACCTCTAGCATCAACAAGGCATTTTCGCCCACAGGACTGCCGCATACTGGATGTTTTTCCCTTTTCACACCATTCTTTGTAAACCCTAGAAATGGTTGTGTGTGAAAATCCCAGTAACTGAGCAGATTGTGAAATACTCAGACCGGCCCGTCTGGCACCAACAACCATGCCACGCTCAAAATTGCTTAAATCACCTTTCTTTCCCATTCAGACATTCAGTTTGGAGTTCAGGAGATTGTCTTGACCAGGACCACACCCCTAAATGCATTGAAGCAACTGCCATGTGATTGGTTGGTTAGATAATTGCATTAATGAGAAATTGAACAGGTGTTCCTAATAATCCTTTAGGTGAGTGTGTATATATATATATATATATATATATATATATATATATATATATATATATATATATATTTCACTCACAAGCCTCCTTAAATTTTAACAATTTCAGTACATATAATAAAACATCTGTAGTTATCCTCTGTTGGGTTAGGTTGGTGCTTAAACGCTCTTCCAATTAACACAGAGATTGCTAAAATTGCTTTCCAGCTGTGTGGAAATAAAATCCAATGCACTATCAATGTCACACAAATAAACAAACGCTGTTCCTCTCTCTAGGTTTATTCAGCTCTTACTTGATTTATTCCTTTACACCTCTCTCTAGTCTACATCATCTTCCACTTCGGTCATATCCCTGGATTAAGAGGCCTCTGCCACTGCATCTTTCATGACTATCAGGGGCAATTTGTTACCAGCTGAGTTTTGTCAGCTATATTGTGTCTCCAAGTTCAAGACAGCAGGACCTTCTTTTACACAAGCTAAATATTTCCTGTAGATGTGGTATAGCAGGGAATGAAGGTCTGACAGATGTGTACATGCTTTTTTCTGCTGCGATGAGTTCTTGTCTGGGAACATCCATTAATTGTTAAAGCCGTTGTCACCTTCGCTGTGTTTCCACATTGCAAACGTAAGCCAGGAAAAGACCATTTCTGAACAGGGACAGAAATATTCTTCACCAGCACTACAAAGTGGTTAAATCAGAGGCCTGACAGGAACCTACCATAAGATTTAAAATGACTTTGTTTGCTCTGGAGCAATACCAGCATGAAGGGAAATAAGAAAGGGAACTTGCAAATATAACGCATATATTTCAAATGTTGGTAGTGGGATTTGAATTTCTAACCCAAACCTTTTTTAATGAATCAAATTAAAATACATGTTTTATTTATTTATTTATTTATTTATTTATTTTTATTTTATTTTGACCGGATTCTGACATTTTTTCTCTGTGTATCCAAAAGCAACAGAATACCCTTCCCTACAAAGGTAAAGTTTTGTACCAGAGGTCATGCACTATGTTCAGATGGATTTTTTTGTGAAGGAAACTAAACAGTCAGCATTGTTGGAATTTAATGGTGAGAGTAGACACATTTATGGACATGATGACGGACTAATTCACAACGCCTGGAGCATGACACTGGTTCGAGCATATCATGACATGCTGAAAGTCCTGATCTCAGTCCCATAAAATACTTCTGAGTTAAACTGGAAAGTGTAGAACAAGGGAAGACTGCAGACAATTTTAGTATAATTTTTTCCCATTCCTTTTCCATTAGGCTGTTGGAAAATTAAATACACTTATCAACTTTCCAGGCCATAGCTGTAAATTAATACTGGTAGTATCTTTTGTTTTTGAAGATTTATTAATCTGTAATTTGAAGTTCAGTATTCATTTAGCCTCGTAAATGTTCCCCATCTAAATCCCTATTAAGACTGGCTTGTTTTACTTTGGTAATGTCTGTAATCATTTTCTAAAGATAGGATAATAACATTAAAAAAAATGACATTATGAAATTGTACTGAGAGAAAAACAAGAGCGCTGAGAGACCGATGGGGCACTTATGAGTTATGAATGAAGTAATATTGCACTAAGCTCTCTGTGTGAGCTATTATCTACCTTTTCTAGCAAGCATCGTTTGTCATTGTTATGCTAAAATTTGTATGTTGAGAAAATCCAATTGACGAGAATAAAACTCCCATTTAAATATGTTATTTAATTACATGAAACTGACTTGCATCTGTGTCGCTAGAAGGGACATGAAGTGCAGAGAGAAGAGAGCGAAGGGGGAAGATTTCAAGTCCAAGGAGAGGTATTCCTAAAATATAACATTTTACTTTCCCCGTGTGTTGCTACAGATGTTTAAGTAAGCTACTCAATTCTATATTTAACATCCTGGCACATCTGACCAATTACAGGATGATGTCTGTCTACCGCCATTGTGCACATATCCTCTGTCATGCATTGTGCTGTCAGTACGAGGACAATGGATATCACCCTGGTGTGCCCTTTGATCCCTTTCAAAAGAATGGATTCAAAACAGAAATAATATAACTCGGCCGTTTGCTTTGATGATGCTGATGATGTTGATTATCGTGATTATCATTGCTTTCGTCCCTCAATGGCTAAAGCACAATAAAACAGAAAGCGAAAGGGAATTAGAAAACTAAAGCGTGTTAGCAATCATTTCTGTTAGTTTTGTTTTGATTTTTGAAGTGGTAAAAGGGTAAATCACAGAAGCCAGAGTAAGCAATACTCCATTTCCATAAAATGTTGGCTGAGAAAAAATGTTCTGTACTCAGAGTGATGTAGACTTCAGCCTTTAACGGGCACTAACCATTTTACAGCATCATACGTCTTCCTTGTAGGTCAGCTCCTACAAGTTCTCACCTTCGTATCTCTATTAACCTTTAAAAAGAAAGGCTCGGTGATCTCAGCTCTACCAAGGCCTGATTGTGTGAGCTGTGCAAAACAATAACAATCATATATCTACAGCAGAGTGATCCTGACCGGCTCTGGCATCTCTCCTGTAGTGCGTAAGTACAGGGTTAGGCAGTTCGAAATATTCTTGTCGAGTTACTTTCTTCCGAGCTGTGTAAGTGATTAATGTTGATGGATAAATGATGGGGTGGGAAGTGTTTGGTTTATGGCTTGACTCTGAGGGAGCTGAATTAAGTGTAGGGAGTGATGTCTGTGACTCTCTGACAGTTTAGGAGACCCCAGGGTATAAATCCCACACCTGTGTGTAGCTCTTAATTGTTTGATTAGGGTTTGGGCTTTCTAAGCATCCACAATGTTTAATTGACAACAAGAGCTGGTATTAACAACAAAAACATTTTGGCCTACAAGTCCAACATTTCCCCAACCCACCATTTCCACTTTCAAGCCCAGTAATTACGTGCGAGTGTCCACTGAGTCGAGGGAAATACACAAACAAATAAACCTTCAAATTGTGACCATTGGCAGACTGGGCTGTATTTTTCAAATGATCACGGAAGGATTTTCATGGGTCAAAATTAAGAAGGATCAGACGGAAAAAGTACAGAACAACCATCAAATACAAGGTGTTCACCTGTTTATTTTTTCAAGGGAAGATGCATTACACTTGATTAGCTTGAGCAACAAACCAGCTGCCGTACAACAGCAGGCAGACAGCCTTAAACACTGTCTTTGCCTCACTCCTCAGCTCCGCAAGGTCAAGGCGAGGAAGATTGACACTCTCACACTGTGAAGTCTAAACAGCCCTATTGTAGCTTCTACAAACAGCTGGCTTCTTCTGGAGCATTCCGGGAATCATAATTGCTTAAGTGTGTTTAAACTCTGACTTTGCCTCCAGTATTTCAAACAGAGATTACTTTTATAAAACACTGCTTCCCGCACCGTTAAGAGCTGCCACACATAAGGAGAGCGCTGGGAATCCTTTTGATAAAACCTTGACAAGGCAGGCCATTATTATAAATTAAACAACCACAACTGAAACCCTCGTATTATCTTAAACAGAGAAAGGTATAAAGCAAAGTACATACATCTCTTCCTAGGTGCTATTTCTCAGTGTTATGAGCTTAGAAAATGCCAGTTTTTGTTGCTTTTACAGTTTCTGCCACCATGGTTTATTATTTATAAACAACTAAAGCCTTGAAAGACCTTAAATGATTCAAGAGCAATATGTAGGCTGCTTGTTCTATGAAGATCACATGAAGATCACATTTACAATGGAGACAGCCTTAATGTGCCTTATTGTTGTGCACAGCAGGGCTAAGGCCACGTGGGACAATGACATCACCGTCACATGACCGGGAATTATTGACATGCACTGTTAAATCAAAGTTGCTTTAGCGTCAACATAACTAAAGTGCAGCCAATTGGAAAATCCTATGTGCTTTGCCAGGTCAGTCTGCATAATACCCTGCTATAACTGATTATCCTAGGGAAGGAGTTTGGGACTGCAGTTTCTTAATATGGGAGTTATCATTATTGTGGATATTGGAGGCTGGCACCAGTTCTGAATTATGTGGGGATTAAAACATTAAAAGCTTGTGATTGTAAATGAGGTAGGTACTTCTTTGTTGGAGAGCTTACCTGCAGCTGCAAGAGATGTATTTTTAGCATAGACTTCTGTCTGCCAAGTTCAATCGCATTGGAATCCCCTGGCAACTCAAGCAATTTGACCTCATTGGCTTTGTCATACATCTCCTCTGCAGCAGAATGGAAATATCTCACAGGTCAAGGCACTGAAAGATTAATGACCAACATAATTAGTCTTCCACTTAAATACTAAACAAACTGTGGTCAACTTGCGCTTGTCCTGGAATGCAGGTTTGGCTAGGGTTAGTGTGAGGTGTCTGAGGAATCCATTTGGTTTAAGGTTGTGTTCCTACTTGGTTAACGAACACAGAATTAGATGTGTTGATCGGTCCTCAAGGTTATTATATTGTGTGATAAACCCTCCATACCACATTCTACTCAAATTGACAGCCCTATCTGGGTGATTTATTTGCCTACTTTTGTGTCACACTGTTAAATAGAAATAGGTTGTGTCCTGTTGTGTTGTGCTCCTCCCATCCTCTAATCCACTCCAACAATCTTCATGCCATTCTAATTTGCATTTTACAGTTGATTTAAAAACAACCACCATCTCCCAACCACATTTCCCACACAACCTAATTCCCTGTTTCAAAAACAAACATGGTCATAGAGCGATATGGGTTTTCAGACAGTGAACTCAATTTTCTTCCTTGCTGCTTGAGGACTGCAGAAGAGAATTGACTTCAGATTTTGTGGTTTTTCATATCGGGGGAAGGGGGGAAAAATAAATATCTCATTACACTTAGAAAAAACTAAATTCTAGGTCCTGCAGGAAACAGCACATTACCACAGGAACTAAGAATGGAGAAAGACCCGCATTGAAGCTAAGTGTTACATTTCGTGGTTAGTAATGGACATAAGCATGCAGACATGAGTTTTGTTTCCACGTGTGGTGCACTCAGGCATGAAGCAAGCTGACACTATCATGTCACCTCTGGGTCAGGCAGCAACCAAAGGCTAGGGCGACTGCTTGTTGTAATCAGTTACATCTATTAACTCCAGGACTTGGTGTCGCCACAAGGGAGAGCACAGCTGTGAGATTTCATTAGGGCAACCACAAGGCGCTGCATTTCACGACAGCTTTATAATGTGAATCCGGAAGGCCATTTCACAGTTTTAACTCTTTTTTTAATAAGTATTAATTACACTCATGACTGCCTTCTGAAGGTATTGAGTTTTTATGCCTTGTTTTTTTCATTGTTTACCAACAGGACCTTTAAGATATATCATTCTCTGTAGAACTCCATGCCAAGATCTATTTAAATCTATTTAAACATGTTTTCAAGATCTTATTCAATCTCTGTTCTTGATGTTAAAGTGAAACTATCTTTTGGCGTTCCTGGAATAGAGCTTGGCTGGGCTATAAGGTACAACGACCTTGATAACATTAATTCTCCCCTCTGGTGCCAAAGCATCCCGTGTTGAACTTGGCAGCTGAGATGAGAACTAATGACCTTCTTCATTTCTCGTTGATGAATTCAGTGTGAGGACATGATGCAAAGGAAGACGCAGACAAACACAAATGCACCTCATTCACCTCAGACAAAGTCACCTGTAACCATTTAAGGTCTGCCTACTATTGTCAGACTATTGGAGTAAGGAGGCCACTGATTTAAAAACAGAGAAGGGATTGTGCATGGTGGGGAAAAGACCCAATCAATGCAGCTCTACAATTCTGGCTGATGGATCTCTCATGAATGAAAACCTTCAGCAGTGAAATAAATTTAGTGCACAATCTCCACTTGGCGAGGTTGTCAGGGATCGAAGCTCGGCGAGGTCTCTGGCTCAAGCTCTGTATCCTCAATAATGCTTGCTATGGTGCTAGTTTGGCTCATTTTACACTAATTTATAAACAAAAGGAGTTCATATTTATAATGGGAAACGCATATTTCACTTTCAGGGTACAACAGTTGGATTTGGAAGACATACAAAGTTCAGGGGGAGGGATTCAATCTTTAAAAAATGAAAAATAAAACAGTTTAAAGAAAGAAATTGACTGAAATATCAAAGCAAACATTCTTCCATGGAAATCTGGCAGTTGTGGAACAGTCTTTTGATCTGATAATGCTGTATTTTTAAGTAAAAGTACTAAATTGCCGCTAGGTTACAAAGTAAAACACACTGCTCTCTGTATTATCCAAACCTTGTCATCTCTGGCACAATCTGAGAGCTCCTAAGGGGCTGCTGGGATCAAGCTGGCTGCTGGGGCTGTACACAAGCTGTAGTTTCATCTTTCCCATCTAGCCTAGAGATGAGCTCAGCAAGGTCTGAACTGACTGAAGACAGGAGTCTGCACGAAACACAGGCGATATATTTTCATCGCCGACTCTAATGTTTGCAGATAAAACAATGAGTGGGTCACCTGAAGGAAAAACACAAACTGAGACCCAAAGCAATGCAAAGTCTGAACTTTCTTGCCTATGCAGGAAAAATGTTCCTTCCTTTAAATTAGATACAGTCTAAAATGCAGTGGAAGAGATCAGTTTTATCTGTTTTCCACTCTTTCTCAATGCAATCAATATTTAAGGGACGTCAGAAAACACTGAGTTAAACAGATCTTGCTACATTGGAGCTTAATGAGTGTTAAGCAGAAATAAAAATGCTCATGTGTCAAGAGCCTTATTAAGCTAAAAAACACAATACACTTCTAAAATAACAAAAGGATAAGCCACAGCCCTCCACACTAAACAGCTTATGTACTATTTATCATGTCTGACCTATTTTCATTTCCCATTGATGCTGTAGTGTAACGTTCGCTCCTTATCCAGTCCCCTTTACATCTTAATCTTTCTGTAGATATGCCCAAGTACCCTTAAAACTAGTTCTCACATTCTCCGTCTGTAGGTTAGTTGGGGAATAGTCAGCGTTTGTTGTCATCCTGTTGCTTGGTAATTCTTGCTTAGCCAACAAATTCCACAATGAATGATAAAACATTTGATTTCTTCAAGCCTGACAATACTGCAGCAAGAGACAGGAAGTTCAGACATTGTAATCTATTCTAGAACTTCATCATGAACCGCTGCAGATGGCCCAATCACAAGAGAAAACATGACTAACATGACTAATAACTGGAAATAAATGCCTTTAATATGTTCTGCTATTTTTTTGTTTACAACAAGACACTGAGAAACTTCATCTCATAAGTTAATAGCTTGAATCCATCAAGCAATTAGCTAACAAGAGTGATTTTCTCTGGCGAATAGGCGGCACAAATTGCAGAAACACAGAAGAGTATCCAACAACATGAGAGGGTTATTTATTTATTTATTTTTCTTCTGCTTGGCTTGACTTGAACAGCTTTCTTTTTTTTTAATTTGCCCAGCAGAAGAGAGTGGAGTGTTATAGAAGCAGAGAGGCCATACGTTTCTTTTCAGCTGAGAATTACGTTTTTTTGAAAATGCTTTAAGGACTTTAAGTGACAAACAGCTGGCACAATCTTCACAGCTCTCTAGACTATTACCATAGTATTGAGTGTGCATTTGAAATTCAGGTTAATAAATATGTAAACTGTGGCTTTGCAGGACATTTATAATGTATGGAAGGCTTATAAAATCAGGTGGCTTTGGGGACCACAAGTTCTACTGAAAGTGGGTGTGCATTTAAGTGAAGGAAAAATAGCAGCTTGTGGGCAATAATGATTTATAAGTGCGAGGGACATTACTGAAATCTTCGTTTCGTATTTCAAGGGCTGGACTTCTTTTTATTACAGACACTGCCACAGACTTGTTTTATACCACACTGGAGCCAGTAAAACATAATGTGCCGACAGGTTATATATGCCTAAAGCTGAAGTGTTGTCTGGATCAATATTTCAGATGTGCATGTATTATTCCAACTGAGATCCCCATCTCAAGATCGCTTTCCTACTCGGGTGTTACAGTGTCTTATCTCCTGACAAGGAGGGTAGGAAAAAGCATACAAATGTTCTGTTTAGCTTGTAATGTTATGCGTTGTGCTATTTGCATAACAAGCTTGCATGCTGTCGAAATGCAGATACAGTGTTCAAGAGAGACTCTCTGCTTTTTATCTGTTCAGTGCTGTTTGCTAATCAAGTGCTAGGAAAAGCAATGAGACTGTTATAAGACAGTGAATATTTTATGCCCGGTTGAAGCTTTCTGTTTGAATGCTAACTGATTTTCAGGCTTTTAACTTTCAATCTTCAGCCATTTATTTGTATTCTACCGTTACTTCTCTCTGTCTCTCTGTGAAGTCATTTTTTTATTATTACGGAGAAAAAACTATTTGTTTTTATTCTGTGTAACTAGAAATGTCTTGTGTTGACATGAAGTGAGGAATGTGGTTTGGATAGGTGGGGGTGTTTTATCATTTATCTCCTTTTAGTGAGTGAGGTGTAATGTTATATTCTCTCACCGCAAATGAAGCATAGCACATAATTTGTGTTTGTATTTTCTGAATGCTGTCACTGGCATAATATTCATCCTACATTAAAAGCTGCACACTAGGCCTTGTTATTGTTTTGTTTGTTTGTTTGTTACCATTATCAGTGTAGGCAAGATTAACAAGTAAATATAAAATAATAAAAACAAATCCAAAAGATGTGTGCTAACTAACCTAACTGCGGTACAAAAAACACAAAATACAAAATGACGGCAGTGGGGTAAAAGTTTCACGTTTTATTAGGTTAAGTGCTTCCCATGCAGAATAACAGGAACTCTCTTGTAAAAACTGCCTGGAATATAATTCCTTGTGGCGTCTGTGATTTACAGCTAAATTAAACTCTATCGGATTGCCTGTAACATATATCAGACCACTCTTTGATACAGAATGCATGGTTCCCAAGGGCAATGTTCAGCAGATGTTCCCTGGATTGGTCATTGACTGGGCAATGAAGCAGGAACAGAGACCAATGAGGATAGATTGATAAGGACAAAACAAAGACCTTGACCTCAGCCATGACAGATATCAGCTTTGAGAGAAAAATGACAAAACACAAGCTGTAGCTTACCATACACACCTATTGCCTAAAGTGAAATGGTGTCTGGGGGTAAAAAAACAAGCATATTTTTTCCACTACTCTACATTATTATTATTATTATTATTATTATTAACATTATTTATTTCTTGGCAGACTACATGATATTTCCTAAGTACTCAAATTAAATCAAAATAAGAATGTTATTTGGAAGCAATAAATCAAACACTTCACTGTAAAAGGAATATTAAAAATAGACCAAAATGGTTTTCCACAAGGAAACAGAAATAGGATGTGTCTTTATTTGTCATCAATTCAGAGAATTGTCCTGTAAGTCAGGAGTCACTCGGCTCATTGCTTTGCTTTGGGTCTCAGTTTGTGTTTTTCCTTCAGGTGACCCACTCAAGTAACTTAGTAAGAAGAAGTGATATTTATGTTCTGATTTATTGATTTTTTGTGTGGAATGGAGTGGGAGTTTTGCAGGGATGCTTCAGTGGGATGTATCGACTGACTTTGTGTGGAGAAATCGGCATGCACACCCAAGCAGCCTTTATGACAATAATGTAATCTGTACTGTGCCATATGGAGCAGAAATGGGGATGGCAGAAAAAGTGGTGGAAAAGAATCTGAATGCTTTTGACAGCAAATTGGTTGCATTAAAAAACTGAAAGAAAGGACAGACTCACCCACTATGAGGTTTCAGAAAGGAACATTACTTCCAGGGCTGAGAGAGGGCTGCTTTTGATAATATGCATCATATGTCTCTTTCATGTCTTACAATCTGACCCATTGTGGCTGCATGATTTTGTAGATCAGGGAGGGATTGTACAGATAGAAAAGAACCTTCCTTATCTTCTCAGACGTTATGAGGGATAGCTTTTACCTGATAGTCACACTTCAAATCATGTACACAAAATAAGTTAAAGGAGACAGGATCAACAATAATAACAGCCAGGTAAATCAGTCCCTTTGAGAAGTCACTGTAAATGCCGAAGTGTTTGCATTAGCAGGCTGATATGTGTGTTTATTTTAAAGTAATCTGAAAGTATGCAGTAATGCAATCGATTACACTGGCGGCTGCGTTGCTATGTGTCATGTCTTTTGTACAGAACATGCACACCAAGTGTTTACTCACTGCTTCGCTGTGTTGACTTTTTCACTGGTGATAATGCCTCAGTAGAAGCTACACACGGGGCTGGTTTATCAGCACATGACATTGAATTTATAGGTGTGAAATGCAGTGTGACAGATTGTCATAATGTGCCTGCCGGCAAAATGTCATAGTGTAAATATTGCTTCTATTAATACTAGCTGCTTGCTTTTGTTCGCGATATTAGTACCAGCCATTTGCTTACCATTAAAAAAGAAAATCATATTGCCTACCCTTGAATAAATACAAGATGTAAATAGAAGAGGACAAAAAAAACGACTTTAAGGTTTCCCATTATTTTACTTCCTGTTGTGTCTTTAGTGAACACTGGTAAAACTAGTTCCTCGCAGAGAGCTAATTGCAGTTGAATTGAAGAGACTCTTTAACATATCAAGATGCACTTTAGAATGGATTGACAGTGTTTCCTTCCTGTACCTGGATATGATAGCATGAATTCTTCATACTCTAAGTTGAGAGAGAGAGCTGTGCATCTGTAACCTAAGATGAACTGCTGATTTCCTCTCCAATGCATTCATTTGCATGTCATTTACAGACATTTTACAATTACTGAATTAATTGTTCTCAACATGTGGCATCTGATATTTTTACATTTTCTGCCTACAACATTTACATGTTACATTTACACTGTCCAACATGTCCCACTAGAAGCATATAACAAAATCACATGAATATGATCAGTTGTGCCTTCATATAGAAAAAAGCTTTATATATTAAATGAATAATGAATCATGTATATGTCATTTCCAACTGCTGGTAAATCAATTTATTTGTATTTATGGCTTGGAATATGGATTCAGATATATACAGTATGCATTCAGATTAAGAACTGCTTTGACAGGTTTGATCCCTCTAAGACATCTGGAGATAACTATGTTTATTAACATACGAAGAGTACAGTGATTGCTCTTTCTCTGAACGATCGTAATCAGTTTAGCTAATGCGCCTGCTAGGGCTGCTGTATGCAATGAAAGCGAAGTCCTCAGCGCCATGGCAATTTGAGTAAATATAACCCATTGTAGTTTACAAGATCATTCAAGTGCACATAAAAGGACCTCTGATTATCCCTTCTAGTAGAAAATCTATAATGTGTGTTGGTGATGTATTGATCTTCGGATATTTCCAACGAAAAGCCATGTTGACATGACATCTCTGGATAAGACAAGGAGGCAAAAATGTTGTTACTGTAGTGTTTATAAGGGGAATAGTCCCAGACAAAATCAATAAAAACCATTATTGGACTTCCAAAAAAGTTGAAATGTGCCACTGATGATATAGGAAAGTTTGAACTCTTCATTGCAGGGCAACATTTAAACAAAAACTGGATAGATTTGTTCTGATACACTAGACACTGATACTTGTTCCTCAGTTCACTGAACTACAGTTTGAAGTTCCTCCTTTTCACACATAATCCCCTTCCATCATTTTTTTATTAATATATTTAATCTTGGAATACAGTTCCCCATGTTTGGCAAGGAAACCTGCAATAATGTTCTTTCTCACAACATCTATCACGGTGAAACACATAATTTATGTAAGAGCAATATGACAGTCTAATTTAACCAACAATTACATATGTAATGAAAACTCAATTTGCTTTCAGAATAGTAGATTATACACAGTTTCTGCCAACAACCTCCATTTATTAAAAAAACAAGAAGGCGCTGCTGCCAATTTTCCAATGCCTAAATTAGCGCTTTTTAACAGGTATGAATGACCATCCAAAAGACACTCAAATTTACAGCCTGTTCATAAAATCACTGGCAGCTGGCAACTCTCAAACTCCTGTGTGCAGAGTGAAGCTGAGACTATATCCCTTTATGAAAGCCAATCAAAACAACGTCAACAGCACCTGACTGGTTTTATTTTAGATAATGTCACATCAGGCTCAATTTACTGATGACATTTAAAAATATTGAACATTTTTTTATCTTCTGGAGCAAGTTCCAACTACGTCAGTCTAACCCTGTGTAAACGCTGAGCACTGCTGACGTTCCCAAAAGCCAAAGTAGAAGAGTCAATCTTTTATCAGCCTGGTGCCAGACAACGTAAAACCAAGACAATATTTCAATAAGGCACACACATGCAAATAAAAAAGAGCTGCAACAGCATTGAGTGATGCATGTCTCTTGGGTGATTACATTAATTTTAAAGAGATACTTATGCTTTATTGGTTGTCTCTATACCAGTTTGCCAGCTCGTAGTATGTTCTACAGAGAACACTGATAGCTTGAGCTTTTCTGCCCATTGAAAAAGGCAGGTTCTGCGTTTGCCCCCAGGCAGTTTTGTGTTGAGTCTGTCTGTTTACCGCTGACAAAACGTTAACTAGTCTGCTTTTTGAGCGTATGGAGAATTGGATCAAAACCATATGGAGGATTGCTGCTGTTCTTTGCGCTTGCTGCATGTCTGCCTTCTAGTCAGACTACAGTCTCAGCGATGTGCGAGGGCTGCCTGGCTAAAAGGTGTAGTGAGATTTCCCGTCACAGGTCATTACCACCCTCCTGTTTTTCAAGCTAAAGAGCAATTAAGCAAATGAATCATAAAGTGCTAATCTAGGGGAGAGAGAGAGAGAGAGAGAGAGAGAGAGAGAGAGAGAGAGAGAGAGAGAGAGAGAGAATCCAGTGAGGAACGTATTCTCTCAGGGTGAGACGTTGAACTCAGCTGAGGTTTTCTAACTGGACTTTCACAGGTCACGGGGATTTGGGATTGGACAGTAATGATATCTAAGCATTGCAAAGGTTAAATAAAATGATTTGTTAAGGAGACAGAGTTATATCTACTAACTTAAAGCTTTAAATGATGTTTTACAGCATTAGACAAGAGAAGAAAAAAATCTATTATGTGCACCTTTTGAAATTGGTTTCAACTTTAGTCCTCTGGACCCTGGACACCAACTATCAGATCTGTAAATAGCACTGCTGATTCAGCATGGAATATTGGATATATCTGAATGCATAGCAGCACCAACAATACATTGTGACACACACACACACACATACAGATGGGTGACAAATTAAAGGAAAAAACAACATAAAGTGTCTCAGTAAGGCTGGGGTGTCAGACCCCAGTCCTGGGGGGCCACAGTGTCTGCTGTTTTATTTACTTAGGTGACTTATCTAAAACTTTCACATTTTATTTTCATAGCCAATATTTGACAGTTTGTTGAATTATTCAAAACTTTGAACCCACAGAACATTTCAGAGTCTGGAGAGAAGTGTTTCAGTTAATTGTTTAATTAGACCAATTAAGCAGCCCAGAGCTGGGCTGGAGCAAAACCCTGCAGACCCTGCGGCCCCCCAGGATTGGAGTCCGACACCCCTGCAGTGAGGTGTTGGCCACCATGAGCCGCCAGAACAGCTTCAATGCTCTTGGCAACAGATTCTATGAGTCTCTGAACTGCATTGTCATCCTGGAAGAGACCACTCCCATCAGGATAGAAATGTGTCACCACAGGATAAAGGTGATCACTCAGAATAAATTTGTAATGATTTGCAGTGACCCTTCCCTCTAAGGGGACAAGTAGACCCAAATCATACCAGGAAAATGCCCCCCACAGCATAACAGAGCCTCCGGACCCCCTCACTGTAGGGTCAAGCATTCAGGCCTGTACCGCTCTCTTGGTGTCACCACACATGCACTCACCCACTTGTCGAGAACACGAGCCAGTTGAGCGTCTGTGACTGAATCTCCTGCCATTCGTGCCCCAATAGTGAACCCTCTTTCAAAGACACTTAGATCCTTTCCTCTTGCCATCTTGATCCAAAATTGAGGTCAACTGGGCCTGTTCAGTATTTTTTATTGCTGAATTGTACACCTATTTGGAGGCATCTGCATTCATGATATTCCTCCATTCATTTATTCAGGTTTTTCCTTTAATTTGTCACCCATCTGTATATATGAGTGTGTGCGAGTGCGTTTGCCTCTTTGCAGTTTTTGGAGGAACAAAAAAGGTTCCTTTGCTCGATACCCAAGGGCAGAGTAAAGACCTACATCTTAACAAAAATATTTTGAAAGGATGCTAACCCATTCTGCTGCTGCTGCTAAAGTGTACTGCTAAGCATTTCAAAGAAGGCTTTGTTTAAATAAGACTGCAAGCAGCCTTTACTCTGTGTATGTGCATTATCATCAGCAAGGGACCTGAAAAAAAAAAAATCTCTGAACTCTTACACGCACACTTCCTTCTATACCTGTCTCCCTGCTCTGTAATCTTCTTACTGAATTATTAGATCTATTGCATTTTAAGGGAGAAAATCCTGTTTAAAAGCTATTTGATGCACATACAGTGTACCTGCATAGCATAACATATTGGAGAGATAAAACAAAACTGTCAGGAGATTTATTGTTACAGAATCTTGTATTGATAGGTGGTTTCTTTCCCCACAGATCTCTGTCGATTTATGTCATGTTTATCTTGATATCATTATGCTCAGCTCAAAGGTCCCTTTAAACATCTGGATGTTATTTCTAACCCCCATTCATTCTTTCTTGTCATAAGCATTCAGAATTATATTTTTAGCAAGCCTTAACACTACAGATAATGCACTAAGGCTGAAAAAATACAACAAAAGAAAAATGCAGCAAAATACAATACACATTTAGATTTTATTGGCATGCATGCAAACACCTTCAAATGATTCTGCAGTTAAACTATAAAATCATAATGTTAACACACAATAATGTTAGTTCAGATTTTCCTTTATATATTTATAAGTATATGTTTTCTATTGCAATGTGTCTTTAAAGGTTTATAGGTGAAATTACGGTCACACTTTAGATTCTGTGGGCCAATTTTATAATAAGTAGATATGCAAATTGATAATCAATTAAAATGTAACTACTTGATTATTAAAGTTAATTAGAATTGTAATTTAATTTCTATCTATACCAGAAACGTTGTCAGCATGATGAAACACTAACTTGACACATGAGTTTGATATCTTTCCTATAGATGGGTGATCCATTTTGTAACTTGCAGGTTTTGTTTTGTTTTGGAATAGATTGATATTACATTAACATTCAATTGATATTTATTTATCAGGTAGTTAGATGTTAATAGAGTATCAATTGAATGTCTATTAATTCAGCCACATAATCTAAAGTGTTACTGGAATGGTTTAGATTTTGTAAGATCCCTGAAGTGAACTCTGGTACTTTTATAATTCAATTACAACAGTCCATTTAGATACCTGCTGCATGTTATCTGTAATTACATAAGTTCAGGGATTCAGTTGTGACTTACACATTGTCCTGTTACCAGACCATGTAGAAACCGTGTTACATGTGGAAAAATCCTTTCCCCCTATCTGTTTCTACTTAGAAATAATAGAGAAGCTTTTTTCCATCCAAATGAGGGAACAAAATCAAATCAGATCAGTTTTGTTTTGTATGGAAACCTCTAGCTGAGGGCAGCTGTCCAGTTAGCACCAATAGGCTACCAAACACGGCCAACAATTCTGTTTAAAGTCCTCAGATATACTACAGATGGCGAAATTACTTCCAGATTGCAGGGGCTGCTGTTATTTAATTTCTGTAAGCCTTTAATAGGGCTGGAAGCACTGTGGGAATACAAGACGTAGGTCCCCTTCTTAGGTAAACAGCAGGGCATGATTTGGGAATCTCTCAAAAGAACTCTGCAGGAGTAACACTCACCACAAATATTCATAAAACAGATTAAATCCCCACGGAATAATCTAGGCTTACACTAACCACTTCATCAAGCAAGAGGGGAAACTACATTGGTTTCCTTCACTGGCTGTACCCGCCATTTTTCCAGATTTCATTTACAGCCACAAGGCCTTTTGCTAATGAGCCCAGAGCACATATCACAGTTCAAATAAAGGAAAAGTGACACCTGTGCCAAAAGCTAATATGAAATGTAATCACTACCTTATACCACACAAGTAAATGATTGCCATACCCATTTGCTTTGTTTATATCAATACGGTAATGGGGATGCGAAACGTAATATATAAACGCACACACAAACGAATGTATAGACTGCAAACACTAATAATCCAAAGGAAAGAAAAAAAATGAATCAGCATACAACTGATGTGGATGGAATCTGTAAGGCCTACATCTTTATGAGATCTAAGTGTTTGAGCCGTGTATTCCCAGTGTTACTTTATTTACAGCGAAAAGAAAAATACTAATGATACGACGTTCTGCATGATCGGGAAAGTGAATGATCGCATGCTACCAGCAGGGATAAGACGCACCACAGTCTAGGCATAATCCGCAGCAGTCTTCTGTAAATTATCTTTGTATAAAAGGAACACCTGTCTTTCACTTGAATTTGATGCCAGCAGCTTGATAATGAACAGGTAGTGTTTGAGCTCACAAAACTCAAGCTTCCTTCACATTTTTCAGCTGTGGATCTTAATGGATTCAGTGTCTTCACTTTTAAGTTGCCAGATAAAACACACCCTTTCAATATTATGATCAAATATTTTAATTTCCACCTGTATATACAATCAGGGGTATTACACCTGAATGTGCAGTGAGCAAAATACCATATCTAAGCAAGCAGTCTATCGTGTTAGCTTTGATACAAAATCTTTTGAGCAGAACATGAATATATCTTATTTTTTATTTTTTTTGCATCAATCCATGTGATTCATGTGACACGTAGGCATAGCTTGTTAAAATTAATAGCAAACTAAAGGTGATTATGTTTTTTCCACTGACCTGATGACCTATGTTGCTTCTTTGAAAAACAAAAACAAAACTGAAGATCCACCAGACAGTTTTTAATAGAACAAGATGGAGGCAAGACTCATCTCGCTGCCTAGGATATAGCAGTGAGAGGTGGTCATATAAGGCAGACAGGTTGTTATTGTGACTGTAGTGTGGGTCTTGTTTTTTTGTTCTCCCCAACATACCCTATGCTACACAAAGCTGCCAATTTAGATTAAATATATACTTCAGATTACAGACTTTCAAAAACAGCATGCATGTTATTCCTGCGGTGGAACTGAGCTTTCTTCTCTCTAGACTCTCCTGGTTTAGTATCAGTTAACAGGAAACAAATAAGAATAATTATTATTATTATAAGAAATGTTATCCTTCATCGCACTTTCACTGTTTTCTGTGTGCTAAAGCAAAACAGATGATACTGTAAGAACAGATGCAAAAACTTGCCCTAATTTCTTAACCAAATTTCTGAGTCACTAGGCAGTCACAAGTATAAAGCTCTTTTATTCTTCATATCTGATTGTCTCTTATGAGCAATATTTTACACATATTTTATTTAGAAAGAACGGTAAATACAGCCAACTAATTCAGGTCCAAATAGCCAGACTATATGCTGTGTGTATATACTGTACATTACAGTTTCAATGTGGCATTTGTTGTGTTTATTGGTTTGATAAACATTGGTTTAACTAATTTATACATTTACAATAAAATAAAACTATTATTCTTTTTTTTTTTTTTTGCAGACACATTTACACACTTTTCAAAAGAAACATTCAAAGCACAAACTACAGTAGGTATAGTGCATTTTTCAGAGTCATGATTCAACAATTGAACCCTGGCTTCTTACATTATTTTCTCTGAATGCAGGAGGAATTAGGCACATTTTAGGGCATGTAATCAAGACAGACAGGTAGTGCAGATTCAACCCCCGTCCCAGGGAATTAAACAGGACAATCAATCAAGAGTGATGACTACTTAGGACAATGCGATCCCCAAAACCAAGGTGTCTACACAGGCAACAGTAGGACAGATTGCGATTGAGCCTGGGTGCTAATATCTACCGTATTGTTCGTGTGAAAGCATGCACCAGCAGCAGCTGACAGCAACAATGTTTCCATTTTACAAAACGTGCAGGCATTGTGTCACCTGGCCTGTCTAAATCTTTCTATGGGAGAAAATCTGATATTTTACGAGAAAGACACAGGGAGAAAAGATGAGCAACCAGGCACACATAATAACGAGTAATGGTCGCGGAGCTGCACGCAGTCTGCTGTGTATAATGCACACACAGTGTTAGTTGCACGGCTGAGTCTGAGCTATCGACCGAGGCTGGTCCTGCACAGGCTGCCTTTCTCACCTCCTCACATAAACACTCAAATAAGACCAACATCAGAGCTGGCTAAAACGCAGACACAGAGGATGCCATGTAACTGTCTCTCCGAGGCGAAATAAGTTGCCGAGAGTCATTTTAAAGTGTTCAATAAAGTAGCTCACTTCCTTCGGTAATTGCGGAGATGGCGGAAGTGCGTCAGCTGTCTGAGCTCCGGGGCTGTTACCGCACTGACTCCACTTTCACATCCAGGGAAAAGAGCGGCGAGCGGCGAGCAGCTCCCAGTCCCGCTGTGTCTTTAAGCCACTTGTCAAACCTCCAGCGCCGCAGCGCCGCGCAGCGCAGCCGCCTCTCGACGCCGGGCGCGGGCCAGCGGATGGCCGGGGAAGGGGCTCCACAGTCAAACTTCCAGGCCCGGGAAGAGCGTTTGATTTCTGCTCCCGGGAAATGCGAGGGCTTTGATCAGAGCCGGGGGGGTGTTTAAAACACAAGTCAGTACCTCCAAAAACCGTAAAAGAAAGCAAACAGTGCGAATAAGAAGCGGAAGACTTGGCAGACCGTGCGCTCGCTGTTTTAGCAGAATTGAACTGTGCAACTTAGCAGCGGCGTGAGATGGTGAACAGTTGCAAGTTGCCAATATACGGAGGATATTGCCCGCTGATCAATTTCTAATCTGCAAAAGCACACATTGCCGGACGGATATTTTGCGTGTTTGTAGTGGATTATGGATTGGCTGGTGGAAGAGAAGGAGCAGCGATGTGATTTCTCGACGTGGTGTCCGCTATGCAGCTGTTAACACTCTGTTTGGCCATTGCAACAAAGTTGCAAAGCAAGTGATATTTTCTGTTGCAATTTTGCACCTGTCTAAAAGGAGAAAGCATCGCTGGATTTTGTGTGGGATCTCGGGAAGATTTGGGTCGCTTATTTACCTGCATTGTGGATTATTTGGAATTTAATTTGCTTTTTTATTTTCGGGAGGTTTACATCCAAGGTCATTCTGTGGATCTAATTGTTACACATATATAAATCTCTCTCTTTTTGCAGTCGGGTCGTCGAGGAGTTGTTTGTTTTCACTATTCTAAGGATAATCACGTTTCGTTGTTTGTTTTTTTAGATTTTTTTTATTTATTTTATTTTTTTAGTTTCTGTAAAGATTGTAAAATGGATGGGAAATTGAGGCAGAGTCGGAGATCCCGGTCCCAGAGGGACAGGGTGAGGAGACGGGAGGCTGCTGGTAGGGATGCCCGCAACCAGAGTCCGTCCTCCTGCTCTGACAGAGAGCAAAGTCCCGGGAGGGATCATCCTTCTCAAAATGGTAAAAAACCTCCAAATCTGGCTCCCTCTGCCCGGACATCCCGTCCACCCAGGAGAAAGAGACGGGAATCCAGCTCCCAAGAGGAGGATATTATTGATGGATTTGCCATAGCCAGCTTTATCAGCCTGGATTCTCTGGAGGTAAGTGGGGGCTAAAAATTATAATCATATTCAAAACACGTTTTCATACTGTATCTTTGGATTGAATAGAGCAAAGTTATTATTATTGTTAATTATTATTATTATTTTTTAAGTTTTTGCTGATCGGAGTGCTATACAATATGCGAGGGTGTTTTAAAATAAACCGTAATAGCGCCTTGATAGTTTTGTTGTTGCCTGGATCCAAATGTGCAAACATCTGTTTTCTTGAATAACATGTATGCATATGTATAATGTAGGTGTATGTTTGTAACCACTTTCTGCGTGGAGTCCTTAATATATCTGTCACACGATCTGTCTAATAAGATTTCGTTTATTTAAGATGAAATATTTAGAGACTGGTCGGTACAGCAGTATTGCTGTGTGCCTGTCTGTCTGTCTGTCAGTGTAGTCATGTATCTATCCATCCATCCATCCACGGTGTGTTTTTGTTTTCTTCTGCACATCACTGGCGACCTTAAAAGTGCGGGACTGCAACAGATATGGGAACACCCATTTAACAGCATCTGTATTGATCTTTTGCATTTCACAGCTATTATGAACACATAGTTTATGATCAAACCGCATGCAGGTGTCACACGATCAACCTGCCAACGGCCATCGACCTGATCTGATGTTTGGACATTTTTTACATGACTAATATATTCACTTGCAAACTCCTCTGATCACTTTGTTGGGGATCATGCCATAGGTGCCATTTACTTATAGTTATAGTTTCTGTATTATTGGACTGCTATTTATTTCTGTCGTGTTTCTGCTCCATAAGTGGACTGTAAAGCTGTCCAGTTCTGCAATGCATGAGAGCAAACATTAGGTCATGTTCAGGTTGATTGTGTACTTAATTAAATACAGCTTTATAATGGATGTAAGAGCAATGCAATTACTAAAGCTGAGGCCAAATATCACCACCCAACAAACATTGACACGGTGCTGGTGACCCAGGGTTGTGGTGGGAAGTCAGTCTTGTGATATTCCTTTCATTTGAATTCTCCGAGGGGCACAGCCATTCTTTTGTTAGCCACTGAAATGACAAACTGGATGATCACTAAAAGCTTGTCACCAATTTGTCACAACCCATCTGGTTACAAGATTAACCTGTCAAGCCATCAGTAATTATGTGGATATTCCATTAACTCAGGGCTTCCACACCACTTAAAGGAATTTATATTAAAACAGTCAGTGTCTTTAAGTTGTTAAGAGTGAAGGTAAAGTGTTATTTTGCAGAATGGCGTGGGCTTTTTCCATGGGTTTGGATAGACAATACCAGTGTGTTTTGTTGTTGTTGTTTTTGCTGCATTTACTGTCAGTAAATCACTCTCTCTGGATTTCCCAGATGTACCGAATTAAGCTATATATCAACATCTCTTTACTTAAAAAGAAATCTAAGTTGTACTCTGGAAGATGACTTTACATTCTTCTTAACACAGATGATTTTGAGATGTTATCAAACTAATGACATCACCCTTTACGCAAAACGAATCTAAGTTGTTCAGTTAGTCAGAAATGCACACAGATGCAGATAGATGCAGTGTATACTTAGTGTATTTTAAAGGTTTACTGTTTTCTCTTCAAACAGAACCGGAAACCGCTATTTTTTGGATCAATTGATTTACTATGAAACAAAGAACAAACTTTTAAAAGCTCTAATACGTCTCTCTGAAAGACATGTTTAACATAGCTTTTTAGTCAGTAAACCAGCACGTAGTTGAAACTCAGAGCACACTTGGAGAGATTACTTGTCAGAAACCAGCACTAATACACTCTGAGAAGTGATAAGAAAAAAACACATTAGGCTTCTTACAATACTATGTTTTACACCCCGAAGATTGTCCATAACTGTAAAGTTTTAATCCGTTCTCCCCTTAATATTATCCTGAAAGTATTCCCCCAAGCCTGTTTCTTATTCATATCAGTAGCCTCTAACTTTATTTTTAATACCCAGTTGAAAAGTGTCAGCGTAGTACTGACACAGTGCTTAATTAGTCTATGATAGACACATACTTAGGATTGTTTTGCCAAGTCCAGGCTCAGCTTTCCTTGATTGATTACATTTACTTTTTGGCGGACCTGGCAGAAAAATAAGTTATGATTGGAGAAGTTATTGAAGTGAAAGTATCACAATATAGCATGTAGCAGGATTTCAGAACTATTATGTAATGTTTCCATGTGCATATTTAAAATTGTATTGCTTAGGTGGTTTTAATTCTGTGCTTAAAAATGACATTCCTAGTCAAAGTATTATTATATTTGTTTTTCTATGAGCTGCAAATGGTGACAATAACTTGAATGTATCATTGCTGTGTTCTGGTGGCTGATCTGCTCAGCAGTAGGTGTTAAAGTGCTCTATATTAATTGGAATGTGGACAAACCTTATCACCTAAGCTGAATGGAAAGCTAATTGCATATCAATTATAAAACTGCGACAGTACCATTAGCCATTATTTAAATAACTGTCTCCCTGTAGTATCATGCTCTAATAAGCTCTGCGAAGTTTAAAGGGTATTCTCACTACCACGTGAATTAGTGATGGTCAGTATGCCTTTTACTGTATTATCGCAAGTCATGAGTTTTTAAATGTCTCATTTACACTTCAGTCGGAGCCTTAAACTGAACTCCGCAGTTATTAAGCCATCTGGACTGTTCATCAGTTTGCATGCATTAGAATGGTAGGAGGAGATTTATCAGAAATAAGTGTCCTGTATTCATATAAACTAAGTAAAGGTTTATTGGAATGATGTATAGTTTTTTAGATTGCTGAACAGATCTAAAATTAGGAATATCTGGTATTATATATAATATTATAACCATTATGTATAAAAATGTTAACATATTCTAAATGCTTAAATGACAACGTGTGTTTTTTGATACTTGTGCCTCTTGTTTATTTTCCAAAGTGAATTGTTAGATGAAATAAAACTGTACTCTCACAAATTTAGAAATAAGACTATAATGCGACATGCTTACTTATGTAGTGGAGTGGCAGCAATGGAAGAGTGTGTCTATGTGATGAGATATCGTTTTGGAATGGTATAGTTCTCGTGGCAGCTAGAAACTGCTCGTATATCTATTTAGCAAATTATATAATGCTGCTAAGCCTTCCCAAAGGCAACTGGTAAATTGCACTTCTGAAAATTGATAAGGGAATGTTGCAATTATCTACCTTCCGTAATAAAAATGTCTGATTTCTTAATCTTTGTACTAAATTGGAGTAGCAAATCCTTTTGCTAATCCAGAAAAGCTGATCCTTATTTTTCTATCTGCTTAGCTTGAATTGTCAGATTTGTATGGCTTTGCACTGAAGAGAACCATATTTTTTTTCAAACAGGAATTAATTTGTTACGGCCAAAATTTTTCTTTGATTTGAAGATAAATTTGACACCTGTAATAGAGTTCAGTTTTTTTAAAACAGTATAATCAGTCTCATTTGCTTTAATTTCATAGATTCTCTTTGCTTACAGTAGTTAAGCACTGCTTTTACTCCCGATCACTAACTTTTACATTCTCACAATGGGCAATTATTATATTCAGTTATTTTCTCAAGCTTTTGTCTGGACTGGGAGCATCATTTCAGTCAAAACTCCACACTCTGCCATCTTGCATTACTGAAACTGGCAGGCCGATAAACACACGATCTAAATATATCCTCTGAAGGAACAGTCTGTCCAGCCCATGGGGGCATTTGGTGGGGACTGTGATATGTGCATGCTGTCTTCTCACTACTGAACTCGAGTCTTGGAAAATGTGTGAGGAGCAGTTAAAGTCGTAGCCACGATGACAGCTGAAATGATATCGCTGTAACAATATATCACTCTGCACATATGTATTTATTTTTTCTTTTGCTCATGGACTCTTTTGCATGATGCATGACAAGATACAATTATCAGATGATGGACTGTTTTATTACCTCCTTGAGGGCATTTCATGTAAACTGTGCATGTACTGTAGATGTTCTTTGTTGCTTAGCTTTCAGTTCAGGGGTTTTCATAACCCGTGCTTGATCCATTTTTGTATCAGCCGTTTAACCACAGAAATCACAGTGTTTGTGGGCGGAGAAAGAATACATCACAGTTATAATGTTAAATAATGTTATTATTTTTCTGTTGAAGGGAAAATGTTGTCGATATTCAAAACCGATCTCGGCTACATATGGTTTTTCAGCAAATGGCAGTGTGAGTTATAAGCTTTAATGTTGATGATTTTAAAGGGTTTGATTGGCAGCAAGGTCTTTAAGAGATGTATGGTAACATTAATGAGGCATAAATCGGTTGGGCTTTAAGTGCGCCACTAAGTAATGAGAACATACTTATATTTTCCTTTCAAATGAGGATTTCTTCTCTTTCTCCCTACCACTCATCGGTACACTATAGTACAATCCACTGAAAGGATCACTTGTTTTTGTACAGCTAGTGACGTCATTGTTTCTTAAGCTGAAATAGTCTTTTTCTTGTTGGTACGTGCAAAGCAATTATTTCCTCTGCCCTTGGTCACGCTCTGCAAACTCATTAACTGGCTGCTTGAAGATGCAGCCAGGTGCTTCGAAATCCCCCTCTCGAGCATCTCCACCACCCCAGCTCTTCGGCTATGTAGGCCGCTTTGTTATGTCATGGCCGGCTCGGAGGGGCTCTGGAGTTTGCTTTGGCAGCAAACTATCAATAAAGTAAGCAGTTTTGAAGTTCAGCAGTAAGGGGGGATGTGCCACAGTCAGGACTGTACCTTGGGTGTTTTAGAAGTAAAGCAGACCGAGCAACATACACAAACAAAAGGATTGTTGGTTTTGCATCCATCACTGCTTAATTAAACCTGCCAATCCCGTGTAACATTTGCGTTCAGTGGTTCTGAGGGAGTTAAGCGAAAAGCCTATGCCAGGTGGTGGAGTGGTTCTGGAGACTTCAGTGCAGAATTTAAATGTCAAAAATAGACATAACCTTGCTTTAGAAGCTTACAGCATGTCAGACAAAATGTAATTGAAATCAGACGAAATGAATATACTTTTTAATTATTATTATTATTATTATGTAAAAGAAACCACAGGCAACTTTGGAAGACTAAAGCCAGACTGTTAAAGCACTAACCTTGTGAGAAAATAAATAACTTATTTATTTATTTTACGTTTATTTACAAACCCGCTCTGTAGTTACACTTGCGTGTGTTGTGAAATCTGAACCCTGGAAATAAAACCTTCTATGGCGGTAGAAATGCTTCTTACGGGGAAGGCAATTAGCGTAACAGTTGTCGACAAGTTTCTTGCTATAAATGTTACATATGAAGATCATCTCTGAAGGGAATAGTCTTTATGGTAGAAGCGATCCTTGCAATAATTGCTGAGAGCTCTATTCCCCGTCTGAAACCAGATCCAGAGAAGGTTGTTACAGTCAGCAGCCCTCATTTCCCTCCAGATAAAAAGCAGATTCTAGGAACAGCTGTCCGTCTCTGCACGGCTCGTGATCATCTAGAGGACCTTCTTAAGTGGAGACGGTGGCTGATGTCGAATATTAGTGCATTAGTATATTTGAAACCGAATAAGGACTCGTGCTGTTGTGTCGTTTAGCACTGCTTGGCTTTTGGCAGCCTCCTTCTTGGCCTTGTTCCAAGATCATAGGCCTTGGATTTATCTATCATTGTCCCATTAGTACTGGGAAGTGGTGTTTTTTTTAATATAAATATTATATCTAACTTCATACTTGCTATCTCTGGTGGTCAGAACCATGAGTTGAAAAATCCATAATAAAACAAAACTCAATAAATGCCGTTGTGTTGTGGAGGCTGCTGAGAGACAGGGATGACCCAAGGGCACTTACCAACAGAGTCACACGTTTAGTGCTCATGCCTCTACTCGTGGAGGGATATAATAGCTCTTGGGATCTCTTGGCTTCCTTAAGCTCATAACTGTACTGCTCCCTGAGGGCCAGTTCAAGCAGGTGTAATGGATGGTCTTGAGGGAGTTGGACACGAATCCAACAAAAAAAGAAATGGTATGATTATGTACTTGTCTGTCTTTACTGGTGACATAATTTATCTGCAAATCAGGGCAGATAAACGAAGGTTTAGTTTGACACTGAAACTTGCTTTCGCGGGTTTAATATGAATGCAGGAATACTGTAAACATTTCCACAAAACTGCCACTTCATTTTAGTTTCTTGTCAGGTTACATAAGAGTTTTTAAGCATTCGTTATGATTGTTTTTCTCTTTAGATGAATATGTGTGTATTTGAAGTACTCCGTTAATCGTTTCAGTCATTGCGTGGTTGTTAATTTCAGTTGCGATTATTTCTCATCATCATGCTTGAACTAGGGCGGCGGATTTATTTACCTTTCAGATATAACCCTGACACACGATGCTCCAACTCTTTCAGTCTCCGAAATCCCCCAACCTCTTTCCTAGAAGGGCTTTTTTGATGTGCCCCCAGACTGGTCTGTAGCTTCTGATATAGAAAACCCAAGCTTTCGGCAAACTGTTTAACTCATGCATTTCTGACACAAAATTAGTCAAGTTTCTCAAGTAGTCATGTGGGAAGGGTTTCCGAAAATGGTGAGTAACTGGCAAACGACTGACTTTCTTTCTGAGGCAATTAGCAGAACTTATGTTGTGGGAAATTTCAGTCTAGGTTGTGCTGGTGTGCGCTTACAGCAAAGCAGAAGGCGATCAGTTGGCGTGTTTTCAATGACTGGATGGAGTATATGAAAGAAAGTATTCTTCTATTCATAATGATTGTGTAAAACTACATTTTTTTCATATTCCTGTATTTGGTTTCCACTATCCATTTCAAGTAACCGTTACATGGAACCCTTTTTTCCTTGATCAACCAGTTAATGATAATCACAGTATTTTTTTTTTTTTCCAGCACAGGATATCAAATGACAATCTGTGATAGTCTGTGTTAAGTGTCACCTGCTCTTTAAAATTCTTTGTGTTGTTTCCTTGTGTAGTCCAGGTATAACATTTGGTGACTATTGATTTCTTCAGTACAATCCAGATGTCAGTGAGTGTTGTGCTTCTAGGCTAATTTGAGAACCTCATGTATTGCCACCAAGGTAGAAGATTGTGTAACATAATTGTTTAATATTGTGGGATGATGGTGCCTGCTGTGACAGAAAGAAACAAGCAGGAATATCCCAATACAGTCCTGTAAATATTCTCTTCTTCGTCCTTGTTGAAAACAACATTTTGTATTCGCATAAAAAGAGGCATTCCTGTAATTTATGTAAAATTACAATTTTGTAAATTCTTGCCACATTACAATTACCAGTGTAGAAATGTAGAGTCCGCTATCTGGGAGAAATCAGACTTTATTTATTCCCAGTAAATGTTAATATAATTTGTGCTGATTTTGATTTTGTATTGTCAAAATTTTGCAAACCATTATGCATTTTTAATCTTCAGCTAAAACTGAGTCTTATTCCTGCATCCAGCTGTAACAAACACTATGTTGTGGCCCGAAAAACAACATTTTTAGGCCTACCAGTATTTTATTTAATGTTTATTTATTTAATAATGAGGGAGACACTGAACAGGCAAGACTCATTAAAGAGTTTTTGTAATTATTGGTAATTTCCCCCACACTTCTGAAGCCCTTGAGGCTGAACAGCACACTGTTAGTGAAACTGAAAGTCAGTAGATTGGCAAATGGCATATTATACAGTGCAGACCTGTAATGGCTAGCTTTTGATTCACTATCTTGAACATAAAACATACAGAAGCAGAATTAAGGAGCTGTTGGTTTTTTTCATTATTAAATAACAGAAAGCAAATAATGCACTAGATTCATACAAGCACATCTGCTTTGCCTACTTTATATTTGAAAATATCTGGCATCCAAATATTATATTATATAAAAATATATTCTATAAACCCAATACTTATTTTGAAATGTCAAACGGAAATAATTTAAATATTTTTTCTCCACCTGATATATGGTTCATCATCACTTAAATAAACCTCTTGTATATCAGTTACATCAGAAGAATAGCAATTCCACAAAAAAAAGCTGGGTCGTGATTTCAAACACCACTCAGACTTCCTCCTTAATTGCTTACTGACAGCTAAACTGTATCCGTGGTGCATAAACTCATTTTTCTGTACCCTCGCCGCTTGCGGTGTTCGTACAAATGAAAACATTTCCTCTGTGAATACACATTTGCAATCTTGTGTGTCAAAGCAGTGTGAGAATTGCAGTTAAACCTACTGCTACAACCTGTGTTGTTTCTTATGTTAATTAGCACAATAATAACTAGGAAAGACATGTTCAAGAATTATACACAATTTGCCAACACTTAATGCTTTGTTTTAGAAAGGCAAGTCAGTAGCGCCGTGAAGAAGTATCGTGGGATCCGGAGCAGAAGTAATCTGTAAAGTACAGGAGAGTGACATCTAGACAGTTATCTTGGCAGCCAGACAGTTTTATTATTGTTATTATATTTTTTTAACAACTGAGCTTGTTTTAACAGTAGCGTGAGTGCTAATGGTGTCCAAGGATACAGAACAACAGTATAGTTGTGTCTGAAACACAAAACCTAATGCAGCGCATAACCGTGACTGTCATGGGGAAGCAAGTCAGTAATAGAGTAAAAAAAAAAAAAAAAAAAAAAAAAATACTGTTTACAGTTAAATTACTTTCACTTAACGCCCTGTGGTAGCTTAGTAATACAATGACTTGTTACTTATATTTACTTTAAAGGTTCACAGTTTACTTAAGTATTTTTTTTTAAACCAGGGGTGTTTTGTTTACATGCTACCCTAGCACTGTTCTTGTTTCTTTGTTTGATTACATATTAGTTTAATTAGTTTCCCAACTGGTTCTGACACTTTCATTGGAGTTGTGTAATGGATGGGGGATGTTTATAAATTCAGTGACCTTCATACAATTAACTAAGACCTGCCACACTCACTATAAAGGTAATTCAGTTCTTCTTGTAGCAAAATCTTTATAACAGGTTATGTAACATACCATTCATTGTTTCTGTTACGACCTCAACAGCACTGATGACATGTAGTAGGGAAGTACACCTAGATAATTATTAGCTTTGACTACAGGAGATGTGGGTGGAGGAGGACTATCAGGCATAAGCAAACACAAATAAAGAAAACAAGTATGCGCTTAATTTTTTTTTTTTAAGTTTGGAATGCATTAGAATTTGTTCCATGTTAAAAAAATCTACAACATATTCTTATAGTGTCTCAAAGTTGTGATGTCAGGACCTAGTCAAGGGTGGAGAGGTCATTTGTCCTTCTCTGCTCCACTTTAACTGGAAGCTTCTGCAATTAAGATGCCACTGTAAGGTCTAAATTACTTGTCTGCTACTGTTCACCTTTGGAACCGTGTGAGTCGAAAACTGCTTTGTCAGCACCTGGTTAAGTCTGGGGATGTGGAGCTTGTGGCTTGTACAAAAAACAAAAAAAACGGCGGCGATTCTGCTCCTATTTCAAAACCAGCCTTATAAGAACCAACCCGACTGTGCGATTGTTTATTGGTTTGGTAACCAGATACAAGCCAGGAATCCCTGCCAGATAAAGAGAGAGTGAGCTAATGCGTGTTTGGGGCCCAGTGGCAGAATAGAGTTCATTGTTCACGGGAGAATGCACAATACTTTTTCTGTTTAAGTGTTTCGGGCCTAACTGTTAACAGAAAAAAAAATTGGGGAGGAGGAGAAGGAGAAGTGTCGGAAGTGCCCTGTCGAACTCTTATCTTTCCGTCTTTTTCATGCTTTGTGAAATCCGATTGTCTCGCAGAACAACAGTTCCCTCGGTGACGGTTTCCATCTTCACCTTGATGCAGTTCCGACTGTAAGTGTTTCAGCTCGGCTCAGCTTGGCTTGCACTTCTGTTGCCACAATTAGATTACATTACTGGTCTGGAAACAGTGGCTATGTACACCCTCTTATCTGGTGGAGCACATTCCAGTGTGCAAGGGAGGGGAGTGGCCTTTTCTCTCCTTACACAAAGATCCCAGCCTGTGGATCCCAATAAAACCAGCCCTCCACCGAAACCTTACAGCAGGAGTATGTAAATGATCAAAAGTCAGTGACCCTGCATGAATGGCCAAGAATGAGTAAGACTGGGGCTTCTGACTTTGTTCAGTTTTCCTTTTCTATGTGTAATTGCAGATTTTAAGCCCTGGAAAAGGTTCCCAAAGCCTGTTTTATATTACATTTGTTTCTGTTTTAAACTTCGACAGATTCTTTTAAAATCTAACGGCACGTGGTTCTGTAGCAGGGCCGTTCAGATTTGAAAACCCTGCGAATGTAAAATCAACAAAACCTAACCACACAGTCAGTACCTTGGCATTCCTTCTGGTTTAGGCCCTCGATGGTTTTATAGTTTGTGTGTGTGAGGTCTGAAAGCAAGCCTGTCAAATCTAATATCGCCCGGAGTGCAAATAAAATGACATCACACATCTAGTATTTCAACCTCCGTTAAAAAGAGAACTCCGGAAAAATAAACGTGAATGCAGATTCCTTGATGCCAGCTCATTCCCACTCGGTTTAAAGCATTTGAACTATTTAACAGCATTGGACTATGTTTTTTTTCCCCCAGTTTGACACGTGTAATATGGTAATGCACTGACTAATGCTGCAGTTTTCAGAACTATACTTTAAAGTGTCACAAATAAGCAATGCAATTAACAATGCTTATATATTTTGTGATATGGCAGTGCCTTCCAACTCCCAAATCTTAGGAGGGAGCCAGATTGAAAACAGAGCTCTAATTCCAACAGGAGTTCCTTGTATGTCAATGCTAGTGAGGCACTATCGAGTAATCCGTAAATACCATCTTGACACGAGGGATTTTGCAAATTGTATTTATGTTTTCCTGCTGATGGGGATTTCCATTAGGTCATCTGCAGCCTGTAGTAGTCAAAGATTGACCTTCCCTCTAACATCTCGTCATGATGTTTGTCAGTGGCTGCAAATTCGGCATGCGTCAGTAAGAAAACAGGGATTGTGCTCGAGACTTCAGCCTCGTATTATCAATTTGTTTTAGATGACAGAGATAAGAAGGGGAATCGCTGGCCTTTTCAGAGATGTGATGCTTCAATTAAGGAAGTTGGGAAACGTGAAAAGGGAACTCCTCTAAAATTGTGATTCAAAACACTAATTCTATGATACGTATCAGTGGCAGCATTACAAATGTCCCCCTTCACCAATTTGATCAACACTAGTAATATAGGCCAGTATTCAGCCAAGGTTTTGATGCATTACATGCTTCAGTTTGCCCTAATAAGGTCAGCATTTTTGTTAATTTAAAGAGCATGTTGCAATGAAATTACATTGGGATGCTACAACATCCGTCTGTGTTCTGTGGAAGAAAAAGCCAACTTGTTTTGCAATGCAGATCACCACCGGCAAGCCAGATATTAACCACCAAGGTAACAGACAAATCGCAAACTGGGTTAATCAGCTGGCAAAACCTTTCTCTGTGTTGCACGCTCCTCTGGTGTGTGCTCTGTGATTGCAGTGTCTGTTTATGCAGAAGTGTCAGCTGCTGTAATAAGCCGACTCTCCGGAGTCCCACTTCGGGGGAAGAGGCGCAAGGCAGTAATTTCAGATGGAGGGATTAGCTGTAGCAAGTACAGTCTCTCTGACTCAGATTAAAGGGCTTTCTTTTTTTTTTCTTCTTCTAGAAGAACTCTGCCAACTCTGAGCATTTGGCAAAGCTTTCAAAACACAACTGAATGCTATGAAAGAATTACCTTTCAGAACAAATTATGCTCGTCTGGGACATGTGCTGAATCTGGGGTCAGCATTCGAGATCTTGAAGGCGCTGTAAACCGTAGCTTTTGAAATGGGAATTGCCTGGGAATTCCACCGGGACGGCCTTCGGTTCGGTTGTCACGATGCCACGCACATCACCAGATGCTCCGCCATGCCAGTGCGAGGGGCTGCAAAGTCACCTGCCCCCTTTAATTCCTCTTCCAAGTACATGATGACCTCGCACTTTCTATTCTGTGCTGATACGGCCAGTCAAGGTTAGTGGGCAGTCGAGTCGTGAGTCATATTTTAGGAGAAAAGATGCAAGCTCAATAGATTTGTTTCCCATATATAAATACGGTGACTCAGCAGATCCTTGGAATTTGATTTAACTACAACGTCTTCTGTATCGTTATGTCAGCACGGTGGGTGAAGTAAATCGTGGGGCTGTTTACAGAAGGGTTGTCATTATTATTATTATTATTATTATTATTTTTATTTTTTTATTTTATTTTTTTAAATAAATCCATAGCTTGCACTGACAGGAATCTGTGACCAGCCTTAAAAGCACAGATTTTAAACGTGCTATCTGGGCATTGTGTCTTTTTTAAATGCCTGCTCTAATCTCCTTATATCCCTTGTTCAAACTCAGTTGCATATTTACACCCACATGCACACAGAATCGTCACCATTAATTAGAGCTGTGTGAAATGATTATTTGATTATTTGGATTTGTGTTTTCAGGCGGGGGGTTAGAATGACATTAATGGAGGCGATTAGACTTATCGCTTAGAATTAAACAACGGCTCCACATGTGGAGGGGGAAGAATTAGTGGAACTGATTCCCCTGGCGTAATCATGTTTTAAGGTTTAAGGCCAAATAAGTGTTAAAATAGTAACTTGCACTTGTATAATTGGAATAATCTGACAGCTAATCGATACACTAACTGTCCACAATCAATAACTTCATATTTTCTCTGGGTAAGCTAAATATGAATAATTGAGTAGATCAATTAATAATCTTGATTTTTCACATGCACAAAAGCAACTCTCTGTAATTATTATGCCACTTTAAAAAGTAAATAACTCTTAAGTTTTTTGCTTCAGTTTTCTGATCCCTTTTCCAACTTGCATAGCAAAAAATGCCACTACTTAAATATATGAATGGAATAAAATAAGAACAAGAAATGTTTTCTTGGGCATCATGTGTGTTTATTTTTTTTACATACTTGTTGCATTTGATAAGAGTTAATGCAGTTTCAGGCAGGGCACTGGGGAAAAACAAAATACAAAAAATTGGCAAGCATAATTAAAACTGTTCAATTCATGCGGATCAAATTCAACACTGTGCTGAGATGAGATTTCCTGTGTTTGCCCATGCAGCAAGGGGTTAGTGAGAGAGTTAAGTGTTGGGTTTCAGCTCGGGCCTTTAGTAACCACGTATTTATCAACTCTTTATGCGGACCACTGTCGGATCTGCCATCCAACCTGCGATTACTTCCTCTCTGGATTGTGCTGAGAACATAATGCAGGGATATGGCCTCCTGACAGAAAAGCACTCTACAATGTGCTCCGGTTCCTCTGTGGAATAGTTACCCACTATAAATAAAGTTATTTAACCGCCGAGTCCCCGTAAGATACTAAGTGGAGATTTTGTGCAATAAAATACATATACTGAGTAAAAGAAGATGCATTTAAAACAGATACCTCCCTTCACCTTTAATTGTCTTTCTTTTTTAATGAAGACATTGATCTATAACAGTCTATAAACTAGATTTCAGACAGATCTTGTAGCTTGAATTCCTGCAGTCACTGACATACTAAGAGCTTTTGTTCACCACATGCAGTTCTACCCCTTCTATGTTTCTATAGAAGGAAAAAAAAAACAAAAAAAAAAACAGCTTCATTAAAACTGAAATGTATTTATTTTGGATGCGGTTAAACCCTGAACTAAGCTTTTTTAGGAGGAGGTCCAAACATCTATTAAAGAACTCTTCTCTTGCATGGAAAGTGCTGAACATTTTCCAAAAGACTTGTTTCTGTCTCCATTGTTTCAACTCACGCTTAAGGAAAGTGTAATAAAATACAGCCCAACCATTCTGGAAACTTTTTCCGTAAAATGAATGAATCCACACATCTATCAGGTCTCCACGGGTGTAAATAAATCAATTGCGCATGGTCACCACCACCCATAGGCCTGGTCAATAGATGATGTTATGTTGGAGATTGTGAGAATACATTTTATCTGCAGTTAAGATGTCAATGTAAAACAGTTTTAACTATATTCATAATCAAAACATTTCAGCTGATAGTCAACTTCACTTAATGGGATTTCTTAGTACCACACCACCAAAAGTGCAGCTAGAATTAGCCTGGAGCCCATTGGTATAAAGAAGCAAATGGTGAAATGTGTGAAAAGCTTAATAAACCACTTCAGTTTGATCGAGTTACAGGTTGTCACCTGTATCATTTACTGTAACCAATAGTTTATACAGTAATGTACGCTGATACACTCCAATCCTGAATATTACTTATTTAATACTGTACTTAAAATTTAACAAGGGCTTTTCTGCTGTTCCACAATTTCTGCTTGCTTGATTTTGGTGTATTTTCCTGAGCCTACAGCACAGCGTACTTTGATAGGCTTTTTTTTTTTTTTGGAAATGTAGTACACTTTCATGTGACAGTTTGCAGGGGTAATGTAGAACAGGGCCTCCTTGCTAATTAAACATCTGTTTCCTTGACACCAGCCATGTAGGTACTAAAGAAACAAGAGCGCAACATGGTAACAACGCAGGGCTGGTTTTCACCGCATTCACTAATGGAAAAACGACTTGCTACCTGATTGTGAGAGAGTGTGTGTGTATGTGTGTGTATACTACAATCAATAAATAAATAAAAAGAAAGACGTGTATTTAGAGTAATACATTTTAATAATTTTTTTTTTCCCCAGAAGATTATTTTTCTAAAGACCTTTTTGTTGAATTTCTGTTCAACATTTTTAAATTTCACACGCTTTATAAATGTTGTATTTTAAAGTCAACGTTGAAATGATGGCGTGAAAATATGGTAGTCGCCATGTTCTGCACTTTAAGCCTACTTCCTAAATCACCATAACTTTAGGCTTTGACATTTGTATATTTTGAAATTGTAACCTGTTGAGCTTACATATGGTAAAATGTAAACAGACAGCTCAGAAATTGAGCTGTAATTGTTTAATTAAAGCAATTAGGAAACAGCAGTTGAACATGTCTCTCGAAGAGACGTCAAGTTATCTGCGGGACTCTTTTGTTCTCCCAGTTTCTCGATATCGAAGGTTCTGGGAGAAGCACTTAAGAAAACAAGACGCATTTTTAATTAGTTTCACTTTAAGAATAATATCTATAAATTAGCAAGTTGTTGAAATGGATCTTTCATCTTTGTGTTGCATTAATGCAAAGAACTCAGCCTAAGGGTCTAACAAATTCCCCCTGAGCTAGATCGTGTGTGCATTGCAATTCCAGTCACTTGAAATAAACAGAGGAAAATCATGATCTGTGAGACGGCAACCCCACTCTTCCAACGAGGAGCAGATTGCTTTTGCTGTCTCCCTACCAGCTCCCCGACTTTAAAGATGGACTTGCATTTGAAGTTCAAAGCCGTCAAATGTTTTCACTTCCTAATCACTAAAACACCCGCTTTCTGAACTCACTTGACTTAACAAGTAGTCTTAGATTTTAACAAGGCTCACATTTCTGTGCTGTCAGGAGAGTACCTTTCCCATTCTGTTTCTTATGATAATTGAACTTCCAGATTCAGACGATGTGCTCTCATTAATATTCAGCACTCCCCTGGTTATCTGTTGAATGTACTGTCAAAATGTTATGAGCCCTCAGATTTACACTGGAAGCAACCAAGGTCTTACCGAAGCCATATTTGGCTCTAGATTCGAACTTGAGGAAAGCTGTGATCGTGAAATATGACCACAACACCCTGGCCTCTGTTAACGTAAGCACTGATTTTATGTTCCTCACATTTAATCATTAACTAGGACACCTCAATGTGCCAAGCTAAGTCTGCGCTTCCGTGTTTTCCTCAGCTGTTTTGTAAAGCACCAGTCCATTAATAGATTTATTATCATTATTGAGTCACCATATGCATGTATTGTATTTAATTATATACCAATGGATCATAATATATACGTAGACATCTCACCTTCCAGGTAACTGAAGGCCATTCTGATTGTGATAATGATTTTTCTGGAGCTCTCTCTGTTGACAATGAGTAAAACAGATAAATATAATGGCTAAAACAGATACACAATAACACCAAGCCCTCTGAGTGGATCTATTTAATAGTCTCTATGTAAATGTATGTGTGTATGTGTGTTTTCTTCAAACTTCCCTCCTCTTTTCCTTATATCTTTTCTTTTCCTGCATTGGGCTCATGCGTGCATGCGTGTGTTTATCTAGACTCCCAAGAATTAGTTACTCTCCAGTTTGCTTTGTCAACACTCTCCCTCTCGGCTGGTTTAAACAGGAACTTGTTGTCGAGAGCCGGCAGGTTGAGCGTACTGCTGTGGTCTCTGCCTCGAAGCTGAACAAACCACGGGCAAAACGGTAGGGAAAGCTGCCAGGGGCTGACTACAAAAACACACAAATGAGCAGGTGAAGTATTGCAATTAACTGGGCACCGTTTGAAGTGCAGATCTCTGTATTGTGCTGTTTGGAATTGCCGGCAGATTTCTGTTTATACAACACAGTTTAATCACAGCTACACAGCAGAAAATCCCATACCAAATGATTATGGGTCTAACCGGAATAATTACTGGTAGTTTTGAGTTCTCTGACACCTTGAGAGAGAGTAGTGCCCCTTTCATAATTTAAATTGTAGTTTAAACGCCAATATCCACATCTACATGTCTGCTGTTCGTTTAACAGACCCCCCACCCCCACCATCTCAAGATTGTTCCTATAACACCTTTCTGATCCTCTTAGATACCCTTAGCAAATCCGTAACACCTAAAATGTGTACACTTTTGCCTCCCGATACATCCATATAAATACCCAAATCATCCGCTCGCCCAACTCTGGCATTTTTTAATATCACGCTTTTCATGTCGAAATAGATGACGATATAGCCAGTAAACATATGGGAATTAATCAGTTTTCCAGCATTCATACCAATTATCTTCTTTTTTTCTCTCCCCCTCTTGCTCATACTGCACATTTTTATACATGATTATGCAAGCAAATAACCTTGGATTAAAATAATAAATGATGTATAAGTTACACTTTATTAGCTGCTCGGCTGGTAATTTATAATAACATATGAGGGAACGACAAGGCAGCTTTTGTAATTGTGATGAGCGCCGTATGTACTGTAATTCATCATCGGCGCAGAAGAGAGGAGGAACGCTGTCAGGAGGGAATTAGCCGTTCGAAACGCGGGTCACCAGAGATTCTTTCAACTTTATTAAGCCCATTACCACCTAGAGCCAGGCCGCTGGTGGATGTGCTGCTCACTGGTCTGAGGGAGGAAGGCAGTGGTGTTTAATGAGCTTGGGCACCTGGATATTACAGCACTGTATTCTCAAAGCGTAATAGATGAGTAGAAGAGTGTGTAATTAGAAATCTGGAATTGAAAAGAAAATGATTTGCTTTAAGTTTAGTGTCAGTTTGTTTCCACACTCAAATGACAATAAGCCAGTGAGACCAACACTTATAAATATATATAAGTGGATCGATAAAGGCTGTTGTGGATCTATATATGTAAATCTGTGTGTGTGTTGTCTTCCGTTTATGGTGAACCACTTTTTCTGGTCTAAAAAGCAACCGAATTTGGATTTGGGCGAAATCTCAGATGGCATATGCACAATGGGCTGCTGCTGTTGTTATAATAACAGCATGTAGAAATGAAGGCAATATGTTCAGGATTTCTGCTTTGTGATCACCACTCGTCTGTATAACAAGTGACCTGCCAGTGAGCCTCCACTATATATGTTTACAAAGGATCTGGCGCGCTCCTCCATTATGTCCCCACCGCACTCACGCTGATTGTGTGTCACAATACCAGAGTCAGCGATTTAAGACATCAGAGCTACCTCCTCCTAACTGGATTCCTTCTGGGCTACAGCTTTTGTTTTTTTTCTCCTCTTCTCCCCCTTGCAAATCACATGTTGAGTCTATTTCAGAAGGGAAAAGCATGATCTGTGTCATTTAGCACAGTGCTCTCCTGCTACAGTGCATGCCCCGCAGCTCAACATCTGCTGAACGGCTCGAACGCAAAGCCAAGTTCAGGAAGCGGTTTGAGCGTAATTAAAAGGATGGGGCCTATTACTAATTCCCAGCCTCCTTTTGGAAAAGCGTCCTGAAACTCCAGAGCATGCAATGAAAGATGCATTGATGACGAGGCGGGGAGTAAACACAATTACATATAACAATGACTGAAATTACAGTTCTCTGCTTCCACTCTTATTTTAAAAGGGTGTCTTTGATTCTTGCTGAAAATGAAACGTGAGCTCGTCCTGAATTAAAACAAGAGAAACGTAAAAACCGACTGAAATGCGTGATTTGTGAGCGTCAAATTAGTGCAGCAATTACTGCAGGATGTTGATTATTGCCTACGTAACCACAAACCGCACAGCTGAGGTGGAACGGTTACACTGTGAGTGAAAATGAATCGGGCTGAGCTAAGCTGTCGAGAAGAGCCCAATTTTATACCATAAGTCATTGTTGTGCACTTTCACATACACCCTTACCTGCTGTTCCTCTGAGTTTTTCTTTCTCACTCATCATACTTTCAAAGACTCCGCCACTTCAAAAGGCTGTGAAACTAATTAAGCTTATTTTGACATTGTCGTTTCATGATGTCATTGTGGAGACTGCTGTGTGTTCGAAGGGTGGTTTTACACTTGCCAATTATTACTGCTAGCGACTAACTATCAGCATTTATTTGCCAATTTGCACTTCTCTATCTTTTTGCTGATACTATTTCTGGCACACGTGACGTTCCAGTGTTTTAACAGAATTCCATTTGTTCTTGAGTGATTTAACTGAAAGCACGGCTGATGACTTTTAAATGAAGCTTGCAATAAATACATCATACATTTCCATAGCATGTCACACTCTTAATTTTTACAGGCTGTTTTTTTTTCTGGAAGAATAAATGTTAAACTAATAGTTACACAGTGCAAAGAAAAGCCTGATTAAAGCACTTAATGATTTGAGAATTTCTTTGACACATTGTGTCACGTAACAACTATGTTATAAAATACATTCATGGCTTCAGAAAGTCGTTTTTCCCGTTTCCCTTTCTTGTGACCTCAATTTGAAACATTAACAGTTTCATTCTTTTAATCGGGGAAAAAAAAACCTATCTCTAACGATATTCTAACAGCTGAGATTTTAGAATTGTAATTATTTGCCAGACAGATGATGGGTAATAAAAAAAATGATTTCCAATATGTGTAAACAGATTAAGTATAATAAATGTTTGCACTTTTATCGCACTGCTTTTAACACAGTCTGGTCTTGGCTGGTTTCGAGTCGTTGCTAGTGCTCAGTGCAGGTGGCCTGTTAGGAAGTTTCTGACTAAATAAATGTAATCAGCTCAGGGGCTGAAGTGGTGAAAAGGTCAAGAGACATGCTTGAAGGAGATCGTTTGGCAAGAGCTGGAGTGGACGGGTTTGAAAGATTGTCTTCCCTGCAGTCTTGGCAGGGGTCAGGGTGTGTCCACACATCTGGAGTTAGGTTTGGATATCAAAGAGCTTACTCTGATACGACCTAGAAACCTTTCAATCTCTCAAAGCCAATTACTTGGATTAAGTAGTGAAACACTGCACGAGCCAACCTGCATGTTGCCCAAATCGTCTTATGGGCAGAAGCTTGCTCGGCTCACCGGGGACACTTTCTCTGCCTTCTTTACAGTATACCTAAAAAGACAGACCTAGGCGGCGACGACATATTGTTACAACGTCCTTCATTTATTTGTGGGGAAAAATGGCTGACAGAAAAAACAACATGGAAATAAATGAGAGCAAATAAACCACAGTGTATCTTTGTACCGCCTTGTGTAGGGATGTTTAAAAGCTAAGGCTACTTTATAGTCCCTAAAAAGTGTCAGTGCTTCAGCATGACTCATTTGGAGAAGTTGGGAATAAAACAATTCTCTTCATAAATATTCCACTCTCCTCTCAAAATACATTTCTCTTTATATATTTTTTTGGTTGTTGTTTGCTTTTATTTGAAGAGAAATCTCTGTCATGCACAGTCTGTATCTTTTGGCATGGCCCGAGGACTGGAGTCTTCTGTGAACGAGAGTGCTGTGAACACAGCCATCGGAAAAGCCAGCTGCGCTTAACGGCATTATTACGTGAGCGTCACAAAGCACAAGCAAACCACTCAAAAGGGGAAGGGAGATAAGAACTGATTCAAGGAAGGCTTAATTGTATTTGCTCGACATGGGGTGGCATTTTGAGCAGTGTTCTGCAGAGCTGTTTAAATATCGATGTTGGTTCGAATTTTACATTCTGGAATGCTGAGATGAATAATTGTATTCAGGGCCAAGGGAGGACCTGTCCCATAATGCATCTCTCTCTGGACGAGCTCTGTTGTCAGTGCTGGTATTGATTTTGGCACCATTTCCATATAGACCTAGAATGTGTGCGTTTCCAGACACCTGGGCTGTTTTACATGCACTCGAAGCCAAAAGTCCCTCACCCCTCTTGTCACAGAGATCTCGGATGCCACAATCGCGCTAAAAGGGTTATTTCACTTCCCGTGCATGCCAAAGATGTTTGCTTTGTCGAGACCGATGGAAGCAGAACAAAGTAAACCCCTGAGCTATCTGTTAAAGTGATTACCTCCACAACACTTGCCCATTGTTTGAAAACATCTCCAGTAGCCAGGCAGGATTGCTGTGTTACAGAAGTGCTTCTTTAAAAAGAAGAGCAGAGCAATACGTGCCGAATGGTTTGTGCAGTGTATGGCTGGTGTGTATAATTTTTCTTTTTATTATTACTGGCTGTAGTGAAGAGGCCTTGTGGAAGCCCTTTGGGGACAGAGGAATCAGAAAGGCAGGTGCAAACTTCATGAAGTGAAGGGGCTTGGGTTTCTCATCCCTCCCCAAAAATGTAGCACCATGTGTTTGTACTTTTCGTGTTTCACTCCATGAATAGTTCTTACACAAAAGTCCCCATTGTTCTTTGTCATTGCGTACAGAATACACTTCTTTCATGCGCAGTTAACTAACCACTTTTTGTCATCACGTTATCAGAAAATGGACACACTGCTTCTTCTCTTCTAAATAAATAAATGAATAGTGGACACTTGCTGATTCGACTCGCAATGCTAATGTAGGTGAGTGGTTGTTATTTGTTTCTTAATTCCAAATTAATGGGTCTGCTGGAACTTTGTTTATAGCATCCGGGCTATGCAACTAGCGAGGAAGCGACTTAATTTATAGTGCCAAATGTAATATTTACTTGGTGTTCCCAATCTATAAATATGCACCTTTCAGCGGGCGCTGTTATAAAGCTGGTCCTCTCACTCTGGGAAATAAATCTTTCCCTGTGCAGGCTGCCATAACATAAATTGCCTCAGTTGTAGCTCCCATCTTTTGCAATACAGCTGCTCACAGAGACCCTGGGATCTCTGGAACAGATGCACAGCGCTCCATTATTTTCCCTGATACACAGCTATTAAAGTTGTTATACATATATACTGTAGAATTAGTGGAAGCATTACCAACAGATAGCAGCTATTAAAAGAACCCCATTGAAGATTAATCAGACAAAATGTTTATAGGTTATAAACCCATATCTCCCCCAAATAAACCTGCTGTTTAGATTACATTTAACTTGAGAAAGCTTGTTTAAATACCTGCTGATACAATCAGCCATGAGTATAAAACATGCTTTGTGCAGGCAGCTACCCACTGCTCTCGATAATGAGTGGGGTTGCACAGGCCTCGATTAAAATGCAGAGAAAGGCTTTGTTGGCATTATCAAGTTAGGATCACATTTTGAGTTTGAATTGAGGCTGTATTTATATGATAGAGTTTAAAAAAATAAATAAAAGTGGGATTGCACTGTTGCTCCCGATTAGTCTCCTGCCAGTTTTTTATTCTTATGCTGTCATTAAACGATGCTATTTAATTGCTGGTGCATGTGAATATACACAACCCCTCCTTTATAATTTGATCTGCTGTATTTTCCTCTTATTCTGTGAGATATTTCAGATAGTCTCACCGTCCTCAGGCCTTCTGAGATTTATCGATAATAAAGCACGTATCTTTTAATCGCACAACAGGAGTGTGGAGTTGTAATTAAAAAGGAAAAAAAAGACAACCATTGAAATGATTATTCTGACCTGAAGGAATGCATTTGAAAGAAGCAGATCTCTATGGCTTTATGATAAAGCGAGCTGTGTCTGCTATCGCTGCGGTCCCATTCACATGGTAGGCACCTGTTTTCCTTCACAAAGAGTCAGACTCGAGTCATAATACACCCTCAGATAACACCTCCTCCGTGGTCCTCTCTCTCCCGCGTGTGATTGGCAATCGGAAAAAGGATGACCTGGGCTTTGTTCGTCATTTCCATCCGAAAAAGGCATGCACCTCTGAGATGGAAATTGCAGGACACAGCAGTAAATGGTAGAGCCACCCCCGTGAAGAATGACTGCCTTGCTTAGAAAATAAATCGGCTGAATATCAAATTACAGCTGTAGATACGGCATCTCCTTCAGATCCTCCTGCTGAGAGCGGGGAGGACAGGAGTAATTCCCTCGGCCTGACAGTGCCTGGCGGAGCAGCGTGGAATCAACTGGCTCTAATTTTCTCACTGCTTTTTGAACACTTCTGAACCCAACCTCCCCCCACCCCCCCCACCGTGCTTCTATTACCGAGCCATTTCATTTCATCAGCCACGGGCTCTTCCGCACCAGAACGGGTTTAATGAAAACGCTGGCAACCCGACAGAAAGTGTTGTCGGAGAAACGGCGGGATGCTGCTTCTGCTCTGACCCTTTCTGCATACCCCAAGCTGGAGAATGTGCCACGGTCTTACAGCTGGGGAAGAGAATGAGAGAGGGAAATAAAAGATAAAATGAAATCTAAAAACACCTCTTCTCACGGGCTCAGCTGCTCATTCCTAAGCTGCTGATATTTTAAAAATATGAATTGCCTTTCAATGGATTTGATGATTACATAAAGGATATAATAATGGAGATTTAGAATGAGTCATATTCCTAGAACTATAAACCATCTCTTTGCAATTTCTTTTATCCCTGAAAAATGGAGACGTTTAGCTCTAAGCACCGAGGGCACCTTGGTGTATAATCTGTTTTTCACCCTTCTTTGGCCCAGAATAGGTATTCTAAAGCAACTGTAAAAGCTTTTGACTTTCCCTTTAGTGGCTGGTTTCTCCGCTGTACTGCTTTCCTAGTTGTTAGCCATGTAATTCTGTAGAACAGCAAAAGTAATGCCCTCAATCTGGAGACAGATGTCTTTATATCCAATTACCAGGGGAAGCATTTCCGCAGTCCTTTCCGGTCCAAATGTATTTAGTCTCAAATAAGCATGAGCGGTTTTCCTCTTTAGCTGAAAAGCAGGTATCTTACATCACTTCTCATTAAGATGGGCCCTTTGTGATGTATGTTTCTGTTCAAATGTCAAGCTGTGGGATTGCAGACTCCTTGTGCTTTTCCTCCGTGCCAGTTTTGGATTGCTATTATCGCCGTCAGATTGTGCTGTTAAGAGCTGAATTATCAGTGGTCTAGGCAGAGAGCCGCAGACTTTTTCATTGAGCTCAGTTGAAGAACGCTGATTATTTCTGAGAGCTTTTCTTGATCCCACAGGTTATGTTTTCCCCTCCTTTCCCCATATGTCTTTCTTCACCAAGTGTTACTCAGGCTTCCTCCTACCCAGCAAGACCTGCCCCTTCCCATCAAGCATATTTACATCTCTGCTTGTATTAGAAAGCGTGTTATTTCACATGCTCTCACATGCTCTCATCCTTCTCACATCAATCTCGCAGCCCTGACTTTTTTATCTTCGTGTCCAGCACACTCTGCAAGCTTGTTAATTTCTTATCTTGTCAAGGGCGAGAGAAAGAGATGTTTACACACGCATATCAGTTCTCTCTGCAGGACAAGAAAGTCTGCTTGGTATAACTTAGGATGAAATATGTTATCTGGAGCAGTCCTAGGAGAAAAGCCTCTATGATTCACTTTTAAAATGTGAAGACCCATCTGATTAATGTGAACATGACATGTTTTTTCAGTTTCTCTCCCTGTGAGTAATGAACATTTCCTTCCAATCATGATTATAAGAGTAACTCCTGTAGCAGGACTTGCATCTAACTGTGATGGAATAAGTGATAGATGATTGCTGTGTGAAGGGGATCACACTGTGTTTTCAGATTTGTTTGATTGTTTGTTTAGACACTTTTCTCCTGTCTTAATAATTGAGAGAATTTGACATTTAAGTTCTAAATCCATTCCAAAGCCTAGTTCCATTCTAATTCTAAAGCCGAGCATCAGCTGAAGCATCTGTAGCAATTTTCAAATCATTGTCCATTTCAGTTCACTTTGATTTATAATAGAAAGTAACCCTAGAGTCTAAAAAAAAAGTTTTCTAATTGGATATACATGTTTCCTGCTAGCTACAGTGGTTACTGTTAATATCGTAGAGATGTTCTACAGTATCATTTCTAGACACTTGATGCCATCCACACGTTCCCCGAAAGGTTAGCAGCCATTATTTGTGTGCAGTACTTACTGAATTTAACGGTACACCAGATTTGAATCAGTATCATCATTCCTCCATTTATCTACAGTAAGGGTTTGAGTTGATGATCCTTTACATGGTTAGGTGATGGAAAAGATTGGATGGATGTGTCTGTTTATTTTTTTTTCCCCCGATATGATTTCTATGACATTTTAAATCAATAAACTATTATACATTTCGATCACCTTAATGAAAAGAAGTACTTTCTACTCGCTGATCTGTCACACTGTCATTCTTTTTTCCGGAGATTCAAATGGTGGGAAGGTGGCAAAGATTTGTAAAGATGATAGGACACAGCAATTCGAAACTTCTGCTGTTTTTACTGCAGTCGCCCACCATATGGTACATAAATCATCGCAGTACACAAACATGGAGGCTTTCTGGGATTTGTTTGTCATATTCAAAGAAATAATAGAATGATTGTGCACATGTGATATTAATCTTATTAACGTGAGGAATAAACACACAAAATCTTACCCAGGGACAACATTTTGCTCCCTTGTAAAAAGGATATTTTCTTGAATTTCTCGAACTTGATTGTAGGTGTTTTATTCAATAAAGATTTTTGTGTCAAATTCCAGGAGATATACATTAATAGTATGAACCCCCTCTTGTTATGCTATATAGCCTTTTTTTTTTTTAGTTGTGTATTTTTCTTTTTCTCACATAGTTTAAGCCCCACGGAGCAGAAACCAAAATCTGTAAAACCTGTAAACCACCGAATCTCATCCTTGTAGCCTCACACAGGATTCTCCCCAGGCTGGAAGTGAATTCAATATTTATTTTGGTCAGGACACGGCTGTGCTCAGAATCTCTGCAAAATAAATACATAAGTAGCCGTGCGGGAGAATCAATTTATTTATTTTGAAGTCAAGCTATTTACTTTTGGCGGGGTGGGTGGTGGTGGGGGGATGCTCATGAGTGTCAGTCGGCAACAGATCTGCATTTTTCTCTCGTGATGGGATTCTAGTTTAAATACAGACAATGTGGACACGAAGTATGGTATGCATTTTACAGCAGTTTCAGCTTAGTTAAATGACAACACCTTTTTTGAGTGTTTGCATATATACACAATATTTTTTCAGAAGGAATGATCATTGATACCTCTCAAGTGTCTGCGGTAAACTGCCACTTCACAAGTAATCTTAGGTGTTTCCTTATCATTGTGTGTGTGTTTCAAAAGAGTTGAAGCTTGAAAACCCACACAAGAGAGGTTGTCTGAAGGTGGAGACTATGGGTGGAATTTTGTGTTTGTTTTGCGCTTGATTCTCATTCCTCACTACGCGCCATTGTGTCTGAAATGACTAAACAAGAGGACATCTCTATTAACAAGCAAGGTGTTACTCCAAATGTCTCCAGGTATTCTTTAAGGCTTTATCCACAATAGGTGAGATAATCCCATAATCATGACTCATTATAATCCACAAAGATCCTACTTAAGGAGTAGAATTTAAAATTTGGAATAGATGTAGTCTTCAATGTGCACACTTTTTTTATATACATATCTATCTTGGGTGAAATAAATGATCTCTAGTTTCACAATCACACCATGTTGCTGATGTTGGCTGTGGAAGTAGCACAAATTGAGGTGTTATTTCCTCGTAAGTGCATCATTTACTCTGTATTATTATCAGTCAATATTGAATTAGGAATGTAAAGCACTGATTGCACCTCTAATGCTCCAGTTCATTTATTTTTAACCAGTTATATTAAAGCGGAGCTGTAGGATCAGCTTCGTTAATGGTGGCACAGTTGCCTGCACATTAACGTTCTCAAACAAGGTGCTCGGATTTGCTTTGATTAAGTGGCTCCGGCTGCTGTTTTCTTTTTCTGGGATCATAAGTTATCAACGTTGTCATGGCCATTCAATAGTTCATCATCTCTGCATTATGAGGATAGACGGATAGACAGCAGTAGCGAAGGCAAAAGTGTAAGAATCAAATACCAATCTTTACTCACTTGTTTTGTAGAGTTCTTATAGAGCAAAGCTATCCTTGGGTCCACCATCAGTGGTAATCAATGGTTGCAAAACAATAAACGGGTCTGAAAGCAAATCACACGCACACACACAGGCACACAGCTTAGGCACAGATCCCTTCAAGTATAAAGATCATTGCATGCCACTAATGAGCTTGATTTGCAGATTTTTATTAACCTCTCAAACAGCTCCAAATACACTTTTCTTCTTTTCTGATGCTTCACTCTGCCATCTGTTTGGTACATTTAATAGTTTGCCCACCAGTTTGTGAAAGTGGTGAGAGGGTGGACAGTAATTTTGAGTGACTGCTTTAGACCAGGTAGAGTGAGTACCTGCAAGGTCGAGCCAAGGCTTTGTATTCTTGTGAAGTGAATTTAGCCTTAGAGATTTTTTTTCGCAGTTCTTTATCTTCTCAGGTGAAGTGCTATTTACATGACACCATCCATGAGCGCAGTGGATGTTTTTGAAGCATTAGAAGCCATTGTAAAATGTTGTAAAATATCCCATTCGTATTAATACATTGCCTTCTGTATACATGTATTATTCATATATTTGATATGTCTATATTTCTGTTTTGTTGTTGTTGCTATAGCATATTATGACAAATATTCAGGCAGTATAGGTGTGATTTGTCCTTTTCAGATGTGTTCAAGTGGACCGTTCAATGCTGATTAAAATTAATAATAAGTTATAGTAGTGTAAACATTTTAAATTATAACTGTGCACCTAGGTTATTATATCTCCTTTAGAAGATTCATAAGTCAACCAGCTGGCAACTAAGTTGGTGCATTTAATTTCCCTAAATGTCTTCATTGCAGTTATCTAGCGTTTTAATTCATACTCCTTTACAGCAGACATGCTTTAATTACCAGGTTTTATGTACGATGGATGGATTTTAAAACCACTTTTGATGTGCCCTCGGGAACTGAGGTTGGTCCCAAAGGGAGGTGGATTCCATCAGATCTGTGTTTTAGTGAATCGAGGAAACAAAACTCTTCACTGTAATGTCTGGGGGAGCAGTCAAGCAATTCTGCCAACATCCAAGTCACTGGCACTTTAAATGAGCTTGAAGTGCTGTGTGACAAGCTGTCACAAGGATGTGATGTTGAGAGGAAAAATAAAGAAGAAAATGGAACTGCTTAGCTTGTGTCTCTTGTGAGTTGTTGTACCGGGTCTTTATGCGTGCGTGTTATCTAAGCAGCAACAATAACCGTTGGATCTAATTTTCACTTATTGATGTGCTGCTCTGAAAGAAAGAACAAAGATGCTATCTTTTAAGCTTCAGGAAGAATACAAAAATGAAAATACAAGAACTCAAAACTCAAGCTTCTCAGTTTCTTTCTTTTTGTGTGTGTGTGTGTGTGTGTGTTGTCAGGGGTTGTTCAGAAGACTCCCATAGGATTAAGAGATTTGTGGTTGTCTCAGCTTTACATTTTCAGCTGGCATTCAGGCTCACTTATTGATTTTAATACAGCAGATGTCTGCAAGATCTCTTCTGGGACTTGAGGGACGGTTTATCGAGTACTGATAATAGGACAGCTGTTTTATGGGAAGCATTGAAATAATTTGTCTATCTTTTTTGATTTATTTATTTTACGGTGAAAGGGGATAAAGTCCCCGGAGAGGATTGCTGTCCCTTTCGCAGTCCTGAAATACTTTCTCATGCTAAATTCAACTTTTTTTGTTTTATGCATGCAGGCAAGACAGAATAAATTCTTTGGGTAAGACGATTTTCCTAAACAAATCATATAGTTTACATTCACTATTTTGTAACCTATCATTACTTTAAAACTGATATTAGAATAATTAGGACATATTACTGAGTGTGTTTAGGGTTGGAATCCTTTGTTTGTGTGTCTTTTAAGTTTCTCTGCCTTCTAAGATGTACTTTTATTTATTTTGTCATGTTTCCCAGCTACACAAAGTGATACAAGGTTTATGATGCCGCTTCTACTGTTGAGTTCCTTGTTTCTATATTATACAAGTTGCTTCTATAAAGAACTTTGGTGTGGTGTAAAATGCAGCATTGCAAACACCTTTAATTGTAAAGTTTATTTAATTCTAAACTGAACAGTGCTGTACATAACTCCATCTTTGTTTTAGTTTGGAAATATTAAACTAAAACATGAGTATAATTTGCTTGTTTGTGCCCCTGAGTGCATTCTGGGAAATGATCAAATAAAACCCCTTTTTATTTTCACTGACGTCCCTCTCAAGTAACACCACTTGGATGTGTCATCCTCTTCATCTTCCTGACGTCGTTTGTGGCCTACCTCAGCAACAGACATGACTCAGATCTTAAAAGTGCTGAAACACACAGGCATGGGGTGGGTGGGAGTTTGTGAAAAGTTTAATAACCCATTACCGATTTGTAAGCATCATTTTCGTCTCGAGGACATTCAGATACTGAGCTCTTTGAGCAGTGTTCCCTTTTAAGCAGCTAAAAGAATACACAGTACTTACTTTGAGGCCTGTCTTTCAGTAATATTAAAATAAACATCAAAGGCTTACTCTGTGTTGATACAGGAAGTATGTCTTTCAAGATTGAGCTCAGTAATGTATTTGATGTCCAGCCATTATATATACTATATTATAAACTACATAACAATTCTACTGGCTTTAGTCCAAAGGCAGAGACTATTGACAAGCCGGTGTATAAGTACATGGCAAGTAATTCTCTTAAGTACAGGTATTTGTTTTAAGGCACTTTAAACCTTCTTTTAATTAATATATAAATGTTTCATGTTAAAGCGGGAAGCTCTTCAGTGTACTGTACAATGCTGTGTTTAATATTTTAATAATTCATAAATTGTACTGCCACTTCCTTCTCATTCACTCTAAGGTGTTTGTGGATGTCCGATCCACCCGCTGTAAAATGAGAAATACGTTATTGCATAATGCTGGCCATCCCTTATCTAAAATGTGCTTCTTTCCTTCTTTTCTGTTAATTAATGGTCCTGTGGTACAGCAGTTTCATTTTCAAAAGCCTGCCAGGAGAGATGTGACAAAGGTTACTGTGCCAAAGATAATTTATGTAATTTCAAAAGATTTGCAGCTGGTGACACAATCAGAAAAGACTTTTCTTATTAAGTCAGGGACTCAACAGAGATTTTTTCAATTCTTCTCGGGGATTTTTTAAATTGTTCTCACGTTTTGTTGGTGATTTTCAAACCGATCGTAAAATACGCACTTACATTACTTCACATTCTTCACCATCCTGTGGCAGGGAGATGTCCCATTCATTCAGTCACTCATCCAAGAAAATCAGATACCATTTTACCACATATACTGTATATTCAAGCGTGGAATGATTGGGTGGTTTACCACACTCTGAAAAAGCTTTACTTTGACTTTTTCCATGCTTTGAATCACTCATGTGTGTCACAGTAGAGTACGTTTAACTTATCTAAGGCTCGGTTGCACAACTAGGAGAATATTAAGAAGGGCTTTTTAATTTCAGCCAGGAACACATTTCATTTCAGTCTTGACGCCTTCCAGCTTAATCATCTTCTTATCTCGCAGAACTGCAGATTGCTGAAATAGCTGGAATCTTTGCCCTAGCCTTGCTGAGGCTGCTCTTTGAGCATGATTCTTGCTATTCACTATATTTAACGCAAGGCCATTAATATTTAACCAGGGACCTTGATTGCTTAGATTGCAAGAACTGTTTCTGATCTCCCAGCGCAGATGCATTACCCAACAGAGATCGCATTTCCAAACATGAATAAGACATGACTTCACAGTGGCTGATACTATTACAATACCTATTGGAAAAAAAAAAAAGTGCTAATGTAATTGCTGTTACTTCCAGTTAAAAGATTAACCTGTCATTCCATTCTGATCGGTTTACTTTTTTTTTTGCAGTTTTTTCCATGAGAACAATTAATATTTCTGTTGCAGACACCCAAAAAAATAAAAGGCCCAGAAGCACTTTAATAGTTCCCAAACTAGTCTATAAATGAGCACTGTCTGAACTTTGCTTACAAGAGGAAGTATGTAAATAACTTTAGAAGGAATGTGGGCCTGTATTTCCAGCTCGGAATATCATTAAGTACTCAGTATTTCTGCTCAGTGGAGCATCGCCAGAGCCAGTGCAGTGTTGTTCACGTCACGCTAAAGCATCCCCGGGGGCTTTGCAAGAAATAATGAAGAAACTGATTAGCTTATGGAGAACGCTAGGTATAACGCCACCGAAAAGCAAATCCAAGGGAACTCTCAAGAATTCCAGAGGGTGGATGGAATGACGCCAAAGGAGCAGCCACCCGGAAAAGTGTGTTTAGCAACTCGGTCAGCCAAAAGACTGGGCTCTGAAGATTGTAACTGATGCATGGGTATATAAAGGTCAGATATTCCGCTAGGGGCCAGGAAGCATTCTCTACTGTAAGTAAGCAATACAATTTTATAATTAATTCTGAAGTTAACTGCAAACTGAGGATAAAGTGCTCTCTCGCTTTCCTTGCCATGGATGAGGAGGGGGTGGGTAATCGGCAGGGCTAGCAGGCACGTTTGCTCTTATCTTGTGTTATTGCGGAGCTACAAGGCACACTCCCAGTCAGACCCAATCAATCGGACTCGACCCCATAGGAAACTGCAGCGTCCGTTTCCTTCCACTGCCGGCGGAGAGCAGGAAATGCATTCTGGTAAAACAATCACCATAATAAATCCTTTTAAGTCCCTCAGCTCGTCTGGCTTCTGCCGTTTCGTTGCTGCATATCATCAATATACACTAATGGGAGGAATTAGCCTTGAGCCACTGGACAGTGACATTTAACAGGTCTACCAGATGTTTGTTATCGCCGAGGAGAGTCTTGAATCGGGGGGAAAAACAGAACACATAGATGATAATAAAGATCCCTTTTAGAAGTGAAAATTGAGTAATTCCTCATTAACAAGGCTGCCACTTCTGCTAGTATGAGTTAGTAGAAGAAAGGCCCATTGAAGGTTTCCGTCTCCAGTTTAATAATACATCGTGCCTCGAACCAATGCTAGTGAAGAGACCATGAGTAATTAGGTGTCTTAATTGCCACTGGCACTAAGGTTGTTTAGAATATGAAGTGGGGGTATTAGTGATAAATACTGAGCTGGTGTACAGTTTGTGATGGCTGTAATAAGAAAGCATCTCAAGGGAAGGAAAGAGGTGACAGTAGTCTAGAAAAATGAAAGCATCAACACTGCAAACTAGAGGGGAAGGAGCAACGGTGAAACAATTTTATAATTAAGATTTTAATGTATAATTAAACCCTGAAGATATTCCTAATCTGGCATGGAAAACAAGAAAATTTAATTTCCATTTCCAGTCAGGTATAGATATGTGATCTAAACCAAAATCTAGCAGGCACAGGAGAGAATCCATGCGGTTTTACATCCGGCCATCTGAGTGTCTGTATCGTTTTAGATTCTGTGGACCACTTGAGAGGTTCAGATTTTTTCAGTCCATCAAAAAGGGAAATAATCAGGTACTTTAAGCCGCCTTGTAGTTTGAGGAACAGACAAGTCAGTGTTTATGGAGTTTTTGGTTTATAACCTTCTAAATCTTAATTCGGTTTACTATGAACAATTTCAGTCCCTCAAGGATATGCGTAAATAACTTCTGATATGTAATTTTGTAAGTAGGGGTTTGAGAGAATAGATAAGTATTTTTATATATATAACTGGATTACATTGAATCTTTAGGCCCTAAGGTAAGTAGATTGGTCTTTATTGGATGGTAAATATGTCAGAGGGCACTGACTGCTCTCTTGACTTGTGGTTGGAACTGTGAGGAATCCCAGCTAAACAACATGTGAAAAAAGAAATGGAAGAAAGGATGGGGGGGTGGCAAAAGATTCCTTCTAAAGATGACCCTCGTGCCCCGCGGCGATACAAGAACTCCAGTGTAACACTGCATAATTCACTTGCACAGATCTCAGCAGGAACATTATAGTATTCACCTCTTGGTGCACATAACCATTCAAGCTATTGCTATAATGTCCCTGGGGAGTACTCCCCCTATCCCCACTCCACTTCATGGATCAACTTTGCCAGCACTGTTTTCTCTGTTGCCATTGCTTGTGTCAATCAGAGGAACAGTCCTGTCTGACAGCGTTAGTGCCGTCTCTTTAATTTGAGTGCGAGAAGAGGACCAGAGTCAAGGGGGCTCATTAGTGAGTCAAAGTATTCCAAGACTTGGCCTTCTCAGACCCTCTACATGTTGTCATATATCTAAAGTTATAGGCTGAGTGGCAGTGAAATCCTCTCTCCCAGGTCATAAATATTGCAGACGTATTGCAAGCGAAGGCCAGACATCTTCAGGATATTGCTTGGCATTGAGCACCAGATAGACTTCCGGCTCTGAGCCTTCCATGCCTCTTTTAAAATCGAGAACAGGAGACTGCAGATCAAGCCCTAATTATGAGGAAGGAATGTCTCTGTGTTTTTGATTTGTCGAGGGTATTGTGGGGACAAGAATGAATGTCATGCTGTGTTATATTTTCCTATGTAGGGACTTTTGAATGTGGAAGCCACACTTGATAGTGGATGTGGAAAAAATACCAAAAGAGATTCTGCACCAAAGGATACACGTATGTGTTTTGGGATAGACAGTGAAAGTTGAACACATGAACACAACTCCAAAAAACTTTGAACCTTCAAGGACAGTCGTAAGATTGTATCATATGCACTGTATTCATATTTGCAACAACAGTCTTTTGCATAAAGCCAAGCTATCAGTTGAAACAGGTCAAACCATTTGAAGAAATGGCATATCTGCGTGAAAACTAGAAAAGGTTTTTATGGGTCAAAATTAAAGGATACCTCTCTCTTGTTTCACAAGTTTAAATGAATTAGTCCCCCCCCCCCATACTGAAGGTGTTCTGAACTGGATTGCATTTGGGTTTTACAGTGCTTTAAGAAAAAAATATTCTGTTTAATGGGCAGCTCTGCAATCCACTCTCACTTTATAGGTTTCTTTTATACTTTGACATCTGGGCACTTTCCTGTAATATTACCCAATCCAATTTCCTGTGACAATCCCCCATACTGGGTTTGAGAAAGATGTGCATATTCTAGCCATCTGCTTCCATCTTCACTGTGGACATAAAACTCCAAAAGCGGCCTATTGGTGTCAGCAAGAGGATATATGCCACCCTTAATGATTCGATCCAGTCCTGCAGACATCTGGCCACCGATAGGGGCGAAGGGTACATGAAATTCTGACCACCAAACTACAACTGGGTTGGGATGAAGTATAACCTCAGAGATGATACATTTTTAAATTGACTGCATGTAAAGTTTGACCCTCGTGTTTATTATGTATTTTTTTTGTTTTAGTTTTTAGCTATTACAATCATCCCTGAGGTACAAATTTGTTGAAACGGCCTTCTATAGTTTGAAATACCAAGCAGTTTGGAAGGAGCCGGGTGCATAATGTCAGAGTGACTAAGCACTGCGACAGAAGGCAAAGACTTACTGTCCCAGATCTGCAAGTCATGATTAGGCTGTGAATTCTGGGGAGATTTATGACTAGTTCTACATCTGTTGAAAGGTCACAGTGCTTGGTGATGAGATACTGTAGGTGGTTTTCTTTGCAAGTGATCGGAACTGGAACATTAAAATTAGCCCTCTGTGTACGCTGTAGTCCTGTAGCTGTCATAGCTGCCCGTTACTCCTGTTCGGTTTTGTTATGTTTCTTTTAACATGTTTATAAAGTCATCGTTTGCGCTGGCTTCCTTTCATTAATAGTCCTTTTTCACTTGGGCAATATCGTCTGTTTTTAACCCTATCGCACAGCGAAGAAACCGAATGGAAAAACGTTAATAGAAGCGATGCACAGTGTTGTTATTGCGTTAAACTGCCACTTTATAAAGCAGCCCTCTGTGATCGCAGTATTTTTGTACTCCAACAGATAGCATACATCATGTCACTTTGCACTCTGCTTCCACAGCTTGCCACTTCTCCCTGTGAGGGTGGTCTGATGCTCTGCAGATCATATGCCACATTATTAATGTATCAGAATGTAAACACTCTCCAGATAGCGGAGGCACCACCAAGCAATGTTTCATCGTGGAGAAAATGGGCCTATTGTTAAAAGGCCGTCTTTAAGGAAACACCATCTTGAGTCAGCTGTCTCCAGTTACCGAAAACAATGTCACATTTCTTCAGCGTTCTGCCCACAGCCTGAAATTAACTCTTGTGCGTAAAGGGAAGATAAGGATACTCCGACTTGACTGAGCAGCCAGTCTGAACTTATTCATAAGTGCACCATTTTGTACAGCTACAAGTGCCTCTATTTATCCTTTAAAAGAAACTGTGATATTCCAGGAAAAGAAAGACACATCAGCATGTGTTATGCTATTAAATTACATAATTTTTCTTTTTGTTGTTCACATCCCGAGGGGTTTTTAATATAATGCAATGCATTTGCAAGGTGTGAGCTTCCATTCATGCGAGGAGTTTACCCTCAAGGCCACTGGAGAGATGCCTACTGCCGGTGCTTCGTAGTTGGGAGAGAGGTGTTTTTCTAGTGGCTGTGATTGGCAGCAGCCTGGAAGACACACGACATGAGAACTGAATATGACTGCATTCAGTTTACAGCTTAGAAGTTCACATTTTCAACAACGAAAAGATGAATAGTCCCTTTACTTACACTGTTGAAGGATTGTGGTCATATTTGTCACTTGGCATTTTTGTAAAAAAAACCTTTTAATTCATAACAACCAATAACCTCCACTACCTTTATTTTTGAGTCTATTGTTCAGCCACATTGGCTGTTTTTAAAGTAAATACACCTCTCCAATAAACATAGTGATTATTTCTGTTGCTCATCTCATGCAGTATAAATATTTTAAATGTTTCTTACCACAATAAATTGTCCAAGAGAATAATGATGAAGTTGTGTTTTTGTTTGAAAGTCCCCTTGAAAATAAAAATGTTATTGGCAATACCGCTCTCCAATATGCACTACAGAAACTGTTGTGTAATGATTTGGTTTTGTTTTCTATGTATACATATATTTTTATTTCACAAGTGTCATTCTATTTACAGTAGCTATCGCCGTTCACTGTCACTGACCTAGTTACTGCTAGACATGATGTCTTCCAGCCCGCTGTCTCACACGGCATGAGAAACTGACAGAGAGGTTTTCAGAAAGTCATTGATGTCAGGGCTGGAGTGATCACCCGTACGGCCACAGGGAGGGGGAGGGAGCCGTGTTTCTGACACCATTTGTTTTTCTCCGGGGAAAGAATTATGAATTACGTTGAAATCAATAACACTTAGCAGGCGACAGCCAGTGGGGAAACGCAGAGAAGAGGGCCTGTGCGCAGGAGATTGTCAAATTAGCTTTTTCTTTTTTATTTCATTGCCATATATTTTTTAATGTGCAAAAACCTTCAGCACCCAGTTACAAGAAAAGTTGACTAGTGCCATCCTGTCCCCATTTTTAATTTTGGGAAGGGTCTTGCAATGTGCCATTTGCTCTGTCTTTTACTGGACCCTGAGCCTTACTGTCAACACTGCATTGTACATGGCTGCAAACAGATGCTAGGATGTGGTGAGAGGCCCATGAAATGACCCTGTAACAAACATCACTTCGCTATTTGGTGTCTGCGTGCAAACGGATTGCTTTAACCGCAGTCATTATAAACCCTTTGAGACATTTCATTACCCAACCTGCTTACAAGAAGGGGAACTGAGAAATCTGCTTTCAGGAAATATAACTAGCACCACACATCCATGTCTGCAAACCGCTGCCTGATGAAAACCACTGAGTAGTATCTGGAGTGATTCTCTTCTCCAGAACAAAAGTGTTTTATATGCAGCGATATTGGGTGCACTCAGTGTTGCAGGCGTTTTTCAACATTTAACTAAAACAGGTTTGAGTGCAACCAGTTGACGTCCTGATTGTATTTCTTCCAGTGACTGTACTGTGGAAACCGTGCTAGTAGACTGACTTTTGCTTAATCAAATTCTCAAATCAAATTCTCGTCAGCCACATCTTGATGTTTTATTTTAGAACCCCCGATTATATACTCGGATATGATTTAAGAGATTGTATTAATTCATTGACACATTCAAATACTTGGCCCATATATTCAATTCAAACTGCAGGAGTTGGGAAACGATTATTGTCTTGTATTCCCGTAAAAGACAACAAAATGATAACTTATTCACTGAAGGCACTGAAAGTCTTAAACATATTGCAAAACAAAATTGAATTATGTTTTTTTTTTTTCTGCTGCATTCATTTTGCGTAATAGGAGATATTAGTTTGTTATTATAGACTTAGATTGCAAAGACACTAGTCTGTAAGTACAGTTTTATTTATTTATTCCCTTCCCCTGAAGACACTCAGAGATCTTTTATTTTTTGACTAATTATATCTGTCTGTAGTTTATTACAAAAACAATAAATCCTGCTGTAATTTGCTGCTTGGCTGCTTTAAGGGAATGATGACATTAACTACTTCCTTTCACGGATGTGTTAGATTGAGACTACTTCCTGGTAATGTGTGCTGTATCACAGGGGCAGGAAGCTCACAGGATGAGACGGCAGGCTGGCAGAGATGCAGGGAGATGTACTTCAATGTCGACTAAACTCCATATCAGTTTGGATTATTCACTTTCTGCCTTTTGGGAGCTTGTGTCATGCGTTTGCATATACTGTACAAATATAACCCCATCCCCACTTCGGAGATAATGTTCAGAGGGCAAATCAAAATGCTTTTAGTCACTAGTTATATTTATTTAATGTTAAAAAAAAGCTAGCCACAGCCTTCAACTGTTAACACCAGAATTTGTCACACAAAAAAGACATGCATCATATAATAGAACCTTCCAGTAAAATGATGCTTTGACTCATAGGTGCAGTTTGAGTGCATTCAACAAATTAATAATATAACCACTACTGATAATGATTTCTTAACAGTTTTGACTCACTGCAATGTTTATAACCAATAGCTGCTCTTCTCAATCTCTCTGTTTCCATTGAGGGTGCTGCCAACAAACAAATTAGCCTTCTAACATGGCTTATAGCAACTGTTTCCTGCTCCACAGAAATGGGTTTGAGCCGAGAGTTACAGGTTGAAAGATGGTGGTCTACTGATTCATTTCTGTTATATCCCTTTATCTGTAAATTGCAGAAAATGGCAGAAGACGCTTCCTTTTGTAAAGCTCTTTAGCGCTGGCGAAAAAAAATAGAGCAAGGAAATGGTTCTCCATCAGCTTTTGTTTCTGCTCTGCCAGTTATTTAATCTTGTGACACGACTGGCGGATGATAGGCAGAGCTCCTGTCTCTAAATTGGAAGTGAAGTCTGAGATTAATCACATTAAACTGCTGTCTGGATTCCCAAGACAAGGAAACCTTATGCCAATACCGTTTTGGCATTGTCGTAATCAAGTTACATTACTTTATTAACCAAAATACAGCTTTTTAAAGTCACTAGCGTTTCGCGAGCTATCGGAAGTGTATTTGGTTTTCTTCAAGATCATATCTGAAATGAGTTAAAGCACATACCATTTTGACCACTATCATGTGGTATTTGGTATTATTAATTTATGTATTCGTGCATTTCTTATCTCTGAATAGTTTTCATTTTATACACAAGCTATATGTTAACCCAAAACCACAGGATTGTACTGGGATGTACTGGGCTCTTTCGGGTGGTATTTCTGCTAGTTTTTTTAACCTGAATTCCACAGTGCTTGTTAGCATCTATGAAAGTTCAAGAAAACATCTTCCTGGGCCAAAAAGGAACCAAATGATGACGGTCCTGGATACCATTTCACTAGCATCCACTAGTCTCTGCAGCACAGATGCAGACAGCTGTTGAAACCGTTAAGTACCGGGTTAATAGATCCATGCATTGTTATATCCCACCTGAATAAGACGCAGCTGGATTGCGCCTCTGAGTGCATGAAGCCCCACATCACATTTCATCTTGTATTCCCTGGACAAGACTTGTTTGATTCAGTCCAGTGCAGTAAAATAAGTATAATTAGAACCAGTAGTGTTTTCTCACGATGTGGGACGACCAGATACATCAGCATTTTCCGTTAGCAGCATCTGTGGTTTTTAAAATGACAGAAAATAAAGCCGATCCTTAGTATTTGGAGTATTTGGAATGGGTGCTAAGCATTTGTTTAAAATATTAATTGCATTTCTCTGTTGCATTTCATTGTTTATTTCTCTGTTATTCCTGGCTCAGTGTCTTTTCTTGACGTTGGCTCTCTGCCGTAGAGCGATACAGAAAGTATTAAAATAAAGGCAAATTGTTGTAAATGCGGCATTAAACTGAGGTGGTCACACTAAAGAGCTTAACAGCTATTTAATAGCTCGGCACCAGCTGCATTATCTTGGGACCCTAAGCTTTACACAATCGTTAAGAATTAACTAAATGAGGATGTTGAAAACGTCCTGTACCCTTTGGGTCTCTAAAGCACATTTGTCAATGGTTCACTGAGCTTTCTCTGAAGAAGATACAGCAGACCTCAGGGGAACATGCAGCTTGAATATAGGTGGCCATTCATTTTTCTGTGCCGTTTCTTATCCAAGGACGTACATTACTTTAGTTACAATTTAGTTTGATTAGTTTGTTTTGCTTTTGTTTAAGTGTAGTGCAGTTACCCTTGACGAATAGTGTGCATAATGTTTGCTAGATTCATATTGATCCTGTTTACACATTTAATTGCACTTATTTAAGGCATTTCAGTTGAGACCTTTTTCGCTCTGGATTTTATTTATAACAACGCTACTTTTGTCGGAGTTGAAAGCCCCAGAAGCCGTTCATAGCTAAGTTTTTCCAACACATGCATTATGGCCTCGTGACAGTGCCTGAAGGCGGGTTTCTCTCGCAAGTAATCACCGAGCTTCTGAGTGATCTGTTATGGTGTCTTCAGAAGCACTGCCCCAAGCTCTCACTTCAGACATTTCCAATTACACTACACGGGAACTTAGCTCTATAAACCAATAATCTTTCAGCACTCTTGTCTTGAGTACACACATATCCATTTAGTGCTGACACATGGCTCATAGTAAAAATCATAAAGCTGTAGCTGGTTAAACAGTCCCCGCAGAGTGATGAACTAAAATAAAATGAACACATATTTATTTGCCATGAGTAAAGATTAAAAACTCCGTCGACAGTTTCTTCCTCTTCCAGAGATTTGAAACTGCCTCCATTAAACACAGAGACCAGTAATCCTGGCCTACGAATATGCACGTTTGATTATACTTGATATGGAGGTGAAAAATAACCTGTCTCTTGGAAGTGTTTTACTTTATAATCACGCTGCACGGAAATGCAAATATCATGAAAACTATTTAACGGCGCCTGCAGTTAAGTATGAGGCGCAGATTCTGCTCGGCAAGTTCCTTAATTATGATGACCAAACCATGGGATAGCTGCTCGCATCACTGCCAGCCTGTTAACTCTCTTAATTTCACCCACATTCACTTTTGATATGACTATGCTTTACCAGTGGGTGGAAATGCATTAGTATGACTTGCTTCAACAGAGCAACTTCTGGGACAATGTGTGCTAGGAGGATATTAACAGATATGATAGTAATATGTCTCAGTTTCTTGTAAAAATGCATATTATTATATCAGACGCACATCTATGGCAATTTTATTTTTTTTAACGTTTTTTCTTTCTGTTCCACCTTCTCATCCTCCCATTTACACTTGTGCTGTACAAACACATTACATTGAAGGTAAAGCATCTTTAAATCTTAAGCAGACCAATGACTATAATTGATCTCCAGAGGGTCGCAGTACTCATGACCCTACAACATGTTAATTGCCCGTCTCTTAAAATGTATACTGCTAATCCAGTTAAAAGTGCAGACTCTGCATTTTTTATATGAGCATGGAATCCAATGCCTTTTTCAGCTATATTGATCGACTAAACAATACAAGAAAATAGGGGTAAAATACATTCTGCTGCTATATCTGGTTTATGATACAGTATAATCTATAATGATTCCTTTACCCTGAAACCTGGGCTCTTCAAGATGTACAGATCCTTTGTGTCTTGGAGCCGGCCTTTGGGTGTAGCAGGTCTGTGTCTTGCTTGGACAATGAGAATCGGATGCTCGGCTGAATTTCAAACACCGCTCGGGCACATTGTTCACAGGAGCACTTCAAGATACAATAGAATGGGAAATCACTGATGTGTCATCTCTGCAGTGGAGCAATAAAAGCAGGGTTTTTGACGCACAGAAAATGCTGACATCCCAGATTAATAGGGTTCATTCAAAGATAGAATTGTTTCTAAAGTTAATTTTATAGTACTTCGCCGTGCTCGCACTATCCTTTAAATTATTACGGCCTCTTTTTTTTTTTTTTTTGGTCATTTTGTAGCCAGCTCCTTTTAAGCTCCGGGCAAAAGTAGATGCTGCACAGTCAACAGCATCAGCTGACACTGCAAGTTGAAGGAATAAGGTGACGAACGATTGAGGTTAACACGCATAATCCCTCAGCTCCATTTTAACAGCGTTGATGCAGTCTCAGGACTCCTGACCCTTGGCTTTTCTTGCAGCTTTTCCATGAATTCAGTTAATGAATGGGACAGCCATGTGACATGAGGGCCACCACTTCAGGGGTACTATGGGTTGTATTTTTATTCTACCAGAGCAGAAAACACTGATATTTAATATGACTTGATTTATTTGTCATTACGAGATTGTTGGAGGGCCGTCGTTTAGATTGCCTGATTTGTGCGGGGTGGGTTCAAAGGTCTGGTCTGTTCTCTCTGATATGCTGCAGTTTAATGAATTATTGACGGTGGTTTTTGTATGCCGCGCCTCCAGCAAAAGAAAGCCGTTGAGTCCAGAGAGTTAGACGCAAACCTGGTCATTTGGAGGATACCATTGTAGGTCAGTGCTTCAGTTCCCTGTAAATGTCACAGTAATGTCAAGAGGGGAAAGCCAAGGAAACCTCAAAGGAGAAGCTGTCTTTCAGTTCTTTAAAGAGCAAAAAGGAGAGTGAGAAACTGGCATTTCATATTCAATCACTTTGAATTATTTATGGTTCCTTAGCTCAATGTATTTGTTATTTAAACATTTTTAATACAAATCATGAGGTGAGAGAGAACACTTACTTTTTATTAATAGAAGTTGTTATTAGTTTTCAAACATTTTTCTTTTCACTAGAGAAAAATAACAATCAGCTATTGAGGCGCTCTCTGGCCTTGGGAGAAAGCTACAGTCTGCACATTTGTCTTAAAGGAAATATTAATCTATTGCTTCTTCTGCGAAAATAGAAACACAACCAATATCGGGCAGTCTGGTTATCTGTGTACACAAATCCCCTTTCTACTTAGTAGATGAAGCAACGGTATGTTGATATGTGTGACTGTTGGGTTATTTTCAGCAGTATTTCTTAATGTCATCAGCATGCCTCATATCAACCCTCTTGTACTTAAGAGTGAAGATTAGGTGCCCATTAGCCTTCGATTGAAGAACTGATTCAGGTTACAGCATCTGCTGTAATAAAACCCTTTAAATGCTTAAACACACTTTAAAATGGACAGCTTCTCTTCTAAAGATCATCTCCGATCTCCACTAACAGGGCTCGGGAGAATGTAGGCTGAGGATTTGAGGGAACGGTTTTGAGCAATTGGAGTGCTTTGGGTTTTTCGTATTAATCATTCTGCGCAGAAAGGAAACAATGATCATAGTTGTTGTTTTTAATGACTCCTTGACTTTTGGCAGAGTGAAGAAGTGCTTAAGTGACTGTTAAAGACTTCCCTTTTCTGTAGCTAAAAGAGGCCACAAGGCAATGTAATTGTTCTCTTTGACTGCATACTTTAGTCCAATTACAACAGAAATTTATTTTTTTCTTCAGTGCGGTTCTGGGGGTTAATCGTGGTTTCTGAAAGAAACAACATGCCATTTTTCTGTTAGTCTGATTCTAGGTGTATAGATCCTTAATAAAGAAAGGTCCTCAAACTCCTCGACATTTTAACAGCTGTCTTTCAGGTCGGCCTTGCTTTTGGCTGCCGTATCTCCTTAAACAATCTTTCTATGCACCTTCATGGTTTTTGCAAGCATCAGTGCTTTCCCTTTCCAAAGAGCTCTTTCCAGCGTCTGTTCAGATGCTGCTGCAGGACAACGCAAGCTCTCTATGGCTGGTGCTGAGCATTCAAAGAACTGGATCGTATCCAGGAGAACAATGCTTAGCTATTGTGAGGGAGTTACCACACATCTGCTGCCAGGGACAACTGTGGACGACAGCCAACTGCATTGCTCAAACTTCACAACAAGCAAGCTCCTTAAAGCCCCTGGAAGAGAGAGAGCGAGAGAGAGAGGTGTGTGTGTTTGGGTATGTGGAAGGGGGTGGCATCTTAATTAACTTTTATGAGGTAAGGGTGGTGGAGCATGCAGTCTGAAACTCCAGGGGGTTGATTTACTGCCTGTATACATCTCCATTTTTTTAAACCCCTCATCAGATTTTGTTGTCTTTAAAGAATTCATCCACCGTCCTTTGTGAACTGGTTTTCCCATCCTAGCACCCACCCCAACTGCACTGTAATCGTGTTAGTGGTAGCTTGACACAGTCTGATCCGAACCCGCCAGAAAGAGACTCTCAATCTCTCAAGGAAGCATCGTTAAGAACCCGGGAGCAGAGAGTAAAGACAGTGCTCCTCTCAAACACTTTATACCGAATGCTTAAATGTTACATTTAACGCACCCTTAATTCTCTACATATGCCACCTTAGCCAGAGCAGAACCAGGCACCCTCTGTCTTTCCCATCCAAACATTTGTGTGCCATATTTTTTTTGTTGCTGTGTAAAACCTACAGAAGCTGAACAGTTCAATCTTCCCCATGTTGTCACAGTTCCCACTGGCAGGGTACACGACTGCTTGGTGCCAGGTTCTCGGAATCATCAAACAATAATAGGATGATTGTCATGTTGATTTATTATTATTATTGTTATTACAATTACTACTAAATAGAGTCCTATGCACACAAATAATAAACGGACACTTCACAATTTCTGCGGTAAAAGATCGAATTTTTCTACTGTATGTCAAACCCTGTTCTGCGTGTGTTCGTTTGCATGCCCAAATTGGAAGTATCTGTCGCTCTGTGTGGTTTGTTCTCTCCCAGGATTACTGGGCCCAAGCCATTTCATTCAGCCCCTGCTGGGCTCTCTGTACGAGCAGATTGGATTTGGGTCTGTTGCTGACTGTATGAAAACTGGACTGATTTCAAAAGTGTCAGCTGGATACCACAGGCAGATGGAGAAAAGGCATTCGAAATGTTGAAGTCAGGGCAGCTGAATTGGCGTCTCTTGCCAAATACGAGTCCCCGGAATAAGGTTTTGGTTGTGTTCTCGAGTTCCTCCCAAATCTCCTTTTACAAAATCCATCCCTGCTTTACCTTGAGCATTCATCATTGCAGAAGAACCCAGCAGTGTTCATATCATATCATATATTATCATATTATCGGTATCATCAGCAGCCAATATCAATCCACTGCCGGATGGAGCCCTCCCCAAAATGTTTCCACTTGCTTTGATCTATAGCTTCCCTTTTCCATGTCACATCTGCAAAGTTGATTATTCCATCTTCCCATCTTTTATGTGGTCGTCTTCTACATATTTTTTCATCTCTACTCCTTTTTTCATTCGTTAGCTTCCTTTGTCCATCTTTGATCTGTTCTTCTTGCCGTGTGTAACATTTTCACTCTTTCAAGGATGTCACATATTTGTGTTTGTTCTTGGATACATCCATTTATTTTCTGTCTCTTCTCGTTATTCCAAGCATACATGCAAGCTTTCCATTCTCCTTTGTGTCGTCCACAGTTTCCGCTATATGTTTTTCGTTTTGTAGCCAGGTTTCAGAGCCTGTGAGCCAAGTGAGCACTGGTAGTATGCAATGATCAAACACTTTTCTCTTCAGGCAAAAGGGTAGATTTACTTACATATGTATTGTTCAGAGGAATGGACTGGCCTTTTGTTTGTACTTTGTCTTGTGCAATATAAACACTTCAGCGGCGCAGAAATGTGTAACACGTTTTTTATTTGCAGGCAGGCAGACCAAACAGGGTTCTGCCTTTTGCTTTAAAAACAAGTCGTCTTGTCTTCAATGACCAGCCAGTCAGACAGATGCTCTGTGGCGGTGGGGTATGGATCTGTCTTAAAGCCCAGTTTGTCTACAATACGTGTTCCATCCAGCTACTTCATCATTGGCTGCAATGAGTTTTTCTGTCTTCCTATACCTCCTGTGGGAGTTGCTGTGGTCTGACACATGATGCGCCGTGCTGCTCGGGCCCTTCTGTGCTGTATACCGCCGTCTCCGCGCCAGCACTGCTGTGAGGGCAGGCCGAGCACGGAGGCAGGTGCAGGTGGATGGGCTGTAATTGACAGCAGGACCCGGAGAGCTTAAGAGCCCCAGAAATCGCGTGGCCCGTTGTCAAGACTCGGTGCCAGAGCCGGAGAAACAGCTACGGCCACAGGGGACAACGGGAGGCTTGGGTTAAAGCCGACCACAATGCACCTGATGATAGGTGACATTTGAAACAGGTGTATCCTTCCTGACAGTGGAGGAATCCCTTCATTACTTCAGTACCACTGAGATGGAAACACTCAACTGGAGACTGATTGGAAGACACTCACAGCCACATAGAAACAGAGTTTGCTCCAATAATACTCCCATTCTCTTAATATTATGAATAAAGTTACATATTCTTAATGCACTTAGTCTTCTTTAAGCAGAGATATTCTTTGGATTCTGTAGCTGAGCAGCACATGTGAAAGAGTTTTAAGGTTTCAGGTGAAAGAAAAGATTTTGTCCGGACACTTTACCGCCAGCTGACGCGTTTGCTTTACAGTGTGTTAGTTACCAGTATGGAGGTGAAATCTGAGGTGGGATTTGCAAATCATGAACCAGGGATCAAATTGAAAACAATAGCAGGAAATGTAAGTGTTTGTCTATCCCTGGTGAGCTTCTACTCTCATTAACACTTCATTTTACATAGCTGTTTACTTTACACGAGGAAGCCAGAGCAAGAATTGGTGTTAACATGTGGATAGAGACAACTGTGTCAGAACTAGAAAAGATCATCAGATTTTCTTGGGCAGTCAAGCACATGCTGTGCTTACTAAACTTGGGCGATGAAAACCAATAAAAGTGAGGAAAGACGGCGGGGGAGGGGGACAGACACAGAATTAGTAGACTAAGCCGTAGACGAGCGCTTTCATTTGCCATAGTCAGGTCCTTTACTTAGCAACTGTAATCAAAAGCTTTTGTTAACATCACTTATTTTCTTTTTTTCCCCTCGGTTTGTCTTTATTCAAGCCAGACACTCTTCAGTCTTGGGTCTCCAGCAGGTGGCTTTAAATTGTTCATCTCAATGCCCGTGTTCGTTACCCAATTAATGCTGGCTGCTTCCAGCACAAAGGAACTCTAATGCAGCAGAGGTCTGAAGAGCCCATTCAACACAATTATCTTGCCATTCTAGCATGTAAGCAGCAGGGCTTGAAATGGAATGAGTGAGTGTCCTGCCGAGGAGCCAAGTCCTCGCCTGCTCCGTCTTGCTCTAGGTTTTGTAAGAAAATGCAGCCAGCTCAACATGCCCTCATTTCTGTAAGCCACGGAAACTGTCAGGGGCTGTTGACAGATGTCTTGAGGTGCTTGTGATGTTAGATGCTGAATGCCAGAAGAGGTATCTGCCTTCAGTTACCAAAGTCGGAGGTCCTCGCCTTCCAGGGCATAATGCTGTTTTTGTTCTCTGCCGAGTATTCAGTTTCTCGAATCCACTTGTGAACTGTATCCAGCCAAAGACATATTCATGTCAAACTTCGGGAGCAGCTACACAGCAGTAATGTAAAATAAATATCGGCTATAACGGGCACAATAGCTTCTTGTAAAAACTGAAACAAAATGGAAATGTCTTTGTTGAAAGAGAGGTATTTTTAATTGTCTGTCCTTTAGAAATTTCAAAAGCGTATTTCTGCTAGTTCTGTTTACAGATTAAAGGTTCTGTACAGAAGAGTGGAAATGCGAGTTTTCATCGACCTGCAAAGTATTAAAATAACCCCTTTTGTGTTTTATCCTGGTTCGTTTAAACAGTGTTTTCAGACATCTATTTTGCAGGCATGTTTTCTTTTTCGCTTCTTTTATTGACACAGACTGCAATGGTACCTAACATCCGGAAGGCCTTCTTGCTATTAAAAAGAAAAAAGAAAAGTAAAGGTTGTATCTGTCAAACAAAGCCTATGCCTTTGGAAACATTAAGCTAGATTAACTGCATTTTTGGATAATTTTTATTTCTGTATTTTTACATTGTTGACATTTCACTCAAAGGCTTTCTGTAATGCGTTTTCACTGGTACCTGACCTTGTTGAGCAGGAACCGTATAAACACGTCTTTACTCTTTGCAAATAAACAAATTACTGGTGGTGGCTGCTTAGTGGATTGGTAACAGTACATCTATTTCATGCAGAGGGAAGCCAAGCAGAAAAAAAAGAATAGAATAACACACTGAATACTGCAGGAGGAGGTCTTGTTGAAAGTATGCCCCGAATGACTTCAGCTCTTAGCACTTTTTTTTTTTTTACAGTTGAAATTAAGCAATGCCTTAACAGCTGCCAGAGAATTGTAAAAACTTGAGGCTCTTCCGATTTAAAGTATTTAGTCCGATGCCTTACATGGTTCTTCCCATGTCTGAAAGCCGGCATTGTTGCTGCCCGTTAAATTACTGCCCATCTCCTCTTAATCGTGCTTAAGTACACATTGCTCTCAACTCATCAACGGTACCTATTGTACACCAGGGAACTGTAAACTGCATCTGCTGTAGAGCATTGCACAGGCTATTAAATACTCCAAAGTCAGTGCTTAGTACTTTGTGTTCTCCCAAGCCAAATATTATAAAGAAATTGCTATAGCATGAAGTACCTAAGAAAAATTACACAAACTCTGGCATAGGATGATTGGAATCAAATCATAATTCATTTTCGTAATGAATACCTTATGGTTTTCTTATTGAACGTGATTTTACAGAATTTGTAAAATGTGAAACTGAGGCATTTCGATTAGAAGTCCAGCCAAGAGTTTGTATAGTTGTATTTTTTGACAGGGGGTCAAACGCATTTAAATAAAAATGAACAAATACAATTGTCATACCATCAATAGCAAATCTAATTACAAATGCAAACAAACCACTTATACCAAATGCATTTCAAATACTCTTATATAGCCAAAAATAATTGTTTGATTAATTTCCCCAAACCATAGTTTTACAGAGGTCTTTATCCAAGATGACCTATAAGGAGTACAGTTTATATATTAGAAACATAAACACAAGACTCATATAGTTAATCAAGTTTGTACAGAAAATTGTCACTGTTAAAAACCACAAATTACTAAAGGAAGCATGCATCTGCAAAAGGCTTGTTTTTATTTTGTATTCCCTCAGTGTCCTGTGGCTTTATCCACAAGGACACTGGCACACTTTTAAGTTGCAGAAGTCACACTGTGAGGCAAATTGACTGTGTGCTGCAGCCGGAAGTTACAAATGATACCTTCATTCCTTGTAACAGCTTTGGCAACGAGGTAGGGTTTAAAAACGACAACATCAACCACAACACAAGATTACATTTTCAAAACCAGACGTGTCTAGGCCGCTGCCTCCTTTGAGGTGTGCATTTGAGCTGCTCCTAGAATTGACTGATACAACAAGTTGCTTCAGTCTTTTTCGCAACTACCTCTAAATGTCAGGTGCCGCTGTATTGTAAGGTACACAGACGCGTATTTTACCCTGTTAACTTGATCTAATTTTGGAGAGAAGCCTGCATCAATTACTTCGGCTTCACACTCGAGATCAGTGCTGGAGCAGTTCAGGCTGTGATTGTGTTAAGGGCTGAAGAGGGGTTACTCTTGCTTCTGTGTAAGCAAACAGGTGTTTCCTCTGGGCTATTTGACAAGTGAGACGTGAATAAAATTGACACTTTGGCACCAAGGCACGAGAGGGGGTGGTTCTCCGGGAAAGGAAGGCTTGAAGTGTGCGTTCCGTGAATCTCTTACTCGCCAGCCCCCAATTGATTATGTGGCCAAACGCCAAGACCTTTGCTAGACAGGACAGATAAATCTTGAAGTGACATAATGGACCTGTTTAAGAGGGGACAACTCAGGACTCAATTGCTTGCACTTATGTATATATAATTTACCACTAAGTGCTCCTGTCCTCCTGATAAACCGAAAGCTCCGTCCAGCTTATAGCCAGACTTTGTTTTATTGCATTATGAAGAATGCAGGAATTAAACTGATTATGTGGACTTGTAATATCTATTGACATTTGTGTAGACCAGGGTCTCCAGGCATCATCTTGAAGTCCTTAAGGGGTCTCTGGTTTTCTGACCGAGATCTGAGCTACTTATATCATCTAGTTCTTGATGTAATTACTTGGGCTTAATCTGATCTTGCTCCACTGATATAAGACACCTATGAAAACTCAAGGGCTCGGGCTCGGTTTGGAGGCCACTGATTCAGACATCAATATGTGCATCGAGACGTTCTGCTTACAATCAAAATCTACTAAATCCCCCGGGAACTTTACAGCTTAAGAAAAGAAGACGAATTGACTGTGGTAGATTGATATATCAAGACCTGCCTTGATATATAAATGTATTCTTCATTTTTTGTATTTCATTTTTTCTTCAAGAGCCTTTGCCCCGTGTTGGGCAGTACAGTATATACTTTTTGTTTCTTTGAATCTTCAGCTCAGGAATCTGACTGCTAGCTGTCAATCTAGTAGACAGCTCTGAGCGGACTGACACAAATAGCTGATGATTTGTCTTTCGTCTCTTAACTGCTGCATGTGTGACAGGGAGAGAGACAGAGGGTGAGGGAGAGCGAGAGAGAGGGAGAGGAAGAATGCTGTGCTAGACACTTTATCACTGCCTCCCAGGTTCATTGAGTGACAGCGCAAACCTCATTACAGAAAGCTTAGACAGGCACTTTGTTGAGAGTCCCTCACTGACACCACTTTAACTGTGGAAACACCCTAAGAGGGGAATCATTACAGAATTTGTCTATAGGCATGTGGGGCAATTATTGTTTCTGTTTACTCTGCTTTTTTTCCCCTAACTAAACAAAGTGAAGTTTGATTACAAGAGAGCGAGCAGTAAAATACATCTGTCTGAACGCAGGGCTGTATGCTAACCGAGATTAAACAGTTGTCACCTTATTAACAGATGCTGATCTTGATATATAGGAAGGTCAGAAGCCTTGTTAAGATGAAGCCTTGAGGTGAGTTCAAACACAGGAACCAGTGCTGATTTATTTTATTTTTTTGCAGTGTAACATTTTAAAGAGCAGTCTGCTTATCATCTTAATAATTTTACCTTCTGGTGTGCTGAGGGAAAAAGCTTCGAAGGCGTTAGTGCCTTGTCATCACATTAAGAAGTAGTTTATCTTTCAGGTGTTCGGGAAGAAAGGCTTTAATCTGCTCACCCTGCTAAAGTCACATTTTACATGATTTTTGTTTTACGAGCTCCAGAATACATCTGAATACTTTATGGGTTGATAGCTTAGCTAGGATGGGATCACTTCTTTTGAGTATACGTTCTGTGATGTTAAACTTACAGAACAAGGTGCTTGGACAAAAAAATATATATATAGATTCTGTATGTAGCGTTAAAAAACATAATGAAATGTGAGGATGTGCCCCTTGGAGATTTAAAAATCACCTGTATTCTCAAAGACAAAGTACCTTGGGGAAATGAATTATTTAAAAATATTAAAAGCATTGAGGAAAAGGACAGCAATCTTAGACTAAAAAGAGACAGTTTCCAGTTTCAAGGCACTCACTAGAAATTTCATCATGGCTCCCATAATTAATCTTTTTAAGCAGTGTCACATCCTAATATACATTAATGCATCTCCTCCAGGCTGGCTTGGTGTGTTGTGTTTTACAGTTTAATTGGTGCGATGACTTTTTATATTATTATTATTAGCCTTAGCCGCTGTGTGTAATTAACTGCTAGGGTAAAAACATGACTGCTGGCAGCCCCGGGGGATCTGAAACTGGCCCAGGTGGGAAATTCAGCACCGTGTGGCTGATGTTTTATTACAAGGGGGAATATGCAGTAGCACTGCTGCAGCAACAACAGAAAAAACACTAAACAATCGGGGGGGGGGGGGAAGAGAAAAAACAGCTGACACAAATACTCTCTAAATCTTAAAGCTTGCAGTTTCCCTGGAAGAAGGTGAGATCTGGTATAAATAAATAATAAGAAACAGCAGGAGCTTAAAGGTGCAGTCTCACTGTAGATCACAGGTTTTTAGATAAGAGTTGGGTTTGAAGCTTGAGGAACTGGAGAGTATTTGATTTGTTAAGCAGTCTTTTTTCTCTCTCTCTCACACTCTCTCTCTCTCTCTCTCTCTCTCTCTCTCTCTCTCTCTCTCTCTCCTAGGGATGGAGCTCGCAGCATTATGTAAAATATAATGAGTGCTCTTATCGAGAGTCTGAATAAAAAAACCCTCATGGCATTTGCTAGTCAGCTTTTACCTGGAAGTGCATTTTGAAACTATGGAGTGATGTTTTGGGATTAAGTGGTTATTTCTGGTTCTTTGGGCAAAAGTTGAATTGGAGGGAATGACCTTAGATTCAAGGAAAAAACATCAACCAAAAATAAACCATTGTATAATATGTTGACGCATAACAAGGCCGCAAGAGTTTTTGTGCTGGTTCAGTTCTCTGTTTCTTCTTTACAAATTGGTAACACTGGGCTTTGGATTTTAGTTTTAATGCCAGCCTGAAAACCTTTTTGTTTTGTTTTATTACTTTAGGGAATTACGCTCTATGAAGTAATGATTTAACCAAAAATCTGCATTGGTTGTTTATTCATAATAATACACCACCACCACTACTTCTACTACTAATTATAATTTGTATGTTATCTTAAGGCACAAAGGCACTGCAGTTGTATAGTAGTTTGATCCATTTCGGGTTTTATTAACAACAGGCTCTAATATAAGCCGGTACCACACGCTGGATATGTACAGAAAATGCAGACAAAATGGCCCAAGATCCCTTGGCCTAAATCAGGGGTTTTCCAACCTGGTCCTGGAGTACCCCCTGTCCTGCTGGTTTTTGTTCCAACTTAATTTCTTAATTTAATGGTATATTGTTTTGTTAGGTCAATTAAGGATTCAATTAAGCAATTAAGAAAAAACAGCAGGGCAGGGGGTACTCCAGGACCGGTTTGAAAACCCCTGGCCTTGATGGATACAGCTTGAAATACAGTTAACCTGATTAATGACTTAACATAAAAGATGGGATTTAAATCTGCAAGGAATCGCCGTCTCCACTTCAGAGACCACATGTTTGTTCTTTGGACAGAGATAACTGCTGCTACAGTTATTATTCACAGATAAAATATTATTTTTTCCTTGAAGGTTCTTATCGTGAGATCATTATTGGCCTATTTTGTATGATATAGACTGCACTGCATGAGCTAATGCGAGTCTGTAATACATTACACGTGCATATTCTCTTTTACCAACAAGAAGGTTGCTGTTGTGAGTGTACTCCTTGCAAATTACTACATATTTTCAGAGATGAGAGTGGTATATTATGGATGTAAAGTATATTTAAGCAATGATCTTCAAACTGCATTGCTTATTTTTACAGCATTTGATTTACCAAGGTCAGACTGGTGTCCTTAGTCAGTGGCTGTGTATACGCAATATAGTGCCTTATCACAAAGAATTCTGAGGACTCTGTGAAGCTCCTAACAGTCAATAGAATAAAACGTATAAAAGATAACAGGACGGTAGCCAAAATAGTGTCTAGATGATTGGTTTCTGTTATCCTTTCGTTTGAACGCATTCCACCCACTGCAAAAGAAAAAGTCCTTAAAGTGGATGTTAATGAAGTCCTGTAAACGAGGATTGTGTTTGAAACCGGGCGACCTGTTGGGGTCTCTGTCAGTGCGGCGACGGTAGCATGTAGTTGGCGTGTGGAGTTGCTATGAAGAGTGAACCAGAAGCTTCCTGTCGCTGTGGGTGGAAAGTTCACAGTCCATATTGGCCTTGCAGTAAAAATGAGCTGTAAGGAATTTATGATCCATTGTTCATATATATGATGATTTTTTTTATATATACTTTGAATGAAAACATCTCAAATGTATGGAGGCATTCATCGCTGGTATTCAGAGCTCTCCTATAACACACATTATTTAGGATTTCAATAACAAGTTTGTTCCTTTCCCAAGTTATATAGTATGTCGTTGTATGGAATGGTACTAAAAAAAGTGTAGGAAAATAGGGGAAACTTGGTTTATTTAGTTTTTACTGAGCTCCTTAATGGTTCCAGCAGCGGTTGCCAGCGTTACCCCTTAATCAAGGCCGTGCTTGTTGAACGGGAAAAGCAGTTTTGAATTAGCATGGCGCATGTTCTCTGTAAGCTTAAACCTCCCGGCTACAGCTCAGCAGAAACCTAGATCGGGAGTCTTGGCAGCGACCGAATGAGAGCCTGGCATTGTCTCCGGTGCTCCTACAGTAGGTGTCCTCTGAAACCGAACATCATTAACCACGAATGGCATGGCTTTGGTCTTCCAGTCTGCCTTTTTACACACCGCGCTCTCCAGCCCTGTAACAGCCTGCTGGCTTTTGTCACCCACAGTGGCCTCTTTCAGGCTTTGTTCGTGATGCCAAGTCTCTCATTCTCTCTCTCCCTCCCTTTTTTTAACTACCCTAAATCAGTTAGACTGGGAGGTGTGTGCACATGGGTAGCTGTCTCAGATTTCCTGGGTACTTGTCAAAGCCATTAAAGAGATTTAGAGTGTGGCTTATTGTTGTGCTGTGCCATTCCATTGTCACTATGTTCTTTTAGTGTTTCCCCTGAGCCCAGGCTGGCCAGATGGTGTAGCTCTGGGACTGTGGCCAAAACTCACAGAGAGCAAATAATAATAATACAAAAAAAAAAGAAATAGGCAGGGGAGGGAAGGTGGGGGGTGCATGTAACAGTTAATTTGCTTGGGTCTAAAGATTAGATAGCGAGCCCCTAAGCGGAGGTGAAAATCCGGACCTTTGGAAGTATCGTTTTCGTTTCACTAACTGGTGAAGGCATGCTTTTCTAAGGAGATCTGCACTTCAAAACCTCCTTAACCACCGTGGGGATCAGGTTTTAATGAGGGAATATGGTATTAAGTTTTATAAATGACTTTGTGCAGCGAACTGCCTTCCAAATGTGTCTTTCCACTGTAGAGTTCCTTCTAAAAATAAAACCACGGTGGGGGAATAAAAAAGGGACAGACCTTTCTATTCAGCCAGGTCCTACAAGGTCTTACAAACACCTTTCATAGTATTAACTGATTTATGTTTGTATTTATGTATGTATGTATTTCTAAATTTGTTTAAATGGTTTGTTGTCAATGTATGGTTAATACAGTTAAACTGAAAACACAGGAACCTAAATTCCAGGTGTACTTACTGACTAAGGCTTAAAAAAAGTGACCTTACTTATCTAGTGAATACAATCTCTTTTCTAATCAGTTTCTCTATCGCATTGGAACTGTATTTTGAACTAATGTTTGAACTAACTACATTATCTGTAAGACTAATCTCAGGAGCTGATATAGGAAGGTATAGTAAACCTTATAGGATACCAATTAAGGTACAGCACAGTGAATGTTTTACTCAGGGGCACATTCATATAATTGGTGTTATGGCGCAGGACAGGGTATACTTAATTGCTACTGTACAACAAGGAGGATAAGAAATTGCTAATCTTGTACTTCCAAGATACCAAATGTTTTTAGAGCAATATACAAACCTATGCTTTTGAGAGAGTGATGCTCATTGTTATAATTTACACTATAAAGAGCACTATTTGAGAGCTGCCTGTCAGAAGGGAGCCGGGCTTTATAAAATATTTAATGGAGCAGCGTTACATGTGACTTCAGGCAGCTCGTTTGAGCATCACGCACACTTTGACAGATCTGAAGACATATCAAATGCAAGCTACAGACAGGGAAAAAGCCCGTGTTTCACATTTCCATGCAATTTTATGACAGAGCCCTCAGCGTGGAGGAAAAGCTGATATTGGCATCGAGATGAATTTTACATCCATTAAAACTAAGTGGAATGAGCAGCTGTTCCTCATGCCTGTATGTAACGGTGTCACTCCGAGAAGCAATGAATGAATGATGGGACGGCACAGTGGAGATGAGCCCTCTTGTCACTCACACCTTTTGTGTCGGAACATTCTCGTGTCGAATGGAACACCTTCCGTTTCATTTTTTTGGATAAACGCCTGTGCTTTTGGTTTGCTTTTCTTTGACACCTCTTTTGACACTTTTGACACTCTGAAAAGTGAAAAAGGTACCCGTTTGCTTCTCAGGGAATTCACAATTTGTGTTCAAGAACAGATGCTGAAATAGGTATGAACATAAAATGGTAGTGCCCACAAGACAAAAATGTAATGATTTAAATATATATCCATCTTATAGGCACATTTTATTTATTTTTGCTGTGGTTACCTGTTCGTGTTGTATGTCATGAATGAATCTGCCAGGCAGCTTTTTCACAAGATAAATACACAAGCTGGCAACCCGGGACTTAAACAATGAGTTGTGTGTTTTCTACATCTAATGCCGATAAAAACACTTATTATTTTAAGGGTTGCCTCCCAGCCTTTTGTCTGCCTCTTGGTAATGAAAACTGATCACCAACTGAGCACTTTGAAGCTCTTAAATAATTACTGCTGACTGAAAGGTAAGATTGGTTAAGAACAATATGATCATGCTACTGTGAGGCCAGAGTGAAAGGGTTTTCCATTCAGAGACCGTGCGATTTCAAGAAGTGTGTCTGCTTGTGACTAAAGACTTGTGAAAGCTGGTTAAAAACAGCCTTGTTTATGATGTATGAATGTTTGTTAAATATACCCTTTGAAAAGACAACTGGGTGACTGTGTGCAGCTGTAAATGTAAAAACTGCAAGAGGTGTTTTCAAGTTGGATGAAATGCTCTTTCAGCATCTTAAGTGTGAAATAAACTACTTGGGTGAATGATATATTTTTGTATATTTCAGATTAAAGATTCTGAAGAGCATGTCGGTAGAACAATGAATAGTTATATATTAACTGGAGATTAATCACAATAACAATGTTTTGGATTTTGTTTAAGTATTACGTAGGTGTATAGATGGTAGAGAGTCTTACAGTTATATTTCCTTTGTTTTCTGAGTATTCATTTTCAAAAACATACGCAATACAAATATATATGTATTAAAATATAATAAATGTGCTCTGAATTATGTAAATTGCAGTTCCTTCTAGCAATACGCTGCTTCTCACCAATGGAGTGTTACTTATTTATTTCCTCCTATAATCCTTCATGACTGGGGGATATTGTGCTGCAACCAATTTACAAGTGTGATAGTTCCACCCATGAAGTTGGGAATTTTCACTTGTGCATATTAATTAGTAAGATAATTGAATAGTACATTAAGCAATTGCTGTATAAATTCCAAGCTTTAACAATGCAAATGAGATTTTGACTTGTAGAATTGCTTTAGTGCAAATATTTCCAGCCTAATTTATCTGTATCTATATCTATATGTATATTGAAATCTATATATATTCTCCCGTTTCTATCGCTCCAGAGCAGCAAATGTATTTCACAGCATAATCTGGAACGGCAACAAAGCTCTCTCTACTGTTGCCATGGCAATGCACATAGGTTAGTCCAGATGAAACGTTTCTGCCGCTGTGGCCAGTACCTACCGTACAGACTCGCAATCCACTTCCCTGTCTTAAGCAAGCTAAATATAACCACTTGTGTAACTCCTCTGCCGTCCCTTTGTTTGCAGATGTGACCAACAGCAGTTCAACTTTCTTTAAATACAGGACTTCACATGTAGTCTAGACTGAAAAGAAATCCCTGTATTTTTTTGTTTTTTTTTCCTGCTTGTTTTTCATTTACTGTTTGGCTCACTGTGACTGTGGGCAGTAATAAGGGATTTAAAACTGATTTTCATAATTTGCTCCACATGTGATGTATTTCCTTTCACTGTAAAGCTTACCTCAAAGACTTAGGGAGTGTTTAATGGCACAATTGTATCGAGTTAGTGATGTAAAGATTGTATTTGTTTGATTTGTATATTTGTTTATTTATTATGCATACATTTCTGTAGGTTGGTCGATTTAGTGATTTTATCAAAACAGCCCATTTAGTTTTAGGATTTCACTAGTTCATAGTACGTACTGAGTCCTAAAAATAGTCATGTCTTATGATCTGGGACAGATATAAAAACATGTGAATTGGAGTTTTTGTTTAGAAGGTGCTCATTGTTGGTTATGGAAAACATTATAAATGACTCCTCAGCCTAGTTTGACTCGTGTATAAATCAAATGCGGTGAGGCAATGAATTCATTATACCCTAGTTTTAGATGAAGAATATACTAATAACAGAGGGACCATCAGTTTGTTTCAGCTAAACTCCTGCTAGAAAAAAAAAAGAATAGATGTCTACTAATTGATTCCAAAGGTAATTCTGTATGTGTTGATCAGTTGGATTTGCTAATGAGTTAGTAGGTGGCAGGATATGGTATGTAAATTAATTACCTTGAGACCAGCACTTTCATCAGAATTATGGATATTGATAGTGCCATGGTAACGTGGCCAACCAAGGAATCCAGGGACCAGGGAATGTGGAGGTCGACTCTTGTCTGTGGTTTCAACTCTATTTGTCTCATTCAATTTTTACAAAGTACCTTCAATATATTTGCAGGAAGATTCATTGTGTGGTATTTAAAGGTTTATGACCAACTTGGGTTTGGGGAGAAATACAGCACAGTCATTTGATCTCAAGAGACTGAGTCCAGTCGGTCAAGTATACCCAATCAAGTATCCAATTAGGAGCCAGACTGCACCTTTTGTGTCTGTTATTCTTCCGTTTGGTTGTCATCTTCGTTGTCTTTCAATTATTAATCAAACCTGTTAGAAGTCCAGCTCAAAAGTCAACCTGTACATTATGAATGACAATGGTCAACAAGGACAGTAGCAGTCTTGAGGAAACTGTTTTGCTGTTCCCTCGCCTCGTTGAATTAATTAGATTCTGGCCTTGCTTATCCAAATGTGTTTGTGTTTATCAACTCTTGCTCCTACTGCTAATACATTTTGAAAAGCTGGTGGCCGCATACCTTTGTATTCAAATGTTGTTTTGCAATTTATACAGTGAGCCGGTGGCACAGGATGCAATTATGTCATTATTCACGTTGTGCTTTCCGTGAGGAGTTGAATTAAGATTACTGGGGTAATTTAGCCCTTCAGCTAAATAACAGATATTTAAAATTGAATTAACTCACCTGTGTTAGCAATATGCCAATCAATGTTATAATTCTATTAAAATAGGAGTTGGCCTCAGTGCTGTAGAGTATAGCACTTCATTTTTGTATATGACGGTACAAGGTCCACTTACGCGTATATCCTGTGGAGTGTCACTTATTGGTGTGGATTGCCACTTTGGGGTTGGTTGATAAAGGCATGTTCTTGCCTAGTTGTGCAAAGAGAGAAGCTCAGAGAAACTTAAATTAATAATGGAAAACCGAGTGCTTGCCACACCTAAGAAAGAACACTCTTATTGGGTTCCTGTATTTCTGGAAATTCTTAGTAACCTTTGACTAAAAGACATCCATTATATCAGGCAACATATTTCTGGAGATATTCAATGGTAAATATGAAATTGTACCCTTATATACACTCACCTAAAGGATTATTAGGAACACCTGTTCAATTTCTCATTAATGCAATTATCTAACCAACCAATCACATGGCAGTTGCTTCAATGCCTTTAGGGGTGTGGTCCTGGTCAAGACAATCTCCTGAACTCCAAACTGCATGTCTGAATGGGAAAGAAAGGTGATTTAAGCGATTTTGAGCGTGGCATGGTTGTTGGTGCCAGACGGGCCGGTCTGAGTATTTCACAATCTGCTCAGTTACTGGGATTTTCACGCACAACCATTTCTAGGGTTTACAAAGAATGGTGTGAAAAGGGAAAAACATCCAGTATGCGGCAGTCCTGTGGGGGCGAAAATGCCTTGTTGATGCTAGAGGTCAGAGGAGAATGGGCCGACTGATTCAAGCTGATAGAAGAGCAACTTTGGCTGAAATAAGCACTCGTTACAACCGAGGTATGCAGCAAAGCATTTGTGAAGCCACAACACGTACAACCTTGAGGCGGATGGGCTACAACAGCAGAAGACCCCACCGGGTACCACTCATCTCCACTACAAATAGAAAAAAGAGGCTACAATTTGCACAAGCTCACCAAAATTGGACAGTTGAAGACTGGAAAAATGTTGCCTGGTCTGATGAGTCTCGATTTCTGTTGAGACATTCAGATGGTAGAGTCAGAATTTGGCGTAAACAGAATGAGAACATGGATCCATCATGCCTTGTTACCACTGTGCAGGCTGGTGGTGGTGGTGTAATGGTGTGGGGGATGTTTTCTTGGCACACTTTAGGCCCCTTAGTGCCAATTGGGCATCGTTTAAATGCCACGGCCTACCTGAGCATTGTTTCTGACCATGTCCATCCCTTTATGACCACCATGTACCCATCCTCTGATGGCTACTTCCAGCAGGATAATGCACCAAGTCACAAAGGTCGAATCATTTCAAATTGGTTTCTTGAACATGACAATGAGTTCACTGTAGTAAACTGGCCCCCACAGTCACCAGATCTCAACCCAATAGAGCATCTTTGGGATGTGGTGGAACGGGAGCTTTGTGCCCTGGATGTGCATCCCACTAATCTCCATCAACTGCAAGATGCTATCCTATCAATATGGGCCAACATTTCTAAAGAATGCTTTCAGCACCTTGTTGAATCAATGCCACGTAGAATTAAGGCAGTTCTGAAGGCGAAAGGGGGTCAAACACAGTATTAGTATGGTGTTCCTAATAATCCTTTAGGTGAGTGTAGATCATAAGCAGTTTGTTTTGTCAATTGTGAGGGGTGACATCTCAAATTCAGTTTGTTAACCAGAGACGCCTTTGTTCAAACTAATATAGAAACCGAGAACATGACTATTTCTCCTGCCTGAACTCACTTTTTTGTATCATTAAGACAGTGTCACCACTCCTACAATATTCATATTTGTATTTTCTCGTAAACCTGGGGGATTTTTGTGGGGACTAATTTTTTCTTTCTTCCTCCCTTTTGTCCGTTTTCTTCTTCATGTTCCTCAATAAAGAAGGATGTGACTCTAAAGCCCCAGGAGAGGAGGGAGAAGTGGGAGAGGCAGGTTGTGAAGAGGAGGCGGGATGTGGAGAACGGTGTGATGGCAGACCTCCCTGAGAACGGCTACAACGACGACGAGGGGAGCTCCGAGCATGAGCAGGACCGCGGGAAGGAGCGGGTGAAGAAGAAAATGTCCCTGAAGAAGAACAAGCAGGTCTGTTGGGGGCTGTTTTATTGGCGTGTCAGCGATCCTTGGGTATAGTGGCATTTTTCACAAGCATCAATACATGTATTCCTGAGGGGGGGAAATGGCCGAACACGTGTTATAGCATATCATTTTAATGTACTGACTATAAAGCGCTATTATTGGATTTAGAGGCTTAGTTTCACCTCAGATCTAACCAATTCCCTACAATTATAGTGTACTCACAAGGAGTGGTGGTTTAGTCTAGAGTATTAACTACTAGAGTTATTGTGACTGGCTTTTCTGGTTAGTTTCACCTTCACTGATGTCTATTAATCGGCGCTGTCCCAATGTGGCGCAGGAATGAGGAAACCCCCAGCTCCGAAACTAACTATTCATACGACTACTAGAAAGGCCAGGGAACTTTCAGATAACAAATGGAAAATTGGCAGTCATTTGTTGCTGTCTTTATTAGTTTTCAGTTGCGACTCGAAAGAAAGCAGGCTCATATGTGGGATATGTCTTAAACAAAACAAAGAGAGGAGCCAGTGTGTTACAATGCGCTTACATTTTCATTGTTCCAAAACACTTCTATACGTGTAATGCGTTTGAGTCCAATCAAACCCCAAATCTGTGGGCTGAGGTGTATTTCCATGATGCTACTGTTCGCCTGGGTGCACAGTGCTTTAAAGACTGACGTGGCTGGTAAAATCAGATGTACCAGCCCTTGGTTAAAAATAACTTCTCTAAAAGTCCTTTTAACACCACAGAAGCTATCACCTATCCGTGTCTCCAACCTGCCGCAACTATTTCACTGCTCTTCTGTTTGGTACAGCTAGTCTGTAAAGCAGGAGGTTGTGAGGAAACCACACAGGAAACAAAACAGAAAAAGAATTGCAGAAGAGATAAGCCACTTTGTGAAGAACTTCCTTTCTGAGCAAGATGGCTTCTCTTACATGTTTTAGGATTGTGTACATGTGAAATATGCATACATACATGTTTAATGTGTAAATGTTATGATTAAGGCCTAATTACAGAGTCGGTGTCACTTCTGAATGCTTTACTAATCTAACACCTTTAATATATTGCTTTAAGCTAGGTGTCAATTATTAAACAATTAATACACTACTATATACTTAAAAAAGATTTTGAATAAAGTATGTTTTGATATTATACATTGACAATATATTTACTTTATTATTCATTTGTTTCCCAGCTTTTCTGGGGATCCCTTGGACTTTCTCTAAGAGTTCCCTAAACAATTGTTTATAACCCCTATTTGCGGTGTGGCGTATATCTCTTGGTGTATGTAGTAGGGTCTTATACCTCATAGATTCTGGTATTTACCATATCAGTTGAGCCTTTTTCTTAATTTGTGAACCAATAGAACTTCTTTGTAGAAACCTGTGTGGATATTATCAGTTCTACATGACAATAGCTCTCTTTAACCAATCACAATCTGAGGAAAACGTTGGATATAAATATTTGACAGGGAAATCGGCTGTGTGTTGCCAGTGCAGATGGACCGTTAATAATATCATCCTCTGGCTGATTTAAGGTGTGCGTCTGAAATGGAGACTGCTTGATTCACTTGATGTAAGCATTAAGTGCAGCGGAAGGCCTTCCTGTGAAAAAGCAGTGTCAGGTTATCTATCACCCACAGTCGCTAGCCGGGATAGAAATTGGTACCTAGTCATCTTATCAGCTCATTTAAAAACTCCCTCCTGCTCGTGTCCAGGAATTCAATGCATATAAAACACCATTTCGTCCATCATCCAGACGGAACTGAGTCAGATGAAACGCTTTGTATTTTATCTCTGGTTGAAATGTCCTTGGCAGAAATATAAACAGTATATATGATATCCAGTGTGGGTGGGCTTTCTCCACAGAGGCCAGTTATTTTCTTCCAAGGTGAAACTTTTGTACTGGTAATGCTTAAACCCAGCAAACAGGGTAAGTGGGTGAAAGGGCATCTGCAGCCAATAGCAGATTAATTATGGGGGTCAGTGCAGGTTCAGACACTTAGCATGACATATAATGCAGTATTCTTTATTTGTTTTGTTTTGTAATATAAATTCATTGAGATTAGAATGATGATGATGATATATTGTAGAATGTGACTGAGTGAAAGCCCAACACTATGTCATCGATCTCTTGAAATATAATGAGCACTTTCCTGGCTTTTCCTTCCAATATAGTATTTGTCTCCTTCTAATACAAGAGAGGCATGCTTCATTATATGGTTGGTGTCTCTCTTGCGTGACACGTGGCCCTGTCTGACACTTGGGCGATGCGAGTTTTTCCATACTTGATTGTGGAGCTGGGAAAAGTGCCTGTCGGTGTGTAACAGGCCTCAATGTAAACCCACTGACTGGATCCAATTACAGCTCCAGGGAGACACTTATACAGGCCTACTGCACAGTGGGTCTCTAAAAGAACCCTGGGGGGTCGCCTTCACTTTTCAGGCTTCAGGGTATTTCTGTCAGCGAGGCACGTATGAGGTCCTCTCACTTCTCAGGCCTGAGCTGCGGAAGGAGGAATCTCGAACTCCGTTCCTCGCGGAAAGGTCAAACACGCTGTCAATTTTCATAAAAACACAAACAACAGAATCCCTTCGCTGCACTTTAATGGTCTTAACAGTCTTGTGAGCACCCAATCAGTGAGAATTCGAAAATCATTACTGAGATCTCAATTTCCTCGTCCGTACGTATGCATAATCCATTTCTCTCTCTCTCTGTTTACCGTTGAACGGATGCAATTTGAGTACATGACATGCAAGAGCTGTTGCAGGTATGGAATCACACAATTCATTAAATGCTGATTGCATTCTTGAAAGCAGCACTCTGTAAATATCACATTTGTTTGAGGTTTATAGAGGGAAAGAGTTAAAATTATGTTATACGTTACTTTGACTTTCCGCTGTTTTTTTTTTTTTTCTCGTCTCTGAACTTCTAATCCTGTGCACCCTAGCTGTGTTACAAATATTTGTGATTGATTCAATTTGTCACCTTCAGGAATTTCAAACTAGGCCCATTCGAACACAGACTATAACATGCCTGGAGTGTAGTGAATCTCGCTAGATTAGTAAAGGAATGTGGAGAATTTACTGACTCGCACAGCCCCGTGAAAAGCATTTCAGTTTAATAGGCGTCCGAAAGGTTTGGTTCACCCCTTCACTGGGTCTTTCCCGTCGATTTGAGGTTGTCATTTCTCCTGTGGTCTCTAGTGATAATTTTATTTATTCGTTTGTTTTTTACATCCTGCATTTGGGTCTCTCAAAGTCTTCCAGGTGGCTTCTGTTGATGATTTGAGCGTTATTCAGGAAAATTGAAGGGATTATGTTGATGTGGCATATCTGGAAATGTTTTAAGAGCTAAGCTAGGAGGGAAATCAGATTAGCCCGTGTAAACTGTTAGGTGGAGCAGAGTTCAGTCACAGAAAGCCGCTGTAAACTATGATACGGATAAATCCAAGTCCTATTACTTTGCTACAGAGCAGCCGGGATAGCTGATTCCACTGATAGGACAACGGCACAGATTATCGTGAGAGAGAACAGACACAGTACTGGTCCATGGCGAATCTATTGGGGTTTTTTTCAAGCAGGGGGAAAAAATGGAAAGATGGAGGGAAGCTACTAAAACAGGCTATGTTTCTCGACTAATAATGAATCCAATTAAAGATAAATGAATAAATGAAGGAGGGGGTTGGGGGGAACTGAGAACTGTGTACATGCAGTTAAAACGTGTGAACTCAAATTGTCTCTCGAATGCAAAGGGAGGCTTCGCTGTGAGACCCAATATGTTGTTGTTTTTCAGCCTTAAAGGATAACCACAGGAATGCTAATAAACGAAGATTTCAATCTCTCTTGCTTTTAACCGTTTTGTTGTTTTTCCTTTCTAGAGGAACTGCCATTTGTACTTAATTAAGTGCATTTGCAGACGCATTTGCAGTCGCCGATTAATCACCGCTAACCTGGGAGCTGTGGAATGTTTTAGAAAAAGCAGAACGCTCAAAAGCACATTAGTGGTTCAGGATTTGCTTCATTTATATCAGGAAGCTGAAAAAGACCTTTAATGAGAGTATCGGTACACGCTTTTCTCAGCCGCAGAGGGTTGACTGTAACTTAAGATTCAACGCAGGCGACGGTCCGGCTGCTTTGCATATCTGAATGTTACAAGAAGGTGTCCCGGGGTTCGAGCTCATGGAGAAATACATACATTAACATTTGTGGACCTTTCCCTATGATGGTTGGCATTGTGTTAGTGTATAATATTCAGACACCAAAGAGTCTGCAGTACAATGGGTAGACTGTGGTTTATTTCCATTGTATCTCATATTGTAACCAAGAGTTAATATTTTAATGGAGACCCAGTTGTCAGAAGTGCTATATCGCAGCCACCACTCATTTTATGTGGGTGATTTTTTTTTTTAAACCACAGGAAATGCTTAGAACATGAAAGAAGAATCTCTCTGAAAAATTAATGACAGTGTGATGTTTTTTTTATTTGATTTCGAGTTATTGTTGCCGCACCGGTTATGCCATCGCTCGGATTGAATTGTTTCAAAAAACAATACAATATGAGGAACCCCTGGAAACTCAATGTTATGACATAAGAAAGTGAGATGGGCTATTACTCAGACTAAATAGGTTTTGTTCTGAAACAAGGCGCTCTCTTATCTGCTCTGACACAATGAGTAAATGAGCTGTTCGGCAAACCCACCACTCTTTCTCCAAAATGGCCTGACCTTCAGAGAGTGTCTTGCCTTTCTCAGCTGAGTTTAAATTCCAGAGACAAACGAAAATCTATGCAATGACCCCTTCCCCGTGTTTGTAGATGACTGTCATCCTTTGGGATTTGTTTTGGTTTAGTTTAGTTCTGGCAACAAGAGAAACAAATAATAATGCATGTGCTAATGCAAAAAAGAGGGAAGGTTGTGCCACTCATCTTCAATTCCGACCCAGCTTGAGTCTCAGAGCTCCTGTGTGCGTGTGTGCTTGCCCTTGGTTATTTACTTTTGGACACCCGGCGGTTTGCCTACAGTACCTCGAGAGGTCTCTGCAGTGGAGGCATTTAAAATGTAAATGATACCGTGCTGCATAAACCCCCCAGATCACGTGAGTTCTTAACCTCCATTCATCAGAGTCCACGGCCGGCTCCCTCCGGACCTCTCAGGGCGCATTAAGGGAGTGCTTATGCCACCATTATTTTGCAGTAGGAGGCAGCTCTCTGGGGCTCCGGCAATACCCACAGAACGGTTCACTTTATTTCTGGAGCTCAGCATGAAGAACGAAAAGAAAAAGAAAGCACAGTCATGCCCTCAGGCCTCGCACAACCTCTGGCCTGAGCAGCTTACTCAAGTGAATATTTTGAGAAGCTCCAATTCATTTTTTTAAATATGTAAAATATATGCCATCATCATTTGCAAGCATTCTTGCCATAATACGCCTGCATTATGTAGTTATTTATTTAATTGTAACCTTGTAATGGGGAACAATTAAGGAAGGGAACATTGAATTAGTGAGGTTACAAGACACATCCGTCTGTAATTTCTAATTCATTAATCAGGTCATTCAAGGCCTCATTGTGAGCAGCAGGACTGTGTCGGAAGAGTGGCTCAGGGAAACGCAGTGACTAATTGAGATTTCAATATCTCTAATTTGGTATCGACTGCAGCTGCAGTCCAGCCACACTCAACTGGATTGGAGAGACATAATAAAGGAGGGGAAACCGTCACTCATCCGGTTCAAGAGACAGCTATTTAGATGGGCGATGCTGCACTTTGGATGTGAGTTACGAACCATAGATGCAAGGCGTTTGCTTTGGATAACGGAGATTTAAGATATGATTACAGAGCAAAGTCGTCTGACAGTGACATGGAGTGCAATGGAAGCCGGCGAAAAGCTGCAAGTCTGAGGCTGTGCGGGAGAGCGGAGGTTTGAGCTGTCACTCGATTTGCTTGCAGAACTACATCTACCAGAGTTCTCTACAGGAGATATATTATCCACTTCTTACAGTGGGCTTTAGAAAAGACCAGTCTTGGACGAACGCGCCGTTTCTACTCCTCTTTTAATCTGTAGTAGTATACAGGGGGAAGTCCTTTCATGATAGTTAATTGTAACATTTCCGTTAAAAAAGAGGTGTAAAACTACGTTATACATTATTCACCATGGTATGCTTTTCTGAACTGCTGTGGACTGGAAATATGTATATGACTATTTTCAGATGATCAAACAGGGCTATGAATTTCTGTTACGAATCTTTTTTCCCTTTTCTTCATATTTTTCTATTTTCTAGATGTATAGTGTCTTGTTTCCTGACTATTTCCTTTTTTCTTTTCCATACCTTCAAGTGTTATTTGTATGTGTCTTCAGACCTGCAAAAATAACATCTTCAATCAGTAGTTTACTTTATTCTTACCTCCCACACATTGCAATGCATACTTAAGGTGAAGCATTATTGCTTTTCCCCCTGTTACTGAGAGATGCATTTAAAACTGCCAATCAACGAAAGTGTCTGTGCCTCTGCTAACACCAGGAACTTGCTATTTCAGTGTGAAACAAGACCCAGCTCTGACCACATGAGCTCCTTTGTGTTGCCCCTGTCTGTTTTGACAGGCCCACTTAACAGTAAGTAAACAGCTAGGCTTTTGTTCACACCCCAGAGAAGAGGCCCACACAAGCCTTTCAACACAAAAATGGCACACATACATACACACACGCACACACAAAACACAGGCATATACATCCACACACAGTTTTGAACTTCAAGCGGCGCATGCATCCCTGAGTCATGAAAGTTAGTAATTATGAAGCAATGTGGTCTCCATCAGAAGTACTTTAGAGAATATTTGTGTAAGCCTTCTGGTGCGCATTACGTTTGGTGCTTGTAGTTCATTATTTTGTGGCAGACAAAATGGTACCAAACGATCCACAAAGTTAAATACGTGCGTCCAAATGCCAGCCCACATCTGCTGGAGCACTGGTGGAGCAATCTGTTCTAGTTTTGTGTCGCGCACAGCAGATTCAACTGGTGACCTGGGCAATCACGCTGAATCTAAACTGCCAGGACAGTGAACCGAACAAAAATAATTGTTCCTGATTACTGCCGGCTCAGGTTTTGAAAGCCTTGAATTCCAAATCTTAAGAGATGGAAACTGAAATATTCCTATAATGGTTTGATGTACCCCTAATTTACTCTAAAATTTTGTTTTGTTTTATGGTGCATTACCATTTCATAATCGTGTTTTTTCCCCTGTAAAGGCATACTTTAACTAAATGGTGATACAGCCTGTATTTCAGCTAACTGATATTCAACAGCTTGTTGATCCTGGCATTTAGCAGTGTTGTGTAGTGGAATGTGTGTGCGCGAGTATGAAATCAAAGTAACATCATCTACATAATCTCTTGTAATCTATCAAAGATCCTGAACTGTTCCGATTACTCACACGACCAAGAGAAATATTTGACATTAACTCAAAATGTGTAAATTAGTCATTAAAACAGATTTGATCTTATCAGGCTCAACAGAGTTCTTATCTCGGCTGTACACAAGTCAGGGAGATGGTGCAAGGCTGCCCCCTGCTGCAGCACAGGGTTAGTGCAGGCTGGGGTGGGGGTAGGGGCAGGGCTGGGGGTGGCAGTGGAAGGTTGTGCGTCGATCTCCAATATTAACTCTTTCTTGGGGTTCGGCCTGCAGTGTCCACTGGGTGTCAGTGTTCTTTTGAGTAAGATTTTTGTCTTTATATGATTGCAATCTTTGATATCTTATTCTAATACTACAATCAATGAAGTGAAGGTGACCGTCTCAGCCTTCACTGCTTTCGGTGATGTACTGATGAACGCACAATCATTCTGCAGCGGTTTATTGCATTTGTGGGTTGTTCTCTGCAACTGATAGGATTAATATATTTTGGGGTTTTTCTGCCATGCTTACTTATTTTGTTTTTTGTGTAGTATATTGTTCAAAAACCTCTAAAAACTGATTTTTATTCCTACGGGTCATAATCAATTTGATTGTAATTATGAAGAAGGCTCTTTGCCTCCATGTTTGTTATTTAATCCTCCTCTCCTAAGTGACATAAGCCAGGAAGAACATTGTGAATTAAAAAATGGTCTTCGTGTCATAAAACGAAAACAGAAGCTGATTGGATGCTAGTATATAAAATATTGTAGCTTTCTAAATGAAAAACGCCATGTTTCACACAGGTGAAGACAGGTCAGCAAATAAACATGGGGAGGCTTTCTGTTGCTATAAGATGCAGTAGTAATAGGATTATGATTAAAGCAAAAAAAAAAAAAAAAAAAAAACTCAGAACAAAGCTGTGTTTACTGCATATCCTGCTACTCTTCCAAAAAAAAAGGCTTTGCTGAAATTGTGTGATGTAATCAGATAAAAGGGGCTTCAGAAATAGCCATCGTCTATAATTCACCATCACACGCAATGTCGGGAACCTCGTAATTTATAAGACCCGGAGCAATAGAGCTTCAAACTGATAAATATTGTGTTAGAACAGAGCCCTGACCATGGTCTGCTAACAATTACATGTCTTTTCCACACACATCACCTCGCAGGCTCTGTCTCGTATGCTTTTGTGACTTTTGACATCCATTTCAGGCGATGTCTCTGTTCGAAGTCATGAATTACTCAGAGCTGGGTTTCCAGTGACCCAGGCAAACCGGGACGACCGCAGCTTCCCTGACTGAGGCCATTTTAAATTATGTAAATCCAGTCCTCAGGTTCACTGGCCACCCAAGTCACTCTTACTAAGCAGATTTAGTATAAGGGGGGACTGAGGTGCCGTTTGAATGTGTGGGTTCATGTGGGTGTCCAGACAATCTGAAAAAACTAAATCACATTTTATCCCGCAGTAAACTTTCCTCAGCTGAGAAGATGTGTAGATGCTTTGTTTTGTTTCTGGATTAGTACGCAGTTGTATTGAACTGTGTCTCAGGCTCTGTTGATCAGAGGATGACACCCTGAGCATCGAGCACCCAACTGTACGTCTTAAGACAACAAATATTTTAAATAGTTATTCTGATAAGCTAGGCCTCTGGTCTAATTAATGATGTACCCAGTGGCTGGAAAATAAAAGGTCCTTGGAGTCGCATTTGCTCTGCCAGTGGGGAAAACCGGTTCTTCGAGATTCATTTAACTGGCAGTAAGGGAAAACAGTCTTGCATATTGTCTGATGCAGGACTTTTCCCTATTTAACTAGGCAACGATGAGGCAGGACTCTAATGCAATATCCCCTGTTTCTGTGCTAAATGTACAATATTAAATATTCAGCTGCAATTTCTGTCTTTAAAAATAATACCTTGAAATGCTTTTCCACAGCTTGCCTCGCTGAAAACCCTCCCTGGGTGATTGTTTTTGCACAGTGTCAGCTCAAACAGCACTATTTAAATGCTGTCCAAGTGAAAGCAGTAGCTTCATGTATATGTTGTACTTTAAGGTCATTTTTAGGGCAGTTGAGGCGACCTGGAAGCTTGGCAATGCCTGTGCTTCCCATGTCTTGGCTGAAGGAGATATAATACTGGATGTGAAGATATAAACCAAAAAACTTGTGCCTAATTTTATAATTTTATATCAGCCCCTCAGTTGACGTTTCCTTCCTTTAATCAGGTGTGGCTGGGTGACATCTTTACGCACACACACACACACACACACACACACACACACACACACACACACACACACACACACACACACATATAAACATACATGCATACTTATACACATACACACACAGATAAATACATGATTGACAGTGGCATTGTATGCAAAAAGGCAAATGGCCTCCAAGCTCCCTCTGCCAATTCCCTCTGCAAGATTGGTCAGGCCAAATTCTTTACAGCTGGTTTTGCCAGCATGAACTTTTATCCACTGGGCAAAGCCGAGCGCTCCTCGCTTCCCCAGTGTCACGGGTTTGAACTGAACCCAGGTTGTTGGAGGTTCTGAGGGATAGTGCATCAGGCTTCCGTGCCAACACGTTCCCACTTGTGCAGTCTTTATAAAACATTCATTGCAGAGGGACATAAATGCTAGATCTGTTTCGGTGTTAATCTCCGTCTACGTTCTGTCAATAGAACACTGAGTGGGTTTTCAGCGTGTTTCCGTTTCTCTCTCTCTCTCTCTCTCTCTCTCTCTTTCCATCTCTTCCTCTTCCCCGCTCTCTTTCTCTCCCTCTCTCCCCTTCCACTACTGGTCTTTTGTGATGCAGACGGATTAGTGCGTTTGCAAGCATAAAACACCCCCGATTGCAAGTTGTAAATGGCACCCTGTGTGCAAGGCGATTTAATAAAGCTCAGCATATGTCATGCACCAATGAGCTCAGGGCTGATAATGAGTTTTAAGAGCGGCCAAGCAGATCTCGCAGGATGCAGATTAGTTTTGTTGTGGGTCAGCTGGGCCTACAGTGCGCACTCCGCAGCTTGGCTTCCCACATCGCCCCCCCGCAACCCTTCCATCACCGCCACACTGATGTCAACACATAAAATATTGTGTGGTGTTTACGCTGAGTTGTAATGTCGTTATTCCGGTCAGCAAGCAGGTCCCTTGTTCACACTGACTGGCGGCACATGAGGTTGTTTCTGTGGGGGGTGTACAGCCTGACGGCTCTGAAATCTGCTGAGGAAAAACTCATCCCAACCTCCAATCTCGGTCTTAAATGTGCTGCTGTAGTTTTATTCCTTTTATTTCCCAGAGAACCCCTTTTGGGGGGGATTTTTGCAGGCAGTGTCCTCTTTCCTGGATTGGCATGACATATTTTTCAGTCCACGTGTTTTTGGAGATCATCATGCTTAAGTGCAGTCTTGTTTTCTCACCATTCTTCTCAAATGGCAGGCAAGGATGGCACAGGCAGAGAAATGGGCAGAGCGCCACTGGTCCTTGGGATATTCTTTGACTTGTGGCGAGGGTGCCAAGTCCTACTGGCTAAACCAACTATTACAGAATCAATATTCTTTAGCTTTGCTTTCATGAATATTGCAGTAAGCCTTTAAATGAACTACTGGGCTCGACACTGTGTATTCAATACCAGTTATCGATGGAGCGCTGATCGGTCCCTTCAGCAAACACAATCGGAAGACCTGGCTAATAGAAGTTGCTACTGCTTGTTCTGCAATAGAGAGGCTGTGTTTTAATGCAAGGAATCAGACTTCAGAGCTGGTATGAATTCCCTGTACTTTAGTCGGAGTGTTGTGTGGAGATTAAACGGGAACAGGCTTTTTATTATGCAGAGGGGCGCGGGTGCCCTGTGACAGGGAACTTGATAGAGAATAGTCTCAAATGAAACGCTGGCCTTTCGGAGCTCCGAGGGTTCTCCGGGCTCCCAGTACAAATTACAGTGACCTGACTTGCCTGGCAAACTCTCGGAGGAACTGATTAATGATAATTGGAGCAGAGTCAAAAGCAGAGAAGTGTCACTAAATAGATTTGGTTCAGTTAATTGTAGACTTCTCGGGACGCTAGAGAAACACTTAGCTCCTGGCTGACAATAGAGCTTTAATTGGACTCCTTGAATGAACATAATTAGTCTGATTGCTGCGAGATAAGACAAAGGTTTTATAAGTGCTGGTTAGCTGTCAGAGCTAAGCACTGCAGTTAGGTCTTTTTTTATATGCTTTGGAGTCAGCAGACGTACTTTTTCCTCCTTTTTAATTGAAGATAATCCCCCACCTCCAAAGATTTTACACTTCCATACTGATTGTGATGTGTGTTGGGGGGGAGAGGTTGTGTAAATAATGTTGTTGATGCTTTTCATCAATTACAGCTGTTTTGGGATGGTGGAGAATGGGTCTTGAACCCAACGTGGGAGCTACTGTGCAAATCACAGTGGGAGCCTCTCGATGTTCCAATGTGCCTGAATCCAATTTAAAGAGTTCATTCTTTGTGCAACTGGAAATGATTTCAGGTTCCTAGAGACCTTGTCGATTACTCATTCTCGGCCCAGCCAAGTCCGCCGTGTCGGCTATAGGTTCTCCTGTTTTGAAAGGCCCGTGCTGTTTGTAGTTTTTGGTTGCCTAGCTGTCTTTTTGGAAACGGCCCAGGTCTCAAGTGGCGAGGGGGCCATGCTACACGGCTTCAAAGGGAACCAAATCAAGAAAAGAACAATGAATTTGATAGTTGCATCAACAGAGGTTAAATGTTCCCAGCTGTTCACAGCTACTTAAAAAATAAAACATAATCAAATGCAGTCGATGTCAAACGGTTTCACTTCTACTACAAACCAGACCGATTTCCGAATCTCTGAAGCCTAGAATCGATATTGCGTAGGATGCTGTTGGACAACTAGAGAAGAATTTCATGTGTACATTGACAGCACTGTAATACATAAGTGTTAATGTGGAAATTAAAACTCGTCAAGTGCAATTATAGAATAAATACGTAACATTATTGTATTATTTATATCTCCATATTCATTTCAAGCATGCTTTTCCCCCTCAATTGGGGAAAATTCACTGGTGTTTTCTCTTACCTTTGTCATCCTTTAAAATCTGGAGAACATCAGCCCTGTTTGGGAGGAACTCCACAGTACAGTCTGCGGGCGGAAGTTAATGCTTCGCAATGCATGTCAAATCATACAAAAGCCTGTGCCAGAACAGTTATTAAAAAGCAGTGTTGCAGATCCTCAAGAAAGACTCTTGTGTTCCCCTGCAGCTACTGTACAGCCGGGCTCGAATTGAAAAGGGCATCATGGTCATTAAAAGTGAATGTCAGGGGACTAGTAGAAAGAGTTTGGTTTGCAGTGGGATGTGCTGGTGCAACAGCTGATTAAGAGCAGTAGTTTTGAACCGTGTATGTCTGTATGAGACCAGCTGAGAAGGGAGAATTCGGCTTCTCTGGAAGTATTTTTTCACATGGCTCTATCAGTGATGTTTTCTGCACTGCTTATTTGATATATTGAATCTTGTCGTACATCATTTGCACAACTCACTCATGAAATCTTTACCAATACTAAAATATTTAATCTTATGCTTTTTTTACATCATGTTTTCCCAGAGTTTATGGACTTGCTTGGCGAAGGGTTGTGTGTGTGTGGGGGGCACATAATTGATAACAGAATCATTTCCTGGATAGTTGGATGTGGGATTTATAGAGGCTTAGTAAAACGAGTGATTGAAGTCCAGGCTGCACTTTCATTTACGATTATTGAACAAAGTTCTGGATGCAGCATATTCCACTAAATAGTTGTGTGTGAAATGGGAGATTAGATTCAATACAAACATTGTCATGCTGGTTAATATTATACCACAGCTGAGCTATGGAATCAAAAAGATCTTTTAATACCTTTTTTATCACTGTTGAAGAAGTATTTTCAGCTTTTAAAATTTGGCATTTTATTGATTTGGACTCAACATTATATAACTCTGGCAGGTGCATGCCAAGTAGCATGTCAAGAAGTTTTATATACTTTAATTGATGCAAATACACTTTTAGCACCATGTGCTCATGGGTACAGCTACACGGGGCTAAAGATTAATCTCATTTAGGGAATGAACAAGCTGTCTGTGCTGCAGTTATATCAGATTCTTGAGACATAAATAAAACATGAATGGTAGGGGGCTTAAAATAGAATACAGACCGTATATCTATGTTTTGGTGTGCTTTAATTTTCTTTTGCAATGCCTCTTTACGAGAGCGCCCATAGACTTAAACTTGGTGCTCTTTGCAGGAAACAACTGAGGAGGCACTTGTGTAGGATATGGTGATGAAGCTGAAATGTTGTTCTCCTCAGAAAGACAGCTTTCCGAGTCCCTCTGGAGCTTCCAGATGTAGAAAACAGATGTGTGGAGATGGTTATGGCTTGTCTTTTCCAGCTAGAATTCAAGGATTCCTTAAATGTCACCCCGTGGGTATTGGCTTGGAAGAAGGGAGGCTGGGGAGGAGGGGAGCTTGATTAATTAAAGAAGAGAGAACTTCAGACACCTGACAGAATTGCAACAGCGCCTCAGCACAGCTCAGCGCTCAGAGTGACCCTCCCAATGCAGGAGCGCGATCCAGCGAGGCTTTGGGTTTGGGGATTGCTGGGGGAGGGGGATCTCGCCGCAGGACTTTGATGGTGTTTCGATGCTAAGGAGGCAGCGTGAGCATGGCAGGATGCTTTTGAATGACCGGCGAGCCGTGAAAGAGCCAAACCTTCCAGCGACGGGGGAGTTCTGCTTCGCTATCTGGAGACCAATTTGATGTTCACAATTTCAGCATGGAAGAAAATGGAAAAAAAAAAAAAAAAAAGAAAATGTACAACTTAAATTACAGACTGGGGAAGGCAATTGTCTTTCTCCATTATGCTGACTTAAAGGGCAGGTGTCTGCAAGAAGTACTGCGCACCACCAGGGACTTATTTGGTTGCATGGTCTTCTTCTCTGGTCTTCGTAGCTGCCTGTCTATGCTCAGTAGACTTTGCACCATGTACAACGTGGTCTGCTGGGCTCTCAATGGAGATACCTCACAACTACTACAAATTACTTTAGTCTCATAACAGAGAGTTTCCTTAAGTGATATTAGGGAGGCGGTATGACTTAATGTATTATGAGCTCATAGTCTGTTAGTGCTCAGTCTATATTGCCACACTGTTGTTTAGAGATTGTTGACATTGTGTGACTTGTGTTTTGAATGTCTTCCTTATTCCTTTTACACAGCTCTGTTCTTGTACGTTCTCTGCCCTACACTGCAGTTTGTCTTGCACGTCACAACATTGTTTTTTAATGACGCGATTTAGCTTAAGAGCGACTTCACTTGATCATTCTTTGGATTGTGTAACTGTGCCGTACTGAGACGGAATTGCACAGTGATGCAAACTCATACACAGTTCCAGGGTCATAGAAGTGCATCAATTAATTCTGCTACCACATATTAATTTACACATGCTGCAAGGGTGCAAGACATTTGCAGTCAATTCCATTTAAACCCTAATTTGAAAATGAAGTTGCTTAGTAAATATGTTCTGGAGTAGAAGCGACACAAACTGATGTGATGTTTATTTATGTATCGATTGATTATTTATTTGAAGTAAGTACCCCTGTCTGGGTCCAAGGAAAGGTGATATCAGGATAAAGTAAGCAACACATCTGGAAAGCAATTACTCTGTATTTATAGAATGTGTATTTATAGAATTGTATTTCTATAGAACATGAAATGATGAAGACCTAAAACCACACACACACATAAAAGTGTCAATAAGAGGTGGAAAAAAAGAAGGGTAAAGCACAGGAGATGGTATGCTTCCACTCACTCATTGTCAGGCAATTTTCACTTCGGTCTCTGAGGTAATCCTTTACCTAGGTGTGTGTGTACTCGTATAACTGCTGCTATAGTAATATTGTATCCAGCCAAGCATTATGAAATTTTTCTTCCTTTCTTTTCTTTCTAGCAAGGAAAACATAGACTAATTCCAAGTCTTGCCCCAGATTAACTTGTTTATTTATGTGCCTGGCTGTCTAATGGCTGATGAAGCGATAGGAAATATTGCTCACTTAGCAGGATTACCGGCTGCCGTGATGGTCTAAAGTCTCCTTTATGGCTGGTCATAAATGTTTCAGGGGTGAACGGCTTGTATCGGATTGATTATTACTCAGAGTAAACTCAATTCATTACACAGGTTTGTGGACTGTTATGATAGATGTTTCTAGCAGTAGGTACTTTTCCGACCACGGTGCCGCTTTCCTTCATTCCGGATGACATGACGGAAGATCTGTTTACCGGCGTGGTAAAATGGAGCTGTGTTCACCTCCCTGCACTTGACAGTACGGTGAGAGATATGGGCTGTACTGTTGCATTGACAGAACTAGACACTAGAACTAGAAAGAACGGACGCTTGACCTTGCCAATCTGGGGTAATTTAAAGAAAATACCTCAGAATCTCAACTCATCATGCTTCCAGCAGAGCAAATCCTTTAAGAACATTCATTATGTGACATACATAGCCAGCCAAGGCACAAGTAGCCTTATATGATTTATATCTACTGGGTATGGTGTAGGAGAATGTTGCAGGAAAAAAACACACAAAAAACGACACTCAATAACTGGTACTTTCAGGCCAACTGCCAACCTTACAGGAAGTGTCTTTGGCTTTTTACTGTCAACTTGGCTGTCAATTATCCCATAAGCGATGTGCTACTGTTTCTGTCGGGTGCCGAGGCTAAATCTCTCAATTAACACTTTGGAAAGCAGTTTTCGTGGCAGACTGCAGCATTTATTTATTTAATTATCCCTGCTATGTTTCTGAAGGTTTTGCGTTTGTAGGCATTGTTCCTCAAGATGTCAGTGCTCTGTCACGAGCTCCCCGGGAGACACTCTGGTGTTTGTTTCCTCGCGTGCACAACTGTCAGTAAATTCTGCTATAGACACTGTCAGGCGTTGGGTCTGCCTTGGTAATTTTCAGCTGGTCTTTTTTTTGCCTGTTCAATTCCTTGTGCATTTGCTCGATCCTAAAAATAGATGACAAACAAGGTTTTGGCCAAGAGGTGTGTTAGAAATACTATTTTAACTCTTTATTTTGGGGTGTAAAGTGCCAAAATGATTGAAAGCCAGTTGAGAATGTTCCCTCCTGCTACTCCACCCGCATCTTGTATTGTTTAATTGCTAAACTTGTCACATCATGTGCAACCTTATCAGCTAGCACTCGAGAGATTGTTTGCTTAAGATAAGTCCTCAAGGGTGATAAAGGGCTGATAATGTTCAACTGATTGCTGCAATTCTGAACTTGCAGTGCATTGCTGATGGCCTTAAGAGGGTGAGAGGGGAAAAAAATAACGAAAAAGAAAGAAAAAGCTTGTCACTTTTCAGTTGAGTGCTCTTGCAAACTACACAGGCCTTTTGTTTGGGTGCAGCTCGGAGTGATGATTGCTACTTTGCCAAGCTGGGAGCTGGCTCAAGGTTTGAGTATGTTTTTCGAGGTGCCAGCTCTTGCTTTTTTTCCTCTTCCCCTTTTCCTCCCTTCTCAAGATGAAGATGAGGTGTTTTGGAACAGGAATATGGCAGTTGCACTTAAGGTACTTGTGAACCCTCTTACAAGTGCTGAATGAATTCATCCCTGGCTCTGCGGCTGGGATCTTTCTGTCATTCGTGCAATGTTCAAAATGTTAACTCCCCTTATGCATGCTAAAATAGCTGATACATCTTCCAGATGGTTGGCTGGGAATGTCTGAATGCGCCAAGTCTATAAGCACTACCTGTGAAACACCTTCTCCTTTTTGTTGTCGGTTACAGAGAGTGATGAAAACATGTTGTGAACAGCCCGCCTAGTGATATATTGTGTGTTGAAAAATTGATTTACACATTTGTCTTGGACGTCAACGGAAGCATAACCGTTTAATCTCTTTGAGGGAGAGCCGCTTTAAAATAAAGGGATTCCACGGTTTCATTTTGTTCTGAGCCCTTTATGTTTACTGTGTTTGTGAAAATAAACATTTCATTATCTTTACAAAAGCTGATATTTGTTTGACATATTTTCAGGAGCGTTAAAAAAAGGAAACAAGAATACAATGATACATGGAAATCGTTCTGAGTCCACTGTCATTTTTCTGTATTAAAGCTTCTGTTTGCCAGATCAATAATACATTTGAAGACATTGCAGACCAACGTAAAAAAATATATGCACAGAGCTTTGAGACATTCAGAGGATCTTCCCCGTGTCTTTGTTGAATGGTGCCGAAGTTGCAGATGTAAAACATTAATAACTAAATGATTACAGGTGTAACCATCTGTCAGTAGTTAATTATGGAGATGCTGTAAATCATTACAAGCAATAGGCACATAGAGAAAACATGTTTTTACTTTTGTCATGCTGGAGTTGTTGGAAGATTAAGGTTTTCAAGAAATGTACACTGAATTTACCTACTGGAAAACTCTGCAAATAGCAACTCACATCGCTTATGTCTGTGAGACCATTTCTAATCTCTTTGTATTAAACAAGAATACTTTGAAATGGATTAAAAATAAATAAAAGATCTTTCCCAATCTAACGGATAATACTGTATATGACTTTCCTGAGAGTAAGCTTAAACAAATTATGCATCACAAAGTAAGTGCATTATCTCATATCTTGCCTAATCAGTATTGAATGTGAAGGACATACAACCAAACTCATAATTATGTATAATTCTAATGCACAGAGGAACAGTTGCAGGGGAGTATCTTGGACAGAATTTTGAATTTGATAATTTGTCCTTCACTTTCAATAACTTTCATGTACGCAAGTTTCGGTTTACTCCCAGAATGAGTATCAGAGTTTGAGGCAATTCTTCAACCCTGGTTAGATAATAAAGAGCCGGCCATTCATTTTTTTATCTTTGATCCTTTGCCAGAAATTTTATCACCATTTAACTGAGGTTTCCTACGTACCGTTTGCCGTTTCCTTGTTGTTGTTTTCCGGATGGTGTGCACCACTATTCAACTTGTACAGAATCATCCCTTTCATCTGAACAGGATCACAGGAATACAACGGGTAAGTGTGACCGAGATGGAAAAGGCCGCTATTTAAAATTCAGCTTCAGTCGTGGTGTTATTGTTTTTCGTATCTATAGCTTGTGTAAGTTTAATTTACTTCACATCGGGATTTAATGCACTCAGAAATACTACATTTGTGACCTTTTGGTTTTTAATTTTCAGTCTCGGAGAAGTAAATAGAAAGAAACGATTTCCAAAACCTTATTGCCTCGTTCGTTCAGGGACGTGAGTCAAGGTTCCTCGTAGGGGCTGCGCAAAGGTTAATTAGGTGGATTGACTGTAGGGAGAGTTCCAGCAAGAAAACTTTTATCATAGTAGCAGCCACTGAAGGAACACTTTAGCTGACGTGACCGTGTTTGTATAAGTCTGGAGTGAATATACTGATGCACAGTCCATGTCAGGGTATTGTGAAAACAGTTCGAATAGAGATTTACTGTTACAAGCAGAGTGCTGTTTGCTTTGAGACGGTTCCAAATCAGAAGGGCAGACCTTCCGGCCCCTATTTATCAAAACTGTTTGCTCAAGGGGTAATTTGTAACTTTTGTCGGGAATGGAGACGTACACAGATGTTGTTCCAGGACGCCTTAGTAAGAGCGTTCAAGTGTCCTGGAATTAACCTTTTGAACCCCTTGAACGTTTTATCATTTTGACTTATGTCCAAGCCTTTGAGGGTAGGTTTGTTTTGTATTGTTTGGTTTTTTGACTTTTTTTTGTTTGTGTCTCAGAAGAGGGGGAGACGTTTTAAACAAAATAATTCCAGTACTGCTTTTTACCTGACTTTCTGTTAGGATCATTTGTGCGTTACAAAAACAACAAAACATATTTTATGTTCTGAAGGAAGCACTGCAATCCCCTACTGTATTCAGTCTAACACAAGGCAGTTTCTAATTAGTGCTCGTACATTTCCTGTTCTGACGGTTAATAAACTAGGAATGACATGAAATGAGAAACAAAACCCATCATTTATTGATGATGGCCTATTTCAGGTATTATCCTAGGTGGCCTCAGCAGGAGGGATACAAACAAGCAAACAAACCAACAAATGAAAGAATACATTAAAGTAGGTTATCTGACCCACCGTGCTTGTTTGGTGGCATTCACTTAATGAATTAGGAATCCCATTCACTCCGTTTGCGACAGACATCCTGTGAATTGAAAAATAAGTGAATAAATTAGATACTTGAAAACGCAGAGCCCTAATAGCTCTCCAGACATAGCTGGAGCATAGATGATCGCTTGTACAATGCCTGCTGTGAGATGTCTAATATTTAACAGAAATGGGGAATCAGAGCATTCTTTTACATCTCCAATTTTTTTCTTCTATGCCCTGTATGTAAAAATATTTTAGATGCTCACACTTCGAAGAGCAGAAAATAAAAACCCCATTTCAGTTCAGCATTGCAGCGGGAAGAATGTAACCTGCTCTTACAGACCTCGCTGTGCTTTGTTTTGTCTCTCCGTGGCGATATCTTAACGGCTGTGGCTGGAAGTAGGAACAATGATGCTCGCCGTGGTGGGCAGGCACTGACCTTGAAACGGTTACAATAGTCTGTTCAGATCTAAGGGAAACACAATGAAGCCACGCAGCCAAGGGCATGGCAGCGCTACCTCTGGAGATGGCGTTGGAGACGGCGTGGCTGTGAAAACAGGCACCCGATGAGCTGCCTGCCTCCGTCTCTCGGATACGTATTAAGTCCTAGAGCCACAATGAAGCACATTTCTTAATAACAAAGCACCCAACTTAGCCAGGATCTGCGGGGAAGTACTAGGCTGACAATTACTGGCGTTAAGCTTTGTCATATGTGTTTCTACTCTGTTGAATCCTACTATTGACTAATCCTTGACTATTGTTCAGTATTTGGTTTGTTTGTTTGTTTGTGAAGGTGGCAGGACAAGGGAAATCATTGTGTGTGATTTACTGGCTTCGGCATGCACTGGCCAGAGTTTAAAAATATAGAAACCCAGGCTGCAACATGAACTTAAAAAATCTAGAAATAATGAATAGATGTATTCTGCTATTGTCTTTGCTAAACAGTTCCTGGGAGCTTTTAAGGATTTTGAAATGGGGAAACCAAGGGATTTGATCAGCGCATCTGCCTTGTAGAGCAAAAGTGAACAAAATGCTTTGACATCCATGAACTTACCATCTGTTTTTGCAGCCGTTCTTAATTTTAAACCAATGTTGTGATTTCACCGTGTTATTTTCCAATCACTTGGCTACCTTTCTGTTTAATTCCACTTTGTGCGTGGCAGTGCGACAGCTCGTAGGAAACACGGCCAGATTCAGTTTGGTCTGATAAAACATCCCCACCACAATGAAGCAGTCACATCAAAGCAACACAGCAACAGAAAGAAAGAAAATAATCAAAAAGCGAATAGAAAATAATTTTGAAAAACTTGTGCTGCATAAATTGTATACATTTTATTGTAACAACCAAAAAAAGCTCTCTGAAACAAGCTCAGTGTGGTTTCCCATGTTTATATAGTTTCTGATGACAAGAGAGCTGTGACAATACCACTGGAACAGAGTTACTTTTTAGGCTGCTAACAATCTAAAGTATTCCAGCTGTGTTATGGAGTTAGACAAACTGCTTCAGGGAGGCAGACTCTTGTAATTATACGTGGGCTCTGGCATTATAGTTTTGAGTCACATTTGGCTCCTTTTTGGGTTCTCTCAGACTTAAACCACGTTTAAATTATAGCATGTAGCCTGACTTGATGTTACTCAGAAATCAGGCTTAAATTGCTACAAAGTGGGTGTTTTAATGATATACAGAGAGGAAAATCTATACACAATGAGAGACAATTAAATCCATAGCTTCAAACGTTTGTTAATACAGCAGACTCTCAGAGGAGACTCTCCGTGCCAACTGGAAGACAAATGTCAAAACATTTATTACCCGACTAACTTTCAGCTCGGTGATTTAAACACAGCCACCCTGTGGGCGGAATCGTATGAAGAAATGATAAAAATAGCTCGTGGGTATGATAGAGAGGCCGCCTCGGTCACCGCAGACGTAAAAAAGAAGACACGGTGACAAAAAAACATTTTCAGACATCGCTAAATTTAAGTTAAGTTTATGTGCTTGTTCAGAGTCTCAAAATAGTCTTAGAATACCACTGGAGCCCATGACTTCATTCAACACAGTCGGATTTTGTGTTGTTGATCTTGTTGAGCATTAAGCATACATTACAGTGTGGGACTGACATGTTACTTGGCCTAGCATCCTGCTGTAGAAAAAAGCATCACAGAGGGGGCAATATGAAAAGCTCTCTGTCTCTAGAAGGTCAAATAAGCAAGCAATTGTGTTACCACAATCTTTCAGTGACACCCCAGACTGAAATATACTGTCTGATAATGTTATGAAAGTCTTAAGGCATACATAGGATACAAATATGCATACTGCAGCATTGTGACCTAATCTTAAGCCTATGTATCCCAATATAAAACGCCTGATTTGATACTCTTTGTACTTTGGCAGTGGTGTCTGAATGGAAGATTTTACAGCAGTGATGTTCTAGTTCTGAAGTTAGTAGAGAATTCTCAGTCCATTACAGACATTTCTGAAGAAAAATATCCTTCCATACATTAATAAAGCTGTGTTAACACTTACCGTTGTGGTTTCATCACTGTGAATTTTGCAAGGCATTTCTTAGAATTCAAGTCTTACTAATGTCGAGCTCGAAAGGATTGTATTTATGCATCATCGTCATAGTCATAATAATCATAATTACTTGGAGACCCTTTATAGAGATCCAGGCCGCAACAGGAAGCCAGCAATCTGGGTGCGCATTGTAGCAGGAAGTGTCTGTGGTGATTGTGTGAAAATAAGAAGACATGTCATGCAGGTTCATGAAAGATGATACTGAACTCCCCTGCGATCTCTCCATCACTGCTCCCTATAAGGAATCGTTTTTATAACATTTTGCTCAAGATCAAATACATTATAAAACCAATAACCAAGGTTGAAGCCTGCTGAGAATGGTTAATAGTCACGTTATGTAATGCATGCCCATAGTATTTCAAATACTATTGGAACGGGCGTGCTGTAATCCATTTTTTAGGCGAACTAATAACAATAACAATAGCAGTAAAAGCCGCTGCGAGATCCAGCCGCGATTCGATTGTTTACAGAGCGCTGAGCAGGTAAATGTCATCGCCAGACAGGCACTGACCTCCCCGTCTGCACCGCGGCTGGAATTGATTTACAAATTCTCTGATCCCCGCAGATAGGCCGGCATTGAACTGTTTTGTTGTAATTTGAATAAAGAGGAGCCCAGCCTAAATGGCAGCAGACATGCCCATGGGCGGCTCGTAACACTTAATGATTGTAAAATGACGTTTGGTTTCTAAATTGTGCCAATCCGAAATTGAAAGACCGCTATTACTTTCCGAGTTGAATGTCTGGTCTGTGTGTACATATGCAAAAGTTTGAGACAATGGACAAAATAATCAAATCAAGCTGTTCACAGGGCAGTAGAAAAAGGTGTTTAGGTCCTGCTTCAATGGGAATACCCTTCCACATGTCAAACTGGTCGAAACAGGTGGTTTAAACCTACAGTATTGCTAGTGTGTGTACAGATAAATGTAAATGTGTAAACACACCCACACACAGACACATAGTGTGTTTTGAGCAGGCCTTCAAAGTCCTCTTTTCTTCCAGTACTCAGCCCCTATATTTTCCCCCTCTTCAAAACTCATCTCAGCCCATGGAGAGGGTTCATTCATTCCTGACTCAAAAAATATCAACTTCAGGCTCTAATAGGAATTCTTCAAAACGAATATTTTCATCTCGGTCCTTTTCAGCTTTTTCTGTACACTTTGGAGCTGGAAAGCTGCCATGGTGGTGCCATCGTCATGTTTGCAACCATGTCCGTGTCCATTTCTTCTCCTCCATTTCATCCTCTTTAATTACTGCTGGTTAACTCCTACAACCCTTGATCTTGTTTAACAAAACAATCTAGTAGTCAAAACCTTGCACGACTTGGATAACTCACCTGCATTCTGCTAAAGAAACACCCTTGTTTCCTGTCTTTTTCTCCATTTGAAATCTCCTGCAAAATGGCTTTATAGAGCGCTCTGCTTATCGAGTGTTTTTTTAACGGCTGCAGAGAGGGAAAGGTCATACAGTTCGGTATTTTTTCGGAGGAAGCATTTGACCCAAATCGTTGGAAAGCAACCTACAGCCCTCTTCCCCTCCCCGGGACTCCCACATCCATCCCAGAAGATGAACGCGAGACGAGCTGTTGAGACTTTCCAGCCACTTCCCTTGAGAGCAAACATCATTATGTTGGAGAGCAACCCATTCCCACTTGAGTCATATAGAGTATACTGTGTAATATAAGGTCAAGATCAAGGCCCAATTATGCCAGCGGTGCTGCAACGAGAGCTCAGAGTCCCAGTGCTGTGAAGGTCAGCCTTGAAGCTCCTGGGGACAATTAGCCATTGAATATCCTGTTTAATTTCAGCTGTTTGTTTTTCAACGCTCATTCCCTAAAATGAAAAAATAAAAAATGGTGAAATTGACTTTACCACAGAGTTTTTCTGAGCCTGTTTTTCCCTGTCCAACAGTGTGTTGCTGCCACCCTGTGGTGTGATAGGCAGCAGAGACCTCTTCATCAATACAGCTGTAGATTTCCCTTTCATCCGTGTGCGGTTCCCCTTCCTTGAGATCACTGCGTCAGACCCCCCCCCCGTCTCTGGAGACCCACCGTCGAATCTATAAAGCCACGATGGAGATATTAAGAGACACCCGTACTGTCCTTATTAACCGTAATGCGATATTTGTATTATGCCAGTCAAACGTGTTTGCCGTGTGAGACTGCAAATTAAACGCCATGGGCCACAGTTCACATCTTTTCATTTGTAAAGGGGGTGACCTAGATTTTAATAAGGCCTTCAGTGATTTGAATAACAAGATCAGGCAAAATAATCTTGGTGAGAGAAAAAAAAAAAATGTCACACCAGGGATAGCAGTATAATTTGTATCCACTAATAGCAGTCTTCTGTCATTGCTGCAGTGCTTGTATAATTGTGTGCAATAACATTCATATGTGGAAAGGGGTGTCCTGAGATGGTCTAATAGATCAGTAGATTGTAGAACTTGCTTAATTTGAATTTAAACATTATAACCCCCCCACAAAGAAGTCCAGATGAGGTATCTGTGGCGTTGGCAGCTGTATATTTTAATAAAGCCCCTCAGTGTGCAAGACGTACTAATGAACCGGGCTGCAACGTTAATTACATGGCCTCCGTTAAAGAGGGCAAAGGGTTTTGGTTCACCACCTATTAAGATGCAAAGTAAAATCCCTCATAAGCTTATTACCTTGTTGTTATCCCTGTTAGCACAATGGGTTTATCCTTTGCTGCTGAAAGATCACCATTTAGCATTATCTCAGTTAGACAATCCTGTTAGGATTCCCGTCTTTCTTATTCTCTTTCGTTCTTGGAGAGCCCATGCCCATATCTGTCATCTCTGCTTGTGCTTGTCGTTGAAAGAAAACAAAATTGTAAGTGTGTGTGTGTGTTCTTTCTAAATCTGATTTCAAAACCTCAGTGACGACTGGAATCTGCTCTCGGTTTGCTTTGGTCCAGCAGGAGTCGTTACAGATGAATCTGACAGAAACCAGAGAGGGCTGCCAACAGAGAATGACAGGAGACTTTAAACCAGTCTTCTGCCTGCCGAAGTTTGCTGAAACAGATGCTCTTTTTTTTTTTTTGTATCCCTCTCTGACAAGTACAGGGGTATCTTTCTTTTCATCCCAGTGTGGGTTGGGAGCCTTCAACTTCAGGTTTTATCTGTTGGCATCAAGTCTATTCTTTTTGTTTTATTTTGTGTGTTTCTGTTTTATGTAGAGGAAGCGAGTAACTATTCCTCAAATGTTAGGAAAGCCACACATCTTGTATGCCAAATGCTTTGCCTTATACACATTTGTATTTCCACTATAATGAGCATCGAATAACACAGTCGATGCGTGCTTACAAGTCAAGAGCTACAACTCCCTATTTGCATTACAAAAACTTGTTAGCCTTTTGTTATTTACATGTATGGTTTAGTTTGTATTCGGTAAAAAAAAAAAAAAAAACTTTCACCCTGTGATCCCGCAGAGACGCAAATGCTCCCGCACTCCATCGCAGCGCTTTTGTGAAACGGGGGGCTTGAATCATGCGATTTCAATATCCCATCCTTTCTTTACACTTGCGCTTATAAAAATAGATTCCTGTTTTTTTTATTATGTAGATGTACGAAGCCCTGGCTTGTCGTAGCCCTTAGCGATGTTTTATCAAGACCCAGATCGAAACAGGCACGCGGTGCATCTGCATTCGATTCGCGCAACGTCAAGTCACCTCTTGATTTCTGTGTTATGACAGGACGTCTGCTCTTTTCAATCCCTGATCATCAGAAGGCCTGTTCTCAGCATGTGTTGTGGATATGTACATGTTTACGCCATGAGCAATGTGACAAATATGTCTCCGCTTATTATTTTTCATAATGCCATGGCCTGATGGCATGTTCTGGACAGGATGCAGGTCCTGTCTGTTTCCGAGCTCTGGCAAACCAGGGGGGGGTGGGTAAAACAAGTGTCTTTTTGGATGCTGTTGTTGTTTGTTGTTGTTGCTGCAATTCTCTCCCATTCTGTGGAGTGGCAGTGGGGAAGACGGAGGCAGGTTTTAGCACCGCAAACATGACAGGCTGTCTGCAACACACACAGCAGACACTGACTTCTCAATCATAATCCGCAGACTGCTGTCAGTCTCAGCAGGCGACTGCGAAGCTCAGAAATTGCTGTCGGTTTCTTTTTGACAAAGAGTTGGCTGTTCAAACACCCCACTGGAAATGCATCATTTGTTTATTTATTTGATAGGCAAATGCATTTACCCCAAATGCATTTACTCAGACTACTGCATTACGCAGTCGTTTTACAGGGGGAAACCAAACGGAAAAACATAATTCTATGTGTAGCAACATCTAAAGATTTTAAAGATATAAAATGTCATAATACATCCTTCTTCTCTCAGTGCCTTGATACTCAATTAGGATAACCCCCAACTGAGAGAGTCTTTTTACACCTACTCCCTTTATGAACCGTTCAGCTAAATCCAGACCAGGTGGACAGTTTCATATGTATTTCTGCATCATCTCACAGCTGCCTGCATTTAGTTTAGACTGACCTTATCACTCAATGAGGATTTGAAAGTACAAAAGCCAGTTACATCCAGTTAGTTTGTCATGATAAATTGACCATTCAGTTTGTTAATGCTGCCATGGAAACCACCGAACACAATTGTCTTACGCAGAACTACATGAAAGCAAAATAAATGCAATTACTTTCTATGAAATGAAATATCTTTTAAATGAAGTCTCACAAACAGCGACACATATATATATATATAGCACCACATTAAATTCAAGTTGTTAAATGAAGAATGGACTTATACATTATTAGGGATTAATAAATAATTTAAGAAATAAATATGTTGTTATCTTAAGCCTGTAGCTGTCTTTTCACAAAGAGACCCAGTTATAACAGTGATTGAAATTGGCCTGCGTTAATATGTGGATCAGCTTCACAGAATCTTTTTTTCCCTTGCACGTGTTAGTTCACAATACATAAAAGCTCACAGGATATATAACCAGATGTCGTACTTATATCAAACTGTAATAGAATGTAGCCAGCATACCAAAGCACCTCTTCCTGCACAGTGGACCCTCACACTGTAGATGGCATTGGTTTTGATTTCTGGTGAGTGGGCAGAGTGCCACCTACTGGTCTACCTGCCCCACAGCAGCACCGTGCTTTTTGTGTAAACGTCTGAGCTTCTTATTTGATTTTGCACTGGATTGAGTTTTAATTAAATTCAAACCGACATGGTCCCTGTTTAGTGCAGCAAAGGTCTCTAACTGCAGTATTATTAACTACAAGGGCTGGGGCTGTCGTGAGGAAGATTTAGGGGCCAAATCAGCAACCGATCCTGTGTGCCTTGGGCCGAACATCACCCCGTCATGTACTCCTCTGCTGCACTTAAACCCAATAGTAGTCGTGTTTGTTTTTTTAAGTAATTACAGTGGAGTCAGGGCTTTTAATTATCCCCACCTTCCTTTTCTTTTCTTGCCAAGATATTCCAAAAGGTAACAATTATCCGAAACTCATACCATCTGTAAATATTCCTTCTGTTTTTTGTTTTTTTTTCGCTTAAAGATATATACTTTTTTGTTTTGTTTTTCATTTAATTATATAATTTGGTCAGGTACAAATCTAGCTGTGTGCCTTCCGGAGCCCAGGGTTGGAAGTTCAAGTGCAAAGAAGGTTTTTGGACCAAACGCGAGACACTCTTTTAAGTCTTTTGTATGTTTAGTGCGGGCTGATGTGATTAGATCATCAAAGATATAAATGGATTATGAACATGAATCGATAGCAACACATATACATAACAGCTGAATTGTGATTCCGTCTGGCTTTTTGCCGAGACTAAAAGAAACCCTTACGCCTTAACTTTCCTTCCTGATAAATGTGTCGTTAATAAAAACAGGCAGCTGTCAGATCAGCGGTGAGGAGGTGATGCTCGTAGTTGTCTGTGAACCTGTGACTCTCCTCCTAAACAACCCCCCTGCTAGAATTGCCATTTGGTGTGGGGATGAGATAACGTCCAAAATTTCACGAGGGCAGGAAGAGTCTTCAGACATCAGAGGAGTCCTTTTAGCCGCGCTGATTCATTTCACGTTCAGCATCTGTCTTCTATTAATATCTGAAACCCCTTGCTGTCTTCAAAATGATAGCAACCCACGTTTCAACCTTCCCCTGCCCTGCTAGGATCCACTTTCTCCCTCCAAAGCTAGGCCAGATTATCTACGTTGCACGTTAAAGCTGCAGAGCACATTGCCTCTCGCTGGGCCAGAACCTCAATGTTTCCTTGCTTCACAGTATCTGCCCGATTTGCCTGAACCCGGTGGCAATCATACCTTTGTGACATTCAGACCAGATCTGCCAGTTTTGTGTCGCCCGCTTTGCTTATTTTCATCTACTTGCTATGTAAATGATGCTTTTGGTTCACTGGTGACCTGCTTCTCTGCTCTCTAATTAAAACAGAAAAGGTCACGTGTAGTATTTGTTGCCGTGTTGTTGCTTAATTATCTTAACTCTGGCATAGAGAGTTAAACCTTTTTTGTTGAATTACATTTTCACACCTCTTGTGTATCACTAGTAGCTATGAGTGTGGTTTGGTCACACTTCATCATGTATTTTATTTTTTTAAATATAAAACAGTTCCCAGGTTGTGATTAAGCAGTCATTTCACGATCAGGTGTCATTTTTCACAGTGTGAATGTTACACTTTTAAATACCGTTCAGTGAAAGTGATAATAAGACGAGTATTTATGAGGAGTATAAACTGAATTCTTGTGTATGAAAAGGAGTTTAATTCACTGATTGTTTGCTTATTTATGTATGTATTTTTCCATTTATCGAATTGTTTGTTGTCTGACATTTCACCTCTGTAGTCCATGCAGCAATTTATACACACTCGAGCATTTTGAAATGAAGAACTGATAAGTAAGCTCACCTGCTCGTTTTGGTGGGTCCTCTGTGGCGAAAATGAAAACAAAACTTGTTGGTTTTGCTGGGTTTTATTTACTAAATCCAACAAACAAAGCGCTCGAGGACTAACGTTCATAACATAAAAATACATCATAAATAAATAATAATGCAAGTTTGAGTAAAGGAGGACAATTCAAAACACAGGAGTTTTGTAAATGTGCCAAATGTCATGTTTTGATAGCTTTTTATATCTAGGTAACCATGAGATGCATCTTCTAAAAAGGCAGACAACTTCTCGGAAGAATGTATCAGGCTTGGAGAGATTGATCTTGTTTTGCGATATTTTTTCAGTCCGCTTTCTGGAGATGCTAGTATTACTTTGCTACAAAGTGAATGTAACTGCTTTATCTGGAATGACAGTTGTGTGCATTATTACAGCTTACTTTTGCACTAACACATCTGTCGTGTAAGAATTGTATATTTGAGTTACAGCAGGAGCAGGCAATGACTTGATTTGCTTAACGTTTTGGATACATTCATATCCCAGTATATTTTAATCTGTTGCACAATGCGTTTGGGCGGAGCTGGGATTTCTGTTTGGGTCAGTTAACATACCATCGCATGTATACTGGCCCAGGGATTTTCACAGTCACTAAAGTCTTTTGTTGGTAATCCTAATTTTTTTGCTTTGCATCCTGACTACAGTGTGATTTTTAACAGGGTGTTTTTTGACTAGCAAATCCTTTAGCATAACATACAATGTGCTTAAATAAACCACAGGCAAAATGGTGGAAGATATCATTTGCTGTATTTAAATTCAGAGTATATTTGCAAACAATTTTCATACTTTGAGCATTTAAATGGCATCCCTCATGGGGTTTAAAGCCAAAAGCTAGTAAAATAACTACACAATCTTTGTCTGTTTGTGTGGATGTGCTGCATACATTCAGCCAGTATGGGCATTAGAAATTTGATCCATTTTAGGTTTCCCAAGTTGTCATACTGTGCTGAAGAAGCAGAAATGCACGCTAAGATATACGTTTAATATACAATATTATGTGATTTGTTTGTGCAAATATAATCAAAATAAGGTAACAAAGCATGACATTCCCTGCACCTGGTGTTAGCATACAAGAGACTTAAAGGGCTCACACTGTTCAGCCATGGGAGTCTAATTTCCATCTCTCTCCTGCATGTATATTCAAGCCAATACACACAAATGGCTTTAAAATCACTGGTTAATTAAACAAAATAAGACTAATTTACCCAGGTATGGCATAGTCCTGGCTATTGTTTGGAGGCCAGACCTTTCTTGCTGAATCTGTGTGAGAATTAATGACAGTATAAGCAAACCAAATAATCTTAGCATTAGCCTCTGCATCATTTATATCTCTAGCATAAAAAAAAGGAAAATGCCCGACCGCAGAATGAGTTGACATGCTTTGGAGGCACGTTGTGATGCTGTGCACCTTGCGCTCTTTGTTAATTGCTTGTGACAGGTGAAGGGGCGGCCAGTGGGGGATCGGGCTGACACCAGGGAGAGATCGAATGCCCCCGAGACAGTTGTTTTTGGGAGAGTTCATGTTTCAGGGCAGGTGCCTCGGTTTAAGCATATGGCGGAGCGCTTCGAGAGGCTGGGGCAGGGAGAAGGAGAGACGGTCTCTCGGGTTCATCTGTTGAAGGCAGGTGCGCTGGGATTCAGCCGGGGGAAGCCCTGTGGATGGATGTGTTGGGAGGGAGATGACAATGCCCTCAAGATTGGCGAAGTAGGGCAGAGATTTTTCAAGGGCTGGCCTGATGGCAACGTTTTTTTAAACAGTATCACTTTCATCTGGGTTTGATCCGCACGAGTTCCGTTCTAGCCCCTTGTTCTGCAGCTCGGGAGGGAAATGCATTGAATTCCCTTTGACTCGAGTCCCAGGGTTATGTTTTCTGTGCGTGAGAGAGACAGATCACTGCAGTTCTACAGCCGTGAGTCTAAACACGTCGGGGGCCTGCTTTGATGTGAACTGTTGACAGATTATTCCATTTCGGCATCAGAAAGTATTGAAATAATCATGTAACAATGGCCTGTAGATTGTTTTTTCAGAGCAGGAAATTTGATCTAGTCATACATAGAGTCTTGATTGGAAGGACTCAATAGATTGATCATCATTTCTGCTTTGTGACTCATATTTTATGACGGGGGCCAAAGTAAAATCATATTTTTTAAGGTAGTTTGAATATGACAGGGCTCTATGCATTATAAAAAGGGTGATTAAAGCACAGTACACATGTTAAACAGGTCTGAGAAGGGGGACAAGGGTGAATTTAAGAATAATCCCCATCACCACTCTCAGAAGCAGGTTTACAATTGAGGCTTTAGGTCAGATTAAGTCCTTGGGCTAATTTTCAGCTTTGGGAGAGAAAGCAGGTTTGTTCTCTGGATCTGAGAAACAGAAAGTCAGCAAGAGAGCCGTACTGCTGCTCCTTCCGCAGCCTGGAAACAGCTGCAGCTTCTAAGCCTGTAGAAAATTAAGGCAGATGAATCAATTTGGCCTGTGGCCCTAAAGTGCATTTTCCAATGCTCCAGCCCGCGCAAGGGATAATGAGCCAATAGATTGAGATGGTGCGCTGCGACTCGGAGGTGGCGTGCCGCTGTGCCGCCACGACTCCCAGCAGTAGCAGTCCGTCTGGCTGGGTTAATGGGGGTGAGGGTCCTTTGCACAGGACACTTTTCAGAACAAATTAGAGGAAGAATTTGTATCCTTTTGGTCCTCCCCAAACCTCCCATTACTGCCTCAAAAAGAAAAAGGGGAAAAACTAAAAAAAAAAAAAAGGCCCAGCTCGGAGAGGAGCCAAATGTGACAAATGGCAGTGTGTTTTACAGTAATGAGGACTGACGTCGCGATGATTTGAAAGCACAACCGTGGAATGCGAGCGCAGTGCTGTGGGACGAGGAGAGAGGTGAATATTGCTTGATAATCCAAGGTTGAAGGCGTATGAACTCTCTAGGGTCGCTCCACACAGGTCTGGAGACTACAGACACTGGAGCTTTGCAAACAAAGAAAAAAAAGCCTATATAGTAGTCCAAGGTGATGGAGATCGAGAGATCAGTGCATGAAGAGTGCTGCCTCCTCCCACCTTACTGGCTGTGAAGCTCAGGATTGATCAGCGCTAGGAGAGCGATGGTTAGTGAATTCCAGGTCTCACCAGCCTGTCAGATGTGGTCTTTTTTTTTTCTTTCTTTCTTAACCGTGAACGGTCTCCTGTTACATTGCGTCTTTCTGTGCAAATGAGCAGACCCAGGTCAGCGCTCAACTTGGGGGAAATTAAGAAGCTAGAGGGCCCTTTGAAGATAATTAAAGAGCACAGAGCTGGGCCCCTGGAGAGCGTTGGTAGACACGTTCAATACAGAGACTAATGGACCTAATTTTCAGCGCATTATTCATGTAAAACACAGGCGTTACTTGTGTATTTATATTTCCGTTGGCTTTAAATGAGCCAGATTTCCGAATGCTGGAGTTTAACCTGTTTAACCTCCGCTTGTGCTGAGCATTCAAATTCTGTGCAGCGTTCAGGGCAGGCGCGGAGAGAGGCATCTTCCAAAGCGAGCACGACTGAAACCGGAAATCGCAGTGGCATTGTTCTTGTTGGCGGGGGGACTATCTCCTGATAACAGAAACAACTGTGGAAATCATGCGGTTTTGTTGGGACCATGTCTGAGCGTGATGGCTTTGCCCTCAGAGAAGGATGGATGGATGGATAAATAAATAAATAAATAAATAAATAAATAAATAAATACAGGAAGCACAGATATAATCAAGAACCCAATTTACACTGCGCCTGAATTTGTCTTCGATTTTAATCACCGTTAACTTGTGCTGGATGCCAATTTTTCATCAGCTGCTGTGAAATTCCGTCTCACTGTGGAGTTCAATCGAGTCTGTCTTTAAGAACAGTAGGTTAGAAAACACACACTTCCAAGCGACCTCATTATCAAGCTGGATATTTAATTAGACCTCCGCTTTTAATCAATGATCAGCCTGATTGCCGAGTTAGATGCATAACGACGGGACATCGGGGTTAATAAATGCTTTTGTTTTTAATGTTGCGGCGCTGACACTCATCTTACAAACTAATCAGCGAGGGAAAAGGCATTTTTGCCGTTTGCTGCCATTCAGAAATTACATGTTCCTTGCATCTCCTTCCATTGCCTTTGTTTTTGTTTTCAGTAAACACCATCTCTTCTGAGACACAGAAGAGGATTAGCACGCCTGCCTATGAAACAGAAAGCACCGTTCATCGCTTGTTCTTTCTCTTGATCTCCTTTGATGATGCCCCGATCGCTCTACAGAACATTCTAGCAAAACCCAGATTAAGATCAGCTCCACAGCCATCATTTCACGATTATTATTATTTTTCTTTTTAGCCGTCGCATTGTATTGCTTCTCGCGGCCAACTGTAATAGAACGCTAATGTATTTATCCAATCAGCAGGGCCCTGCCTGGGGTTCATTACAGTAATTAAGGAAAATTGTGTCCATTTGGCTTGGTGATCGCTGGCAGAAGGGCAGGCAAAGGAACACTCTGCTTTCGAGGGCCAGGTGGCAACGTACAAGACCTGTCAAATCAGCTGATGACCCTTTTAATTCAGCACAGCTAGGGGCCGTGGCAGAGAGCGCAGTCCATAATTGATATTTACTGTGAAAGGTTAATTGTAGCAGCAATCTGCTTAATTTACAGTCTTGATCAGGCCTTTTGTATCGCCATGTAGCACCAAGAGGGGATCATCTGCATGCTGCTTTTAAGATAGATTGTACCCTTGAGTTGTTTCTTTGCCATCACCTTGCAGTGGGCAATGTGCTTCTAGGATGCTGCCTGCAGCTGGGAAGCCATGTTACCTCCTTTGAATTACAGGGCTTATTTTATTCTGAAGAACTTTACTCTGTGCAAATGGATAATTTGTTTGCCAGGTGTGCCCAAATGTAAATATTTATGTAGGATACATTATATTAGCTGTTTGAAAATAATTGGAAGTATGTCCGCATTTTGTGCTGTTCATGTTTTGTCAAGACTTTTCTTGTTGCTTCCTGATGTATCGGTTTCCCAGTTGAATAGTTTGGGTTTTGCATATACTCAAAACATGCACAAAAATAGTTTTAACTAAAATCATATTCTGGCAAGTGCTTCACGTCTGTACCCGTCCTGAGATGGGGTAAAAAAATATCCGAGCTTGTACATTATACATACATTTACTTCATTCAGAACTATTCAGATAAGATGTACATGTAATTAACATACTGAAGAAAAACATAAATAGTGGTCACAGGAAATGTATTATATTTATTAAGCAGATGGTGTCGGATAAGAAAACACAGGAGTCGTCTTTCAGGACAAGTAGTAACAGCTTCTCTCCTGTTGTTTGCCCAGCAGATGAAGGGATTGCTGGCTCGGTCTGGCAGGATCAGCGATGAAGAAGCCCTTCAGGAGCTGAACAGACCCCAGAGGAGCAACTCCAAAGACCACCTCAGTGAGGTAAGACCACTGCCAGCCTGACCCCACGGCATTAATAATTGAAGATGGCCTTCCACTGGAATTGGACTTATGAATTAAAAATGGGGGAACATCAATGCAAAAACTCCCTCCTGATATTTTTTATGTGCAGCTCTATAAACTTGCCACTCCCAATTGTTTGACCCGAACAATAAAGCAAAACAAAAGGGTTCTCAATTGAGACTTCTAAGAGATCCACCAAACCAACACGCAGGTAGAACACAGGAACAGGAGCATGTGGGTGCTATTTTTACCAGCGTCTCGTTCCTCAACACGTAATTTTTCATGATACGCGGTCAGGACCTTTTAGTCCACATGACAAAGCCCAGACATAAATTATTTGGCAGAGCACTAGGCATGAATGGCAGGGGAATTCAGGTCAGGACAGAGGTGCAGGCAGACAGCTGGCATTGTGCCTTGACTCGAGCCCATGCCATCATCACTCATGAGCATTAAATTGAAGCGATAAATACTAAATAGAGCAAAGGCCATTTACAGTGCAGAAATTCTTTGGAAAATGTCAGGATAAATAACATTGGGATTGGTGGAAAAAAAATTATATTGAGCTTTGCTACTGCACTGTCGTATGGGCTGGTCACCTAATACTTTCCAGGTGGCGTCTGACCCAGTGACCTTCAAACGCAGGAGTTGATGGCCATCCCATTACCACCCAGCTTCTGCCCATATGTTAACCAGCCCAGACCTTTTTCTGTAACAGTCGACGGAGGGGAGTTGGAGTAGGAGTGGGAGGAGGAGGGGAGATGGATAGAAATTAGAATAAAACAGTGGAATTGAGATGCAGCGAGGTAATGAGAATTTATGCAAATTCCCGAGTGGCTAGTTTTAACATTCATTTAAATGAATGTAAAATATGCTTCATAACTAATGCCTGTCACTGAGGCCTCCCAAAACCTTACTAAATTCAATCAGACAATTAATTTAGCAGCAGAATAAAAAAAAGAAAGAAAAAAGAAAACAGTTTGACTTCTAAATGGGAATAGAAGGAAAATAAATGGAGGAATAAACCTTTTTGATTAACATATTACATGTGTTATCTAAATTTGTTTAAAAGAAAATCAGGGATAGAAAATAAAAATCTCCCCTCTGCATCTTCCTCCCTTCCTCCCTCTCTCTTCCCCCTGCTATTTCTCCATGAATTTGTTTAAAAGCCTCAGCTTTTTTTTATGAAAAAGTAAGGAGAAAATAAAAGCAGGTTTTGGCAGATAAAAGGGAGATGCCGGTTGACAGTTCTGACAGGGAAATGCGACACAGGGTGAGAGGGAAAGGGAGGAAAAAAAAAAAAACATTTTGAAAATTGCATGCTGTAAACGCTGACGGTGTTAGCTGTGGCGTGCCTCTCTAATCTTCTGCCAAATAAATGGTGTAAAAAAGCAGAGTGCTGTAGCCATGCCATCTTTCTTTATCTATCTGTCTGTACTTTAAACTTTGCATCTGACTGTGTCTCTGTTCATCAGTCGATCTGGTTTTATCTGTCCGCATGTCTGCCTTTTCACTGCATCAGCGCTATAAAGCTCCGTGTCTTACAAACGCAACCGGAGTCATATCAAGGCTTCTGCAACAAGAACTTCACCGCGCTTGTGAATTACCATTTAAAGTGGCTCTGTGGTTGATCAGTGAGTTTCGTTATTGACGCTCATTTACATGCCCTGCAATGGCCGTCCCCAGTTGGTCTTCTTTTGAAGGACGGTTGCTAACATTGATCACCAAGGCCTCGTTTACAGGGGTTAGACACCTCAGAGACGTGCGCTGATGTCCAATGGGTGTTAGACTCACACCATCAAACTCATTTCAACTCTGAAACCCACTTGAGAGGTAACAAAGGCGGGTATATTCTCCCGCTGCCACCACCATTAATTTGCTTGTTATGTAGCAGGAGCAGGGGCAGCAATGGCAGTGCTGTCAGGGCGCTCGGGTTTTATCTGTGTGGAAAACAGAGAAAGGAACAGACTAAAGCACCACAAAAAAGTCTGTGTTTTGTTTATGTTTCTTGCTAAGCTCCTTATTTATTTACTTGACTAGGTAATTCTGCCACTAATTCAGCAGTGCTGTAGAGTCAATCCACTGAGGGATTAGGAAACCTTAACAGGATTTTATGTGCATCTGTGTGTGTGTGTGTGTGTGTGTGTGTGTGTGTGTGTGTGTGTGTGTGTGCATGCGTGCGTGTGTGTAACTCGGCGACTGAGTGCCATGAGGGGTGGGATAGAGCGGTTTCATCGCACACACCCACCCACTCCCACACTCCCGCAAGCTGGCTTTCCAAAGCTGTCGCAAATCTCCGGCCCTGTTTCGGCACCGCATTGCATGCTTGGCTGGGCCCTGATTGGCTCTTTCACCCCAGCGCCTCAAAACCAATAGTCTGGCCCTTAAAAAAACAGGCCTGCCCCGCCCCACTTTTCACGGTGGCTTTGAGGAATCAGGGGAGGGGGTGTGGAAATGGGAGAGGATTAGGGGGCGGATAAAGCAACATTTCTATTCTCTTCTGCTGTTTAGTTAACCCTAAAAAGCAGCCGGGATCATTCCCCCTCACCCCCACCCCTCCAACCCCCGTAGCCTCTGTTCTTTTTTAAGACTGGGTTCCTAAACCCTTTTGAAGTCCCGAGCTCTGTAGAAATCTATAGAGAGCCGTGTATAATAGCTTTTAAGAGAAAGTGTTTAGCTGTTTCCTGACCCCTTGGCTTATGGACCGCTACCGTTTTAATGGATTTTTTTCCTTCACCCGCACTAAATCGAATGGATTGTCCCTCATTATCATTTAAATAAGCCTCTCTTTCTCCTACAAATGCTCGGTCTGAATGATCTTGGGGAGCTCTGCTAATTCCAAATATTCAGCTATCTCCCTCCCCTCACCCTTCATCCCGGCAGACCTCAAGGGGCTCTTCTCAAGGGTGCTGAATAACTTCACCCCTCTTGTTGGTCTCCTTTTCATTCGTTCTTTTTCTTTCTTTTCCCCCCCGTTCTCTCTCTCTCTGGCATGTGAAGAGGAGGGCAAATAGACTAGGCATGGTCTCTTGAGCCATGCAGAACAGCTGCACTAGTTACTGCAGGACACCCCCACCCCACCCCCACCCCACACACACCCCACACACACACTGTCACAGAGGAGGGCAGCTTTGGAGGCAAAAGGGAATCACAGCCCTGATGAGGGTTAAAGCTTGCTGGAGGTGCAGGATTGGGGGGTGGGATTGGATTCCAGGCTACACTAAAATTGGTCTAGCAGAAAACATGCCTCCCGAGACCACAGTGGAAATTGGAAATCGAAAATCGGGAATATAGTGGAGTGGGGGGGGGGAAGAGAAGAGATTGGTATTCTGGCCGGGCTCTGAATGACAAAAGTACAACCCTCTCAGGCTAGACCCCCGCCAAGTTTAGTAAAGAAAAGTTCAGCGTTCCCTGCTAGCTTTCTGGCTCATCTTACTAGGGGGTGGATAACACTGTAGCACTGCACCCCCCTGCAGGATGTGCTCAGACACTGAATTAAAAAACTTACAGCTACACAACACATCTTCCAAGATGTTTACTGTATAGTGACACACACACACTGACAGAGAGACCAGTACGTAGCTGCAGACAAGTATTGACAGCCTGTATCTTTAATTACCTATAGATCGACACTAACTAACAGTTGCCAGAAGCAATTCATTATCAGTAGCATTTGAAGAAGTTTAATTGGCAAGTAAGTAGATAGATATAGATATATTTACATGAGCTCATAGACTGTTTCAAATACAGGATGTGAAACTGTGTGTGCTACATAAAAGGTAGATGATTATAAGATGATACATACACAGTAAGTATATCATAAAAGTAAATGAAAGTATTTAAAGTCATACTAGGAGAACAAACAACTGTTCCGACTAACCAGAGATGCAGAAGTAGTTGACTATTCACTGCTTCTCATCCCTTCTGTTGTGAGGTTGTGTTTTTCTGACACCGAGATTAAATGACGTTAAGCTCTGCATTTTCTTATTTTACACTGTGTAGCGATGCATTTATTTCCTAAGACTTGCTGGTCAAATTTGTGAAATGAATGAGGCCACGTTTGATACAAAATGTTTGTTTTTCCTGTTTGGATGAATGATACCTTTATCAGGCTTGCGGTTGCTTGTCCGTACTATAAACGCTGAAAATGTTGAAAGAAGCTTGTTAGGAATCGCTGTTTTGGTGCGCCATTACCCTTATAGCTTGTGTATTGTGCTGGTTGGTTAATTACAGGGGAACGTTAAGTAATAGAACAGAGAGATGGATTGGTGGCTTATATCGATGGAAAGCCACAGTGTATGGTTTTCCAGATGATTTTCTGAAGCAGCGTATTTTGACTTCATCTCACCAAAGCAAACCCTGGTGAGATGAGCTGGAGACCAGATTCACTTGGTATTGACTTCTCAGATTCGTTCCAGAACCTGGTTGAACATTTTAAGCACTTAAGGAGAAGCATCAGTCACCAGTGCTTTTAACTCACGTTAGTATTAGTGCAGAGATATTCAATTTTAGGCAATAAAAGGGGCACTTAAACTTCAAACAATGTAGCTCAAAGACCCATCGGGTCTGTGATTCTGCACGGTGCCGTTCTGAAAGGTCACTGCCACTCTTTCTCTTCTATCTCTCCATACAGAGCTCTGCGCATTCCTTGTCAGGACGGGGATATTCGGTGAGTACTATCTTCACGCTGTCGTGGCTTTGTGGTTTAGAGAATCGTTATTGTTATTTGTTTAATAAGAGATGAGTGTTAACGAACAATGTTTCAAAGACTACCGAAGACATTGAAATGAAGATCGTGATGGTTTCGATTTGGATTTGTTGTTCCGTCGCTGCTCATAGGGACGTGTGGGGAAGTTCTCCTGTTAGCTGTTTTTGGTTTCAGATCTTGAAAATTAAATATGAAAGCTGAAAAAAAAGAGCCATGTAAAAATCTCAAAGGACACATTCTGTATTTGTCATCGTTCCACATTGATTTAGCATTTTCTTGGTTATCATGGAAAAGTGTCTCAATCCATCGGCAGTATGAACTTGCTGGTTATAGACCAAGTCAAGAGTCCAAGAGTCCATTTGTAGGGAAATATGTTATAAAGTTGTATATATAGTGTGAATTCTTTGATGCAAATTAACCACACCAAAAGAAACCACTTTAGAAGTGGTTTTAAAGATATAAGCTATTTGTATTCATCTGCCACTGACAAATAGTTCCTTAACAAAAACAATGGAGTTTTCATAGTTTTGTTTTGATCCTGTTCTTACTTGTAAAGCTGAAAAGACAAATTTGAAACATTCATCTGAGGAGTTAGTTGCTATTCAACTTACCAACATAACGATTTATTTAAAATGTTAAAGGATTTCACATAATATTGTCTAGGTAGGTTCTTCCTGAGAGTCTCTTGCACTACCCATGGTGCACATTTCACCCTGATTTTCGCCGCTACAGCAGGGATGAAAAAGAATTCTCCAGAGCAGGTCAATTTACGAGGTGGACGAGATTTTGCAGCATGGCTACGGGGTGCTTCTGATTGCCACGCGGCTGGACATGTAGGCTGCAAAGCCCTGACAAAACCGTGCACACATGCATTTTTTCTTTTCCTGGAGCCCTCTGGTTGCCATCAGCTCCTGTAGGGCGGAAGAAGCCTGTGTCATCATGTGTTACCGACCGAGGAGCAAGAGAGGCAGAGATGGAGCGAGATAGACAGTGAGCGAGAGTTCAAGCAGGAAGTCACAAGTTGTCAAGCTCCTGCCTCCTTATCGCTGTGCGCTATCTGTGGTCTAGCCCTCTGGTGTGCTTGCGGTCAGATTCTGGTTCCATCTCCGAGTCGCACTTGCTTCACTTCGTGTGAGGCTTTATCTGCAGTTCTCTGGGTGCTGTGGTGAGGCTGAGAGGCCCCAGGGTTTGTCTCGGTGAGGTTTCAGAGGTGTGTAGGAACAGGAAGAGGGGGCAGACGTGTGAAGCAGCTCAGATAGGAATAACTAGGTTATCTGATGGTCAGCACTGAGTCTGATTATGATCTTTTGCTCTATTTCTGAGAAGACTTCAAGCACATGAGCTTTTTATCTCTCACCAGACAGTAAATGGCAAAAAAAAAAAAATCTTATCTTGACAGTTTTTTTTCTTTTTTCTTTTTTCCAAAGGTGGTAACCCTTAGCTGCCTCACGGCTACAGGGCTGTCATATGCCTCTTAAATTATCTGCTCAGGCTGTTACATTCAGAAAGCTGAAATTAACACCTAAATTGAAACTAGAAAGCAATTAAATTGTGCTTTTGGGTTCGATACCATCAAAATCACTGATTAAATGAAGCTTTCTCTTTTTAATCATTATTTTTTTAGTATCTGTTTGACAGCAGGCTGGAAAAACACTCAGGTTTTTGAATGAACGGAGTAGTAATTAGCCGTGCTCAGCATATACAGTTAGGTCCATAAATATTTGGACAGTGACACAATTGTCATCATTTTGACTCTGTACGCCAACACACTGGATTTGAAAGGAAACACTATATGTGCTTTAAGTGTAGACTTTCATCTTTAATTTGAGGGTAGTTACATCCAAATTGGGTGACCAGTGTAGGAATTACACACATTTTTATAGGTGGTCCCCCCAACTTTAGGGGCTCAAAAGTATTTGGACAAACTAACATAATCTTGAATTAAATTGTGAGTTTCAATACTTGGTTGCAAATCCTTTGCAGGCAATGACTGCCTGAAGTCTGGAACCCATAGACATCAGCAGATGCTGGGTTTCTTCCCTGGTGATGCTCTGCCAGGCCTGCACTGCAGCTGTCTTTAGTTCCTGCTTGTTCTTGGGGTGTTTTGCCTTCAGTTTTGCCTTAGACCCCGTTCACACTTATTAGGCTGGCCCTGGGCCGCCTCAAATTTAGTCAGTCTTTTTTCAGACACCCCGTTCACACTTGCGGTTTTAGGAGCCTCAGTGCATTCACATATGTGGGCGAAATGCCGGCCTAAATGAAATGCATGCCGGGAATAAACAAATCTGCTCAAACAAACCAGTGACGCCGGACATTGTCTGCTTACAGGTGTATGCGATGTATTTATAATCACAATTTATTAATATCGATTGGCTATTGTTCGCTTCTGTATTTTATTTGAAAGTAATCTTTGCAGCCGAAGCTTTCAAATGTAATTAAAAATATGCTGGTTCAATGGGGAAACAAATTCATATATTTCCCTTTTCAAATGTCTATCTTCGGTTCTGCAAGTTTAAAAGTGCTGTTATTCAATTCACCTTGAAAGCGAAGCACCTTTATTACGACATCCACATTAAATCACAAGAAATCGTGTGCATTAGTATGTAATCGTCTGCATGGAATGCAGCCTCTGTGACGCGTCTGTTTTTTAACTTTATCTTCATCCACATTGTAAACGGCGCTTTCATTTCTGCATCGGCCCAGTTGTCACCTCTAACGCCAGCATTTGTGATTTTACTGCTCAGCTCAATATAATCGCATTTCGGATTGCATAGTAAATAACTGGTCTCGTATTAAAATGCATTGATTTGAATGGAAACCTGCTTCGGTTAAATTTATATCGTTTTAATGCACAATTCGGATAATTAATAAAGTTATGGTCCCGTTTACAATTTCACAAGGCAATTTCCACGTGTAAAATGCATACTGTTAAATTTCAGACCTCAATCATACTTATTACAAGAACAAAGAATAGCAAGTTTACCAGCTACATACTTTTATTTTAATCGACCAAGTAGTTTGAACTGTTTACATCATTATAACTCATTACTTAGCCTAGACTTTTATAATATATATAAATATGTGAGCTAGCGAAATGTAACAGGACATTTAAGGCTATAGATCGATATTACATTCATTCAATACAGAGACAATACTGTGTCCTGCAGTGGTGCAGCTGTGTCGGTGCCCGTGTTTACTCTGTGTTTACTCTGTGTTTACTCTGTGTTTACTCTGTGTTCATTCCGCGTCTCTGAGACGCGCAGTCTCTGGGGGCGGGGCTTGAGTTGCGTCACACGCTAACGCTTTTCACCCGTCCCAGGGCCCGGCACGTTCACAGTTACATTTAGGCCGGCATTAGGCCGGGTCGAAAAGCGGGACTAGTTTTGACCCGGCCCAGGGCCGGCCTAAATCTATGACCCCGTTCACATATGAGTTAGAAATCTCAAGTGTGAACGGGACAAAACAAACCAATCAGAGAGATAGCAAAAACATCAGGTGTGGCCAAATCAAGTATTTGGTACATTCTTAAAAAGAAAGAACGCACTGGTGAGCTCAGGAACACCAAAAGGCCCAGAAGACCATGGAAAACAACTATGGTGGATGACAGAATTATTTCCCTGGTGAAGAAAAACCCCTTCATAACAGTTGGCCAGATCAAGAACACCCTCCAGGAGGTAGTCTTCAAGAGAAGACTTCACCAGAGTAAATACAGAGGGTTTACCACAAGACATAAACAGGAAACAGGAAGACCAGATTAGAGTTTGTCAAAAAAAACATCTAAAGAACCCTGTACAGTTCTGGAACAACATCCTATGTACCAGAATGATGGAAAGAGACCAGTATGGAGAAGGGAAGGAACTGCTCATGATCCGAAGCATACCACCTCATCTGTGAAGCAAGTTATGGCATGGGCATGTATGGCTGCCAAGGGAACTGGTTGTCCCTTGTCTTTATTGATGCTGACAAAAGCAGCAGGATGAATTCTGAAGTGTTTAGGGCTATATTATCTGCTCAGATTCAGCCAAATGCTTCAAAACTCATTGGAGGGCGCTTCACAGTGCAGAGGGACAATGACCTGAAGCATACCGTGAAAGCAACTCAAGACTTTTTCAAGGTGAAGAAATGGAATGTTCTGCAATGGCCAAGTCAATCACCTGACCTGAATCCAATTGAGCAGCATTTCACTTGCTGAAGGTAAAACGCCCCAAGAACAAGCAGGAACTAAAGACAGCTGCAGTCCAGGCCTGGCAGAGCATCACCAGAGAAGAAACCCAGCATCTGGTGATGTCTATGGGATCCAGACTTCAGGCAGTCATTGACTGCAAAGGATTTCCAACCAAGTATTGAAACTCACAATTTAATTCAAGATTATGTTAGTTTGTCCATATACTTTTGAGCCCCTAAAGTTGGGGGGACCACCTATAAAAATGTGTGTAATTCCTACACTGGTCACCCAATTTGGATGTAACTACCCTCAAATTAAAGATGAAAGTCTACACTTAAAGCACATATTGATTGTTTCCTTTCAAATCTATTGTGGTGACATACAGAGCCAAAATGATTGTATCACTGTCAAAATATTTATGGGCCTAACTGTTACATTACATTACATTATTTGTCATTTAGCTTACGCTCTTATCCAGGGCGACTTACATTTGTACCCATTTATACTGCTGGGCATTTTACTGGAGCAATCTAAGTGAAGTACTTTGCTCACATTGATACAAAGTCATTTACTGGATGAATTCTTAATTATTCACACAGTTTTTTTTTATTTATTATTTTATTCATGATTCATGCAAACCAAGGTAGTCCAACTCAACAAGCCAGTGCTTCGTTGTAGTTTCAAAATATCATATTTACATGGAGTTTTGTGAATTTCAGAATTATTAAAAGCACTAAAACCAAAACACCATGTAATCTGAACCATAGCGATGGTGCTGAACAATATATGTACTGTGTAAAGTATACGTTACCACGTTGCCTGGGAAGGAAGCATCAGTAAAAGAGCAGGCGATTGATTCTGTAGAAGGTGACAAAGTTGCTCTGGCTCTCCAATAGAATGCCATAATTCAATATTTCAGTGAGATGCAGTTTCATATATGCATGTGTAAACCTAAAAACCCATTTATCTTAACCCACTCACAACTGTCTCTTTATAAGCTGTAAGGCAGGAGGTTTTATAACAAAGGCAGGGTGAATGGACATAGTTGTTTAATTAGGCTGCTTTTACTCCCCTTACCCTGTTTCGAAAAAGGAGGGCTTTGTGAAGCAGGCACAGAAGTTCAGCCAAATTCATGAAATATTCCCTTCACCTTATTTGCATTAACTGATGTTATAGTTGTAATTGTTGTCATGCATTTATTTTTGTTCATGCATGCTTATGCGTTTTAAATTATACCTGTCCTGTATCAAAATATAAAAATATCAAGTATCAAAATAGCAGGGCTGAAGGGAGATTTCTGTCGCTCATCTTCAAGGTGTGGTTGCCTTGGCTTCAGATAGCAGTAGCTACGATTTTGCAATCCGTCTCCCACGCTGAGCAAGATAGATGTAGAAGTGTGCGTTAACTGCACTAAATTTCCATTAAGGCTTTCTGCAGACTTGATGATAGTATGTTCCAAGTCACAGACAATATTTGAAACCATCGCCATTTTGGGAATGGTATCAGCTGCTTATTTTTATTGTTGAAATGTCCAGAGCACTTGGGCGATTTATCTTTGCTGTAGATTCCAGAATAAATGGGGAGTCCTTTGTGCTTCTGCAGATAGTCCTAAATAGACGGTAAAATGTCAAAATATCTCAGCTAAGATATCTGCAGCAAAATCTCTTTTGCAGGCTTTAAACTGAACAGTGAACGTGACAGTTTTCAATAAATAGCTCCTTTGCAGAGATGAAGAGATTGTATACACTGTGGTTAACATCACTGAAGGCTGCAAAGTGCATATTGTGATGAAGAGAGCCCCACCTTCAGTCTTGGTTTGTTTTTGTTTTAGGTATGTATCTTTCATGCCAAAAACCTCAGCTTTCTGTTTACCATGCTCTCTTCCAGAAGGTTAACCTGCTAACTACACACTATAAATCTTACTGCTGTTGCTTACAGACAGATAAACGTGTTTCCCATTTCGATGGAGGCTATTGATTAAAATGGTTGCCTTGAAGTTAAAACTTCCTGTATTTGATCTTGTCCTCTAGTCATTGTCTATTTCTGATCATAATGTGTTTGTTCGTATACAGAGACTCCAAACAAACGATTCTTGTGATTCTTCACTTCTAAGTTTAGACATCCTAACTAGACTTCTCTATTTCTGCTCACCTCTTCACATATCAGTGTACATTCAGGTTGATTTTTTTCCCTTCTCTTTCCTCCACAGTGTTTTTTGTTGGCTTGCAGGTGTCCACGTACCACTGGCCTTGCACACAGTGCAAATTAGTAAAAGAAACCAATGGCCCAGCATGACATAGTTAAAGTACTGACATTGGCAGGCTTTCCAGAGGGGCCGTTTGTGTCAGAAGCACACCATGAGGGCTGTCCGGGTTGAAAAACCTATTTGTTTATCCCTGTGTGCGGGCCTGCTACAGAGCAGAGGCCTGCTGCTTGCCTCACACTAGGGACCCAGGCTGTTGCCGCTAGCAACAGATAAAAATTGCTGTTAACCACAGCAGGGCCCACAACACATCAATCATGTGGTCCAGATAAAGGCTTCAGGCTTTTGGGGCCTATTGAATGGTGGTTTTAAAATAATTTCCAGTGACTGAACACCCTATGGTTTAGGCCAGAATAATTCAGTGAAGGAAACTTTATTTTCACTAGGACCCCTTTGATTTTTGTTTTTAAAGGGGATGCGTTTAAATCCATTAACACAAAGGCAATTGTGGAAGAAGCCATTTGAATAAAAGGGCAACATGGTGAATTAGAAGAGGCTTGGCTTAAAAAAAAAAAAAAAAGTCTGCATGGCCCAGTCTAACAAAGTTCATTCTTAATTGCTGTTACCACTTAGCTTTCCACTTGCATTTAATTCCGGTGTGATTGAACACCGCACAATATACGTATTTTGCATGCTTTAATGTAGCCTTGGTATTTAAAGTTTAACCCTTTGGGGGAGATTTAATTCTTTTGACAGATGCCCATTGCACACACACTGCAGAACCTGTATAATCACATATGATCTTAAATAAGTGCTATCAAAACCATTGTCAGATTATTTAGCCAATTTTTTATGACCACAATATAGCCTACATGTGCCTGCCATTTGATTTGTAAGCAACAAATGAAATGAAAAGCATTCTCTGAAAACAACCTGGCCTGCACTAATGGCATTACCGTACCCTATCTTTTTATTTATTTTCAGAAAATACTCTAAACATTATTACATGGATTGGCTTGATGTGTACTCAATAAATAACTAAACTAAATATGCTCTCTGTACACGATATCAGTCTCAAAATAAAGGCCTGGTCTTTTCACTGCTCGTAAATGTGCTCTAGCTACCGCAGTCTCCTTCAGTTCTGCCCTTGAACCCTAAAGTCTCTCCCAGCTCTGGTGTGGAGCAGCCGCCGTCTGGACACTCCTGGCAGAAAAGCCGTTGTATTTGCTTATGCAAACCGCTTTTAATGGCTACTTATATTGCTTTCCATTTGAGCTCAGCTGCATTAGTTTCTTGTCAACATTTTCAGGCTCTCAATTGCTTGGTTCTATCATCATGCAAATGAGCAGATACTTTGGGCTCGTGGATTTGACTGGGAGTGTTTTAACTAAAAGGGCCGGGAACTTTCTTTGATGAACAATACATTCACTCTTCACTCCTGTTTTAGGTCTTAACACTGAAGTTCATGTGAGATCACTATTGAATAGACAGTGATAGAAATATATCTATTAAATATGTTTTGTTTTAATATATCATTTGCTGTAAAGCCATTCTGTTCTATAAAATACAATATGCTTGTTATTCCCATGAGGAATGTTAGTCAGTTAAACGATACCTCCTTGTAAAGAGTATAGCAATTTAATATATACAGTAAATCCTTGCGTTTAATATGGCACGCTTTTACAAATCCTGTTCTAAACTTAGTTGCAGTTCCATTGAGTATTATGTGCCGGCTCATGATAAAGTATAATTAGCATAGTTAGATTGCAGTCATCCTATAATTGTACAAGTATTTAATCAAATAATAAAACCTTTGAAATAGTTAATCTGATTGGAGATGTGGCTGTGTGCATGACAATACAAGAACTGAGAGACGGATTCGCTTTTTGCTTTGTTTCATGAGGCTGAGGATCAACACAGTGGCAGCATTTAGTCTAATCAAGAAAAAAAAATAAAGAGGGAAAATAAATACTTAAAAACTGTGTTAAAACCTCATTATGCTGGCTGTGCCATCTCATGTTGAAGAGAGGCTGGGAAGCAGGAGTTTTGATGTGAACTGATATAACCCTGCTCACTTGCCTCAGCGCTGTCGGGCACGATTTCATCTGCTACGGACTTTTAACAGGGAAGTTAATAGCATGTACAGCTCAATAAAATAAAAAAGCCAGGCTTTACGGCTTCATGGAAGAGCAGTATTTTTGTATTAAAAATGGCGCCTCTCTCTTTAGCCTGCGGCTTTTATTTTTTATTTTTTTTCTCCCCCTTCCCTTGGCCCAGTGTCTTCTGCAACCTGATTATACAGTACAGAGAGAGCAGTAAATCACATGGATTTATTACATTGCAGCTTATTAATTCAACACCACACATTTAAGAAGAATCTGTGGTGTTTAAAGGTACAGAATCCCCTGCTGGATGTTTACAACCCAGTCCCTCTTGAAAGACACTGGCCTTACGAGTCTCAATGGCCGACTTCCAGGGAACCAGGATTCTTGGTTGTCACTCTTCAGCCTCATTGTGCTCACCATAAAATATCCCTACTTCACCACATTTTACTGTCTTGGGAGACGCAATTGATATTTGCTCCATATTTAAGGAAAACCCGTTAAGCCGATCTGTCTCCAAGATTTCAGTGAGTAATTTCTTTGAACAAATATAAACCACTTACTAAGTTGAAAATACCTGTGATGGATACATTAGGTATAATCCATGACCTGTGGCCAGCCTCCGCATTATTAAAAGTACAAAACAAAACCGACAGGTTGCTGGAGGCACAGCGTAGACCTTTCTTGCTTAGACAAAAGACCTGCGGGCCCTACTTAAGCCCAAGAGCTTCCATTGAGGTATAAACAAAGCCTGTAATTCAGTAGAGCCCGAGGCTGTCAGATCTTACATTGAAATGAAAATGTTTCTTTTATAGACCAGGTGGATTCCAAGATTATAATTTTTTTGTTTGTTTCTGGGTGGGAAGTGTGGAAGTTGTTGTAAGAATATATATATTTATTTAGTTTTTTTCTCACCTGCGTCAAATGAGAGTTGGTTCCTTAGTTCTACACATGTCCAGGGCTAAGCAGAAAAGTACTACAAATCATTAAATTTAGTATTTTAATCACGCAAGACTGTAACAGCCCACATGTTCAGTTTAGCCTGATATTATATCCTGTTTCCACCACCAAAAAGATGAAAGATGAAGAGGCTTGAATTTTTTATGCAACTGTCTGAACTGTAGGACTGTGATTTAGGGATTGATATATGAGTAATAGAGAGGGGGGAGAAAATGCAAATGGTGGCATATCCGGGTCCTTTTGGATCTCCTCTGAATTCATATGCGACTTGTTTGAAGAAGCTCATGAAGGCTTACCGAGTCCCCCAATGTATGTGTGCATTCATAAAGTAACTAAGTAGGTCATGTTTTGCCTATCGTTTTCTAATGACTCACGAAATGTCTTTGTCAGCATGTAATTTCTTCAGTCTAGCTGCCATACCTCAGAGCCTTGCTCCTGGGCCTCCTGTTTAAACGCTGTCGTTTATTTTTATTATCGTTTTTTTTTTTTTTTCATCCCCCCCCCCCCTTTCTCCAAGATAATAGACATGAATAACCCCCACCCACCTCCATCTGTCTCTCTTTAAGCACTTGCAGGTAAGGTAGCAGATTACAGAAAGAGCTCTATAATTAGCCTGCCAGGTGATACTGTTCTGTTTACGAGGGAAATAACTGTTAATGACAGCATGGTGCCCTCCCTGGGGGCCTCTGAAAGACTGCGCAGCCGAGAAACCAGGGAGGAGCCCGATGTCTTTATTAGAGCTTCTTTAACTTCTCCCCCCCCCGCTTTGTTTTGTTCTATGTTAAGCATCCGTATTGAGCTGTGGTTTTTGAATGATAGCTCATAAGCCACAATGCAGTGTGTTAGCGGCGTCCTGCTGTGGTTAGTGACTCAGGTTATTAAAGGTGTTGAGCAGGTACAACCCATTTCCTGTTATGTGAGAGCATTTATGAAATGTTTTTTTTAGTTATTTTTTTTAATAGCTGTGAGCTTATTTATCAGTCTTAAGACAAGCTGAAGGCCAGTGTTTATTTAGTGTTGTTGTTTCTATTCACACTTTTTTTTTGTCGTTTAAACGTTATCCGGTTCACACTGTTTAAAAAAAAATTGTGATTCCTCAGAACTGTGCATAGCCGCAGTGTGGAAACTGAAACGGACACTGCCCGATATTGGGGGGAGTGTGTGTGTGCCCATCCATCATCTTTACTGTACGTGCTTTAACACACGCTGTGCAGATTTTTCAGAGAGTTAGTTTGTCTTTAGATAAGGAAGCATAATTGTATTCCTGTTTCCCCCATTTACCAGTATCCTGACCCCGTTTTAAAAACAAATCTGTGTGCTTGACTCGGTTTTTTCGGAATATATACATTTGTTCCTAGATTATCTGTGGCTGGACTGGTTTTGTTTGTTTGATTTATTTATTTACCAATTTTTTTTATAAAGTATTTTCTTAAAAAAAAAACTGAAGCTGCCTCACAGTTTCACTCACTCGCTTCTACAGACGGTGTAAATCATCTGGTTGTTTTTCAGGTTTAATGAAAAGTGTTTCTCTGGGGCTCTTTTAAAGGGACACCTGTTGATTAAGGCTGCCACCTGTTTCAGAATATCTGTTTTCTTATCCACAGATCTGAGGAGAGCGTATCTTCTCTGTCTGAGTGATTTTGTTGTCGTGGTGTTTTTTTTTTGTTTTTTTTTTCCTCTTTGAAGGCCTCATCTGATATCAATCCAGAATTGCTTCATGTTCGTTTTTAGGACACTGACAAGGAGTACCCCAACAGAAAGCATATCTGAATATCTTGCTTAAATCACTACAAAGGGAAACGTACACCTCTGGAGCTCATTGTTAGGATGGTATTCTGCCAATGTTAACAGACAGAGGTAGTTAATTAGTCTGGTGGTTCTCTGAGACCATCCGTCTCCCACATTTCTATGTTTAATATCAGATTTCTATCTTCTCCGTACAGCATGACATTCCATTCATATCCGCGGCTTGATTGATGGGACAACCCATGTTTTTAAAGCACAACTGCTGTCATTTTCCTTTCTTTTAATTAGCAACATGTTCCTGGATGAACATCTTCTGATTTGATAATGAATTGTTTTGTTGTCAGCTTCACCTCTGTGGGATATTTCACGTTGAAGTATGGAATTCCATTTGGAACCTTTTTGTGATGTCATTCTACAAAATAGAGTGGAAATATATAGTGTGTCTTTAAAATGGCAGAGCACTCCTATCTTCCAGCACCTTGCAGTCCCTCAAGGCCCTGGAAATCATCACGGTTTAAAAATCATTGCCATGTATGCTTTCCTGAAAGAGTGATTAGCATTTTTAGTGATGCAGCCTAATACAGCTTTGGGAGTGGGCTTCTGAAAACAGTTCCCACGGCAACATTAGTTTCAGGGAACCCCAGAAACTGCCCCATGCAGGCTGTCAATAGTGGGATTTTCAATAAGGTAGCCCTTTGTGCGGCTTTGGATCCCTCGATATCGAAATATTGGTACTGCTCGTTGTTTATTGGAACGGCCGTGAATATATATCCCGAGGCCCCTGGAAATGGCAGAATCTACAATGCGGCTCCCAATGAGATGCATGCCCCAAACACTGGTCCCGTTTCAACGCGAGGATTAGCCAGAACTTTCCCCCCTCAGCAGCCGGTCTCACTGCAACTATCTGCCTGGAGACAGAAGATCAGCTCCCAGCTCTCTTTCAGAGACAGAGGTTGGGTCTCAATCCTGGCACTTCCTTCATCATCGCTGCCAGATGGGCCATGTATTAGATTTCAACTCCCTCAGTGAGAAGGAAAACAGAAAGAGGGGGGGAAAAAATGAAAAGAAAAAAAAGTAATGGTTTTTGTTTTCATTTACATTGCAAGTTATTACATTTTAATGTAACACCTCTGGGACCTGGAAGCATTAAATGGCTGTTCTTGAATAATCGACACTAACTGCTAGCAAATGCTGGGGAGAAATGAAATTAGCGAGCACAGCAATTTGGCACAGTGATTATTGGCTCCTTCGAGGTGGTTCCTGATGATTTAAGAATGCTAACATTTAAGCAAGTCAGATCTCATTACTCTTCAAGGTTAAATCGAGCAGCTTCAGAGAGAAGGAGCATCAAGGGGAGAAATGAGTTCTTAAGGGTTTTTTTTTTTTTATTAATAGAGTGCTGGTCTTGTCCCAGAACTTAGTGATCAACTTCATAAAGGGTGACAGCGCGGATCAGACATCAATGAGAGGCAGTGACACTTTTAAACTGACTTTAATTCATTCATCGGCAGTCCATTTTATGAGCTTTAATATCTGCTTGGCCAGAAGAAGTCCCTATCTTCATTTTTCGTTCGCCAAAAGAATCGGGTCGGCGAGAGGTCGTGGATTATGGCAGCCACTGCTGGAGAAGTCTGAAGAAACGGTTAATCTTCAAGGTGCTGTGCAGAACATACTCCGTTCTTCCGCTCAGTTGTGTACTACTTTTGCATGTTTTTTTGTGCCTACCTATGCATTGTTAATGTAAGGAAAAATCATGCTGCCTGAAACAAATTTTTGTAGGTCAGCCAGAGCAAGCTTCCCTTATTGCCATTTTTGTGCAGCGGACTTTATATACAGTAACAATGTAGTGTAGTGACATGTGCGGCTGTGAGCTGCTCGATGCAACGTGTCCCAGAAGGATTAGATAGGTGACTGTAATGGTTTACTTCTTTCTACATGTGGCACATCTCTAATGGATGTGAAAGATTGTAACAAGAAGCTGGCTTTCCATTACCCAGTGTCAGTTTTGCCAGCTAGACCTTTAAATGTATTTACCTGACACTTGTTTGTGCCATTTGTCACCCAATTCCACGAGCTTCAGCTTGTGAAATGACATTTGGGGTAGGATTAGGTTGGAAGTGAAGAATTTAAATGCAGATGCACTTACCCTAACTCACTGTGATGAATCTGCTGTAAGTCAGTGGGGGGGGGAAGGTATTGATAAATGTTTTGACTTTTATCTGCTGCTTCTGAAGACGGCAGAAGTCAAAATTATTTGTAACAAACTCGATTTTTTTCTTTTGCGATAGCGTGGCAGTGGAAAAGATGCGTTTTAAGCTCTATACTGAATAATTTGTGGGGTGGGGTGCTTAATTTATATATTTTAATAATAATACAATAGTCATATTTACAACAAATCAACTCTAAGTTTCAATAGCGTTTTCATACTGCTCACTTCTACTTTTTCCACCAGGATTAAATGGGAAATATCAGCCCTATTAGTATTTCTTAATGAATCTTTGAGAAATGTTTTCATTATATCAGAAATATCTTTGAACTGTCTGATAAAGCTGCTCCTAATGAGAAGAGTTTCTAGAGAGTTCCTAGTGTGGCAGGTTGTGGCATTCAATCCGATCACGATAAAACTGTAGAACAATGCAGCCGAAATCACGCCGCAGCTTTGCCTCCAGCTGAAAAAACTGCGCTCCCAGTAACCCACATACGAAAGCAGACGTTTTCAGGAATTTTGTTTTCCAGTACACATGTAGATGTGCTTAAGGAGGCTTATCGTGACCAATGGGATTCTCCGTTTCCACAGCGGTAACATGGTTATCCTGCACGGGAAGAGAAATAAGACAACAACCTACAAACCACAGCTCTGATTCCCAGCTCTGAATTTACCACATGAAACATTCATGCTAAAGCGTGATTTGGAGAGATTAAAGGAGGGTTAGTTTGCTTCCAAAAGGGCCTCTGACAGTGTGAAAATGGATTTAGTGTAGCTTTCACAAATGCATTTACTAAATCCTACACTTAAAGATTTTTCACACAGCATTAGGAAGATGTTTATGTTAAGTTACAGCATTAGTGTAAGCACAAGAATCCCAAAACCTCACGCTTGAAATATACCATACAGGCAATCTGCTTTTTTCTTTTTTCCTTTTTACTGTATATTCAGAAGCTGTTTTTGAAATGTACATTCATGTTTGATGCAGTGTTTTCAGGTGTCTGTTTTTATTTATTTTCACCCAATAAACAGTGGTAAAGACGTTCTTATTTTGTTAGAAATTAGTTTGTCTATATCTATAGGTTGTTCTAGTAGGAATCCTGTGGATTCTAGGTAGATCCCATGGACTTTTCCCATCATTATTAATTAACTTTATTAAGTTGTCAGTCTGTGGCTCAGACAAAGAGGATAAGTTGATTTCCCTTGTTCCACATTTACAGACAATCACTGTGATTATTGGCATTGTTAAAGAGGGCTTAGGGAGGTGTGCATAACATCAGCTCTCTCTTTTTCTGCCGTTAGCTTCATCCAAATGGGTGGAGAGTGTAATGAATGCAGTGAAATGTAGGTACCTAGAATCCCACAAACTGTGTTGGTTTTGCATGTAGCAGTAGTGTGCATTTCCTGAAGTCCTGAGGTTCCTGGTTATGATCCCACCTACAGTGCAGATCAGCTAAGGCTGCCATTTCTGGTTTTGGTAGTCTGTCCTCTGCTTGCAGCCGACACACAGAGGAACAGCGTTACATCACTTCAGCAGCTGCTTTTTCTTCGAAGAAAATAAAAATGACAGTTGCTCGTTCACCCAAAACAAAGGCCAGAGTCCCTTTAAGATCACACATCTGTTCTGAAATTTGCCAGCACAAAGTCAATTCCTCTTTCCTCGGCTAATTTTAATTATTCACGCCGCGAGGCCTGCTGCACGCTTTATCATGTTAAAGTGCCCATGACATTACTGATGGATCAGTGATCCTTGCACGGCAAGTTATGCTAATTTATTTGGAAGGAGGCTGCCCTGATGTCTGTTTCAGGGATCAGGAAAACAGGCCCTTGAGCACAAAACCTCGGCTTACTGTACTCACCACCTCTGGCTTGCTGAGGCTGAAATGGCTTTACAAGGGAGAACAATACCCAGCTCACCTTGGAGCCAAAACAACCGGCAGGTGGCCTGAAGTGGGGCAGCACTTTAAATCAGCGTTACATTTGACATGCCAGGTCGGCTGTGGCCAGTTCATCCCCCAACAGCACAGTAGCAGATTATGGCCGGGACCCACAGGGAGGTAGAAGATGGGCTTAGGGGCTCCTGCAGGTTAGGAAGGACAAAGTCATCCAGAGGTTGTTTTGTCTCACTTACACTTCCCAGAGTCCCAGCGCTCGGCAGGAGGTTCCACATTCCCTTCTCATTAGGTTCCACTACACAAATAAATGACCTGTCTTTCAAGATGTTTCGTAATTCCTTATGGAAAGGTGACAAAACAGGAGTGAAAACATCCACCTTCCCCTGTCCCGAGTTCATCAGGAATTCTTCTACCCATTCTGAAGTCTCTTGGAATATCTGTAGTCGTATTGCTTTGTATAGATCTACATCAAGTATTGAAGTATTTGCTATGGGAAAACCAAGGAAGAAGTATTTGTTGCTGCCTTGTACATATTCTGTGTTTGAAGCATTGAATTATTGAGGTAGAAACATGGGTAGTTATTTTGACATGAAAACGAACTTTTTGGAAGGGAATAATCTTTCATTCGGTTGCCTTTTTTTGTGACTGTAATACATGCTTCAAAAGAATTTTTGCCTCATCCATCATTTTCTATTTTGGGTCAAATTACATGCAAATCAAAGATTGCTCTTCTAATCTTTTTTTTTAATCAGGTTTGCAATTTACAAGTGTGATTGAGAGTGGGAAGGGAAAGAAGAAAACAATTTCCATTATAAGTTTGTGTTTAATAGTGACAGACTCCAGCTTTGTAAAGTTTCGCGCCTTTGCAGAACCGCCTTCTCAACTTAAAAGGGCCTCTTCAGATCAAACTGTTACACCAGTTCCCACACGCTCGAACTTCTGAAATTTCACACCTGACAGCATCTACTGACAGTAATGTCTGATTAAATTTCGCCAAAAAGAAAAAAAGAGAAAAATATCTGCCTTCTATTCTCTCCAATAAGGTGCTACGCCAAAGACACTCTCCACACGTTTTCAGGCACTATCTAAAAACCAAATACAGCACAAAAGTTGACAAAACCCACAGTAGGGATAAGAGGGGCTACTAGGTTGTTCATTGTGTTTCACTCCTAATGCACTGTAGAAACAGAGCTGTGAGTTCAGAGTGTTGAGCATTTATTTAAACAGTACTGAGCCTTTACTCTTGTGCAATAGTTATTCTGCTTCCCAGTGTTGCTCACCTTGAATGCAAATGAATAAGCAACTCAATAAAAGTGTGAATCGATAGGATGAGATATACAAGCACTTTATATATCACTGTGTTAAAGAATGTATTGATTTGCTTATTTTAGAGGCGTCTTTAGAAGCACAAATTATACAGAGTTTACCCACAGACTGCATAAACATACAGCTCTGGAAAAAATTAAGAGACCTCTGCAAAATTATCAGTTTATTTGGTTTTACTATTTATAGGTATGTGTTTGGGTAAAATGAACATTTGTGTTTTATTCTATAAACTACTGACAACATTTCTCCCAAATTCCAAATAAAAATATGAATGGAATGGCTGCCATGTAGAGATGCTGATTTAAGAAAAAATTGCAGTGGTCTCTTAATTTTTTTCAGAGCTGTCTGTATATACACTCACCTAAAGGATTATTAGGAACACCATACTAATACTGTGTTTGACCCCCTTTCGCCTTCAGAACTGCCTTAATTCTACGTGGCATTGATTCAACAAGGTTCTGAAAGCATTCTTTAGAAATGTTGGCCCATATTGATAGGATCGCATCTTGCAGTTGATGGAGATTAGTGGGATGCACATCCAGGGCACGAAGCTCCCGTTCCACCACATCCCAAAGATGCTCTATTGGGTTGAGATCTGGTGACTGTGGGGGCCAGTTTAGTACAGTGAACTCATTGTCATGTTCAAGAAACCAATTTGAAATGATTCGACCTTTGTGACATGGTGCATTATCCTGCTGGAAGTAGCCATCAGAGGATGGGTACATGGTGGTCATAAAGGGATGGACATGGTCAGAAACAATGCTCAGGTAGGCCGTGGCATTTAAACGATGCCCAATTGGCACTAAGGGGCCTAAAGTGTGCCAAGAAAACATCCCCCACACCATTACACCACCACCACCAGCCTGCACAGTGGTAACAAGGCATGATGGATCCATGTTCTCATTCTGTTTACGCCAAATTCTGACTCTACCATCTGAATGTCTCAACAGAAATCGAGACTCATCAGACCAGGCAACATTTTTCCAGTCTTCAACTGTCCAATTTTGGTGAGCTTGTGCAAATTGTAGCCTCTTTTTCCTATTTGTAGTGGAGATGAGTGGTACCCGGTGGGGTCTTCTGCTGTTGTAGCCCATCCGCCTCAAGGTTGTACGTGTTGTGGCTTCACAAATGCTTTGCTGCATACCTCGGTTGTAACGAGTGGTTATTTCAGTCAAAGTTGCTCTTCTATCAGCTTGAATCAGTCGGCCCATTCTCCTCTGACCTCTAGCATCAACAAGGCATTTTCGCCCCCACAGGACTGCCGCATACTGGATGTTTTTCCCTTTTCACACCATTCTTTGTAAACCCTAGAAATGGTTGTGCGTGAAAATCCCAGTAACTGAGCAGATTGTGAAATACTCAGACCGGCCCGTCTGGCACCAACAACCATGCCACGCTCAAAATTGCTTAAATCACCTTTCTTTTCCATTCAGACATTCAGTTTGGAGTTCAGGAGATTGTCTTGACCAGGACCACACCCCTAAATGCATTGAAGCAACTGCCATGTGATTGGTTGGTTAGATAATTGCATTAATGAGAAATTGAACAGGTGTTCCTAATAATCCTTTAGGTGAGTGTATATATATATATAATTTGTTCTGCTTAAATATTTTCTTATTGGATATTTTTGTTTTCTACTTCTGCACTAGGACCATGCAGAAGCTCAAGTAACAGTGCAGCTGTCTCAGTCCTTGGTGCAATTTGCATGGAGTGATTGAAACACAGGCAGGCAGTTGGTCAATGGCAGCTAAGTTCATAAGAATCGCCCTTCTAGCGAGCTGAATTGACATATCGGCAAAGTTAGATAAATTATGTCCATGATTTTGCTTCTGTAAATCTTGAAAAAATCATCTCTGTGGACAAGAGGATCTAATTGTAAAAGTGGTTGTCTGTGCTGTAAGTGTTTAATCAATGAATTAAGGACATTCAAAGAAAACTGATTAGATAACACATCAATCTTCATGATGCGAACAATTTGCAGACGTTTGTTTTCGATATTGACGAGTTAGCAACTGGTTTATCTGGCTGTTGTGAAGGGAAAGATATCCCCCAATAAGGTTTTTTCTTGATAGAAATGAGGCAGTTATTTTTATTTAATGGTTGCAACCAAATCTTTGATATAGTTTTTTTATATATTCTACATCTGGCTGTTTTGTTTTAATATTAGATAAAAAGGGAAAGAAAACAAAGAACTCCCCCACCCTTTGCATAGCGTGTTTGTCATGAGTGGGTCAACAACACACAATCTCCCAGGGTGTGGGATGGGTTGGGCTACACGTAGGCCACTCGTTCTGGGAACTCAGTCAGCCCGGGAGTCCCGTCCCCCAAGGAAGCAGTGCGGCGCAACACTGCGATTACATCAACACGAAGCGCCAAGGTCTCCGAACCATTTGAATATCAGTCACTCCACAGTTCCACAAGCCTTATCTCATCTGTGTTGAAAGAATCTTTCTCCGTCTCCCTCCACCATCTCCTTTTTATCCCTATTTTGTCAGAAGTGCATAACAATACTGCCGTAATGCTGTGGCTAAATGCCTCTTAATTGCTGGAATTTGATTAAACTCTCACTTTCGCCGTGTTTTGGCCTTGGCTTTGCATGTTTCGAGAGGGGAAAAATGCACTACTTTAATTGAATGTGTTGTCAAGTGCCTGTTCATAAATATTTAAATAATCTAAAGGCCTTAAAAAAAAAAAAGTCACTAACTAATTGTGTGCAACTAAATCATGGCAAACACCACTGACAAAAGCTTTTCTTTAATTGCTATTAGGTCTTTCATCCCATAGTATCTAAAGCCATTCAAACCTATTAATAGTGTTGGTATCTCTTAAATCTGACAGTTGACTTTCCATCCACACCTGGACTGCCAAAATGGTTCTGCTGTCTCTTCTACTCCTACAAAACAGTTGACCATTCCTACCGTTTAGCCGATATATACATTGCTCAAGCATGCTTTTAAGAATAGGTTTGTGTCGCTTGGTACATTTCTTTCAGCAGTACTTGTCTGTTACCACACTTTTTCTATTTATTATTATTATTACTGTGCCGTGTTCCTTTCATGGATGTGTATCATGTGGTTTGGCTCACCTGTCTTATTTGTTTTGTCTGTTGACTCTCTGGCTGAAAATTCCCTGCTTCCTGAGTAGCATAACCGTGGGCCTTCATTGCTATGACTGTTCAGTCACATCTCATTAGGCTGTGGTTTTCACAACTGACACAAAATATCGGTTTTGCTGATGAGAGTTGTACAACGTCTGCGGTGAAATTAACGACAGAGAATTAAAAGCTGGGGGTGAGCGAGAGAGCAACATTTAGACAGAGGGGGAAGGGGTCCTTTGCTTGGGTCATCTGAAGACATGAACATTTAGCCCTAACAGGATAGTTTTGTGACTGGCAATTTTTCTGACTCCTGTCCTGTACTGTTATTTGTAGAGTGATTTTAAGAGACTGCATCGGAGGCATGGTACTGTAAAGCCAGGCAATGGAAGGAATGTGGAAAACAGTACTGTAACATTTAGCCAGCCATGTTCAAGAATGAAGCCTTAAGGGTAATACTAGGCCTTTCATAAGTTGCAAAGATGTAATTAGACAAATTAGCTCAGCAGACACTCTTGTTGTATCCTTAATAGCTGCGTGTTGCTTTGGTTGATAATTAGCATGGAGTTATAAAACCACGCATTGTTCCCCGGGCTGTACATCCACAACCTGACAACCAGCAATGAATAATTAGGGATAATGTATCCGCTAGGCAGAATAAAGAAAGAACATTTTACTCTGAATGACAGTAAAAAATGTACACTGGATACCTCTCTCAAAGTTTCGCAGTGTGTTAAGACCTGCTGTTTGAACCATTACCATGTTTAAAAAAAGGGAAAAAAGCACAGCTGCAGTCTTCCCTTCTGAATTCGCCGATTAAATTTCCAATATAGCCGCGCTTTTAATCTGAGCTTTGCGCCTTCGTTTCAATATCAGCTTCATTGAAGAAACAGACACCTTTTAGAGCTGAATGAGATGCAGGATATAAACAGAGGTGACTAGTTTTGGAAAATGATGGATTTCACACTTAACTCTAATAAAGCATCTCATTGTCTAAAGATTGCATTATTTCGTTTGTAATTACTGTATTTGCCCGTCTTTGTGATGTTTCCGACCCTCTGCATCAGTGGATCATAATATATTCTGTGCTCGGGCTTAGTGCGCCTACTGCGTGACTTTCAAATCTGAATATTAAATCAGCCCCGATAACAAAGCTGATTGGGGTCACACTGCAGATGTGGTTTCATAAAATGTCCTTTAACTACTTGTTGTGCATTAAAAATGTAAAGACAGTGATACAGCAAGAGAAATCTGGAGGTTAAAATAATGTAGAAAACCTAGATCTTACTAAAACCATTTTGATGTCTCTTAAGTGGAATGTGTTTGACGTAAATGCCAAAACAAACATTAGCTGTGATTTCATAATAATCATAATAATACAAGCAATGTAAGCTAGATAGCATTGGACTAAAAGATGCATCTATCAGCTTTGTTGGCTACACATGGATAATTGTATGTATTATGCGGTCTCCTCATTGTTTCAATCAGACCTTGCACTGTTATATACAACTCAAAGAAAGCAAAACGCTTCTATTAAGTATTACTGGTAATGTATATTAGGAGCAATATAATCCTTGTCCTAATTGTCAGAGAAGCCTGCACAATACAGCAACCTCCTTGATCTGGAAACCAGGTGATCTCAAACAAAGCCTGGAAATGGATAGCAGAACATCCACCTTTGTGAGAGAAAGCGATAACACCGTCTCAGTGGGAGGCAGAGGGGGGGAAACTTCAGCCGGAGGCGAATCCCAAACCCAGATTAATGAGAGCCTGTTTTACGAAGGTTGCAAGGGAAGTCTCGAATAAAGGAATCGGAGCAGAAGGCAACCTTGAGAGTCCGGCGGCTCTGACACGTTCTCCCAGGTTCAAATAAGAGATTTCCTGCACAGCAATGAAGGAAAAGAAATCAAAACCTAACCACCAGTCACAAGTGGGTTATTTCTGCAAGTCTATCAGTTTGTACCTGAAGTTGAGTAACAAGTTAGTTCATTGGTTGTTGAGTAAGTGCAGGCAGGTCAGGGAAAATCGCAAACTGTTTTATGAGGGTAGCCACTGGTGCAAATTTAAGTGAAATATATTTTTCTTATGCATGTTATGTTGTTGCTGTTTGACATTCAATGAGTAAAATGCCTCCTAGGATTATTCTGTTAATGTATTTAGTTAATTTAGGCTTACCAAAAATACACTGGAAACAAATGGTCATTTTAATGTATTTATTTCTGTCCGTGCTTTCCCATCAGGCAAAAAGCCGTACCTGACTTGGTCAAACATAGTCTCCCCTCGACCCAGTTTTCAGCTTGGATGAAGAGGGCAGAATCTGTCATTCGAGGTTCTTATTCTCAAATACACCTTTACAAATCTGCTTTTTTTAAGAGGATTATTTTCTGCTCTGTAGCTATCGTCCGATCGTCACTATTCCTAAAACAGCAAAGACAGTGATATTCTGGATTCATTTTAATACGGCGTCAATTTCGGAAGGCTGCTGAAAAGCAAATTGAGGGATGTGGGACAAAGGCTATGTTTCTCTGGTGAGCGTGTTTCATAATTCGCAGTTCCCAAAACACTGGAGACTGGTTTTGCAGGGTCATCTGGGAAGTACAATGTGGAGTTTTGTCTCAACCTGCAATCTAGATCACTGAGAATGATAACTCTGTGTGGTTTTGGACATTTAGGAGTTTATAAATTGACCATTTTATATTTATAGTTGCGTTTTTATCTGCAGAACATAATGGCAGTTGAGGACATTGATAAGATGAAAACCCTGCATGCTGGTTTTACAAAACTTTTCCTATAAATAATAGTGCCACAGGGCTGAGGGTCACATTCCAGTCAACCCACATCTAATCTGACCCAGACGCAAACAAAACCCCGTACAACCTGCACAATTACCTCGAATTCAAGGTAAACAATGGCATGCAAGGAAATATTTCGCTATCACTTGAATTTTTGGGTTATCTTGGAAATGCCAGACTTTGTTTTTCTTTTTCTACCAAGGTGGCCATGCAGGCATCTGAAGAAAGACTGTAAAAGAGTTAGTGATGAAAAATATGTTTCATTTAAACAGAAGAGCATGATTGTGACTCCTGAGGGTGACAGGGCACATCCTTTCTCTTTTGTTGGCTTTAGATTTTCCACTGGTTTAGAGCCCCTTTCATCTCAGAGCTCTTGTACGCCCATGGCACTTGTAAGATAATTTGATTTTAGCTTTGCTAATAACTGGAGTTAGCCTTAAGAAACTGATAAATAAAATCTTCCCAGCGTCTGGTTCTATTGTTGGCTAAATGAAAGCGCTTGACTTATTTCCTCCCATGTGAAGGGGTATGAAATGTTGATTCCATGGAGAGGGCATTTTCACTGTCTTTTTGTTTGATTGTTCGCTCTCACAGAAACCTGAGTGGAAATGGAGGCGTGTTCCCCCTGGATCCAATCAGCTAGACTATAAGGCCTTTAAAATTACTTAGGAGGTAATTTCGTTAATATTTTTTTTTCATCGCCTGTGTAAATGAAAATGCGTCCCTGTTGACACATTCAGAGCGTGCAGCATTTTATTAACGAGAAGTGGAAAGTGGTAATGAAGTGTGAACACGCTGCTTCCTTCAATTTAGAGCAGAGGTATCACTGATTTTTTATGGTTTCAGATTTCCACTTTACTTAATGCGATATTATTATTTTATCCAGCCGTAGCTCAAAATTAACTTTGGCATTCATTTCCCATTTTTTAAATCAATTTTTTCCCCTTCATTAATATTGTAAGAAAGAGGAGTTTGATTTTCTATATGCAGAGATCCATTTGTGATATATTGTGTTATTATTTCTACACTAGAAAGCTGTACTATATATGATATATTGTACCTGAGTAACATGGTTTTCTTCTTTTGTTCTTCTTAAAATTAAGTTAATGTGGTAATATAGGAATATTTTGATTATGAGAGACACTGCATCAAATTATCTATCCATCCATCCATCCATCCACCCACCCATCCATTTTCAAAACCACTTATCCTGGTGAGGGTCGCGGGGAAGCCGGAGCCGATCCCGGCAGGTGCATCAAATTATAATTTGTATAATTTCACCCATATTTCAAGGTTTAAACTTGCAACTGAAGTAGAAGTGTCACTAGTTTTTTTCTTCTTTAAATAAAAAGACGTTTTTCTGGATTCCCCATCCACTTCCTCAGTTGTGGAATTGTCTGACGCCGACATAGCAACCAGTCTGCTGTAGGCCATAGCATCAGATAGATTTATAGGCCTCTGATCGACCTATCAATCCTGAAATCCGGGAATGGCTGAATAGCAAGACTCGCACCTTTCCTGATCTAATAGACGCTGAACACGTGCGGGTAGGACAGTCGAGCCCTCTCTGAGTCAAGCTGTTTTAAATTAATATTGCCAGGTGGTGCTCTCTCTCTGGAGAATAGCGCGAACACACGAAGGGGCCCATTTTGAATGTTGACTCATGTTTTTGAAATCGTTCCTTCTTTTCATGCGGGGCGTGCGGAGAGTAAGTAAGTATGTATCCATCTCTTGTCATATTTAATGTCAGGCTTTATCTCGAGCTACGACAAGCTCAAAGGAGTTAGCGGAGCAATTACCGTGGCACACATTAGCTGGGAAGAGACCATTTGCACTCGCTGATGAGAAATCCCGCTGCTTTCTTTATGTCCCTGCTCTTAGCACCTACAGACCCCCCCCTCCCTCCCCTGCCGCTCCTCTCAGCCCTTCCCCTTCCCCCATCCCCTTCTCCTGGACACCTATAATTAGGGACTAGAGAGTAAACCGCATCAGAGCCATCCGCGCAACGCGTTCACAAAAGGGATAATCACAGTATTTAGAAGACGTGCCTAACTATAGGGTAAGGCGATGCATCACAAGTAACTCCTACCCTCCCCACTCCCTTATCACAAGGCGAACACAAAGGGGCCTGGGGACGGCGCGCTCATACTGGGCTGAGCGGCGCTGATGTGCGCATTATCCCTCGTCGCCTGTGGCTGCCGCAATTGGTAAGCGACACATGTCGAAATGACAGGTTCGGTTGACAGCTGATGCCTGTGGGCGATGTTAGCACCCCGCCTATTTAGCCATTGTGTTTTCTGTAAACACCCATTATTGCAGCTCTGGAAACAAGAAAGGGAGCAAGGCTGAAGAGAGAGAGAGGGAGAGGGAGAGGGAGAGAGAAGCAGCCACATTGGCATGTGTTTTGGTGCCACATTCAAATTGTCTTCTTTTCCAAAGGCGCTGCTACAGGTGCCTTAGCTTAGGTCTGTCTTTGATTCGTCCCTCTATTTGTGCAGCTTCTACAATCATTCGCTGATGTTCCCTCATAACATAATTCAAACCAGAGTGATTTAATTCCTAAAAAGCAAGCAGGGGCGTACTTTTATGTGACAATGATGTGACTTGCCACAAACGAGAACGACTGTGCTGAAAGGGTTAACCAGACTGTGCAAATTGTGTCTCTTTAAACAATGGCAGCATGAGACAGAGCCAAATGTATACAGTAATTTAAATGCATTCACAGCAGTGGAGCCAACAGTCGAAGGCAATTTTTCTTTTTAATTCCCACACTGAAAAAATGTTACAGCTCCGGCAGCAAATGTATTAACATGCTTTGGCGCTCTGCTCCTGTTAAGTGTTGTTATTTATCGCTAGCCATCACTTTTGACACAATGGGTTTGTCACAAGAACATGGGGTAATGTGTATTGCCTGGCTGTACCAACCCACAAGAAGATGTGCGCTCACGTCCTCACACCCACACACTATCCGTGCAAGCATAGGTTTGCAGCTCTGAAAAACGAAAGCCACAACTTCATCTTTTTGTAGCGATTTAATGCACATGCAGCCTGAGCTTTGGTCTCTGGACACCATTTTGTTTCCTATTGTTTTTTTTTTTGTTTGTTTGCTTCTTCGCCTAATGTTACCTTGGAACAAATTAAAGCAATTGTTCCTTTTTGTGTTTGTTCTTGCTGGGTGAATTAGTTTTGGCACAGTTTGGAGTTCTGAGGGTTTGGTTGTTTAAAGCTCTGATTGAACTATTGTTTGAGGCGCTTTCTACTGATCTAAATCGGGGTTTTAAAGGAACAGCAATTGGACAATGGTGAAGACAGACGTTTCCTGCTTGGTATATTTTACTTGCTGTAATAATTCTCTAATTTCCTCGCTTTTCCGCCCTATTCGTTTTCACACTCCATAAAACGAATTCACAGACATCAAGGTAACATTTTTCACATGATGTGTGTCTACCTTCTAGCGAGCATAGCCAGACTACCACCACACACTTAGTATGTTGTGCTATAGATGACAAAATTACCATTAATTTACATTTACTCTGCCATCAGATTGCTTGAAATGAGGGTAAAACACACTATAATTACAGCTGTTGTAGAATAATTGTGCGCCTGTACCAACTCTTGAAAGTACACTATAATACAATCTGTTTCTAGTTAAGTTTGATTGACATCATAAATGCTGCTAAATATAAATGTGTGTATGTATTACCACCGAACAACCTGAACAACATGAACAAATAATACAATACAATAATAATAATAATAATAAAAGTACGTTTTGGAAGGAGTTCAAAATTATCCTAAAGCATTGAATTTATACTGGTATGTTGGAAATTGGAATCATTTAAAAATATTGGCTAAATACGCTCAGTTTTTAATTTAATATTTTGGCTAATTAACTGCCACACACACGCGCACACAAATAATTGCTATGGTTTTAGGGACATATTGTCATATGTTGAAAGTGGGCAGCAGTAAATTGTGTCCAGTGATTAAGGAAAAGGGATTGTTTCCAATAGCGACTGTTTACCCTGAGTAAGTTACCGAACCTCCTTGTTCTCTGTCCTGCGGGTGACGTAGCACCGGGGACCTATTACAAGTGACTGTGTGGCAGCAATTGATGATGTACAGTTTGCCCTCTAGTCTCGGTAAGTCGCTTTGGATAAAAGCATCTGCTAGATGATTAATTATATATAAAAGGAGGGAGCTGGAGTGCTGAGGGCAGGTAAAGTGACTCCTAAAATAACTCAATATCTTCAGTAGAAAAATGCATTGTTGTTTTAGTTTGTTTGTCTTTTGTGTGTGTTTGTTTTTATTTATTCTTTAAATCATTTAATTGAATATAAATGTATTTTAGCTTTTCTATAGGATCAGGCAGTTCTCTTGTGTAGCTAGGCTAATAAAGCCAATTTGACCACCTATTTCAGGAATTCAGTATTGGCAACTAGCTCACTTTTTAGATTTGACTTCCCTATAGTAGATGGATTGTGACTTTCAACTCAATGCGGTGCAAGTAAGACATTGTTGTGTCTACAAAAGTTCAGAGGGACGTCTGATCAGAGTGCCCTCCCTCTGACTCTTTCCTTGCATTATGGGAAAAGCATAATGTAACAATCCGGTCAGATGGAAATAATTATTTGATTCTTAACTCGAAAGGAAATAATTTCATATCACATAAGCAAATTACCAGTCCTCCAAATATTTAGAGAAGGGGACTAAATTCGGGTCCTGTTTCCTGTTCGGAAGTACTAATTTGAGATTTGAAGAAACCGAGAGAGGGGAAAAAAAAAGATAAGAAGAAAGTAACCAAACCTGGTGACCTCTAGCCGAGTGCCAAGAAAGGAACTGGATACAGCTCTCACCTCAGAATGCAATTTCGTGAGCCAAACTTGTTCTCTTGGAGAAAAGGAAGTTGCTCATTTTGCCACTTGTTTCTGCGACTGTGTGAGGGTGGGAAATCCCATTTTTTGCGAAAGGAAGGGAGGCTGCATATGGTGGAACAAAATACAGTTCACGTATGTATGAAACATACACAGAAATAACCATAAACTTTGCTTTAAAGCAATAGTATAACACCATTTGATGCATCTTTGTTTAGTTTGTGGACAATGGCTCGGTACTCCACCAATGAAGTCAATGCCAGATGAATACAAGTATAGTACTGCAAGGTCAGCACTCCTACCAAAAACCCCTTTAACTTCTAAGGCAATGCCTCCAGTGGGGATTCAGCTAATGTCCTCATAAGCCAAACTCAGTGTCTCTGTGCTTCACCCTGCTTAAAAATAGTTTAGTTTTTTTTCTCTCTCTTCTTCAAGCTTCATCCTGCTCCTCCTCCTCCTACTTAGTGTACTTTTAACCCATCCTGGCTCGATTACCCGAAACAAAATTATAGACCTTTCTTTAAGCAACATATCCTTGAGCTATCAACCCGATCTCTTCTTACATCTGTAAAGAGCTTTGTCATAGTTCTACTGCCCCCCCCCCCGTTATACTGCATCAAAACAGCTGGGCATCTGTTTGTAGTACATTCATTATGGTGCCAGAGTAATTAAGAGCTTTCTCCTAAATGATAGCTTTGCTTTGCTTTCAGATGTTCCTTAACAAGGCGGCCTACAAAGGTGTTAGTGTACCACATTCATCATTGTCATCTGGGGCTAATTACTGTGCTATAAATCACAACAGTGACCCGCGCAGGCCTTTCCTGTTGGGAAACGGAGCATTATTTTTAAGGTGGATTCTGTCAAAATGGAAGTATAGTTGGTGGACTGTCCTTGCAGGCATGTTTTTTTTTTTTTTTTTTATGTGGTTTGTCTGCATTATCTAGATACGCACAGTCTTCGTTCTCTTTAAAATATATATATATATATATATATATATATATATATATATATATATATATATATATATATATGTGTATATGTGTATATATATATATATATATATATATATATATATATGACCTTCAGTAATGTTATTTTACAACTACCTTGAAAACCACAGCTTAATTGACTTTAATTAAACTGTATCGAATGGTCCTAACACCTCTGTCTCTAGCCGAGTACAAGATGGTTACCTTAATGCGCTACAATCGCAGGGCTGTTCTGTAACTCCCTCAGGAGAGCTGCCCAGACTCCATCTTAACAAGGTCATACAATTCGATCTGTAATATATACATCGGTCCGTGCTCTGTGTATGATCTCACTTTGAAATTTTAAAGCTCATTAACAGCGGACACTAGCCCTTCCTCAAGATGACTGGAAGTTTTAAGTCTCTTCTGAGCAGGGGTGAATTGAAAATGAACCGCCGCCAAGCACTAACCCCCTACCCCGATATCCCCCGAATGCCAGTTTTATGAGCCAGGTTTATGACGTTCATTATTCCACTACTTGTGCCGTTTAATGGCTGCTGTAATTTTAAAGGAGGGATGTGGACGTGAGAGGATTGGTGCATCGCCCTGGCGGCACAGGCGATCCAGCCGTCAGTGGTGACCTTTTATCAAGGATTTGACAAATGATCCTACCAGTACATGAAATTCCAATCTGCTTATTTGGCCGATTTCATTTATTTTCTTGTGTTTTGTATTCATTCGGCCTTTGCTACTGCACGTATTCTTTGGCCTGCATGTTGAGCTAGCTTATGCCTTTCACCTGTATATATGTATATATGTATATCTATATATATGTGGTTAGACATTCACACCACAGTGCATAGAGGGGGAGGTCAAAGCCACACAGACACGCTCGCCCACACAAACACAAACACGTACACTGACAGATAATTCAGCTGGAAACGGACTGCAGAGTGAGCAAGTTTTGCAGTGTATTTATTTACTTCCTACTCACTTCAGTTGTTACTGTAGGACTTCAGGTCCCACAGGGCCTAGTTATGATAATTCCTCTCAAACCTGCGAACTAACAAGTGAGTCAGGAATTACGCACAAGGTCGTGGCGCGTCCAGGAAGATTTCAATTCCAGCTCAACGTAGAGAAGGATTTGTTATGCTTTTACCCTAAAAATATGTGACGAGAAAAGCCACCTTCCGTCTTTTCTGACATTGTAATATGACAACGTATGCATCAGACAGACGGGCCATAAAGGTCTCCTAGCGTATTACTTGCTTCCCAGATGTAAGTTGGATTTGAACAATATCAGTTTTACATGTACGCATTTAAAAGCAAACCACTCAGAATTAGCATGCAGTTCAGAAACAGAGCACTTTGAAGTGGAAGCCAATAGTATAAATACCTTGTATTTTTTATAACAGGTTTTACAATCTTTATCCATAACTTTAGGCACTAAGTCATAAAATCCACAGAATACTAAAAGAAGCAATTTGGTAGCAACCGGTTCCTCAGTATAATACCTGGGAAGGGTTGTTTTCGTTTTAGTAGGCCGCGGTTCTGAAGCCCTAAGCTATGTGGTCTTGATGCATTTGATTCATGTGGAATAGGGCTGCTTTTTACCCCCTGCTTGAGTATTGGAGATCAAAAACAAAACAAAACTTTCCAACCTTTCTGTAATAGCTTCTGTTTTTTGTTCTGGAATACAGAATGTAGAGTCTTTGATGAGGTTTCCTGAACCCCAAGAAATTAATAACACATTTTATGATGATGAGATCAGACAACAATGGACTTTGCCCCAAATTATGAAGTCTGGTAAAGGGGAAGTCTGGTCAATATTGGCGTCTTCCCCTTAATGGCTACAGTTTTGATTACACTACACATGGCTTTTTTGTTTAAATTGGGTCGAAACAGGAGAAATACATGTGGAAATGAGTTGTACAGTACTTTGGTCTTCAGTAATACAGTATTATGTACATAACATCAAGACAAAGGTGAACAGTGATCACTTGATGCTTGGACAGTTTGAGTTAGTATGGCGTTTCAATACAAAAGTTTTACATGGACCTCCCACTTAAATCATGTATGCAAAATTAAAATTCTATTTATATTGATATTATATATTCACTGAGTCTTCAGGGGATTTTGTACATGCATACCTTGAAAAGCTACACTCCCCTTTTAGAAATGTTTTTCTTTATCCTCCTTTAATACTTCAAAGGATAGGGGACTATCAAGTCCATAAGAAAGTGTTAACTCAATATGTTCATGTGTCCATCAAGACTGATAATGTTAATTGAGTTAGCTCTTCAGGGGGCGCCTGATTTTGCACACTCCATCATAAATTGCTCAGTAAGAAGTTGAGCCTCTTAACTAACCCTTTAACATTCGCTTTTTCTGAGGGATTGGCGCAGGTGGCATTATCCTTCCCAGCAGACTTTAATATTCTGGCCTTTCCTTTTATTTTCAGGTTACTGCATAGTGTGCGTACATCAGTGGCATTTTTGTTTGCAACGGACACATCTCTGTAAAGCAATATGATTCCACACACCTGCCCTCCAAAGCCAAACAGTTAAATAGTGATTATCTCAGGATAAATGCAATATTTAGGGAAAAGACCATTTTGCATGAATAAAGAAGAGGTAGAGATAGATCTCAGTATCTGATCCTGATAAACAAAGTGCATGTCATGGGGAAGGAGGTGTGTGCGTGTGTGCTTGTACGCGTGGTGTGCGCATGTGCGTATGTGCGTAAGCAGCTGAGCTAGTGTGTATACATTTAAAGAAATAAACAGAAACATGAAAAGAAAAATAAATCCCTTACTAATTAGAACTAATTTTCTCATGGTCAACGCAGCTCTGTTGTAGTAATATTCAATTTGTACACAACCCCCATAATTATATCATGCGTATAATGGGCAGCCGTCATTGAAATTGTGAAATGATACTTTTAAACAGGTGCGCGACCCTTGCCTGTGCACCTGGTACTTTTTTCAGTTACAATTTGCATGGGCCCCTAATTCATTTAAAGCAGATGATATCTGTGATTTGCAAAGTGGCCTTTTTGTAGTAGGTTTCATGCATTCCTAATTGCACGATTCATTTCAGCCACCCCCTCCCCCCATCTTCACACAGTCGGACAAAAAGTGCACGTATGCAGACATTTAATTTGGGCCAGAGGTCCACAGGGTTCACTGGAAGTCTCTCCTTGCATTCCGGTGCATTGACATGCAGGTCAGTTGGTTATGGCGCGCTGGCATCCTGAGCTTATATTTCAGCAGACATCAGTCCACAACAGGATACTTTTGCTTAAGTCAGGTAATAAATGCCAGGGGCTGATCAAGGCAGGATTGAACTGCAGTGTGAGAGAAGCAATTATATAGTGTGTGATCTGCTTAAACCTGCGCTTCTAGACAGCTTTGTTACCGTACGAATGCGGAAATAGGAAACAACTTTACTATTTCTGTGTTTCACTACATGCAGTGTCAGACGTCTATTAATAAACTATTTTATATGGTGTGTTCTGTCTTTGGAATTAAATATCACAATTCTTTGAAATGAATAGTAAAGAAACTGGACTATTCTTTATTTAAAAAAAAAAACATTGCCAACTGTGTCTGTGTGAGGGACAAATGTTTCCATATATTTAACGAAGGCACTGTCATTCTATTCCCCTAGGCAGAAATGTATATATTCTTCATCTAAATCCTAAAAATGAGAGCGTTCTCCCATGTAACCGTACTGTGCAGCCATTGTTGGTTTAAACACAGTCAGCAGAGAAACGACTCTGTCATTGAGAATCAATGTAATAAATTTTGGGGAACTGACCCCATAAAGTCAGTTTGACCTCCAGGTTGGGAATGCAAAATGGGCCATGGATCATTAAATTCACACGCTCGCCCTATATTTAATCGTTAGCACTCAAAAGGCAGCAGATGATGGTGATCGCTATACACTTAAAGCTTCAGCCGGGGTTTTATTGACGTACCTCCAGACCCGAGGAAAACAATCCCTAAAAAGCAACCTATGTCTTCATTGGCTATGTATCTTGAAAAGAGAAAAATGAAATGCAGCCTGGGTTTACAAACTGTGCGTTCAGCTATTTCAGGGGAGCTTACACATCCCTTATTTGCTTTCTTCTTTGCAGACGCCCTTATCCTGGACAACTTTACCAATCCATTTCACAGTTTTGTTCACTCCGCTTTGGTTTAAATTGTATTTTTCAGCCGTGTGCGCATGCATGTGTGTGTATGAATATATATGCATGTGTGGGTGGGTGTGTATACATATATTTGAATGTCATGCGATCATTTGTTTAACATGCAAATGAGTACTACAGAACAATGTACCATATACAATAAAAGTGTTCTCCGTTGATGTCCCCTAGTGAAAAACCTTGCCAGTTCGCTCCACTCTGACCTGAGACATCATTTCATTTGTCAGCACAAAGCTGGATTGAAATGCGGGCTGCTACAATGGAAAACTGGGGGTTGGCACGAATGTGGTTTGCCAAGCTAGGCCCTATGACTATCCCCTGCATTGTACACTCTTAAAACTGCGCTCAGGGCCTTTTTCCCTTCCTTATTTCTTTCTTTTTTTCTGAAGCAGTAGTGTTTCTGGGCACATTAATGCATTGCAGACGGTTAATGAATAACCCCAGAGAAATGAAACCCCATGAAGTCACATAAATAGTTAAAAAGAAATGAATTAATACATCTAAATCCCCCCAAAAAACATCTTTGCCCGTTGTGTGTAATCCAGAGAAGGGTTAAATGCCTTCCCGAGTGCAGAATGTGCACTATGGAGGTTCTTTTAAGAGCCCTCTTAAAGTCTCTTTTGTGGTTCCAGATGTTTTGTGTAGCTATTTATTTAGCTTGTAAACAGGCCGCCAAAAGCGTTCCACATAATGATGGAGAGGAGAACCGCAATTACATTGTTGTGGGGACTTACAAAAGATTGCTGCATGCTTAATGTGATTTAGTGCTGGGGGGACCCTTTATCGGCTCTGAGAGGGAGGTTTCCAAATTGAAATGCAAATCTTAACATTTTGGAATTCATTAGGGGCAAGACAGCCACCACAACAACAAAACAAAACCAAAAAAAAAAAAAAACTCCTTTAGAAAAGAGAGGGAGAATGAATGGAGCGATGGCCTGTGTGGACTGTTTTTTTTTTCTTTTTTTACTTCTTCCTCACTTGCAGGGATTTCAGCTGTGTGTGGAGATAATTCCTGTCAACTCTTTAGACGTGGTCTTTTCATGGTAATGGGTGGCTGTGTGGCATCTCCCTCATCCTGACAGGGATTTCTCCAAGGCTTTAAAAAAGGGGAAAATAAAGTTGTTCATCCTTGACTTCCATTTCTCGTTAATATCGCACAAAGCCTCTCAAAGTCTCCACACACTTCACATTAGGACTTCAGTTTTATTAATAACACTTACATTTCCTTAACCATGTTTATAGTGAAACATCTGGTTTGGGCTCTATTTCCTCCTGTCTAGTTACGCAAATTGTTATAAAAACAACACTAACCCACACAAGTGAAAGAGTGCCTGTGCATTTCTTATCGGCCTGCGTCTCTTTTCGAATTACTAAGAAATCAGGAACCTCAGGCTAGACTTATCACTACGCAATACATGTAAAGCACAAGGTCACGACAAGCCCGGTTCAGTGCATAACATTCACCACTCGCCCTCCTGAATAGTTGTCGAAAAAGCTTTCTGCGTTGGCCCAGAACCTCGGCAGCCCCGTCCCGATCTCCCCCCCACCATCCCCCCACACGTTTCCCACTGACTTGTGACAAAACCTGTTGTGCGGCTCCCACACACTCCCCTAGAGAATTGATTAAATTCAGAAAGACACAGACCTTGAACATGGCTCTCTTTGTTAAGGCAAACAAAGGCTGCCGGTAATTGGATTCACATTGGGAAAGGTATTTAAAACAGTCCAGTAACAAGCGCAAGCTGCGGGTCTGCAGCCGATCTGCCAAAGCGGGTGTTTTGTTATTTTAAAAGTGTGCAACTGAGTCACTTTTATTGCATAAGCCCTTCTCAGCGCCACGGTTCTGTCAAAGAAAAAGAAAAAGACGGATTTTTGAGATTATATATATATATATATATATATATAGGGTTTTAAATCAGTCAAACGGGGCAAGTTCAGGCCTTTTTGAAAGACTAAACTCTCCTCAGATGATTGAGTCTGTACAGGTTCTCCTTGAGGTGTGCTTAAACAAGTCATTTGCTCTGGCTCGTCAGAAAGGTATTAGTTTCAATACATTCTTTAAAAAAAAAAAATCCATCATGGAGTCATTTTAATTTATTTTCTTAAGCTAGTTACTGAATTTATCATAAAGACTGTCTGGGGAAAAGACAAACAATAAAGCTAACATATCCTGAACAACTTTCAATTAAGAAGGTCTTTTGTTTTTATTTATTTTTATTTTTAAATGTAAATGTTCTTCAGGCTTGATTACAGTGAAAAGCATCGACACCGAGGAATTCATTTATCTTTTATACAGCTGTTGTACCTGTGCTGCCGAAGAAAAATAATACGTTCCTACAGATTGTCGTTGTTTTTTTCTTTAATTGAAAAAAACGAAAAAATAGATGGATAGAGATCTGCTCCAGATGGCTGTAGTTTAGATTTTGGCCCTGGAGAGTTTGTCTAACAGTGTGTTGCTCCTGGAGAAAAGGCCAGTCAATTACATATAGTATGAACTCTGATTATCCTCGTTTTCCCAGATGTTGGCTTGATTAGATCTCTGGCTCTGTTTCCACTTACTTTGCCGACTTTGTCACTTGGCAGAAGGAAGAACTTACCTGACACGTGTCACAGTCACTCTCTCACACAAACTCGATGTAGCTGTAGAATTGTGTGATAGAAATATGTGTTAAGGTTAATTTATTTAAATGACTGGGTTAGGTTTCTTAGGCCAGGTGCTGGGGTTCATGCAAATTTAACACGGCGAAAGGTGGACTCTTTAAAGCCTACCAATACATGACTCGAGCTGTGAATCATAGTCATTGTGTGTTAAAAGTCTGTGATACCAGGTTTCAATTGTAATCCATTTCCTGCCCGCTTAAATGTTCGATTATCTGTATACAATGCGGTTCCCCAGTGTGGTTTGTGCTTACAGTTTTTGACAAGGTTAGTATCCCAGTGAACATGGCTTCTGAAAAGACTTCTCCAGGTGTAATAAATTGCAATCACCTTGACACAAAGGGAAAGGGATATGAGTCCCATTGCATAGCACTCCATCTTTACAAGCTGCGAGTCGTATCAAAGTCAGCTTCAGGTTCTGGCTATTGCAGGCTTGTTACCCTCCGAGTAGATCTGTATGAACGAGAGAGTGGATATTAAAATGGTTCTTCTACATTTCTGGGAAATACTGAGAAAATCTCAGGAAAGGTAGTAAGAAGCTGATTGGAAGAGTAAGTATGCTTAGTCATTAATGAGGGGAATTACAAAAATGAATGGTGTGCCGTATGAAATGACTCCGCCAAGCACGCCTTACTTCGAGTCTTTAATGGAAAAGAATATATATATATATATCAAGAAACTATTGCTAGTTCTTTCCTCTGTAAATGTCAGCCTGTTTGAATGTATTTGCTGTTTGAATCCCAGGTGCCTCTTCTAGGCATCCATTTCCCACTCGTCATTTTGTCACAAATCCTTTAAAAGAAATAAAAACTAGTAATAATTCAGGTCTTTTTGCCATTTATGTGAAGGAAGAACACAAAGATAACTAGAGTAATGAGCCTAAAAACCTAACAACATCAAAAGCTTACGGAGAGGAGGTTGTTTAATGTCGATTGGATGCATAGTTGCTTTAATATATATTTTTTGCACATCAATCTTTGACATACTGAAACTACCACTCTAGAAGAAGATCAAGATGCAACACAAGACTGTAAATATGGTTTAGTAAACACCGGGACTAAAAATGATGTGCGTACAGAAAATACGGGTTCCCGAGCGAGAATGTGAATGCTATAAATTAGGGGACGAGGGATTTCTAGTTTAAATATTCTGCACGCAGTGATATGTGGAGGCAGAACCTTGATTATATACTCGCTAGAAATTCATTCAGTTTGATATTAAGCGGCACAATGCCTCTCCATTGACCTTAGCTTAGTGTTTCAAGGCTTCATTTAATTAGAAACCATAAGGGACTGGGAGGCATGTTCCATGGCAGGAGAAAAGCTTTTGAAATGTGGGTGCCTGTGGGTCCAATAGCCCTTTTCACTTTCTTTCTGCAATTATTCCCATTTCCTGCATGTGGCCCTGTCACTTGACAAGTCAATTAATTGTTAATGGTTTCCCATCTGCTTTTTCTTGCCAAGATCTCGGGATTTGCCATGTCGAGGTGAAATCCAATTTCAGATCCGACACACTCCTTCAGTAACCCTAGCATCCACACTAATTCTCACCTGAAATAGCTGACCTGTAAGAGCACAGCCCGGGCTAATAAAGCCAGTTCTTTAACAACCCCTATTATTTTAGTAACAGTGCTTTCTTCTTGCTTCCAAATATTGAAAGGATTTATCGCCCTTGGTGACTGGGATAAGAACACAGATTGATTACATTGAATGCCTTTCAAGCTACAACTGCTGTAGCCTTTGCTAAGTAGAAACTGGCACTGTGTACAACATTTAAAAAAAGAAAAACCGAGAAAAAAAAAAAAAAAAAAGCGGTTTCTCATTCCTTGCCGTATTGTTTGTTGGTGACAGAAGTTATAAAAAGGGTCCTTCCCCGACTTCAAAGATGTAACCCAAGCCTGTGTTTTTCACAGAAGACGCAGCTTTGTGGTGTACAACGGGACCCGTGCCGCGCTAAAGTGCTAGAAGGGATATTTGCAGTACTTTCTTTTTCCTTTCTTCACCACAAACCTTGCCCCATCTGACTAGAAAATCTAGAGCTTAATAAATATTTATGTTAGTAATTACACTATGTGCATTATTAATTGAGCTATAATTTCTCTGATAGTAGATCTAATTAGTAAAGGAAATTAGTTTATACTAATAATATCCATCGTTATAATTGCATTTTTAAATCTCTCTGAAGCCTTTTCTTTTTTAAAGGAAAAGCGCACATTAGTGCTGCATATACAGATAGATACACACATAAAGGTTATATATAAATACCAACGTATATGATTCCAGATTCCAGACTTCCATTAATATCAGGTTCTAGAATGATTCCAGAGTGGAGTTTTTATGAGTTTTGTTCTGTCTGGGGGGGGGGAAAGGTAAGTTTTGACGTCCATTCTTTGCCAAGCCACTGAGGTATGTGCACGAAACTCGGCATTATGATAAAGCGCTCTCTTGTGCTCACCCTACTTTTGCACGGTCTTCCGCCTGGTGCACTCCCACCCCAGCAGCCTGCGGAAGGCCCACCTGAGCGATCTGCCGGATTAATGACTGGCTCGGCTGTGCTACTGCAGCTGTGGAGCTGTTTGTTTAATAGGTCTCACACACTCCAGCAGGATCATAAAAAAATCCAGCACATAGGCTATTAGGCTGCACGGGCTTAATTGCTCGTTAATTGGGTAATTAGTGCTGTGCTTTGTTTTTTTCCCCCCCTCTCTCCCTCCCTCCCTCCCTCTCTCTCTCTCTGCTTCCCTTTTCCTTTAAAGCCTTAGTGCTCGTAAAAGCGAATTAGCTGAACAAACAGAAAATAATGTGTACACAATAGCAAGTCTCATAATGATGCATTCTGAAATCCAGTTTGCGTTATAATCAGATTGCGGGCCGTTAAACTCCCTCCGATAGCTCGACTCTGAGTAAATGTTGTTGTTTGGCATCCTGTAATTATTGTCCTGTGCACACAAAAATAAGCGTTTGTGTGGGTAGTACTGGGCCGTGAGATTTGATACTGTTTCAGGCTTTTATTGTCTCTTAATGTTCTGGTATCTCGATAACCTGCAGTTCAGATGCATCCCAACCCACACAAGGAAATATGGGAGGAAGCAGTTAGAACTCGAAAACAGATGAAGATGTCATGCATACTTTAAAGATTATTGATATAGATGTAAATCATCCTTTCTTGCACTACTTATAAATAGGACAATGGAATTACTTTGATGATTTTCGGTCAGGGGAGTTGTTCCACTTCTCCTTATACATGTATATCCTCATTTCGCTGAAGGCACAAGGACGCCACAGGAGAATTTACTAACAGAGGCATCAGAATATGTGGGATGTAATATAATGTTATAAATCTCATACACTACACTTTTTGTGATTAAAATAAGGCATTCAGAGCTACATGGTTTTTTTTTTTTTGGTGTTTTTTTTTTCTTCATTCGGTAATGGAAATCATATGTTTGGTATACTGTACCGCAATCAACAGTAAATGCTTGGGATTAAACAAACCCAGGACGTTCTTGAAATAATGAGCGTCGGGGAAAAGAAAGCGTTTTCCACTTTACACGACTGGTAACAAGCTGCAATGAAATCATTATCCGAAATTTTACAAGCCACTGAAGGGAATTCAAGGAAAGGCGCTGTTTAGAAAGGCAGCGTTGGATGCAGATGGTAGACATATGGAGCGGACTAGCCTACAGAAACAAAACCTGTGAACGTGGAGAGTGTGGTTTGCAGGCTAAGAACGGAGCTGATAAGGGGTCAGGCTGTACTCGGTAACATGGCATTTCAGACGCAGCAGACCCAGAGCTGTGGACTGCTGTCAAGTAAACTCTTGGCATAGTGAGAAGGAATGATTTCAATCTTCTTTTGGCATCGACGTGAACATGCCATGGTTTCCAGACTATGCACTGTGGGATGTTTGATGTGTCTTGAATGGGTGGAGTGATGTCTGGGCAGGGTCCATAAAAATCAGGGCCAGTCGGGTTCTTACAAGGAGGTACCAGTTGGCCCAGAAACAATCTAACCAATGGCAGACCACGATTGCAGGGTGGAGAGGAGTGGCATCTTGTTTGATTGTTTTGTACCGTCCCAGTTGAGTGAACTCCAATGCAGCGCAGCCCCACAGTATGCATTTGCTATTGGCTCAGCAAAATGAAAAGCCAGTCAATCTAAAGCACAGAATGAAGCAAAACACGAGACTTGGACCCTTGATTATTTTGCGAGCAAGCAAAACTGATTGTGCTCCAACCATTAAGCCTCAGCCAAAACAAATGTGCCCTCGGGGACCGACTGAGCGGTTATATTGTAAAAGGAGGCAGGAATTGGAGCCTCCATACCAATAAACCCACCATCCCAAGACTGGAAAAAAAGCACTCACATGAGCAATTAAACAAAAGTTATTACAGGAAAATAAAAACCACACAGCATGGGGTATAAACAATGCATTTGATGCTTTATCTTCATGACACAAATTGTGCAATTATTCAGTCTAATAACCTGCAGCGTTCTTAAATTACGAGATCTTTATCACTCGTATAAATGGTAGGGCTGGGGAATCTAAGGTAGTATAGCAGTGTCGTGGGACCTTTTGGCAATAAAGTCACCGCGCTGCAGTTTTGCAGTCTAGCAGCAGCACGGAATTGCACTGCCCCCGTCACACATTAAGCGCCATTCATAACGTACAAGAATGGAGATTTCGGATTCCTCTAGTTGCTTCTAATTGACAGCGCTAATGAATATATCACTAAACGCAAACAAAATGTACAGGAATAAAACTGATTGATTTGGGACATGCACTCCAGTCAATTTCATAACTCTGTAATATTTTGAAGCCAAAAATAAATGTTTGGGTGCCAATGGATTATATTGATTTGTTTTGCTTTTATTGTTGTGCGTTTGTATGTTTAGTTCTTGCCACACCAACAGTTAACATGTGGAGTATAGGAATAGATGTGGGCTTCTCACCAGCACTGAGGTGACATATGAAATAAGTAATATAAAGGAAATGAGAAACTCTAGTTTCCCATCCCCCCCACCCTCCATATTGTATTCCATTATTAGTATAGACAAAAGATAGACAGCTACTACAAAGACCATTGAAATCTGTAGGTTACAAAGCGAGAGGAATGTTACCATAGAAACAATCACACATGAGATTTTTATTTTTTTATTTTTTTTATACTCTTTATGGTGTTTCAACTTTTTTTTTTTTTTTATGTGTGAAATTGTGATTCCCTTCAGTTTGATAATGGTTACGGTTTTAAAATGAACATTCATGTGGAACTTCAGATGGTGACTTCTCTTCCATTGATGTTACACTGTCTGAGAAATAGTTTCATCATCTGTTTTTCTGTTTGAGGACAGTAAATATAATATAAATAAATAACACTTCTGACAAAAATAATCATTTAGCATTCCTGAATATGTTGTAATTTAGTACAATAAGTGATGTAAAACTGTTTAAATTATATCTTCTAATGGCCTTCTATGTTCTTTCTGAACGATATCGTAAAGTAAAACATTCAGTTATTGTTGAGCCACTGCAGCTATAAAATTGATGCCAGGGCTTATATGACTGACTTTACACATCCCCGCTAACTTGTAACACATATATATGTACACATTCACTCACTTTATTCATCTGTGATATTCTTTTTATTCTATATATTTATTCAAATTGATTTGCTGCCTGTTGTATTAATTTCACGCTTGTGTTTTTGTTAGTTTTTTTTTGTGTCTGATATTTAATTGTTTTTAACAATCTGTAATGAAACACATTCTGTGTTGCTGTGATATGTGATAATCAAGTTCAGGAGTTTTGCATACAACAACGCAACCTCTCTTTAACAGTTTTTTTTTTTTTCTTTTTCATAATAAAACAAATAATCACAAGACGTAAGTGAGCAGTTCACTTCAGGGACATGAAAGCCAGTTTGATGGATTGATCGAGTGCTAGCATGCCATCATTTGAGCCACGCACAAAAGTGGTTAATTGATTTGTTTGCCTAAAACAGACAGGCCTTTGACTTGAGTTGTTGGAACCTAATAAGGCAGTCAACAACATTAAAAAAGAAACAACGCCGCGCTTGTGTGGGAGTAAATCGATTCATTAACCTCTGTTACAATTAATTCGGATGATGAAACTTGCTACTTTATACTTTTTTCCACTCATTTACATGATTTATAAATTAACAGTTTGATTCCTGAGGGAGAGGACGTCAATACGAGTCTAGTAAATGAGCGGGCGCGTATTTCTACAAATTAACTGATAACACAGTGAGATAACACGGCACTGCATACGACTGCTAGCTATGTGCAAGAGTGTAAGTAGTGCTAAACAACCCCAGCTATTTCAGTATGACTTCTGACCCTTTCTCTGTATCAAGAATAAATATTTTCTTCTACTTTCTGGAAAGATTTTTATACTTTCAAGTTAACCGTAGATATTTGTTGTTTTGCACAATTTTATTCTGATAAAGAGGAGAGGAGTTGTGAAACTGGGTTGCGTCCCAAGAGCGAATCATGATCTTACACCTGTATCGACACAAACAAAGGAAAAGTATCAAAAGCCCTACGCTATTGAGAGGGAAACCCCCTCATACCCACTCACTGACATGCCCTTGTCAAATTCCAAATTAATCTGGAAAAATTTACTGAGCATAGATGAGCTTTTTTTCTTTTCTTTTCTTTTCTCTCCTCTCCTTTCTTTCCTTTCCATGTGACCTTTCTCTCCCTCTCATTTGATATAATCATGGTGAGAACATTATCGGATCTGTTTGAACAGTTCAAATTTACATGACTTGGGTGGGAGTAACAGATATGAAGTGACCTTTTCAACATGACTCCAGATATTAAAACAATCTTGCAGTCTTATTATCATGAGAACATTTCACAGAGTATTAAGCTTAATAAATTACTTTTTTTTTATTTTTTTTCTCTTCTCTCCCTCTTGCACTCTCGTTCCTTTCTGAGCTGATAACCCACCATCCCCGGGGGCTGGCCTCAGTAATGATGTCAGTTCACGGCCTTCTTATTTTAGCAGAATTGCTTAATTGGTATGTGTTCTACATAACTGTTTGAGTATTAGAGTCACAAATGAAGGTTAGAACCTCGGTGCTTGTAATCGACTGAAAGAAATTGATTTGTGCTCAGCGGCACTACTGGGAGAAGGCTTTACGGTTCTCTGAAGAAATGAAGGATTCTAATCGTGTGTTTTTTTGTGCTTTTTTTCTCTTATTGACACGCAGAGAGGGAGCACTGTGAACAGAAAGGTGACACGCGCTCAGAGAGAATATCAAAATTCAGATGTGAATATATTTCACAAATTCAAATCTTTTTTTATATTTTCTTCAGGGGAGGGCAGTGCAAATGTTTAATCAGGAAGTGAGGAATGTACATTTCTGTGTGTTCGGTATGCTATATAAAGTTGCCTTATAGGATGGTTTGAAGTCCAGTCCGCTAGAGTGGTACTTTCCTGGAAGTCTTGCAGCTTCAAATAAGGCGAGAAAAACTCAAATTTGGATTTACCAAGCAAAACACTACATTGTGAATTCTTGTGTTTCAATATTAAGGACTAACGTGCCTCAGTCCCTCGTACACCGTTTCCATCGCAGTCTCGCAACCCCCTTTTCTAGAGCTTTATAGTTTCACAATGATCTGGAATTCACTTTAGTGTGTGTGAGAGATGTATAATTCATTCGTCTTTATAAGAAGACTGTCCACACTTCCACTTGTTCTTATTGATTTTAGAGCATGCATTTATTCAGAAGTGCAGTACAAGACCTAGAAAGTGGTGCCAAAAAATATCTCCCACACAGACAGGCGTGCAGTTCAGATCGCCACTCGAACGACTTCAATGGCGGACTGGTGTTGCACGGTCAAGACCTCAAGACGCAACACGGGTGACACCAGCGCATAAACTATTAATGGAAAACTTAGCTTGAAGAAGTGCGTGTTTGTATGTGTGAAGGGTGGGCAGTTTCCATTCTTGAATTATCTTGTGAAATCTGTGGTTTGGGCATATTTTTAAATTTAGGGTGGGGGCCGTCCTTAGAAGCGATAGTAGAATTTTGTGGCTCATCAACAAAAATAAAAAAAATTGGTGTTAATGTTAGCTTATGACAGTATCTCTCTTTAAAAAGTATTCGTAAATGTATAATGCTTTCAAATAATTGGTTATAATAGGCTCAAGGTCATCTGCTCTCATAGTAGCAATACGCATTATATCCCTTACAGCAAAGCAGGCAAACGTGAAGCCAGCAGGCATTATTTTGAGTCAGCGCCACAACTGGACTATTTCAATCCGCAGGAGCTGGATTCATATTCAAGTATGCAGCACGTCTGGAGAGTATGACAAACTTCTCTGGTCTCTCTCTGTCTCTGCGGATAACTGTGTGCGATGGGATCTTGTTCGAGGGCAAAATGTTACATTTATCGCTGAATTATCTTTACGAGTTTCTGCTTTGATGTTACATTTGGCACATGGTATGTTTATGAACTGAAAGAGCTTGTTTAAATAAGTGGCACACAAGCAGCACCTTCAATAACCATACTTAAGACGTTTTGACAAGACCCACATTTATGTTAACTATATAAGATTCAAAGCAAGTGTGTGTGTGTGTGTGTTTTTAAGCACATGTATGCACACAACACTCATTTGTTTGTTCCTAGCAGATGTAGCCATTTCCAATAAAGCAAACACTTCTTCCATGTACACTGTATACACGTTCAGACAGCAACCCCTTTTAGTTTGCATGTGGCTTGCATTTACTATGTGTGTTTAGTTTAGTTCCCTGTCATCTAAGGAGTCAACAGATATACACATTTTTTACCATTTAATTTGTACTTTTCAGACAATTATTATTATTTATTTATTATATATCCCGGGTGACTTACAGTTTACACAAGAAACATTTCAGAGCATTACAAAAGTGCAGTAATAAGATACAAGATACTGAGGTAACAAGTGCAGACAATGCATTTCAATCCCTGTCAAGTCTTCCCATTGTTAATTTCCTGTTTAAAAAAAAGTCACACCTCACCCTGATGGCGACACGACACAGCATACCAGATCAGCACCTGCAGGCTTTTCAAGCAGGTGATGATTCCAAATCAGGAACCGAGAGTAGAATTTTTTTTTTATCTATTATCAGACAACTTCCAAACAGTGCCTCTGCACTCATTTACGAAGTGGCTTCTCTGATTACGGATTACCACAACGGTGATCGTGAATCATAACTGTGATACCAAAACCTGTAACCATTTACAGTAAGGGAATCCTATTTAAAGAGGTCATTAAATAGGCGACGGCCACATCTCGTCTTCTTTGAAAAGTGTAATGCCATTGTCCCTGATCGTGAGAAATATAGCATGATCCCCTTGTTTGTGTTTGTGTATTTTAATTCCTCTGACATATGTTTCATGGTTCGGGAGCATTTAGCAATTGAATGCATGAAGTAATTTTACAGTCACCCAATAAGAACAGTCCAACTGGGTCTATTTTAACTACTGCAGGACTTATATAATATACCAACCATAAAGAAGTGCTGTATTTCTCTTACCGGACCACCATGTCTATAAATACAGTTGCACTTCATAGTGTCAGCAAGACTGTCATGTTACCCATTGTTTGTTGCACCACGTGCCGTTTCGTTGGCCTAAGGTGACTGGTGTGTTCCCCGACTTGAAATGAAAACGTTGTCATTCTCTCGGAGTATGTGGTTCTTTTTGATAACCCAATGCACTGAGTATTGTTCCCTTTTGGGGACCTTACAGCTTTTGTTCATCGCTGGCAGGGAGTACAAATATGTCTTTTCAGGAGGCAGAGGTAATTATTTTGAACACCGCATAACTGCTGTCACACACCTTGCAATCTCAGCCCACTCAGAACTCAACATTAAATAAGAAACTTTAAAATAAATAAACGATCAAAGTCTGGCAGAGGGCTGTTTGTTATTTTTAAGGCTAGCCTCAACATGAATGCCTATTGTTCCACTTGCGATTTTTCGTTCTTGGAATTTTCTGTAAAGTCTTTCAAAAACTAGACCAGGGTCAAATACAGAGCTGCACGCCTCGCAAGGAAAAAAAAAAATCTGTGAGATACTTTCAAAGAATAAATGGCATTTTCAATCATTCTGAGACTTTAGTTATATTCCTACAAAACTATTTTCGTATACTGGCTGATTTAATCTTTTCAGCTGTAGATTTCATATTGAAACCCTGGTCTTTCAATACTAACGTCTATGTCTTAACAATGTATTGTAAGAGAGGTTTACAAAAAAAATCTCTACTGAAAGGTTTGTAGCAATCATTAAGGAGAAGAGCTGACCTAAACCCTATTCGATTCATTGTGAACTGCTAGTTGTCTTTTGTGTTTTGACTCTTGTCCTGATACTGGCAATATAATGTGTTTTATGTATATCAAAAGCACATTCCAGAGTGTTTCATAACTATTACACAGACAAAACATATGCAGTGAAAAGCATCTAAGCTAGAATGTGGTAGGCTACCTTGAGAACCACATAGATAACTATTCAAATGGTATAATAAATACACAGTGGTTGTTTTGTTTATTTTGCTTGCGTTTCCCATGCAGTGTGTTAAACAAAGTGATAATTTATTGCTGAAGTGAAGGAATCTCACAGAAGTGGAAAATTAGCGTCGGCCAATTCTGTGGATATTCTTTTAAGAAGTTTGCTGTGGGCGATCCAGAGATACGGACGCACACCCAGAACGAGCTGAGCGACAATACAAGACTAATTTCCTGATGAGAGTCGGTTGATAGAGGCAGAGCTGAGATGAAGATAGTCTATCTTGATAAACGCCGGGGCGATGAATTACAGTGCGAGTGACGTTCGGAGTAAGCCGAGGCGCTAGGCATCAGCACAGATATTGCATGAAGACGTAAAAAAAGAGACTGACGGCATTGATAAGAAACAGCGATTGGGAGATAGTTAGAGATGCACAAAGGAAAGAATAGTCTAGATTGAGATAAAGTCGAAGAAAAAGAAAAACGACATGAGAAAATGTTTACGCAGACTCTTAAAAAGTTCTTGTTTGAATTGATCACACCCTAAAAGGAGTGGTTGAATCGAGCGATGCACCACATGTGAACATGTCGGGTAGATTTCTGATATTCGCATTGCAGTTTACAGTGAAAGGCTTTGAAATAGCATTATGTTGTGAAAATAATTACAGATTTATGTGAATAGTACATTTTCTGCATCCCTTTTTGAACAACAGATCAGCATTATCTCACTGTGTTGCTTAAGAGGGCGCTTATCTCCTTAACTGATCCTGTTATCACCTGTTATATAAACCGTAAACTGGCAATGAAGCATTTTCTGATCACCACTTTCAAAGCACATATCCTCTCCTCCTGGCGGCTTTAAACAGTGACGTTTTGGACTTGGTTTCATCTTACCTTTAATCATTTCCTGTTGACGATCAAGTAAGAACTCTTAATGAGAATCTCCTCCATCAATGTGGCAAGATGCGGTTCCCATCAAAGACGACACACAAAGGATGTGCACGTACATATCAAGTTGATTTTACTTTCAAAATAATTGCGTGACGGATACCTCATTGTGTACAATCCAAATTACTTTTGGTAGCATTGATGTGAAGATCAGTTGTTTTAGTCGATAGTGTTGAAAGAAAATATACCTCCATCCATTCAAATTCATTTGCATTGTTATAAATTGTGAAAGGCTTATCCATTTATGAATTCGCAGAATGTTTACCAAACTGTACCAAAGCATAATGTATTAAACAACAGACACACGATTCAAATTATAACCGGTGCTGTATTTTACCACCTACAATCATTTTAATTGTTGAAAAACACAGCTATTGCTTTCTGGTTGTCGAGAATCTCCCTCTGATCCAGAGATTGTTAACATTCTCTATTAAATATCCAGAGTTATTGTCAGCTTGAGGATCTAGCAGGTGCCTGTTTTTTTTTTTTCAATTTGTCTGCTGAGATACAAAAATAGAACAGAAAAAAAACATATGTATTAGTCTATGGAGTATCTGTGACCTCATTATGTATATAGAAACTGTCCTGGAATATGTTCTGTGACAGGCAGGTCAAATATTGCACAGAATCAGAAGGAAAAAAAGAAAAAAGTTGCGTAATGTTTGTCAGGATCAAAATTAATCAAAAGAAAATTGATGAGCCATGTGGGACAAATATGTAAAATGGGGAAAGCATTCTGTTTATCCTAGATTTGAGTCCAGATGCTTAAGGGATAAGGGACTGAATTTTGGAAGGATGAAGGCCTGGAAAATTGCCACCAACATGGAACAATAGGGTATATGGCTCATCTTATCTTTTGACAAACACAGTGTAATCGGCTGCTTTTAAAAGAAAGATAAAGAGTTCTTTAAAGGGATGGGAATGACTGGCCATTTCTTACAGCGTTAGAATGGTGTGATTGATTGTAATGGCCAAACGAGGGTAACATGAGGCCTTTTTAGGGGGCTTTCACCTATGGTTTGATGGGGATTAAAGTGTGGTTCGGTTCTTTTGGAGCCATACGTGAAACCTCTGATTGTGTTGAATCGCACCAGGATGCAGATCAAACCAAACTGGCCGACACCTGGGGGATTCTGGTCCGTTTGAAAGCGAACTCGGCAACGTTGATCCGCCACTCCTTTTGCAATGTGAAAACATTCTGGTTCACCTGGAAATTAACCAAACAGCAAATCAAACTGTGAAAGTGATGGGCTGCGTCCCAAATCGCACACTTGTTCCCTCGTTCCCTTCCCTTGCGTGGAGGAAGTACTACGGTGGCCATCTTAAGGGCTGTCCCAAACCCTTAGGGAACGAGTGAAGGGAGCCTAATCGAGCCGTTTGCGCCCTTCAATGCTCCCTTCAGCGGAGTGTACAAAAGAGCGCACTTATGCGGAAGTGTTTTAGCGCTGAAGTCCCAGAACTCTTTGCGTTAAAGGCGGAGACAAGTCAACTGGGTACATATACCAGCGGCGGGTGCATATACATGTAATGTTAGCTACACAGTTGTAGAAATTGTTAAATTATGTATCAAGGAAATAATACGTAGATAGATCAAATAAAATGATGATATAATCATGATTTAAATATACGATTAGAAAGTTAAACCAAAACATGTTTTGGAAACTATAATTTAATTAATTATTGAAGTAGTATCCTATAAAACTAGGAGGTGATATTAATGAACAGTGTATTTCAAAATTATTATTATTATTATTATTATTATTATTATTATTATTACTACTACTATTTTAATTAAATACAAATACAAGAAAAGACTGCGTAGGTACTTTTTCAGACAAAGGCAAAGGCGCTGAATGCTGGCAGTGAAGTGTGTCCCATTGAGCACTTTTAGTTTCACCTACACCCTACACCCTCCTCACTCAAGTGCACACTCTGTGACGTCAGCACAACGTCACACAAAGTGTACACTTGTCGAAGGGTGTAGGGAGCAAGTGTGCGATTTGGGACGCAGCCATGGACTCATAGAGAAACTGCCCGGCTTTGTAAATTCATTGAAGCCCTACAGACTATTACAAAATTGAAATATTTTCATGATCACCAGATTCATTTTATGCGGTTGAAATACAAGCTTAAGATTTGGAAAGGGTTTTCAGCTGAAGTACACAATTATTTTCTGTTTCTTCTGCGGTTATACAATAAAATCACCACATTAATGAAAGTCAGAGCAAGATCACATCATGTACAAAATTCTGATTTAATATCTGTCAGGATTTTCCTTTTATTCATATTTTAATGTACACTGTACTTACGTGTTGACTTCCAGCTTCTGTGTTTAACAGAATCTGTATGTATATATAATTATATTTTAAGGTTTGTTTTTTGTTTTTGTTTGCTGCCTGTTTATAGCATTCATATTTTAACTTATTATCTATGTCTTATGCATACTGCTGAAATAGCTCGCAGAACTGCTTGTAATCCCTGCAGCTGTGGCAGACACAAAACATGTTGTTCATACAGTATGTGCTAAACTATCTTCCTCTCCCCTCTCACCCCCGAAACACAAATACACACACACATCCTCGGACAATAACATGCCCACGAGGCATGATGTGTGCACCTGCTTGTGGGAACACTGCAAAACTTTTTCTTTCCCAATCGCATTAGCCAATGAATCATTACTATTATGTTGTGTAACTACGTATCAGGACTGCCCCGTAACTGTTGCAGAAGTTGTTTGTTAGACTGTATAAAGGCTGTGGTACGCTTACAATAAACTGAAGTGAAACAAACTGAAACAAACTGGTTTTGTGTCTGTGACTTTCCTTCCCGAGCGCTCGTCCTTTCCTGCCAAAAGTCTCCACTGTTGCTGAAATGCTGACTGGATTGACTGCCTGATTCACTGGGATCCGAAGGGTTGCTTTTACTGAAGCCTTGTACCATAACAATATCTATAAAGATATTTTGGCCTTGCGTTTGTCATTTCCTGTCCCCTGTATGTTTCCAGATAATCTTTTGAGCTCTACTAATATCACAATCACTGCTTACAAACTCCTGATAACAAATAGGATTTTTTACATTCGTGTTGTATTCCATTTTTATATTTTTGGATGATTTGAATGTTTAACCGGTGGAGTGGGGCTCTTAATGGTCAGGACATAGAACTGCTCTGCCTCTGGGATTTCTCTAAGTCATGAGGTAAGGATCATCTTAAGCATCGCCAGCAGTGTCTCCATTAACCCAGATTCCAGGGTCCGCTCTGCTGCTGCTCCCACGATGACCGTATTAACTAAAGGATTTCAGGAATCCTTTTATCCTTTTACTCAGCCAGGCTTACATTAACATCATGTGTAGTGTCCAGTGACTCTCGTTTTAATGCACACATTTCTGCATGAACAGTATCTCCAGCATTAGAGAGAGCCCTATCCTCATCCGTCTCTTTAGAACCACTATTTCAAGCTTCCCAATCATCTTGCATTCCGGCTCCCAAAAGATAGATAGCGTTTTAGGCACACTACAGATATTGGATTTGGTATTAGTAGGGTAGTGATATGAGATATGTGGTGGTGAGCATTCTGGATATAGGTGATGGGGGAAGAAATTAGTTTGCTGATGGTGAATCTACTGGGGGAATAATTACTTCTGGATATTTATATCTAATTAATGTGAGCAGCATCTTGGAAGGGTGACACACATTTTCACCCTGACGAGAGCTGCGCAGCTGACTGGCTCCAGGTTCAGGAGCACAGGACGCCGAGAAGAGTGGGACAGAGCTGTGAACTCTGGGATGCTCGAGGTTAAGCACGGACCGCGTGCAGTTTAGTTTGGCACCCTAATGAGCGCATTGAAGCTTAGTGGTGGTTTCCGAAGAGAGTGGGGGAGAAAAAAGATCAATCCGGGCCCCCTGGTGTTGTCCAGAGACAGATAATTGGTCCCCTTTTAAGCATCAGAATGAGTTAAAACTGAAATAAATTAATTTCTGCCTTCATTAGGACCGGGGAAGCTGAAGAGGCTGACAAGCGGGAGACAGTTCATTGTCCCGGCCCCGTCGTCTCATAAATTTTCATGCCTCCCGTTTGAAACGCGCCGTGCAATAAAACCCTCTCGTTATCTCGTCGTCGCCGAACGTTGTAATTAACATTCACATTGTAACCGATCCGTCTCGTTTCCTCTCTGTCGCTAATTGCTTGGCTTTTGTGTGTGTGTATGCGTGTGTTGTGTGCGTGTGTGTTTCTGCGTGTGTGTGTGCGTTTTTCTTTTTGTTGTTTGTTGTTTTTTTTTTTTTGACAAGCCGAGGGTCAATTAGCTTCACTTTGCAATTATCTCCTGTTGTCTTCAGGCGCCTGTTGATGCTGCACAGAGGTCCTCACAGTGTCACACTGTTGCTTGCAAATTGAAGCCTTACACCACTGTGAGTCGGGTTGTATCCTACTGCATGTCTTGCAACATGTATTTAAAGCAGTAATGGGTGGAGGAAAGGCTGGGTTCATGCAGTTCACAATAACAGTAATTAAAAATTCCATGCTGGTACATCGAAGAGGGGAAAAGGGGGGAGTACATATTAAAAGCCCTTCCGTGTTTTCTGCAGCTGTGGTTGTGCCTACAGAAAATCTCCAGTTCTTATAATCGCTGCCGATAGAAAGACTGTTTTTGTACATTTAATTTCACTGTAAAATAACACCAAACCAAAAACCATAATAAACACATTTTCCTGTATCTTGCAATCAACTGTTGATGGAAATGGATTGTCCGGAGTTACATGTTCAGGAATGTTTCCATGTCTCTACTGAGAAGAGAGAAATGTGGCAAACATCACTATTTAGATTTTTTTTTTTTTTTTTTTTAAGGACACTACCTCTTTTAGAAGCAAAGTTTAAAAAATGTAGTTTGGTGGAAACCTCAGTCTGTTCTGGATACCTTGTTACAGCTTTCACAATAGTGGCACATTTAGTGTATGCTGTTGTTGTGATTTTAAAATAACTTTATGTGGGAATTAGTCTTTTATAGCCTGGGTTTCTGAGAAATTAGAAAGACGTCTAACGGCTGCTATTCATCTAATCAGGATGAAGCGCGGTCACCCTGCGTTTTTGACTATTGAGTTTCACAACTTTGGGTCCCCAGTCATTTCTCCCTATTGGAAACAGGTTTCGCCCAGGTGTGGACGCCTCAGAGGCAACAAAAAGATAATCCCACGAGGGGCTAACCCTCATTGCGTGACTCGAAATGCACATCCGTTAGCTGAGCTTGTGGAGTAGACTTTCCCCTCACACATCTCTCGCTCTGGTACAGCAGGTAGGAGTCAGCTTTGACTCACCATCAGACGCTAAAGATCAGTGAGGTTAATGTGTCAACACACCAAGACGTCTTTTTCTCTTCATCTTTCACACGTGTAACTGATGGCCTTTTTCAGTTTCACTACAGCTCTACCACAAGTAGTCTTGAGATGAGTTTATTCGTCTCGTCTTTCTCTCTGGCTTGCCTTGACCCTGGTTGTGGAAGTGCACCTCAAAATGTATTTTAGGGATGAAGACACTAAATGGCGCACAACCATCAGTGGCTCGGAGGGTCGTCCCCAACAATGACATTAGGGCTGATGGAAAATAATGTGTGTAAAAGCACCCATTACCTGGGTTAGTTTGACACAAGCTGCAAATATGTTGTGTCTATAACCCAAAAGGGAGAGGAAAAAATGCCTTATTTTGACAGTAGCAGAGATCTCACAGAAGATCTTGCAACATAAGATGGATTTGGGAGATGTGAGGGAGATTCTCAATGAAAGCCAAACACTAGATGACACATTAATCTTGTTTGATAAATTCTTTAATTTCATGTGTATGGCTGCAGACCCTTAATGGAATTGTATATGCTTCACCCCCCCCCCCCCCCCCACAATACGTTGTGGGTTCACAAGAGTCTTCGACATTGTAGTAGTGTAAGGGTTTTTCCGCGGTATCTCCCAGTTCTGTGAGCAAGACTAAGGAACTGTATCTGGAATTAATTTGAATTCCCCAGACACCCTTTTTTTTTTTCTTCATCTTGTATTAAAACATGTCTATTCTAAAAAACAAAAAAAGACAAGCAACTCAATCTAATTTAATAGACAAGATCAAATCCTGCAAACCTAACAATCTCCTGCTGGCAAAACATGCTTGAATGATGTAAACAAACAAAGAAAAACAACAACAGAAATAAAGCATCAAAACCAGATGTACAGAAAACGCAGTAGTACAACTGGCATTATAACGGCATTCTTCTTTAAAAATTTGTATTTGATTTCACTATATTGTATTAATACTACAATAGTAATGCTGCAGTGTTTTAAATCCCAGTGCAAATGCCTCAATTTGCTAATTAGTTAATGGCATATTCTTATTGGCTTCTAAATACAGACTGGATATATTCAATTTAGCATTAATGTAGCATGGAAAATTGAAGCTTTAGATCTAAGTAAGTGGAAACATCTTGGGGAGGCCTTCATCCAGCAGTGGATTGATATAGACTGATGATGATGGTGATAAAGATATATAATATACACCTTATTTATATCTGTTTACAGGCGAGACTTACAATTGCTTCTCTGGAAACCGGGCTTGCATCATACTGCCAATCTCCACAGCATTATTAATGGAAGACTAAATTGTGTTACGCTGTAATAATGGAATAATTCAAAATCCCATCAGAGATCACCTGTCAGCATGAAAAGGATCTGGATTAATGTACTTGTATGTTTGACTCATTTTGTGTTTCTGAACACATATGTTTTTGTTATTCTTATAATGACATACAAATGCTATACTCCAAAATGTGACCTTCTTAGAAAATATCACATTTTGGCTGACTATTACAAGTTTTGGTATTACAAAGACTTTTGAGAGAGGAACAAAGGGGAATTGATTCTGTTAAAACAAGATTTTAAAGGCCCTCAGATGCCCTTTTATTAGACTGTTACAGACAGATCTAATTTTAATTTTGTTAATGTGAAGAACACTATCAGCTATTGACTGGTGTCTTATGACTGGCTTTAAGCTCGACTCTTTGGTCTTGTGGTCTGAAGGGCAGAGTCAGTTCATAAAGGTTGCATAATAGTATTTTAAAAGATTTTGCTATTCATGCCTACATTTGTTTGTTTGTTTATAAGGACCATGACCTCTTCCAAACAAGAACAGGAGATTTTGTTTACGGCCTATTCAGTCATTTTAAGTATCCATTGCTGCTCAACTTCTTGGAAACACGTGCAGTTATGTTTACCCTGGCTTTAATTTAATTATTTATCATATTAAAAAGAATTGTCAGATTGTTCTGGGTTTTCTGTTTAACTACTTTTTATTCCTAGAAGAAAAATAAATAAAAATGATGAGGTAAAATAACGATGCATGAGTGCAGACAGATTTACCCAGTGATGAAACTGAGTACTTATTTTTATTGAATGTTTTTACCACAGTAGAGACAGTGTGCAATCTGTTCAAAAGGGTCCTTTTATCATCCGAACAGTACAGCATTCAACTCCTATATGTGCTGTCACACATGAGGCACATGTCTTACTCATCTGGGCTGTGTAGTGTCTGTGTAAATGTGGATTTGGTGACGACTAATATTTTCAGTCACCGATATATGATATGATTTGATTTGGATTCAGCTATGAATTCTTCCATTTTATAACTCCTACTTGTTCATCATACCCATACACGGGTCCTGCAAAATGTGAACTGACAAGGCATCTGCTTTTCGACTCAAGTCCTGCAGCCCTCAGAGTATAGCTGTGGCATCTATCTAGGAGTGATGCCTCTCCTACTGTTAACACCTTAGGCCCTGTAGTAAACCCTGGGCATATATGTACAGGGGTGACTTAGACACTCATAAAGTTCCTTTCATATTGCGAAGTCCTTTGGGAGGCAGGTCTTTCCTTATTGTGCTTGGGACTGGTGTTGGAAAGAGCTGCTCAAAAGAGGGTTCAAATCTACAGTTTGGTCAAATCCATAGCGAAAGAGGATGCCAACCAGCTCACAGAAAGTCAATGACATACTCCCCAGCCCCTGAACTCTGACCTCTAGGCACTTTGAGGTCAACAGCTGTGGTAGCAGAAAGGAACAAGCTTCTGTTCCCATACGCCCCAGCAAACTGAGCCAACAATTTTCTGAGCATCTGCACTGCAATTTGTGATCAGTTAGTACTGCAGGAACTGAAGCAAATTGAAGTTAAGCATTAAATGTAATGTGTGCTGTCCCTTGGTTACAATTTACATCTCTAAAAGGGATTTTATGACCAAGGGGTAGGTGGTTATGGATGGACAGCAGCGTTCTGCAGTGGCACTGTAGGACAGCTCGGTACGCTGAAGGTCAGAGGCAAAACGGACAATTTTTCTGCCTGTTTTTACTTCCGTTGGTGAGATAGGAACTGAGATGTTGTGGCAAAGCCGGGAAGTGGTTTTAAGCTTCATGCTTGAACCACAATCTAACACCCATATTAGCCTGTGATATCTTTTGGATGTATATTTTGAAGAAAAAATGAATATATGGCCTCAAAGAGTGTGTCTTCGAAGTCAAAGAGAAAAAGAAGACTAAGAAGTCAATTATTGAAAAAGTAAAATTTAAAAGCTTTGACTCGGTAAATTCTGTCAGTTGGTTCAAATTAATTGATCCTTTAGACAGCTGAAGTAACAAGCTGAGTGTTGTGGGTGATGTTCATTGTGACTCATGCACAATCTAATCACAGGAGTTTAGATTTGAGTGTCTCTTTCTGAATGAAATGGTGTGGTGGTTATTATTATCATTATTATTATTATGATTATCATCATTATTAGATTTGGTTAGAAATGCGTTGAATCCAGCTAGCTGGAGAAAATCGCTATCATACCGAGTCCTGTGAGGGAGAAAAACATTCGATGTGAAAATCAGACTTTCCAACCACGTGTGAGCCCACAACTGAGATGAATCATCGGCTGTCATCTTCCGCTATGATACACGACCATCATCAGCCTCATCATCCTTATTATTATTATTATTATTATTATTGATTATCGCACGCCACCCCCGCACTGTACCGAAATGTTTTGATCAAGCGTTTGCAATAGTGCAGTGGAAAGGGTTAAAGCTGCCTTCAGCGTGCCGTCATTAGAGCAGCTTAAAGCGGGCGATGAGCTGTTCGTATCCTGCATGTCAAAAGGCACCCAGTTGTCACTGTTTGCTCTGCCGAGGCCCTGGATTGACACAAAGCTCTGCTGCCGTCTCCTGTGCTGGATGCCTCCTCATCTTTCATTTGCACTGAATTAATTGAGTCCTCAGTTTTACAGCAGAGATTGCCTGGAATGAGATGAAGCTTAGTGGCTTCAGTACAGCTGCAGGGATCGAGACTCTGGGGGGATAGGGCTGGGGGAGGAGGGGGTGGTTTTGGATTGGAAGGGGGTGGCAATTTCCATCTTCATCATTTTTCAGGAAACTTTAATTGATTACGGGAAAGGAAGGTCTGTGGGTCAACTCTTGGTTTCTGTCAGAGCACCCCCGGTGGGTTCACTTCTCTCTTGGGGTGACCATTTAGCTCCCTTTGTCTGCTGCGCCTTTCACACCAGGTCTGGACTGCTTTCCAGTTCCAGTTTTGTTTAAAAAAAAAAAAAAAAAAGAAAAGGATTACAATTGCTTAAGTAATCTTTAGAACTGGGTTTAATTGCGTTAAACTCACGACATGTATTGTTTTGGAGCAGCAGGAAATTTTTTCAGACGTACTAAAAGCCTATTTGGGGTCAATTTAGCATGTAATCAATTCTGCATAGATATGGCCTTGTTGTAGGTTGCTCATATTTGTGCAGTGTATTTTAATATGAAGGTTCCTTTGTGACTATGGTCACTAAACAGCTGTTTAACGCCTATGCTTGCTCTGCTGATGCTCTGCAAACATTTGGAAGAATATAATTTCCTGTCCGGCTAAGCCATTGTTCCATTTCCCTACGGCTACACCAATTCACACATGAACTATTTCAACTTCCTGTGATTTTTTATTTTTAAAGGGCCAACACCAAGATGCTTAGGTGGTCAGTGTAGGAGTGGACATTGGCCAAAGTTATCACAGTGGATTCACAGCCTGCAAAGTCAAAGGCAATGATGCAGGGCGACTGTTTAGTACTCAATAATTGAAAGCAGGGTTAATGAGATCCCTCCGAGCTCGTCCCCACAGAGCTTTCCTACAGTGGGTTGACAGTAATGTAGTTATATATCATGTCTGCTTTCAAATCAATTACATTTTATATCTGATAGAAATGTAATTTTACTTGATTAAGTTTTCCAAGCAGCAGCCAAATGTTTGTGTAGCTGGCAATGCAGCTAGGCATAACAGGAGTTTAATCAAATTAAATTGCATTTCAAAGTGGGAAAAAAAGGCTGTCTGCGAAACAAAAATAGTCTTTGAATATTGTGCCTTTTTAAAATGCTAAAATGTTGTGGATTTTTTCTTTTAAACACTATATTCAATTGTGTCATTTGCACTTGTGTCTTAAGCAATCACCACAGAACCTTTTATAAGAAGTAATTGAAATTGATTGCAGCCTGTGGTTGTTGGCTTTTGATTCACCGTTGTTAGCTTAGAATTTGTTTTTATTGTATATATGCCTCATTTTCTTAATCAGGATTTTTTGTGTGTGGTTTGGGACACATTCTAGATTTGTTCTTATTTTTATTCACCCGTTTCCTAAAACAAAAAAAGTGGCGGCTCCTGTCAAAGTAATAAATAAACAATTGCATTCCAACATCAACCTAGCGTTTTAAACACAACACAGAGTCAAAAGATTACCTTATAGATAAAAAAACAAATAATAATGGCTGCCATAGCTTTAACTGTGTCTGTTAATTAATTTTCTGTTGATTTCCAAGCCATTAAGATTTCAGTAGTCAAGTTTAAAGGACATGCAGCCAGATAAATGACTCACCTGAAAGCAATTTTGCGCACAGCAAGAACAACAACATTCAAATTAAAAAGGTAAAGAGCTGGTAAACTTGTCACCTGCTAAATTGAGACTATGGCGTCTCTACTGTCGAATCATTGGGAGGCACAATATCTATTTATGCGATCTTAGTCTGGTGGCTAGAATGAAGAGTAATATACTGAAACATAAATTATTGATACTTTGAATGTTAAAATGAATTCTCACCAGCCAGCAGAGCCTGTCCTGTCAATAAATTCACTGAGACAAAAATTATAGAGAGAGAGAAATATGGAATGTTTATACGTTATTGAGTCTCTCCCCACCTCTTGCGTGGAATTAATGCAGAGCCATTGAGATGTATGGACAGGCACCGCTCATGGAGACAGATAGATGCGACGTCTGGAGTTATACATCAGTGGTTAAGTAGTAATGGAATGTGGCTGTTGTCAGCTTCAGTAAGGATAGCAGACGGAGCCGAGCAGCCCGCCTCATACATAAGTAGTGTGAGATGCCCCCTTTCAAGAGTAAATCCTCAAAATAAAATAAAAGGGACCACCAACTATTTCCCCCCAGCCTAATCACATGCTCCCCCCACCCCCCCCCCCCGACTGGGAGCTGCTCGTTTCCCTCCCTCTCTTTCTCTCCTCTCTATCTATCTCTCTTCTTGCTGCTCTCAGTTATTGCTGTTGGGAACCAGGGCATACTGCTACAATTTCCCTCTTCATTTCATGGCTGTTGGAAATGGATGTTTTACTGCTGTCATTAAGATGTGCTGCAGTTAGATGCATGTTTCCCCCTGAAGTTTAGTTCCATGAACCGAGCCATTATAAGACATTATAGTCTCAGATTTCAGGACACAGTGGAACACTGTATAATTTGATTAGTGTTATTAATCAACTGGAATACCCCCTCCTCCGTCTTTGCTCCCTCTTTCTCTCTCTCTCTCTCTCGCCCCCCAGTCCCTCCCTCTCCTCGTCTTCTGTAAAACTGGTAATGCATGGGATTCTGTGGAAGCCAAATCTCTCCTTTTAAAAACAATGATTTACTGCGTGTTTTTTTTTTCTCCTCCCAAGAACATAAATCACTTGAGATGAAAGTTCCATAATTGCACTTGCTGGGAGGGATTTGAGCGAAATTGCACTATGAATTTTTTAAAGGGAATTTTTACTAGCTGTTCAGTGGAGTTGGAATAAGAGAAAGGTAAGACTAAGAGGATTTATGGGGAGGATTCTTCATTACTGAAGTAATTTTCCTCAAATGATAGTGCAGACCCCAGAGGGAAAACTGTTTCACTGAGGAAGGTAGAATTCGTAACCTGGCTAATCTTTTCACTGCACAGACTTCTGATGTGAAATACGAAATATGCACACATCTGTACCGCGACTGGTAATTCTGCTTTGGATTCTTTTCTAAACGCGATCGCACAATTGAATTCCCCCCCAAAGTAAACGGTGTCCCAATAATGTCGAAATCACATTTTCTACATTGTTAATGCATTCGGTATTTAGTCTACACATTCGGTCCTGTGTATTTGGTGTTGGTTTCACTTTTCGAATATGAAAGAAAAGAGAAGATAAAATATATTGAGGTGAAGTGCTCATTTAAAAACAAATCTTGCTGAGTTATTCCTCTTCATTTTTTTACCCTTAAAAATTAATTCTTAGCAACAATGAAATCATGTAGGAGATAAAAGCATATTTTGTGTTTTAGAATACAGCAAAGCTCTTGATATTCAGTTGGAGTACGAAGGAGTAAAAGTATTCTTGAGTTAATGCTTTTTCAAATCAAAATTGCTTTGACTAGGGTTATTGAAATACTGATTATTTAATTGAAGCAAGGTCTCCTTGTCGTTAGGTAGTTGGCACCCATCTTCCTCTGAACACATTTGTCTGTTAATTCTGAAATCCGGTGGAGTGGAAAGATACTGTATGAGGCAAATAAAAAAAATATATTAAAAAATGCATGCAACTCAGCCTCGTTGATGTAAAAAATAATTAGAATAATGATGGGTTTGTTCAATTCTTTGTTCTTTCTTATCATCAGCGTGTTTTTTTCTTCCCCTTTTGTAGTGATTCACAGTAACCTTGAATAAGACATTGTTAGGTTGGTATCACACGTTGTAATGTAATGCATCATGGATTGTAGGTTTAGAGGAGCCCACAGGAAAAATTAATATCAGTTCTGCCGCTGTGAAATGTTACTTGTATATTAAAAGCTCTTTTTTTTTTTTTTTTTTTGTCCATTTCGGTTTTGTATTGTGGGCTATAACTAAACTTGTAAATGTCATTCATGATGTTCTGCTGCTTTGATTTGAGAGAGAACTTTCAGAGCGGGTTAGCAGAGGGACTGGAGGGAGCTTTTCTGTGCTTTTTCTTTTTTTTCCCCAATAAGGAAAAAAAAAAAAATGTAGACGGCCGGCATGATTTTTCAAGTAACACGTTTTCTTCAACCACGTACCAAGACAGGAGCAGACTTGTGAAGCCATCTTGAACTAATGAGTGCCGAGGTACCTCAGGTAATCTGAAATCACCGTAGATGAATGAAATGGCCTCTTTTTGAATATAATTAAAATTGACGAGCAGTGATGAAGATAGATGTCAGTTTGTTACTTTTCCTGCATACATTTCTGCTAGTATTAATCAGGATTTGTGTGTGTGGGTGTGTGGGTGTGTGTGAGTGTGAGAATTTGTATTATTATTCAAATGATCTTGTTGGAAGTACACAGTTATTATCTCACTTAATATTGGTAGGACAAACACAAAAAAGAGGGGAGTCTTGAGCATGAAGCAGTCCTGGAGCTGGAAGACACAGGACTCAGGAGAGGGGAAAGGAAGAGAGGGAAATGGATAGAAGAAATCATCTTTGTGTTCATGCTTGCAAAAACAGAGCCAACGCCATGGAGCATAGAGAGGGAGGGAGAGAGAGAGGGAAAGTAAGACACAAAAGGAACTTGTCAACACTAATGAAGAGGGACACAATCCCACTTCTCTCTTGTCAGACTTTCACTTTCAGAGCAGATTATAAAGCAACTTGTCAGCCATTCAACATTCATTTAGCAATAAGTGGACTTGGAATTTCTCTGCAGATACTGAACCGAAAGAAATTAAATGCTCTTGCGCCCACCAGACTGGGTATCCACGTATATTTTGTATAGATGTGGGTATATCTGTATATATACGTGTATCTACAGTATGTGTAAATATACTATTGTATGTGTATGTCTATACTTTTGTAAGTGTAATCAGACATGCAGTGGCCTCTGTCCTCCGCAGCGCTCCTGGCTCTCAGTGGATGGCGTTTCCTCAGGTGGCTGTGTCCACTTCCATAGAGATCAGTTCCCAAGGTTAGCCAAACTTAGGTGCCAGGTTTCATTTCTAGCCCTGCCTTTTGTCTGTTCAGTTTAACAGGTAACTGAGAAGTGAAGAGGTAAACCTAGGAGGGTGGATAAAAATAAAAGGTAACACAGCCTGCCACTGTCTGCAATCCGTTTCAGTGCTAAGCTCTGACAAGGTAGGCACAATTAGTCACTTGTTGCTGTTTACTTTCTGTAACCCACTTAGGCCAGAAGTGAGAGATCGTTCTTCGTGTTTTAAGTGTTTGAGGTTTGCAGACGCCAGAGTGGTGTCTGAGCCAGTGTTGCTGGTGCACTAGATTGTGACGCTGTTTATTTCTGTCTTCAGTGTGGTACAGAAATGTCACTATAAACCACTACATTAGAAGCAGTCCATTCCTCGCTACCTCTGCAGATGTGTCTGTGCCTTTTTTTTTTTTTTTTTTTTTTTTACTTACTTTTGTCAATTGAGTTGGGCAGAAGCCAAAGCAACAGAAAGCTACAAAGTCTGTCAACCCTGTAGCCTTCACGTGTGGTTTGCAGAGTAATTCTGGTGTGCCTTTTCAGTTGTGTCTGTACATAACATGGGTGAAAGTAAAGTTTTACACTGGTCCAGTCGTAGGAGGGGCGGCTGCATCGTGACTGTGGCTCTGGTGTTCGAGGCATTGCGGTATTGTATACGTGAGCTCAAAAAGCGAGTGATAATGATCGCAGAAGAAGACACCAGGCGTTGGGGAGAGTTTTGCAAAAGGTCATGGGGGCTAAACCATGGGGGAAGCCTTGGCGTTTTGGGTTCTAAGAGGAAGGAATGAGTGCATACAGGAGAGCGAGAGAAAAAAAAAAAAAACTTTGTTCTTGCCTCTATATATAGTCACAGCATGACAAATTCACAAGATGGTATGAATGAGGGTATTCACTGGGCTTTGTGAAAGGAACCCCACTGGTTCCTGAATGAGGGTGGGCCCATCTGGGCCAGTAGGACGTGCAGGAACCAGTGACCTTGAAAATTACCCAGGAAGCACTTTGTGATGGTCTCCCCGGCAACGGGCTGGGTTCACATGGCAACGGAGTGCTTTCCTCAGTCAGTCTCTTGTGGTCTCCTAAACTCACTAAAGTTTACTGTAATGAAGGGCAAAGAGTGCCAAAGCCATGCAAAATCCATTTGGCAGCACATAAAAACAGGCAGTCATGATCATTTAATGACCTAAGCTGAAACCAATAAATCAATAGTTTCAGACGTGAGAAGCCGCCCAAGTGAACATTCAGGAGGAGTTTTGTTATACCCAGTCATTTTAAAGTTGTCAACGATTTTAATTTTTAGCCAGGACCGAAAAATCGGATCTTAATAAGGCGTTTTACATGAGAAAACTCAAGACACCAAAGAAGTACATTGGCGTTCAAAAGCTTGGAAAGTAATTCTAGATGTTAGCCATTCTACTGCAAGCTTTATAGGGTAACAATTGTTTTTCAAAAAGGGTTTTCAATGCTACGGTGCAAGAATTCATTTTGTCAAGAGTAACCCTTGGGAGTAAAACATCCCACTTCAGGGATTTATTGAAAATAAAATCTTGGGGCCATTGTATAATGATCCACTTCTTTTAAAATAAAAACATTAGAAGTGTGTGATGAAATTCTACCTCCATCAGTGAGACGGTAATGATACTGTACATTTGAGAGTAAGACTGAAGTTAATGTCTTTTGAAGGTTAGCTTACAGATAGTGTATGGAATTGTTTCAACTTAGCAGTAATACTACAACAGAAATAATAGATTGCTGTTAAAGATGTGAAAGATGTTATTTGTTTTATTTGTTTAAGCAGAATTTTGCTACTGGATTTGGTCAGTTTTGTTTCTACTATCGTGTGATCTTGGACTAATTACCACATTGGACAAGTGTTATTTTGGGGGCTTCTGACTAAATATGTTGCTTTTGTTTCCTGCTCTCAGATCAATCGATCAATATAGGGCTTATTTTACAACTGCATAAAACTAAACCTAATTCACATCTTGTGTGTGACTTTGAACATCGTTAAATGCCATCTGCTGAAGTCTGGTAATGACCATGGAATTACTTTTGAGTGTGTTCACAAATGACGAGACAAACCTCGTGAAATACAAACATGTCATTATGCTATTAAGTCTTCTCATGGCTCAAAGATTAAAACACCCCAATTAGCAGCACAGTCTCTCTGAATTTAGACATGCAAAACAGACATTCGCCAAGAAATCATTCTTTGATATATCGCTTATTTTATTTATGTATTTTGAAGCAGGCAGGCAAACATATCCTTGCCTTTTTCCGCGCTTTTCAAAGCCCGTTTCCGCGGCACAGATCTGGCCTTTTGACATTCACGTTGCAGTTGCGATACAGAAAAGCTTGCATCGGGAACAAATCTGGGATTTGTAGGTGCTTTACTGTTCACAACAAGTAGGCAGCTCAGCTAGGTGAGATGAGGCTCTTGTCCTCTGATAGGAGGCAATGGAGTTGGCAACGTCAAGACGTGGTGACAGAAGAAAGCAAAAGCAACAAAGGCAAAGCAGGGGGGAAAAAGAGAAAAGGAGGGTGAAAAACAGAGCTCATAAAAATCAGTATTATAACTGCATTAATTGATGCTGCTGAGTGCCATATGTGGTGCCATATGGAAAAGCTACCCTTGAGGCCTCTGATAATAGACAGCCTGCAGTAGTGTGCAACTTGGCACATTTACAAACAAGGGATGTCCCATTAATATGAGCATTTCAGATCCACAGAGAGCGAGAAACGTTCGAGTTGTGTGATGGTGGCTTGCATAGCTTTCTCTGGGTTTTCTTTTCTTCTGCCCTTAAAATAAGTGCCGGGGAGCTAGTGGAAGGACAGAAGTGGAATCTCATTTTTAGATTTAATTAACCAGGAACCCCCCCCCCATCCTCCTAATACCCACCACCCTTTTCACACCCTCCAACACCCTCCATCCCATCCTCCCAGCAAAACCCGACGTTGTGACAGTGATGCATTAATTACAGTAATAAATGGCTCTTCCTCATCCACTGGTGAACAGCCGACAGTGTCTCCTCCCTCCCTCTCTCGCTCGCCTGTCACTCCCGTCCAGATGCTGCTGTTTCAACTCATCGCTCCTTTTAGCTGTTTGTCGCACTTCTGTCTAACAGGTGAAATGATTCATTGTGTATCAGTGAGCAGTGATTAAAGGAGCTCTATTTAACCGCTTGTTCGCCACCTTCCTTTCCTTCCACTGCTGCTGATGGCTCTACATGTCTTTAGTGCACCAGTTGCCATTCTGGGCCATCAGATAGGTTCCAAAAAGGTCTTGGAAAACATGTGGCCACAGCCAGCAGATCTGAGGGTCAGCGATGTTGTTTGCGGCTGTTGTTTTTCATAGAATCGGTGACGGAGCTCTTGTGTTACTTTGAAGTCTGAAATTGTGCTTTCCCAGAAAACGTTGTCAGCCATTCATATCAGGGTTGTGTTGGTATTGGGTTAGCGGAGAGAGGTGGAGAAAGGGAGATCCACACAGCGCTGTTTACCATCTAATTCCAAGCAGTTTCATTCTGTTGTATTTCTCCTGTAGTACACACAGTTTTTTGGCATTCATCACGTTGTCATTCTAGTGCCTTAGTCCATATGCTGTCCAAGCCGGGCGAAATGTACAGGCGATACAGTGAATCAGGCTGGCAGCTTCTCTTTCAGGTTGTTGAGATCTTACACACACAGAAAACAGCAGTGGTTGCTTCTGTTTAGAAGTAAAAAAAGAAAAAGAAAGAAAGCATGACTGTGATGTGAAGTGATATAGCTTGAGCATCAGGTCAAACGCTGGCAGTGTTTTGTGTTCGTCTTTGTTTTGTCTTCCCGATGCTTCACTAAATTATTCAGAGCCCGAGGATGTACGCTGTAAATCCTCTCACAGCCTCCTGAAAGCTTGTTTCAGAGAGATTACAGAAGTTTCGCACTCTCTGGTTTTATGTCTCCCATTCTCTCTCTCTCTTTCTCTCTCTCTGTCTCTCTGTACATATCTTTCTCTGTTACTGACAGCCGGTTCTTCTTGCATACTTAATCTTTCTCTCTTTATCATTCTTTATTTTCCCCTAAGCTATACCTGAGCACTCGGAAAAGCTTTGTGGGTTGATATTATGTGAAGCAGGAACACTTTATTTTTCTTTTAGTTGACAAAACTAACAATCTCATGCAAAATGTCCCCCTCCTATTAGGTCACTGTTGTCCCTTTTCTTTTAGCGTGAACACGTTTGAAGCTCTTACACAACCCTATGAGGTTTGATTTCTATTGTTCTTCTATTTCTCAAAGGTGGTGACTAGCAAAAACGTAAAAAAAAAAAAAAAAAAACCTCCAGTCATCAACTCACTGATTTATACAGGTCTTCATGTTACATAATTCCCAGTGGACACGCATTTTACTTTAGAAGGCAATTTAACCCCCGTGTTATGTCAGTGAGAAGCTCTTTACAATCGGTTTAGCAAAGTTCATATGTAGTGCATCAAATTAAATTTACATTTGTTTGCTTCTGGGATCATGTATACAGAGATTCTGTCTGAAAGGTGAAAGAATCGGCGTTCTATGAATATATTTAACTCCTGTATCGTTCTTTTTTATTATTTATTTCCTAGCTATTCTTTCTCTCCATCTTTTTCAGCACCTCTATTTGCCTGTGTGTTGAAACTGATCAATAATTAATCGTTGATAATTCATACCTGAATTCATGTTTGTTTCTATATTTCTACATAGAATTAATGTCCTTTGCATTCTAGCTTCAAAATGTGTGCAAAATATGTAATCAAAATATATCTCTTCAGTCATATATTTAAAGGACACTTTATCATATTTCTTCTTACAAAATATGTGTATATATCTTATGACATATGGTACTACTTTTAAAAATAACCGTTTGGAGCATTTTCTACATGAGAGAAACCATCTTTCTGAGCTACATAAGGGTTGTCTAATTCAAATTGAGTCCTGGCAGGCATCTCTTTGTTTTTAATTAAAATTCTTTGTTTTTCATTGATAATCCTGTCAGGCGCCAACTGGACGTGTTGAAATCGGATACAATGTCAGGACAGGGAAGAAGGACTTTGGATTCCCTTGCTTTGTGTAAAAGACATGAAGATAAACAAGTTTTCTTCCATAAAACTAAAACGGGGCCCGAATGAAGTGATAAATTCTGCCGTGATCGCTGTCAGAGGAGGAGGTGCCGCTGTCTTCAATCCTGTGCTAGTCGATGCCACAGGACACTCATTTGTAATTCTGCTGCCTGAAAACGAAGCTTTTGATCACTTAAGAAGAAGGGGGAAAAAATAGCCCCCCTTGCAATTGCTGTCCCTCAGCGTGCATCCCCCTCCAGCTGAATAACAAGTCTACCGTAAAACGCATCAATGCCCCTCAAAATTAGCAAAGGATGCCCATGGCAGTGCACACTTCTCTTGTTCAGCACGTGCTGGCTTTTATTTATTTATTCTTCATTTTATTTGATATTTTTTAATAATTTATTTAAAATACATATTTCCTTCAGCCTCCCTATTCTCACTCTGCATGTCAGCTGAAACACTGCAAAGTATATCTGTAGTACTCATCATAACACCCACCCCAAAAGAGAGGGAGAGGGGTGGAGAGGGAGAGAGAGAAAGAGAGAGTGTGGGTGTGTGTGTATGTGTGAGAGAGAGAGACAGAGAGAGAGAGAGGAAAAAAGGAGAAACTGTACACAGCGATGCCCCGAGGCTCAATCTGTTCCTCGCTGAGCTACATCAGTCTCAAAGACGGCAGCCTCGGCCGCGGGGAAGCCTCGGCTCATTCCATCAAACTGTCAGGCAGCCAGTGGAGCTGAGAAGGGAGACTTTCGGCTGCCCTGGGGGCAAGTTCAAGTCAACATCCCATTTCCTTCCTTCCTTGGCTAATTTCTCCTACACCAGAGTTAAATTTCTACTGCCCGGAGCCTGCAGTAGTAGCAGCAACGCACCATTGAGGCAAAGAGCTGTGGCAACAGGGGAGAGGGCGAGGGGATGGGGTGGAGTGGGGGGTGGGGGGGCTGCTTTGGCAAGGCAGAGACGGTCAAGAGGGGACCAAAGGGACCTGATAAAGGATACACTGCTGAAATTGATGCCATAAATCAGTCGCCCTCTTACATTTGGCAGCCTCTTTTTATTTTGACTTTTCTCTCTCAAACGCTTTTTTCTTCTTTCCTTCTATGTGCTCTCAGTCCCCTCGGCAGGCTATTTGGCAGTAGTTTGGCTCATGAATATATACCCCCCACCTCCCTACCCCCCTCCCCATCCCTGTCGGTCCCATTAGTTGTTACTCTGTGCCAGACTGCACAGAAAAATGCCAGCCCCCTCAGTCCTTCGGTGGGAAGCAGGTCTGAAAGACATTAGCCAAAGACAGAATGCAGCTCCCTAATTTAGAGGGAGTCTCCCTAGTTTCTTTCAGCCTTCTGGTGCATACTGACTGGGCAGTGCCTTTTCCAGGCTCCATTCTGCTGCTCTGAAAAGGGGCGGGGCGGGGCGGATTTCTGTTCGGACAAAAGTGTTTGTTTTGAGTTCTTCCCCCGTCGGTTCAGTGTTTCATGTAACGTTTGCCATATTCCATGAAATATTTCACGTTGTGCTCCAGTCTCTTCTAAATTAAGAATACCTTTCCCTGCTACTGTTACTACGTGTTTGCAGTCTACACGGTTATATCTCCTCTCCTGTCCTCAGCAACCTGTATTTAACGGAGTTGATGGCCTTGAATGACTTCTGTCATCCCCGAGTTCTCCCACAAGGCACAGAGGCACGATCATGGGTCACAGTGTTGTATAACTTACATTCTATAATTAAACAAAGCGGTGTGAAGCGAAGCTGAGGTCCGAGAACCTAAATGTCTGACTGAAGTGACATCTCGGCTCTGTATGTGTCCTTCATCCAGTTACAGTATTGAATCTCATAGGGAGAATAGGGTAACAAAATATTTGTGTGCTTCTCACAGTACTTACTGTACTTCTTCACTGCTGCCATAATACAGACAGCTGTGCTTTTCAGGTTCAGCTTCAAATCGTTGGGTGGAATTTGTCCATTGAGCAATCTGTGTTTTAGCTGCCCATGTCATTTGTTCCCTATAGGGTGTGTAGTTTCCCAAATAGGAAAATAGTCGTTTTTCAAGAACATTCGATAGTTTATCATCTTCTGTTTTATATTAATACATAGGTTCACCTTTTCGCCGTACTGTTTCATTGCATTGCCTCCTATCAGTCTCCAGAATCTTCTCTGCATTATTATGCTGGCAGTGCGAGTGTTTTTGGTTTGTCAGGTTCTCTTTTTTTAAACATGACTCACCTATTTCTTGATCTAGCATCGCGTAGGTCGGCACACATACACAAGAACAAGTGGAAAGACTAGGCGAGAACATGAATAATTTAACCGCGAGAATACAGATTAGTGCCTGGAGCGTTTCTCCCGTGTCATGCAAATCAATAGAAATGCGCACGGGCGGCGCTTCTGCCGAAATGGGCTGAGATTTGAGGTCTGCGGTGCCGAGCGCTTGACATTGCTGGGCTTCTCCTCTCCTTCTGCTAGCTGCAGTGAGCCGCCGAGCCGAGGACCAGAGAACGGTTTCATTCTGGGATCCGCTTGGAATTTTTAGATAAGCACAAAATACCCATGTATCATCTGCGCGCGAGGAGCTTGGTGTGTTTCCATGCATCATTACACAGTGCAAACTCTGCTGAATTCCCATTCATCACCAGACCCTGCTGCCCTCCCCAACATCATAATGGAGTCGGCGCTGCACTCCTACGTTGCTGGCATTATGCAGACAGCTATGCTTTTCTTGTGGCAACACTGGAGGGACATAAGCCAGGCCATGTTACAGGAGCTTTTTATTTAAGGGAGTTTGTTTTTTTGAAAGGAGCAGCGCATACCACAGTTTCATCTAGCATGTATCAAAATCTCTTCTGTATAATTGTCCCTGTAAAATAGCTGGAGAGACATTGTCCTGTTGCTCTGTATTTCTGTGTTGTCTGAATGGCTGCCCCATGCTACACACGGAGATGACGGACAGGATCGCAGGTTCAGTTTGGTCATGGCTGTAAAGCACTTTGGGGTGCCTTGTGATGAAAAGTGTTACAGAAATGTCAAAGCCACTCATTCAGTCAGCCAGTCGGAGCCACGCAAACACTGCACAGCCAAGTCTTTCTTCAATGCCTTAACTGTTTCAGGTACAGATGTTGGCGGTTATGCCTCCTAAACTCGGAACCAGTTGTGTGAATATCATTGAGAGCCCCTCTGTGGCCTGGCGCCTGTCAGCCTGCTTCGCAAACAACATTTCTCTCCGTTTTAACAACGTCCCCTCAGACCCTGATTGTTTTTGTGTTTCACCGTTTGGTACATTTACTCCTTCTGCACTTCCTTTCCGAGTCTTTCTTGGCGGGAGCAGAGGAAGCTCCTTTCCCTGTGTAATTGCCTGGGAATAAGCTCTCCTCCTTCACCAGCTCCTCTGGCAGAAACTCCCTCTCGCCCAGAACTGTGCGCTTCACCACCCTGACAGGTTCTCAGAGCTGTGATTTTGTTGTTTCAATTTTTTTTTCCCCTTGTTCTCCCAGCGTGCCTACTTTTCATTTTGAATGTTGTCTCTCAGTACCCCATGTCCACTTTGGTGAGCATTTGAACTTTCACAAAGGGGCTTTCCAACGCTCAGATGCAGTTACATTTCTGTTGGGGAATAATCGTAAACAGAAAAGCCCACCATTTTTGTTATTTTTCCTGTCTCCTCTCCCGTGGCTAGTGCCTTCCATCACCTCATCTCAAGCTTGCAGTGAGTTGCCAAGAGGATTCGTTTTGCTGCCAGATGTTAATTTGCTTTCTTATCATCTATATTTTAGTCAGTCTCGGAAACACATGGAGAAAGCCATCAGCAGATCCCGTTAGGGCCGCGCAGCGAATGTAACGTGTGTCTGGTATGTTACCCTGACACCCACCCTTCAGATCATTTTTCAGAATTTGTCGCACAGACATGATCAAGAAGCACGCATAATCTGTTTTCAGCACGTCGTCATTGAGTGCTAAATGGATCAAGCACGCTAAAGCTGTGTTCGCGTGCATGACCTTCAGCAAATTATCAGATGGCAAAAAAAGGGGTTCTGATTATAGCTACTCGAAAATTAAATATGCTGCTGTCAGTTATGGCGTGATGGCATTGCCGGCCGTGTTTGTTAATGGTAATTGTGGAGATTGGCATGGCAGTGGCACTTAGGGGGTGACAGCTTGCTCATTCTGTGACAACTCTCACCGCTGAATGAATGGACAGTAATACTGTACTTATCTTTATTGTGTCGCATCCCTGAAAAGGATGGATGTGAAGTAAAATACCATTTGCATGCCTTCTTTAGATGCTCACGAAAGACAAGGTTATGGTGAAAATGAGTGACTAAATTGACACATTGAGCAGCGTTTAAGCTAATGAATGGCTTCGACAAACAATGGGCACACTTTCTGAGCTCATATTTACAGAGAAGCTTAACATGTACCTCTGTGAGATAAAGATACCATTTGCTTTTTTAAATGTGATTATTTATTTATTTAAGCAGTTCATTCATTATGCCGACAGTGACTCTGTACTTAAATGCTGACCAAGTTGATTCGTGGGCCGCATTTGTGGAAATTTGAAGGACAGCAACCTAAGCTTATAGACTCTACATACAAGTCCGCATTCACATATATCCAGACTCCACCTCGTCTACAGGTAGGCCTTTCATTAACACTATCATTGTAGTGAGTGCGTTTCTTTGCCTGCAGCAAGCAAAAGCTCAATCTATTTTAATCAACCTGGGTGCAAAAGACCTTTTTCTGTTTCTCTGTTGAATCTTATCATGGCTGTTATGTTGCTTTATTTTTTAAATGGTGTAAAACTATTTCTTCCCCCACTCTCCCCACTTTTTCACTCCTTTTCTGAAAAGTACTTTTTACTGCTGTACAAATTCCTCCATTCATGCAGACAGATGCACACACACGCACACACACACGCACACACACACGCACACCCACACACACACATACAGGCACACAGCTGGAGAAAAGAAGTCTCTTGACTTAATACTGCCCATTCACAGAAGAAGCTTCTGTCCTTCAACTGGCTTTTGAATATGAAAAAAACAGAAGAAAATTAGAAAAGCAAAAAAAAAAAAAAAAAAAACGTTTTTCCCTGAAGAGGCCTTGGCTGCAGAATTCTCGTAGTGATTCCTCTCGTTACTTAATTGCACATTTAGACCCACCGCACGCACACAATAGACTTTCTCTTTTGACCCTGCTCCTTCTTTTGTGCCTGTGATTGAAAAGGAGTTAAACAAAATAAAGAGGGGCACTTAAAAATGTTGCCACAGAAACTTAATTGACACATTGAAGCCAGTTTTTCAAGCCATTCTAATGCGATTCAGCTGAATTGCTTTCTCTGTTGTTGCCCTATTGTGAGATCCAAAAGGGCTGGCCATTCCATTCCTGTTTTCATAAATGAAATCCAATTTGATTTTAATAGGGAATAACAAGAGAAAGTCCCCCCCCCACCCCCATGAAGTGAAAAAGGGAAAGGAAATGTGTAATACAATAAAAAGAAAAATGAAGAGCGGCCAGGGACCAGCAAATCTTATTTAAATATCAAAATGCAGAAACAATAAGCTTCCCCTTAAACAAATACTGGTTTCAGTAATTTACATTTGCAGGAATAACCGCTGGAACCAGAACAATATTTGAACCGCAAGCAAATTAATATGGTGTGTGTCTTTAAAAAGAAAGAAACTACCACTAGAATGAAAAAAAGAAAAAAAAAACAGGATAATAGTCTATTGATTAAATATTAATGTGGACAAATTCTAAGTACATGAAAAATGTAAGGAAGGGGAAATGTGCATGTGCAGATTGTGGGTTGAGTGAAGTTACACGTTCATAAGGGCTCTCGTCCCTGGCAGCTCGGGAGAGTGATTCATTGGTACCGTCCCGTCCTGCTGGAAATCTCGTAGAGGAATGATAACTGGAACAAACCAACCTGGAGTGTTTAGTTAAAGCACTTAACGCATCCCACAATTGGCGTGTCTACAACCGCTGACACAATCCAGAATGTGGGAGGTCGGGAGTGAGGGGTGGGGGGGGTGGGGGGGGTGTGTGTGTCCTAATGACACCAGTGAAGTACGAGCTGCAAAATGGTGCAGCTGCACAGGGAGGCCGTTTCCACCAGATTCACCAGACCGGACGAAATTGGCGTATCACTCGCTTCTCATAATCAGATCACAATGATTGTATCTGTTTAGGAAAACGTGAAATATTGCACTTTGTGTTTTGCTTCGCCTAGATTAACAAAGAAGACCCGACTCCAAAGCTGCTTCTGTGTTATGTTGTTTTCTGCAATGGTGTGCTCTGATTGTTTGTTTGTTTCCCCATCAACTCAGTTGTTTACATATCATTCCAGGCAGGCTCGAGTTATCATTTTGAGAGACTCGACCTGTGTTTTTATTTGTTTTAATGTTATTATTCGCTCTCTCTTCATTTCGCCTCTGTGGTGCATAGTCATTTGAAATCATATTAATTCCATATTCACTCCCACTATAATGAAAAGAAAAAAAAAAACAAGCCTTCTGTATTATGGCTGGGTTTGACAACTGAGATGTTTTTTCTTTATATATATATGTGTGTGTGTGTGTGTGTGTGAGAGAGAGAGTGTGTGTGTATAGGAGAAAAGAAAGAGTGATGATTTGCTTTGGTCTGGGCATGCATTGTATATTTTATCATAAGGGAGAAAATATGTATTGATCAGCACTGTATGTCATGCAAAGTTAATGAGCCGTTATAAAGTCTGCAAGCATTCTTTAGCATTTGCTCTTGAGGATTTGGCTTCTGTTCTTCAGGGTGTTTTTTGTTTTGTTTTGCGTTGACCTCTGTTCAAAACCGTGAAGTAGGGACCTCTCTCTGTCGAAGGCTGTCAACGCCTTCTAGGCTGTTTGGCTCTCCCTTTCCACAGCAGCGATTCAAGACATTCTTTCAAAAGAATTACGAAATTAGAAATTGTGCTCCAGTGCAGCCCACTCAGCAGAAAAAAAAGATAAGAAACAAAAAAAGATAAGGGAATGACAACAGAGAATGCACATTACTGATGTGTTATCTCTATCTGGTGTATGCAGGTGTTGCTGTGATAATATGTCAATCTGAATCTCGGATATGATTTGTTGCTCATTCATTTTGTATGTTTTGTTTTACTTTGGTGGGCAAACAAAGTAGATTGAATACAGGGAATGTCTTTGTTTTGTCCGCCATGTAGTGTGAAGAAAATGCACAGGTATACACTAGCCATCACCCTACAGAGACATTGGATGATGAATGTAGCTTTCACTGCCAACAATTTAAACAAAAAACACACTACATGAAAGAAGAAACTATTTAATGGGATTATTAATGGGACCCATCGTGCTCGTTTGGTGTCCATTAATAACTAAGTGATCCAAGGATCCTATCCAGTCTGTTTTTGAATGTTCCCAAATTGTTGCTTCAACCACATCGCTGGGGAGTTTGTTCAGATTGTGACGCCTCTCTGTGTGAAGAAGTGTCTCTTGTTTTCCGTCTTGAATGCCTTGAAGCCCAATTTCCATTTGTGTCCCCGGGTGCGTGTGTCCCTGCTGATCTGGAAAAGCTCCTCTGGTTTGATGTGGTCGATGCCTTTCATGATTTTGAAGACTTGGATCAAGTCCCTACGTAGTCTTCTTAATATGCCTATTGTTTTGTTTATTTCTTTTTTTTTTATCTTGTCATGTTTTTATCAGAGATTAAAACATCTTAAGTGACACACAATTCATAACAGATCTGTGGTCAGTGTGGATTACAGAAACATCATTTTGTTCTATATTAGTCACCAAGGCCTAGTTATGCGGTTTGGAAATGTCAGCATTCTTCTACCTATTCAGTGGTATTTTTTATGGCATGGATGTATGGAGTAAGAAGAAACTTGTTTAAAAAATACTCAAGTTTGAAAGCTGTAGAAAACTTCCATAGGTTGTTATCAGGACAGGGTGAATGTACAAAAAACATGTCAGCTTAAATTTGGAAGCCATCATCTGTTGTCCGTGAAGCGGTGATTGTCGAAAACATCCTTCCCTGTGGTATTCGTTCTGAGGCTTTCACAAAGAAGCGTCTTGCGTTCCCGCTTTGAACCGCGACAACTTTCCCAAAACTGACATTTCTTTTTTTAACGTTACACTCCCCAGTTTGGCTTGAAAGCTGTCAGTGAAGGGGAATATATCAAAACAGCTGTAAACATAATGAGGGAAGGTGAGATGATAAATAATTCTTTGTGTTTTTTTCTTCTTGTTTTCATTGCAGTGTGACAGTGAGAGTGACATTGACGACAAGGTAAGACTGTTTGTATTATGTTTTCTTTTCTTTTTTTACAGCCATCTATGTCGCACATGTATATATATATAGAGAGAGAGAATTTTGTGTATTGTATGTGAGGATGGGGGTGGAGCATGCACAGATGCTGGTTGATTTGTAGATCCACTTGTGTAATTTCCATTACATTTTTTCATGGAATTAAAAGATGACAAAGGAGAGAATGTGAGGAATGGGTTTACGTATGCGCTGGTGGTCCCTCAGTTTGTGAAAAGAATGTGGAATTTGTGTGTGTGCGCATGTGGTTGCTTTTGATCTCCTCTGTTGTTGCTTATTTTTAAGTTGTCACACTTTTATATTTCTAATAAAGGAAATGCATTTTGGCCTTCAGTCTAAATCCCGGCTAAAGCATATGGTTTTCCTGATTTAATGTAAGCCATAACGTAATGCATGTAATTATCTTTCTGATGCACCCGATAATCTCTGAGCTCATAATTTCTTGACAATTGTAACAACCCCCCTCCACCACCACTGCCATTTATCTTCCTACTCCCACGAATCCTTCTGAGAACTACAACTCCTCCCTGAAATAGCGGTCTTCAAAAAAAAAAAAAAAAAAAAAAACTAAAACAAAAAGGTGGGTATAATTACAAGGAATAACATAGACTATGCCAAACATATAAATTAAACATAGCTATGGTTTATAAAACACACATTTAAAATAAGAGAATAATTTACATTTCCAAAGGTATTACGGCCTCCGTTACACAACAATGTAATCCATTAACATCACAGCACTGTAGAGTTAAACAATGTTAACAATGCACGTTAACTTGATTTATAAAGTTCCCTTATTCTGTTATGAATTAACGATCAATAAATAGATATGTGATAGCATGAAATTCATGTTTATCTTTTACTCCCTTCTTTTTCATGTGGCCAACAATCCCAAGTGCATGTCAGTAATGCTTCAGCCAAGTGAATGATCATATGTTGGCTTGAGGATAACCTGAGGAACAACTTCACGTACATAAGCTCATTGTATATGCAGATAATTTGCCTTAATCAGTTAAATCTAATCAGTTATATGCAGCTTTGCGCTCTGTTTTCATCACAATACGTCTTACGGTTATTCAATTTCACTGAAATGGATTTGGATAGATTTTAATCAAATAATATCCTACTGCTGTTTAACACAATCATGCTAGATTTGGATGCAGATACAAATAAAATAAAATAAAATAAAATATATATATATATTTTTTTTTTATTTAACAGAGGTATTTTTAGAACATCTAAAACCATGCATTCCCTTTGGACAATCTAAATATCAGTGATTCAGATGTTGTTTTAGAATGAAAATCTTGTGGAAACCATTCGTACTCGGGAAGTATTTACCAAAGCACAAATTATTCATAATGACAAAATATGATTTGCAAATCCAATACTGGGCATTACAGTCTATATGCAATGTACAATAGTCCTTAAACATTGCAGCGTTTTGTGATATCAATGTATTTCACTATATAGTCATTAGGTGAAACGATTTTGATGATGTGTTTGGGCAAATGCTGGATTTGTAAGGTCAGACAAGCTTGTTGGGATAAAGACATTATGTTGGTAAGTATTTTACAGTTTAATACCTGTAACCCTATGAATGATGGAAAAATTTGAATCCTTATCGTTTCAAAGTTCTGTGGAAATGTTAGTGGTTTTCCCTGTTAATGACCCAGTGATAACGGCACACTTTGCATCAACTGTAACTTGAAAATAGAGTTGCTTCTATTTGCTGTTGAACAAAGAAAAAGGATCGAAGCCTCTCATTTGTTGAAGTGACACGAAATTGCGTTTTGATGCGTCTTTTCCAACTTTGGGACAGTTTTCTAGGTACTACAAGGGAATGAAAGAAGTCAGGCTCTAATTTCATACAGTCTCCCAGCTCGGCCACAAGCCAGATCATGATTTATCTGGTTACTTTGACCAAGGGCTAGACCAAATCAAAACTTTGACCTCCCCGTGAATCACAAAGTACAAATCTGCACCCCATCGCTGTTTAATTTATCCTAAGAAGCCACTTTATACTGTTTATAATTCAAAGCCTGACAGGGTACAACTTTGTAATTTGCGATTCACGGGTGGGTCACAATTTTGACTTGGTGAAGCCCCCAATTCCTCTCCTTAATGTACTGCCTGCCTCGTGTCACTTCACAGTCATTGAGGCTGCAAGAAAAATAAGAATCCTCCGCCGGCCGGTGCTAACCTGGCCACAGGCAGGCCGTTTGGCGGGTTGAAGTAATCACCAGAGGCAGCTCTGTATTTTCTTTGGTCCTCAATGAAATATGTTTCTCAATTTGCCAGCGCTTTCTTCGACTCAAAACAGCATTGGAGGTTTGGCTCTGTGCAGCCTCATGATTAACTGGCGGTGAACTCCCAAGCGTGAGATGAGGAGGCCAACAAAAACATCACCTCACTAAAGCATTGCAAAAACTACTTCTCCACTACTGCAGAAACCCCGACCACCTTCTGTGCAGGCGAGAAATATCCCCATCTATGGGGAGACATTGTTGTGTATCGCAGAGTTATTTTTTGGGGAACTCCGTGAAACACAATAGGACATGTTCTGTTTTGTATTTATAATGTGCAGCCAGGTTCAGATTAGGAAATTATCAAAGTGAAAAAAGTTACGGATGAGACAAGGTTCTCTGTAAATAATCAGTAGTTATCAAAGTGTAAATAAATTATATACATGTCTACTGTTCTGTTTTTCACACCTAACAGTGTCTTATTACCTGTAATATAAATGCGTGTGTGCATAAATATATACATTATGATAAGAAAAGAAGAAGTGAAGCAATCATTGCTGTTTTTGAAACTTGATACACTGGTTTTATCAAAGATCCAAATTCCTGGGTATTCTTATCTGTTAATTTCTACTTCTAACAAAATTACAGGTGCTTTCTCACTTCTTTTGAAAAAAAAAACCAGAGGCTTTTGATTCCAGATCAAAAAAAACTTTGAATCCCCCCATTGTCTGCATTTAACCGATTACTTTAATTGATACATTGTGCGCAGGTGCCTAGAAGGTAAACTCACTTACCTCAATTTTAATACAACAGTTTTCCTAGCATTGCAGCACAGCCTAAGATATGTTTCTAAGGAGATGCTGACTTGGACATGCATGTGAAAATGGTGTGTCATAGATGTTCATTGGGTTTACCTTAAATGCCCATTGGTTTGTCATGGGTGGCTGCTTAATTGATCTGAAGATCAGCATATCTGAAGATGTCCGTGTGTCGTGAGTCCATGAGAGCGGCCACACATCCAATAGCATGCGCCTGTCTTCCGTGTGTGTGTGTGTGTGTGTGTGTGTGTGTGTGTGTGTGTGTGTGTGTGTATCACCATCTACATTACACAAAAGATAATCTGCAGAGTTACGTCTGTGATCTGTGTAACTGCTAACCTTGCCGCCCATTAGCCCTCTCGTACCATATGCTTCACATCCATGTTTGCGCCGTGTTTATAAAACATCTGGGGATAAGCACAACTTCTGCTTCTCCACCTACTCTACAAACGTATTCATTGAAAGTCAGCCATTCATGTAAATAAAGTCAATGTTCGGGGTGGAGAAAAGGCTTACTACACAACAGAACATCTTTCCCCAACAGGGTGGGGAAGTTCTACATGTGTGAAGAAGTATCTCCTGTTTTCAGTCTTGAATGCCTTTATGCCCAATTTCCACTTGTGTCCCCTGGTCCGTGTGTCCCTGCAGATCATTGCAGCAGTCTGCACGGGGTGAGTGCATTCGTTAATATGAAATTAAGGCATTTGGGATTGGTCTATTGGTCTGTTTTCCAATGCTGTGTCATCGTGATGGTTTTGACCTAAAAAAAAAAAGAACCTGTCTCACCGGACACAAAGCATTTCCTGTCTGTTTTGCGTTCAGCCCTCTTCAAGAAGGAGAAACTGAAAGCATGTACGCAGCAAGGAAAGGTATGAGTTGCATACTAAGAGACTGCAGTATAATGAAAAAGAGCATGTCTACACCACACTGGGTTTAGAATCAGGATGTTGTTGGTTTGATGCTTTTCATAAAGCCCGCCTTTTCTGTTTTCTTGTGCTCTAGTGATAACAGATTCATTGATTTTTCACAGTTTAATTTACTTCATATTTTTCAATTTAATAGAAGACTAAGTACAAAATCGAATACTCCACATGACTTCCAATTTAATTCCCAGGGCTTTTATTTTTGCACATGAAAACACTTTCTTATTTTTATTTTATAAGATTTCATATTCAACGCATAGTCTAATTGTATGAGAAGGGGCCGATATTTCTCAGAAACAGACTCTAGTGTGCAGTGTACTTTTGTCTATTATTTCGAGACATTTGCTTAAACGATATCAAATAAGAGTTCGTCATTCGTGGCATTCGTAGTCATATTAGCGAACACAACAGATTTTTCTGTAACTATCCAAAAAGGTATGAATATAAATATTAAGTACATTTGGCCAGTTACAAGTGCCCTTCTCACCTCGGAAGGATTTGACCTTTATACAGGTAGACTATTTTGCTTTTACTTTGAAATAAGCTAGGTGATCAAAGGTGTTTTTCCATGACTCTATTAGCAGACCATTGGACAGATCAGATATCAGACTTGACGCAGTTTAAAAGCAGGATTCTAGAACACCCCTCATTACCATTTGATTTGACAGCTTACAGTGGGGGAAAAAAGTATTTGATCCCCTGCTGATTTTGTACGTTTGCCCACTGACAAAGAAATGATCAGTCTATAATTTTAATGGTAGGTGTATTTTAACAGTGAGAGACAGAATAACAACAACAAAATCCAGAAAAACGCATTTCAAAAAAGTTATACATTGATTTGCATGTTAATGAGGGAAATAAGTATTTGATCCCCTATCAATCTGCAAGATTTCTGGCTCCCACGTGTCTTTTATACAGGTAATGAGCTGAGATTAGGAGCACTCTCTTAAAGGAAGCGCTCCTAATCTCAGCTCGTTACCTGTATAAAAGACACCTGTCCACAGAAGCAATCAATCAATCAGATTCCAAACTCTCCACCATGGTAAAGACCAAAGAGCTGTCCAAGGATGTCAGGGACAAGACTGTAGACCTACACAAGGCTGGAATGGGCTACAAGACCATCGCCAAGCAGCTTGGTGAGAAGGTGACAACAGTTGGTGCGATTATTCGCAAATGGAAGAAACACAAAATAACTGTCAGTCTCCCTCGGTCTGGGGCTCCATGCAAGATCTCACCTCGTGGTGTTTCAATGATCATGAGAACGGTGAGGAATCAGCCCAGAACTACACAGGAGGATCTTGTTAATGATCTCAAGGCACCTGGGACCATAGTCACCAAGAAAACAATTGGTAACACACTACGCCGTGAAGGACTGAAATCCTGCAGCGCCCGCAAGGCCCCCCTGCTCAAGAACGCACATGTACAGGCCCGTCTGAAGTTTGCCAATGAACATCTGAATGATTCAGAGGAGAACTGGGTGAAAGTGTTGTGGTCAGATGAGACCAAAATCAAGCTCTTTGGCATCAAATCAACTCACCGTGTTTGGAGGAGGAGGAATGACCCCAAGAACACCATCCCCACCGTCAAACATGGAGGTGGAAACATTATGCTTTGGGGGTGTTTTTCTGCTAAGGGGACAGGACAACTGCACCGCATCAAAGGGACGATGGACGGGGCCATGTACCGTCAAATCTTGGGTGAGAACCTCCTTCCCTCAGCCAGGGCATTGAAAATGGGTCGTGGATGGGTATTCCAGCATGACAATGACCCAAAACACACAGCCAAGGCAACAAAGGAGTGGCTCAAGAAGAAGCACATTAAGGTCCTGGAGTGGCCTAGCCAGTCTCCAGACCTTAATCACATAGAAAATCTGTGGAGGGAGCTGAAGGTTCGAGTTGCCAAACGTCAGCCTCGAAACCTTAATGACTTGTAGAGGATCTGCAAAGAGGAGTGGGACAAAACCCCTCCTGAGATGTGTGCAAACCTGGTGGCCAACTACAAGAAACGTCTGACCTCTGTGATTGCCAACAAGGGTTTTGCCACCAAGTACTAAGTCGAAGGGGTCAAATACTTATTTCCCTCATTAACATGCAAATCAATTTATAACTTTTTTGAAATGCGTTTTTCTGGATTTTTTTGTTGTTATTCTGTCTCTCACTGTTAAAATACACCTACCATTAAAATTATAGACTGATCATTTCTTTGTCAGTGGGCAAACGTACAAAATCAGCAGGGGATCAAATACTTTTTTCCCTCACTGTATATCAGTACAGGATTTGTCTTTTGATTTTGTCACTTTTTTTTATTATTGTCATCTTCATTGAGAGAAAAAATGAAATGATTGCCTTCCCCCCCCTTTGAAGAACTCGCACGAAGTGTCACCCTATCTGGAATATCTTAAACAGGCTGTCTGTATCTGTGCTCAGAATCCGCTGTGTTCTTTTGTTTGCTTCAGATACTGCAGTCGCTTTCTCCTCTCCTAGGACTGTAAAATAAGTGAATGTTTTCATGTGGTTTCTTTGTCTTTCCTTTGGTGGACTGCAACCCAGATTCCTGTCCATATCTTCATCTCGTGTTGCAGTGGGCATTGCACAGGGGGATTGTCAGAGCAGAGCCCACCTTCCTTCTGAAATGTGTATATTTTAATTTTGTCGAGGCTGTCTTTCACATGCTACCCGTGAGGCCCTTCGCAGGAGATTTCACACAGACTATCAATGCTGCATAATGTTTGCTGATACACCTCTTTAATGGTTTTGGTGCTCAAAGAAGAGTTGACATGCTGTCTTGATTGACACATTAATTCCTTTATTCTTATCTGATAAGTTGACAAGCAGGAATCCTGGAAATTAAAGCTAAAGCAGATACACTAGGCATCTTTTTTTAGTTTTTATCTCTAATAACTATGCAGGTAGTATCCTCCACTGTGATATTTATATAGCAGGGGTGTCTGTGAAAGGTAGCATGTACACCTGCAATTGCAGACCCCCTTCCCCGTCATCCTCTCTCTCTAGGGAGGAAAATTAATAGTAACTCCACTACTTCCCTCCCCTGACAGTTTATCGCTGCGCTTAACACAGCCCTCATCTTTGATAACAAACAGCCCACCCACCAGGTCTCTGACAGGCTTAATGGTTTTTTATGGGGGGAAAAAAATAGATGGACTTAATGTTTCGACACAAGTGATCATCTGTCCTCATCTCTTTAATGAAATTAGATTAAGTGCACCTGGGAAATAGCTGAGGAGGCAAAATGCTTTGCCGCCGCCTTTAATTTAAAACCAATTTGCGGGGCATATTCTCTTAAGCTGGGAAGCTGAGCAAATTCAAAAAAATAAATAAAAAAATAAGGAAGAAGGGAGAGAAAAAAATCAGATCGGACTGCCGCTGACGAGCTTAATTCCAATCCCTACAGGCAGTGTAAAATTATAACTGACAAATGCGATGGTGATTTTAATATGTAGATGTCATTTTTTTTTTCTCCTTCATTTTTGCAATGCACTGCTGGAAGGCAAAGCTTTTATCAGCTGGAGTTATGATTTCAGTTCCTCAGGAATAGTGCAGGTCTGTGAACTATTTTTTAATTTATTAGGTTATTTTCAGTGTTTTCCCTCCTCCTGTTCTGGTGGAGATTAGATCACTTTTTTTTTTTTTTTTTAAGATACATCTGCTATGAATTCAATGTAGTGATAAGCATCACTTCTTGAGGGCACAGTGAAGATTTTGATCTAAATTCCAGAAGTATCGCTGCACATCTTTAATATTTTGATGATTGGATTATCTGTTTTAAAGGGCAAGGCATAAAACCCAAAAGTATTTTCTAAAAGCACTCTGACTGTTTATGATGGTTTTCTGAATGTAGCTATTTGACCAGGGAATTAATCCAATAAAACATCAAGGGCTTATGTACAAAGAAGCCCTGGGAAGGATGTGGTGGTAATGGGGGTTTAGACCAAATTCCAGCAGGACCAGACTGAGACAAATAAACTGATGTGACGTCAGCTTGTTTGAATCGTGTCACCAGAGATTATTGTCTCCGGGGGGTAATTAGCTTTCTGTGCGACTAAGACACCACTTGTCAAGTCCCTAGCCTTGGTTTGTAGAGGGTACAGGGAAGATTGTGTTTTTTCAACACTTATGTCGGTATGTTAAAATAAGATTCGTTACTGGGCTAAATAAATAAATGGGGAGCGTGGGGAGAAATACCTTCTTGGAATTCACACTTCAATACTTCCCTCCTGTTCTTATGAAACACTAAATATCTGTTGGCTTGGTGTGTTTTACCGAAACACTCCTGCTTGGAGGAAATGGCAGGCGCTTATGAATGAAGACGTCGACCCAGTTCAGCTCCCACTCCTAGCGTTGGATTCAGAAGGGCAGTGGATTATAGTCATTGATGGCGTAAATCCCCTTCTATCTGGATAGCTCAAGGTTTATATTTTTCTGCTTACTTTGCTCCAGCTGGCTTTTGGTCTCAATTGCCCACTCAGACCAGTGCTCTGCAGTAGCCACAGGAATTTTCTGCAAGGGCAGGCGGAATCATTGAATTTAGAGCCGTCCGTAAGAGCCCCCTTTTCTTTATCGTTTAGTAAGTCGACTGACTGGAAGCTCGAAGTTCACCCACAGTTCTTGATGCAGAAAAGAGAGGAGTTCTGGGGGCCAAGGATGTGGGATTTTTTTACACAAAGGATCTCTGTTCAATTTGAGGCATGTAACTAAAGCCCGGCCAGCCCGAAGGCCAAGCCAGCTGCATGATTTGCCCGATCCTAGGCCATCGCGGCAGTTATACGATTGTTTTTATTAAGGGTAGTGTTTGAATAACAACCAACCACTATAAACATTTTTCCACATCAGTAATAAAAGTGAAATTGAGTCCATATTGCTTGCAGATGTCTTCTGTAAAAATAATTGTTTTTGCGCTAGATTTTAATGTTTCTGATCCTGCATAAACATAATGCTTAAGTGCCTTTTATTCAATAAACATAGCCGGTCTCTAATTACTTGCACATTTTCAAGGCTGGAAATAGAAGTGCCTGTGTTGGAATTGTAGCTCAGAGACTGGGCTCACAACCAACAGGGTAAAACCAGGAGACCTTGCAGACGAAAAGGTCTGTTTTATATGGCCAAGAAAGCCTCACCAATATCCAGGCACCCGAACTTTGCATTATCCCCTTTTATTATTACTAATATCCCCCTTCACGTCTAATGTTTCCCAGCAGACACTTACCTTTATTTAAATGCTATTGCATATCACTAAATACTTTGAAATAAAAGCCCAGTGTCAAGTACATGGAGAAAAAGCTGGTCTATAAGGTTAATATCCTATATTAATAAGAGCTTTACCAAGGAGACTTAATGGTGAGTCAGCGGCGTTGCAAAACTCACAAAGAGAGATATTTAATTTATGGTTTTATAAGAGAGACTCAAGCATACACTAATAGAATAACAGCACCCATAATTAGTTAATGTTGCTGTCTAATTTGTCTTTGTTTCCCCATCACACTTCACTAGACTTTGGCCTCTTTTAGGTTTTGCTGACAGTTTGACAAATCATACTGAATTACTGTTCTCTTGGCCTTAGTAAGAACAACTTCAGTATGTCAGTTGCAGTGTCTACAACATAGCTTCCAGTTACTAAATAAAGTAATATATATCTATATATATCCATGTGTGTATATATCCTTTATAATACAAAACTTAACAGAAAAAAAAAACATCTTTGATTTGAGTTTGAGCATAAATGCCTCAGATGAGGGTAAACATCAAACCCCAAGTCAATCAGCTTGTGCCATTTTTCTTCCAAAGGAAATTTCCGTGGGTTCGTGTGATGTGGGGAGGCTGTGGGAAGGGAGGAGCAACCCAGCGCGTCTGAAAATGGTCAAACACGAAGGCCAGCTGCCTTCAATTAACTTAAAATGCAGGCGACCGATTTCTTCATGCGAAACTAGTCGCTTTGATCTTCCTCGGAAAAGGTGCTTGGCTTGAAAGATTACAGGAAAAAATAATTATTGTATCAAAGAGGCCTATATAAAAGTTTATAAGGATTTAGAAGGGCAGGGGGTAAGGGGGGACTGGGTTATAGCAACGCCAGCATCTCAGGGAGCTACCAGATTTTTTTCTCCATAAGAGTCTTATTATTTAGAAGACCACTGCTTTGCCTAATTTAGTTTTTATTTCTTGTTGTTTTTTCTTTTTTAACAGAATTATTTTCCCCCCTCTACATGCACTCCTTAATTTTCACAGTCCTTTCCCAAACACCTTGTGCATCCTTAAACCAGTTTGGACTTGGGTTACTAGTGTGTTTGTGTCTTTGAACTTGTGGTTTACAAAGTATCTTCATGAACAGAAACGTATAGCATTTACAAACACAAGCTCATTGTATTCTGTGCCGTGAATTTCTCCTGATTTGCCACGATAATGGATGCAAATGTGCCCAAGGAGCTGAAGCTGAGATGCACGGTTGATGTGAGCCAGAGCAGAAAACTAGTATTAAACCGAATGGTCTGTCAGTGCCACAGATAGTTTATATGGGCTTCGATTAAATTAATTTTCCTTCATTAGCAGAAACCTGCTACAGTCAGGGATCCTGTGGAGATGCCATGGGAGGCAGGATTCAGTAGTAGTGGCTTGCAGCTTTCTGAAGAGGTAACACATGGCTCAGACAGCCGGAATATGTGTGAGCGCTGATAGCAGGAAAACTGCCAAATGAGGTGGATGTGCGTTGATGGGTTATGGGGCTGGGGGGGTGGCATATCACATGTAGACTTGCCATACGGTTCTCCTCCATCAAGTCTGTGTGTGTTGAATCCATGCATTTATGTTTACTCCACCACATTTTTGGAAACCTGTGCTCAGATTAGATAGTTCTAAAAAGCTGAGTGGATTAAAGGTCATCTTAGTAGCAAGAATGGTTTAAATAAGGGTTATGTGGAATAATAATGCATCCCATTGGTTTTCTGGCGTATGATTTCCTTACATAACATAGATGACTCTTCTGATTCCTGTTTGTTTGTAAGTTTGTTTATCTCCCCTTCAGACAGAAACTTTAAGCCCTGGTTTGGTGATCATGCAGTTGTTGTAAGTGTACCTCTTTTGTGGTGTGGTGTGGTGACATCAAAGAATTTGACTTTAAATGAACTAATTGGTATCTGAAATACTTATGCTTATTATATTATATTTCCAACAGAAATTATTTATAGGCTGTTAACTAAAATATTCCAAATGACACTTAGAACAGGGGATGTGCCAACTGACTGGAAGACAGCAAATGTCATACCAATTCACAAGAAAAGGGACAAAACTGAGCCAGGAAATTACAGACCAATCGGTCTCACCTGCTTTACTTGTAAAATATTGGGACAAATCATTAGAAAATAGAGGAACATCTTAATGAAAGCCATATTCTTGGAGATAGTCAACATGGGTTTAGATCATGTCTTACTGATTTATTAGAATTCTTTGAACATGCAACAGCTGTAGATCTTGTGAAAGCATATGATACAATATACTTAGATTTTCAAAAAGCTTTTGATAAGGTTCCACACCAAAGACTGATCCTCAAATTGGAAGCTGTAGGCATTCAGGGTAATGTAAGTAGGTGGATTATAAATTGGTTGATGTCTAGGAAACAGAGGGTGTCGGTTAGAGGAGTCGCTTCTAACTGGAGTGAGGTTGTTAGTGGAGTTCCACAGGGATCAGTACAAGGGCCTGTGCTTTTTCTAATCTATATTAATGATCTGGACTCTGGGATAGTAAGCAAACTTCCAGATGATACTAAAATAAGTGGCTCAGCAGATACAATCTCTACAGCACAGGTTATTCAAAGGGACTTAGATAATATTCAGGGCCGACACCTGGCAGATGAAATTCAATGTGGACAAGTGCAAGGTATTACATGCAGGTAACAAAAATGTCCACTATAATTACACTAGGAATAGAACTAGATGAAGTAACGCATGAGAAAGACCTTGGAGTCTACGTGGACTCCTCACTTTCTCCATCCAAACAATGTGGGGAAGCAATAAAAAAAGGCAAACAGGATGTTTATATTGTCAATAGTGTAGAATTGAGAACAATGGCAGTGATGTTCAGACTGTACAATGCACTAGTTAGAGCTCATCTGGATACTGTGGACAGTTCTGGGCAACACATTTCAAGAAAGATATCGCAGCTCTAGAGGCAGTTCAGAGGAGAGCAACCAGACTTATTCCATGTCTGAAGGGAATGTCCTACTGAGATACTGAGGGACCTGAACCTTTTCACCCTGGAACAGAGGAGACTTCGTGGGGACTTGATCCAAGTCTTCAAAATCATGAAAGGCATCGACTACATCAAACCAGAGGAGCTTTTGCAGATCAGCAGGGACACACGCACCCGGGGACACAAATGGAAATTGGGCTTCGAGGCATTCAAGATGGAAAACGGGAGATACTTCTTTACACAGAGAGGCGTCACAATCTGCAACAAACTCCCCAGCGATGTGGCTGAAGAGACAATTTGGGATCATTTAAATATAGATTGGATAGGATACTTTGATAATTTAGATACTAATGGACACCAAATGAGCATGATGGGTTGAATGGCCTCCTCTCATTTGTACACTTTCTATTTGCTTATGTACTGTTTTGTGGAAGTGGAGGAATGCTAATATTTCATAACGCCAAAGTGTCCAATGAAGGCTTGCTTTTGATTTAAAATACTTCATAAGAATGTTTCAGCTGATATTTATCAATGTAGAACAGTCAAACTGTCCTTGGGGAAGTAATGGCACTAAAATTAAAGCTGTATAAATAATGTGATGTATTGTAACAAGTCATTTTAGCGTCTGCTAAGAACTATAATAATAATAATAATAAAACATTGTATGCTGTATAGATCAAATGTTATATGATTCAGGACATCTCAGCTACCCATTTTTCTCTCTTCATAACTGGCAGATTGAATTGAAAGACTTGGAAAAAATATAGCTCTTCAAATCCACAGTACCATCGAAATTTCAGAAACAACCAACTGATTTTTTCCACCCGCCATGCAACATTCATGCACATTTTCTCAACAGAGCCTTTTATATCAAATGTAATATGTAGTATTTTAAATTGACACTTTAATATAAATACAGCCTGGCATCCTTCGGTTCTCTTTTTCACATAGAGCAGAACGGTGAACAAATATTCAGTTGCCAGTAGTATTTTTGGATGTCACTGTTTTGAATACACATCCGATATAAAAAATATTGATGTTCTGTCGTCATTCGGGCAAACAAATACACATACATTAGTATTATTAGGTTTAAAATGCATCTCTGGGCAGCTGTATCAAAAAATATAATAGCAGATCGCAAAGCTCTGTAGATTAGACCTGACATAACTCGTTATGGATGAGTAAAATAGGCTGCCATATGAATGGACAACTGAAACATGGTGGGTAAATAAATAAATAAATAAATGCAGGCAATAGCCCGAACAGAATTCTGGTAGCCGGAGGGCGGCAAGGTTTCTGTCTGCTGTTGACGAAAGAACACTTTGATCAGAGGAGTGTCAGAAAATTCGTTCCACATCTGTACAGAGAAAACGAGCTGTAAACTGCCAAGAACCATTTTAATGATGGTTGGATTATAAAATAAAAAAAGCATCCAGATGGCAGGCACTGCTGCGGCTGCGGTTGGTTTTTTAACTGCTTTTTTATTGGAAAAATATGGGGTGAAAAATTGCGTGGGGCTTATTAGGCATCCCACTGTGATGTTTCTCAGCTGGCCAATCTGTTCCACGTGGCCTCCATCCAAACATGCTTCCATAAATTTTTAGCAGTGACTTAAATCTGCTCCCAGCTTGTTAAGTCTGCTTCCCTCCTTTTTTCTATTTCTCTTCTTTCTTTTCTTTCTTTTTCTGGCTTCTTTTTTTTTTTTTACTTGGCATTTGAAACGGAAAGCTGTGAGGTAACATTGCTTCACAAAGATGGAGAAAGGAGAGGAGAAATAAAGCCTTTTTTATTCATGCTAATTATTATCAGCCAAGAACTAGTGTTTAGCCCCTTAACGACTTAATTCCTGCATGATTTCATTAGCCTTTCGCTCTTCCTGATGCAAAACTAGCAAGCCTGATTAATCAGTTAGGCTGCTTTCTGTGTTAATGTTGCTGACAGGGTCAGAGATAAAAATAGAAGCATCCTTGCTGGTTAGTGGGGACTGGCTAAAACTGATACATTAGGAGCCAAACAGGAAGACAATTTGGATTTAGTGTAAACTGGCAGCCAGTGATTATACTACATCGAGAGGCATTTATATTTCTGGAGCACATTTCATCAACAGCAGATTTAATTTAACAGTGTGCATATTCAATAGCCTTGGTTATAGAGGGTAAATGAACAAGGAAAGGAGAAAAAGAAAAGCCAAGGACAGTCACAGACGTCTTCTTAGACCTTGCTGGCTTTGAGAGATCAGAATTATTTTGCATTGTGTTAAAACCTTGTGTCAGACTACACACGTCTTTAAGGAGAGTAGGGTCATATTCAGGATCAAGCTTATAAAAAATGAGGAAATACTTCATATCAGGATGAGCAGTGATTTATTTTTAAATTATTATTACTTTTATTCAGGACTGACAGATGTGAATGGTTTCAGAATAAGACCAGTAACTGGGGCTGAAACTTGATTGGGATAAATCATATTCTCTCTCAAACTTTCCTTGGACTGTTTGCCTTTGACCAAACAACATCCTTGGCCTGTACCACAACCTGAACCAAAGTCCCATCATGCCACTGACTGCTGCACACGTATTCACCTCTCGTTCTTGCCCTTCCCAGAGGGTCTGTATGCCGAAACAGAAATACACCTCGAACCTCCGTCTCCCGCCACTGTCCATGCTAATTCAATGCAAGCAATTTTGCCACTATATCTGCACGGCTAAAGTAAGCACAAAATGCATTATTTTGAAAACAGACTATCTTGTTTGTTTGTTTGTTTGTTTTTTTGTTCGTTTGTTCCTTTCTTCCCGGACTGACAGATGTAACAGAGTTGAAGGCTCTGCAGTGAGTTGCTCCAGCTCTTCAAAAGCCCGCTCCCTTCAGCGAGAGTGAAAGACAGGTTCATTAAAAAGCGAATCGTCGTCACGCACGTGAACCGCAACGTTCATTAGAAAAGACGGTGATGAATCCGTCACTCCGATTATATTAGCGTCATTGCCCTTCCCGCCCTCCCTTTTTCCTCTGGCCTCAGTGTCCCTTTCCCCCTCCCGTTCCCGTTTTTTGTGTTGTTGTTCAAAGACGGGTGTTGGGACCGCACGTCACATTATGCTGTTTATTTTCTTATTACTCTTATTATTTGTCTTGGAAGTGCCGTCTCCCACCTCGAAAGCCCCCTTGCATCTGTTTCCTACGTGTGTGCCGGGAGATCTGCGCGATTATGACGGGAATTCTCAGAGGTCCCTTCGCTCAGAGGAGAAAAAGGACCGCTGCTGACAGCTTAATGGACTAATTTGTAACTGCGAGTGGGAGAAACGAGTTGTTGGACGAGTTATAATTTGACAGAGACTGGCAGCCCAGAGGCAGAATGTGATGACTAAACCACCATGCTTTTTTTTTTCTCTCCCCTTAAAATGAAGCCTTTTTTTTTCTTAGAGGGGAGAAGAAAGGAGGATTGGGGGGTGAATTCAATGCTTTGCATTTGCTCAAAGCTCTGTCAAAATTCTTTTGCTACCTGCTACACAAGTCCATGTGGAATGGAGTCTGTGTGTGGATGTGTGTGTCTGTGTGTGTAGCACAGAAGGGAACAGGGCTCCAGGGACTGTTAAAAATGAATAGGGGTAGTAATAGGAGAGACTTTGCATCCTCTGCATAAGTTATTCATGATGGCCTTGAGAGGTAGAAAAATACTTCTGAGTGCTTTTAATGTGGTATCTGATGATTTTAAAAACCCGCTAAGATACTGTTATTGTCAAGCAGCAAAGAACATTAGCAGCACGCTCCCAGGGGGGATCAATATGCCAAGCGCACAGCACACTTCCGTTCCCGCAAACAAGGGGGATGCCGCTACAACAACGTGGATGGTCACTGTTTACATAAGTAAGCCGCCACAGGTGGCTTCTGTACCGTAGTTTTGTTTGTTTTTTGGCGATGGTGCCCTTCTGTATTTCCGATTTGCGTTCAATCAACCAAAGAGGTGCGGTTAAGACGGTGAGTCCTCCTCAAGGTCATTTGAGCCTCCCAGAACAATGGCTCTATAGCATGTGGAGGATGTGTTCCTATTTCATTTATTTTGTGTAATTGAAATGCAAACTTTACCATCACGCTGTCCTCAAAGTCTTTAAGAAAGTTAAGCAGGTGTGTCGACTCCAGTTACAGTTATCGAGGAAATACGAACGCAATGAAGAATGGACCGATGGCCGTTTTTTTTCACAGCTGACTTTAGCAAAAAACTAAATGTGAACAGAAAACACAAGATTCATAATTTTGTGCACAAATCTGAATCTAGTTTCAGCTTTTTTGCAGAGGGAAGTAGGTTTTCCTGAAGGTCTTTTCTATTCTTTGCTCCATTCATTTTTTCTTCTATCCTGTCAATTGCCCCAGTCCCTGCCATTGAGAAACATCCCCATAACATGAAGCTGCCACCAGCAGGCTTCACAGTAGGGATGGTGTTCTGTGAGTGATGCCTGTGTTGGGTTTGCGCCAAACATAACTCTTTGCATTTAGGCCAAATGTTCCATTTTAGTTTCATCAGACAACAAAACCTTTTTGCCACATGGATACAGAATCTCCTGAGTGTTTTTTTTACATACTTGAAATGGGATTCAAGGTGGGGTTTCTTGAGTACCATGCAGGCCAGATTTGTGCAGTGCTTGGGATATTGTTGCACATGCACACTTTGACCAGTCTTATCCAGGAAAGTCTGTAGCTCTTGCAAAGTTGCCATTGGGCTCTTGGTAGCATCTGATCGGTCTCCAGTTTGGAGGGATAGCCTGATCTAGGCAGGGTCTTGGCCGTGCTCCTTGGTGCTCATGGTTGAGTCTTTGCTTTGAAATACACTTCCCAGCAGAGGGAACCTACAGGAACTGCTGAATTCATCCTGAAATCTTATCAACCACTACAAAGTAACACATATGGAGGCCAGCTAACTTGGTGTGTGATTTTGAAGGCATTTGGTTACACCTGAGCTAATTTAGGTTTGCTATTACAAGGGGGTGGACACTTATCCAACTGAGCTATTTCAGTTAGAATAGTATATTCACTTGGAAGTTGTGGGGTAGGATGTGTAGATACATGAAAGACAAAACTTTTTGAATGCATTTTAATTCCAAGCTATAAGGCAACAAAAGGTGAAAAGAGGAGAATGACTTTCTATTGGCACTATATATATATATATATATATATATATATATATATATCCTAAATCTACTTCAAGTATCATGAAAGTCAGATGACATATGAAACCTGACCTCCAATATCTGAATATTATCCTCAGATAACAAACTGACAAAAGCCTGTGCATATTATTTTTAAGAGAGTAAACACTGCACATGATATTGTGACAATACTTTGAATACAATAGTGTGTGATTTTATTAAGTACTCAGTAGAACACACTCAGTTTCCAGGAAAGCCCCTATTTTCTCTCTTCATCTCTCACCGCGCCCGCAGCCCATACATGCTCGATCAGACTACATGCCTTAGCCATTGTTCTCTCGTGCAAAATCCATCACTGAAGGGTAAAAAGAAAACAAAAACAGAAAACAAAATAGAAAAAATCGGGGGAGAAGGGTTTGTTCTGCTCTGCTGGCCACCATTTAACACAAAGAGCAATGGTTGGTGCACTGATCACAAAGTTAATAAAGGGCAACCAATTACATGACAGGTTCATTTACATTAATTGCTCTAGCAGGGTCTCTCTGCAAAGTGTCTCCAGAGCATCTGGTAGAGAACACTTTTGCACGGCACAGCGTTACAGCCCATTCTAGGTCTTCTCATTTGTCACTGTTTTTTTTGTTCCTGTTTTCGTTTTTGTCTGCTTTATGCATAAACTCTCCAAATCTCTCAACTTGTGTAAACAATAGTTATATTGATCATAAGTTAAAATGAGGACAGTTAGAGGGAGAAAAACGAATAAAAGAGGAAATACATTTGTGAAATTGCATCTGATTGCAATATTTTTGTATTTTTGTTTACCCATGACTGGAAGCAACCTCTTTTGTTTTTCAGCTTTAACCTGATGAATGCATTTCATAACATGTTGGGTTTTATTTTGTGCTTTATCATGTCCTTTCCCTCGCAAATAAGTTCCTGTTGCATTCTGCGGATCAAGCCAGGGCCAAAGCATTGCTGACACCTTAAGATACAACGTATTTTCGAATACATTTAAAAATGATCACATTAGAGTTACTTTATACAATGTGTATTTATCTGGAATCCTGTAATTTGGGAAGTGAACAAAGTACAGTTAGCAGCTGTAAACTCAGATGATATTATTGTATAAGGTCATTGCACTTTGGCTGTGTTCTAACAAGGGCTGTGTGGGTTTTCCAAAGTGCGGTGACTTATGAAAGCTGGTTATTGCTCTTCCTGTAAATGTTAGCTGTTGAAGGGGTTGTTACTACTCTCATTAACTACAGCCCCACCACAGATGCCCTATGTTAATGGCTGGACCATTTACTACGTAGCCATAAATATCCTGATGGGAGTTTGAGACAGTGGTGAGCCTGTGTTTTAGTGGTAATGAAAACCATAGCTGTCTCCTGCTAACGCCATTCCATCCAGTCCTGTTGCAACAGCATATGAAAAATAACTTGGAAATAACTTGAATGTATTTTTTTGTATTTGATGGGTTCTACTTGATGTTTTAATTTAGCCTGCGTACAGGAGGAGTGTCACAATAGCGCAGGCATACCCAGGAGCTGGAGTGCAATAAGAAAACAGCTCCCCATGCCACAAGACACTCCAGCTGAGCAGACCAAGCAAGGCCAAACGCTGGCGATATTGTTACCAGAGATCCCACTGTGAGTCACCCCCCAGGATTCCCCGCCTCCAAAACATTTCTCCATTTTGTCCTCTCAATTCGGGAACATATTCGGCACCTGCATTCATCCCGTGATTACATTAGATACTGTTTTTAACAATTCAATCTCTTTATGTTTGAGCTCTCGGGTATGAAAAATATAATGATGTTTAAAAGCCTGATATATTCAGCACAGTCTCCTTCCACCCCCATCACTATATAATCTAAAGGATGGCTATAGTGTAGCAAAACACTCATGGATTAAGTCTGAAAACCTTGAAGAGTCGGTCTGAATCATTTTTAGTTTTAAACTCCCTTTAGGATTGTGCAGCCATATGCAACTGAATTCAGATTGATTATTGTGTACTTTATTTCTTTCTGTGACAATACCCATCCTGCTACGGCGTATTTTTCTAATCCATTTGGTGCATTTGACTACATTATCATCGTATTACAAGCAGGACCTGGATTTGACGAGAGAGATTTTCACAGCCACGCTAAATCGTTTTGTCATCCTGTAATTTCTCAAAGAATTTCCCTACAGAACGACGTACAATCCCGTGCCAAGATATTCTCTCCGATTCCGATACATAATGGTTGTTGTATAGGATGTAATCATATAGCAGAATTCTGTGTTTCATATGGGAATGTGTGTGTGTGTGTGTGTGTGTGTGTGTGTGTGTGTGTGTGTGTGTGTGTGTGTGTGTGTGTGTGTGTGTGTTTGTTTTTCCTGTTCTTCTACATGGTTCTTCTACATGGTCCCTGGAGGGTTGAAGGGGTGGATGATGTTGTGGGGGGGGGGGGCATCTGATGGCAGTGGGGGGGAGGGGGGGGCTGGTTTAACAAGCGCTAGATTATTAGTGACAGGCAGATACTTTAACACTTAAAGTAGAAGGTTTGATTTAATCACAGGGCTGTCATTTGTTATTTGTCTGCTTCGTTCCACTGGGGCCTTGCCTGATCAACTGCCTGTTCCCTGGAGTGTCTTTTTTTTTTTTTTTTTTTCGTTTCCTTTTTTGTAATGTCTAAATCCTCAATACAAATTGCCGCGCGGTGCACTGCCTGTGCTTTTCAGGGGGAGGGGGGAATCAGGGCGGACAGGAGGGTGGGGGGCGGTAGGGGAGGGGAGGAGAGAGGGGCCAGGACTGCCTGAGGGGCACTAAAGATCATTAATAGCACTGTCAGCGAGCTCGCCAGTTGGTTAGCTTCTCATAAATAAGAAATGAATCCCCCCTCTACTTCATTAATAATGCCTGCTCTGGCTATTTTGTTGCATTGTACCTTAAAGGGAGAAGAGAGGGGCTCTGTGTTCACTGGTAATGTGATAAGACAGGCCTCCAAATTAGCAATGAATGTCTTATACCAGAGCGCCGAGTCAATTACTCAGAGAGCAGATGAGTGGGGGTGTGGGGGGTGGGGTTGAGTGAATGGGTAGGGGTGGGTGTGTGGGGGGGGGGGGGTTATTGAGGTTGAGTTATTTAAAAACCGTCTGACAGAGGGGGGGGACGGGGACGGATTTAGACGGACTGTGATTTGCGCCGTTGTTTGGCGTTTTAGTCATTTTCAGGAGATCTGGTTTCAGGCCTCCCGTCAGGCGGTGTGGGGGTGGGCTCACGGACCACGGAGAGAGAAAAAAAAAAAAAAATAGCTGAGGTTCAGAGGAGGGTCACTCGGCAGGTAAAAGTATTGCCTTTTAATTAGGTTAAAGGACATGATTATTTTATAAAGGCCAGGGTGTGCTGTTCAATTGATAGCAGCCAATGCTCTTCATTAAGCGTCGCTCCTGCTCTTTATGCCGAACACGGCTCAATCTGGGAGCCCTGAGATAAAAGGATCAGCCAGCCTTTAATCGACACCGGGTTTGGGTTACCACTCTTTTCTCATTCTTCCTTTTTTTTTTTTTTTTTCCTTCTTCTTTCTCTGGCCACCACGTTCTTTCAGTTTCACAGCTTTGTGTCATCTGGGGCGTCCATTCTGTTTTCGATTACCTATATTATTATCTGGAACTTCAAGAAGATGTTTAGCACCCTTCACTGAATTTTTGGTGTGTTTTACATATGAAACTAAGTAATGTAGCTGAAGAACACTTACTGGACATATTTTGGTCCTTTTTTTGGACCTTTAAGTTGTGATAATCAATGAGGAATCAAACCTGTTCCTGAAATTAAACAGATTAATGTGAAACGCATTCCAGAGCTAGTTATGGCTACATTACTTAAGACAGTGGTTTTTATTTGCGGGGAGCTGGCCGGTGGAATGACGTTAGCAGTGTCGAACAACAATCCAACATGACAGAAAATCATCCCCCCTCTCCTTCTCCGCGCAGACCACCTGGTTTTGATAGAGCTCTTGAGATCCTCAATTGCACAGCCCACTAGGGGACCTCTTCTGATGGACTTGACACATTCCCTCTTCCTGCCTCGTCCCCACGATGGTCCCAGCTCTACGAGCGCCAGAAAACTACGAGTCGTGCTGCATGGGCCGCACTTCGCAAATTACAGGAAGTGGGCCCGAGTGACGTGTTGAAATGTTTCAGATCAATGACCCCCCCCCCCCCCCCCCCAAGCCCTGCCTTTTAAGGCCCAGCATCGCTGCAAACAATTTATGATGTTTCTTGAAGGAAACCAGATCATCTTCGCTGATTTGCAGCCATTGCTTTATTGGCCTGCCAAAAAGAGTCCTGATTTGTAATCTCTGGTTGGAGGGAAAAAACCCTCTAACGCACACACATATGTTAAAAGTTTTTTGTGTTTTTTTCACTTGACCTAATATTGACTGCGCTTAGAGAGTCAACAGATGTTCCTCTTTAAGACTTGGAGATGATTTCCATTGTTATAAGCAGCTTTCATGTGACTCCAATTAGTCAAGGCACTTCTGACATCCACTGTAGATTTTCCACAATGCTCACTACATGTGAAACCTCTGGCGGCCAGGGTTCAGGCCCGGAGGAATGTTTCTGGTCCACCTTTGGCATTTGTAGAAACTTAGTCTGCTGACAAATAATTCAATACCTATTGTCTGGAGGATAATTTGTAAAATAGTATTTATATTAGTTTAGATGTGACTGATTTATTACCAGATAATATAACCAAGACTTAGTCCTCACATTGTCTACAGCGTTAGTTGTAAAGGTTAAGCCGATCTACTTGTCTAGTCCCATTATGTAGAAAATAACATTGAAACTAGGACATTGCTTCCAGGACATGGCTGTTTTTTAAGCAGTATAATATGCTACTTCAGATTAAGAGATGTATGAAGCAGGTTTCATGCGCTGAGTAGAGAAGGGTGTTCAGGCATAGGTAGGACTATTTGATTGGCACATGTATTTATTGGTGAGTTACAGGCGTTTGGATGTTGTCCAATGTTCATTTGTAATTGCACACTGCTGTTGTAGCCACACCTCCCGTGATAAGTGTTTGTAATGTTTGTGTATCAATTTAGCATTCCTGAATGATCATTTCACGTTTGATTTATACTACCAGTACTAATTAGTCATAGACTTACACTGACATACATTTGATTTACTTATCAACAAACCCCACTAAAGCATATAAGTTTTTTAGGAAGTGGAAATAAATTCTCTAAAATCAATATTTTGTATTTTTATCTTCACTTAAGAAACATTGTATGATTACAATTTGGTAGAATGCAAAAAATATTTAAGCACCCAGTCCCTATCACTTATTTATTTTAATCTCTTTCTCTGAAGGGGATTTCCTGAGAGTAGATCTCAGCACACTGCAACAGATCTATAGGGATATGTAAACTTTAAATATAGAAAGTGCTTATCTGAATACGTACAACCAGTCACAATGCAGAATGGTGTCACTTTAGACAGTGTTTCACATTTCTGACAAATAAATAGACATCATTGATGTTATTTATTTCAAATATTGCACACCGGGCTGCGTGACAGGCAACATCTTGGTTCCAGACTGTCCCTGGAGACCCTATTCAACATTCTCAGTGTTCCATCAAGCAAAGAAAGGCACAACACAATGACAAGGAAAGGAAAAAACTGACATGCCGAAGACTAGTGCATTTATCGCAATCCTCAGTTAAACACAGTAAAAGTGACTTAACTTGCTATTTCTCCAAATGCAATGTTTCTCGTATATGTTAACCACCACACCGAGAACTACAGCATGATTATAGTGTTGCCACTTTTAAAAGCATTGTCTCTGTACATGAAGCATGGGGCAAAACATGTCAGTGCACTTTTTTTTTTAACCCCATTCATATAATTAAAAATAACCCTCTTCAGCCCCATGAAATCTGAGGTTTAAATGCCGGTTGTCAGGTTTCAGTCTGTTGAATAACTTGGACCCCGAATCATTGTCTTGGGTCTTGTTCTATTTCCGTGCTTGAATTTATTCCTCTTTCTCTTTGCACTTTATACACACAGTGCAAACACAGGACAGTTATTTATTTCCCTGATGTATCGTGAACTTCTTCAGTGCTGCACCAGACAAGCAACGCTGTTTTCGTTGACGTGAAAAAGCCAGAATGGCAGGAGCAGGGAAGCTTAAGTTAAGTCTTGAACGTGTTCCCAGCACAAGTCCATTTTTCAGGAACTCTCCAGTGGTGGGGCCACGGCAGAAGAGTCTATTACAGCTGGTCTGCAGAGATTTTGCGCCTCCTACACAGCAGCTGCAGTGTGGCTCTGCTGGAGAGTTATGAGGCAGGGCCGATGCACTGTGAATATTGCTTCATCAATAAAGTTCCATCAGTATGACAGGAACAAATGCTCCACTTGTCAGATTTACTAACTAATCATATGAAGGTGTTGTCTGACCGTGGCGCTTTATCTGCCTGGCTATTTTTGCTCGTTTGGGCTTTGGTTGGGTCTTCTCTTTTTTTCCCCTCCTTTCGGTTGACGTTTTTAGGGTTTATATCTGTCTGGGAACTCCAGGGACCCTGCTCTGTGTATTAGCCTGCTGCATATCCACTACAGTTTGAACAGCATGTTGTCTGATATCACTACGATTGTCTCGGAATGGCCTCAATATTGTCTGGAAAGCAGAACGTTTCACCTTATCGACCATAATGCGTTCTGCCACAGTAGGAGAGGAGCTGGGGACCACCGTACTTGTAATATTCTCCAATCGGATTCTTTCCCCGAATCATTCCCCTGCACTGACTTCCAGATTCTGACGTCCCGGTCCCCCGACTAAGTGTTTTATTTGGTCAGCTGGTGACTTTCCAACTTGTCAGTGATTTAGCGGTACTTTGCACAAGTAGTGTGAACTTGGATTCTCCCCTCCCCACTGTTCCAGATTTCGATGGAGAGCGTCCTTATGTGCAGCTGGGATCATCCTTAGGATGGAGTTTTGTTTGTGTTCCTAAAAGGATATAAATCAAGAGAAACATTGCAATTGGGCTCTAAGGATTATTAAAGCCTCCTGAGCCTTGTAAACCACTAATAAAATAAATCTAAAGTAGAAATGCATATGGCACAGCAAGCTGTTGAAAACACTATTCCCCTTTCAATCTCATCGGTATCATTTCTTTTCCACACTAGCATTGACTTCCTGGTATTTGGATGCGTGTTCTTTTTGGGCTTAGGCTGCAGATGTCTGAAGCGATCATTATTAAGAGGACTTTGTCTCGAGTATCACATGAACAATGTTTAAAGCAAACCGCTACAAAGGTATCAGCTAATTCTCCCAAGGAGGAATCGGAGATCACAGTTTATTGGATCACATACTACCCGCTATGTACATGCACAGAAAAACTAAATCCAACAAAGTGGATTATGTTTCAAGCCACGATTTTCCCATTTTCTTACAAGTGAAAAGGCTCAGATGAATAGCATTCCCACAACTGTTCAGTTTCTGAGGAAGCTTGTACAGCAGCCGTAGGCACTGCTTTGACTCAAGAGTTTCGCTTCCAGCTGTCAAGAAAACTCCAAGAGGCCCTCAGACCCGGGGCTGTTTATAATTCAGTTTGGTGACTGGTGTTGTCACCAGAGATTTGAACTTCCTGTTTGGAGGTGGGTCGGCAACAGTTTAAGAGGATTGAAAGGAAGGGCGAAATTGGTACCATAACATTGCCAGACACAAGTTGTTTGAAAGATGGCTTTCCAATTATTTGCTTAAGGAAACAGTCTGAGATTTATTAATAACCTCTGGTGACTTAAAAATAGCTCTAGCCATTTCCATATGTGACCCTTGGGGTAAGGAGCTGACAGGGCCCTTCTAGGCCGATTAGACTCCCAGCTCAATTTGAAGAGCCAACAGAGTTGGGGGAAGGGGGGTGGGGGTACCCTCTTGAGCTCAATTGGTTAAGCTCACAGATGTCAAGCCTTAGGAGAAAGCCAGCGAGCGAGTGAGCCAGCACAACAGAAGGTTTACTGTTACCAAGCATCTTGCAAGAGGAAATAACTTAGCCACCAATTAAAGGTTTAAGACATTAAATAAAACCTCTGTTGTTGCTTTTATAACTTCCTAGTTAATGTTTGTTTTTCTTTATGATAGAACTTCACACAGCTGACATTTTTCTGCTTTATGTGGAGTGTAGCAGGTTATGGTAGGCGGTGGCATGATTCTGTATTTTATTTTTCATCTGAGATGGTTGGATAAATAGGCTGTGGCTGGTATGCATTTAGTTAAATATACTCGCTACAAAAAAACTGCACTCATCAACAAACATAACCTTGGCACACAATTAGGAGCATGCACACTTCACAGGGAATTGATCTAGATTCATATCCAACTTTGGAGGAAGGAAGAAAAGGGGCAGCAAACCCCTGTTCAGCACAAAAACAAATGCTCGTGATGTGAACCGCACGTACCGGGACACCACTAAACACACTATGCCGGCGGATCACTGTCATTAGACAAATTACCAAAAATATATAAACCAATGAAACCTACTGATAGAAGTCTCATGACAAACGTTAAGCATAATGACTTTGTGAGGGTTACATTTAATGAACTGAGGAATTTCAAGCATTTCAGGAATTACATACGGCTTGTACGTAGTCTGCTTAGGCTGTGTGTTTATGATTTGTAGCAAACAATTTAACGATATATGAATCTGTTTTGTTGCACTAAAAGTCTACCTTGTTCTGTATGTATATAAAGATACTATAGTACAGTAGGAATGAACAGAATAGCATTGCATGTGTTCGTACTTTATAAGGATTTTGAGTGAACTAATAAAGTTTTTGCACTTATCAGAAGTCTTCTAATTTGTTTTCAAAAATGTGTCAGTCAGTACTAATACACTGAATTATATTACAAAGTTTTTTTGGCAAATTCACAAAGTTACACATAGTCCACTCCAAGAGCCAAGAGGAGGTGTGGGGAGGGGGTTTAAAATGTGGCTGTGATGCATCCTCTTTTAAATAGTTTTCTAGTGCTCAGCTTTGATTCTCAGGGATCTTAACTTCAATCGCTGTAGGAACCAGTGGGTCTGTTTTATACTGGGGGGAAAATCTCTGTTTATATATGCTGTAAACTCACCTGTTTCGGATTAAGGAAACCAAAGCAGTGAATGTAATGCTTTTGTGAAAAGTTTATATTGAGCTGGAAGAGGCCTGAAGGAAGGGGAGAGAGAGGGGGGAAAAAAAGCTTGTGATGTAGGAGACACTCATTCAGTCTCCTGGGCTCTGTCCTAGTAATTAGCAAAAAAGCCCCTTTGCCCTTTTGCCCCTCCCTTCCCCCTTCCCCGTGCTTTGTGCGTGGCGGCCGAGAGCAGCCCCTAGGGGTGACACGGGGGTCCTTGGGGGTCTATCCCTCGAGAGGGAAAGGGTAAAAGTCAAGCCGGGCCTGTAGCCAGATGGAGGGGGGAACGCTGATGAAAAGAGGCTTTTCTGGCATCATCGCTGAGCTCCCTAGCTAAAGTGCCTAATCCATATTAGCTACACAAAGACACTGCAGATTAACAGATGTCTTCGTTAAACTGAATTAAAACTCCTTATTCTGTGAAACAGTCCAGACAGACAAGTAGTTTACCACTGCACCAGGGGGGTGGGGGGGGGGGGTTGTGGGGGTTTGGAGGGCTTTGAGGTTTGTTTTTCAGCATATTGGGGGGCAGTTTACAAGCACAGCAGCACACCACCTCCTGGAATAGCTCCTTCTTCATGTTGCTGTTCTATAATTCCCCAGCCATCAGCCGAGCACAAAATCCATAGCTGTTACCCTGGTGTCTTGCCATCTGTCTCCTTGTAGCCCGGTACTGACAAACCTTCTTATCCCCGGCTTCCCTCCTAGTTCATTTCTATTCTTATTGTTCTACTTCTAACACTGGATGCCTCGCTTGTCTTTTTGAATTCAGTTTTAAGAGCCGGTTGTTTAATGGAAACACAAGCCCAACCCTTCCCATTTTACCCATTTTCAAGGCCTGCCCCCAACACAGTACATGAAACTGACATTGACTCTGTCGTTCGTAATAAATATGGAACAAGTACAAATTAGAATGTTATTATTGAGTCTCAAGTTTAAATATGTATCAATCTTTTATATTTTTCACATTCTGCCTACAATGGATCGAACTTAAGTGCCAGTCTTTAAACTCCTTCATTCGTAAGAAGAGCAGAATGCCAAGTTAACGCCTGAAATATGCTACATTTGCAAGAACAGAATAGTTTATAAACAGCCAGCCTGTAATTTGTAATTTAATTTGACTTTCACAGTCGTAAATGTAATTTATTGAATGTAATTTGATATTCCTAACCGAATCCAACTAATTTTCTTATTTTTTTCCAATGTGAATTTCTGTATTTTAATATGGTTTCCTTTTTTTATTGAAATAAATATATCCTTTACTCATAGTAGATATTTTTGGTGATGAAAACAGTCCAACAGTCAATCCCTTACACACAATGCTGACAGATATTCTTATTCTCACTATTTGATGTCAGGTAGTGAAAGTATTGACACTGCATTGAACGTATATGTGAAAAATGTTGCACCTATAGGGATGAGATCAATAAAAACAAAAATACATATATTTTTAAAATTCTGAACCCTTTTAAATAAAATAAATATGATTGCTTGCACGATAAGAAATAGTGCATATAAACAGCATATTTGTCCTGCTTAAAACAATAACATGTTTTGGCAATCATCATTTTGGCATTGAGTACTTTATATTATTATTATTATTGTTATTATTATTATTCCTTTATGTTAGTCCTTTTATTCCTTTCTCATGAGGGCTTATTATACACTTCTGAAGCACCAGAGAAGTCAGTGTGCTACACAGTAGGAAGCAAGTGGGGAAAAAAATAAAAAAATAAAGCTCTTGGCTCCTTTAAATCTGTCAAAGCATCTGCTGCATCTATCCTGGCAAATCCTTTGACGTGTCGCCCCAAAGAGCAGACTCGTATCATTCATGAATACTTGGGGATTTACATATCTGACACTGCGGCTTGCTGGGCTACGAAGGCTGTTGTGTCCATACCCAGCCCTTCACCGTGAAATCTTGTAACATATGGTGACTGAGACTTAGACACACACACACACACACACACAATCCCCCAGCATCTCCACTGCCTGCCTCAGCCATTTCCACCCCCCACCCCATTGCCTTCCCTGTGCTTGAGCTCCTTTCCCAACACTGACCCTATCTTGGGGACATCGATACAGCTCTCTCTAATGATGAGAAATGGAGTTATAATACCAGTTGTTAAACCTCAGGCTGCACAACAAATGTGCTTCAGAGACCCTGCATTAGTCTCTGAATGGATTAGGTATTTGCTCTGGTAACCCTATATTTAATCTCAGTCTAGCCTCTGCCGGGTAGGCTGTATTCTTCTTGATAACAAATACTCTGTCATTTTCTGTTTCACGGCTTTAACTGTTAAGACTCCTTTATGTTTCCTCTCTCTCTTTCTCTTTCTCCCTCCCTCTCTCTCGCTCTCTCTCCCCTCCTCTAGGGCGGTAGGATAGCGAGACTAATGTAGTCATCCCAGAAAGGCTGTTATTTTACAGACACAGTTACAAACTGCAATGTTTCCAGACTCCCCACTAAATCCTGTTAGGTACTCATGAAAATACAGATCATTTCCAGCTCTTTGGACCCCCTCCTTTTTCCCGCCTTTCCCATTTTAGAAGTCTTCCGTCTTTGTGTGTGAGTGTGAGTGTGTGTGTGTGGGGTGGGTTTAATTCACATGAAGTGTTTGCACATCCGTGAAGGAGAAGTTTGCTGTTTCAGTTGCTGACTGCCTTTGCCCTAATAGGCGGGAGTAAAAGAGCAGCTTAAAGGTTGTGCTCTCTCTCACACCGCTTTAACTGGCGTTTCGCAACCCTCCATTGTTCTTTTATGTGTACTTGTTTGTCTCCTTTTATTTGCAGAATACAAAACAAAACCTTGCTATTCACTGAGCAACATGCAAATTCGTCGTTTTATTCCTCATTCGCATTTGACTCATTAAAACACACAAATTAAAATAGCCTAATGTTAATTGCTTAAGTTGGTAATTTCAGGCTTTCAAAAGAACCTAACATAGGATTTTTATTCTTGCACAAATAGTAAAAAAAAAAAAAAAAAAAAAAGAGGTGCTAAATTGCTTCCACACTGTAGCAACTATTTAATATGACTTGCTAAGTCCTTTATAAATCATGCTAAGTGGCCCTTAGGCATCAAATCTTATGTAACGGTACAATAAACCTTAAGATGTGAAGGTGAGTCAGTGTGATTTTATGAAGAATCTTTAACTGTCTGTAAACTTTTTTTTTTTTTTTTTTTTTTTTTTTTTTTTTAATGTAATTGCACTTGCTTTCTTAGGCAACAAGCCCAAACTGTTGGCATTCCTCATTTCTGTAACACAACTCCTTTGAGATCGCCCATTTTAGGGTCAATATGACACAGGATTCATAAATAAAATATTATTGGATCCTTCTTGATATGCAGTGTCTATCACTGTTGTGAATAGCTTTCCTTATCACGAATAACTTGATTTTAATTTCTCCGGAGACCAGGAGCATCTAGCATCTTCAGGCATCTTGAGCACTACTTTCCTCCCAATAGAAACCCTTACATACTTAGCTGTGACTTGATAGATTGTATGCTGTTATGGTGGACGTCCTCTGAGGAGACCCTATATCTTTGCTGTAGAAGTCCGCCGAGTAATAAATAACGACATTGCTCTCCGTTCCATCTCACCATATTGGGTTGCATCTGAATAACAAGATATAGACGCATTGTTGATAAGAGATGTTGTACAGTCGTGATAAAGTGCTTCATGAAGTACCTGGCTGATCAGGCAATAAGGCGTCCACAGATTGCAGTGGAGCTGACCGGATTGGGAGATTACCTTTGAGGGACGTAACAGTCTATCTTCATTATTAAAATCTGTCAGGACTGCGTCAAACGGCCGTCTCATTTTCATTTTATCTAGCTAACTCACGCTCCAAGCTTAGTTTGCTCTCATACAACTGACACTGGCATGCAAACGCACACACACACAAACATATAGAAAAATAACACATAGTTTTCATGCATTTTAATGTTCAATGTGAAACCTGCAGGTTGTGGGATAGACCTCCCGAGCTTTAGACCTTCTTCCCAGCTGCAGTCACTCATAATGCTGTTCTTTGGCAGCTCTGCTCCTAACCCTTCGATAGGTCTCCTTTTCTAAATTCATCTAATCATCATAGTGCTGACAGGTATTGTTGGAAGTGTGGGTCTCTAATCCCCTTGATTACTTCCAGTCAGAGCAAAGATCATATTGGTAAAGACACAATGTTAGCAGATGAGTGGGGTTAACAACCTTCACTCGGGTCTCGCACATCACGGGCACATCTGACTGGTGGTCTGATGGTCAAGACAGGGCCTGGGGGCAATTAAGCACTTACCAGACTTCACCTTGGTTTACAGAGAGACATTGAAAGGCTCGGTTTCACAAAGAGATTTTAACTTCCAGCGCTGTGGCTCATCTCTGGGTATATAAAGTACCTGTTTGACTGTGAATACTTTATCCCCCTTGATTTAGCTGAATTAAATGTAATTAAGAGGAGCTATGTTTGGGGGATTCCCTAATATTGCCCAGAGGCAATAACTGACTGATTTCTGGTTATTGAATAAGCTAAAACAGCTGCTTACAAAGACTTATGGAACAGTTATGAGTTGTAATTACAGACGGAAGAAGTTAATTTAACACCAGGCTTCGGTGTACTAATACTGAAAGCCTAGTATTAAAAAAACACAACGATATTTTGTAGAATGCAAGAAAGACAGTTGTACGTTTATTCATATAGTTTTTTTTTGTACGTTCATTTGCAAGGAATTTAAATTTGTCAGTCTGTTTATTGTCCACCAGTCTTAATCAGAAACTTGTTTTCATTTGTTTAAATTGACAATCAGCTTTGCAAAGCAGCCCAACACGACTGTAGTGTCACACGCAGCAGTACTGTACTACAACAATAATTCTTATCTACTTTTACTGTTCAGAAGATAAAAACAATACATTTCAGTGTTATGCATGGGGGAGGGAGCAGTGTCCTAGACAGCAGATCATATCACTGTTTTCGTTCTTTATCTTTCCACACTTCCTAGAAAAATAAGCGAGGAGGAAGCAGGGACAGAGGGAGAGGGAGAGAAGGGGCGTGGGGTGGGGCGGGGTGGGGTGGGGCGGGGCTCGGGGATGACAAAGAAAGGGCTTTATTTGTCCTCGTACATGTGATTCAAACACACGCTCTCTTATCAGTCTCCACCGCTTCACGTCCCTATCGATTTGCGGTGCTGTAAGATGCAAATTGCTGCGTCTGGCTCGGGGTATTTTATCATCAATGGAGAGTAATTATCTTCGGCAACAACCAATATTGGATTGTTAAGCCCCAGGATAAGGTGCTGTGAAAATCCTTCAAACACTGGCACACCTCAGGGATTAGTGTGAATCTGACAGATAGATCTTCTGGGGCAGGGAGCTGGAGGGAAACTTGAGGAGGCCGTTCTCGGGTTCCTTTTTTTTTTAGTTCCCTCTTCCTTTCTTCTCCCTCTGTTGAGCTGTCTTGGAATCCCTCAGAAATTAATTTCAACATGCTTGGGAGCTCTGCGTCTCTTTTCATGCTGTGCAACTGCCATATTTCAATCCGAAAGGCCTGCTTTTTCTGGAGACACCTTCAAAGACGTTCCGCCCAACTTTGTGTTACAATGTGGTGACCGGGGGTGGGGAAGGAGAAGAAAACATGTTTTCAGAAGAGTTAGAGGTTATGTTGTAAGTAGGATCAATACCTCAGAGAGAGGAAAAAAAAAACGGATGAGTGTTACTTCAGTTGAGTCAGTTCTTGGGATAGAATCGATTCTGCGTCCCAAATTCAAGCACCACCTTTCCCATAATTGTGATAGTGAGGAGGAAAAGAGTTTAATTCAACATTAAGGATGTGTCGTAATCAGTTTTAATCCTGTAGCAGTGGTTTATGAATGTGAACAGCTGTTGGAAATTGGTGTAGTCGTACACAACTAACTCGAAGATTTGCTGAACATCAGTGTCCCTTGGGCTTATTGGGCAATCATCCTTGTTAAGAGTTTGCTGCTGGGTTAATAAATAAATACTTCTGTGCCTTCATAAATAAATGGGTATTGTTGTTTATTGTTGGGGAAAGGAAAAGGAAAGGAAAAACAGGTTTGCTTACGCACTGAAAGTTAATGTTAATTCAGTAGAGGATCAGATCAAATGCTGTCTGCTATGCTTTCTCTTCTGCTGATATTTAAATTACACCGGAAATGTGTATGGCTAACTTTCTGTTTTAGGTAGTGTTGTAACAATTGATAGAAATCTAGGTTTTACAAGTTATTGGTGATAGCATAGTGTCATATGAGGTTTTTCTTCTCGCTCTCAAACTGTATCTGACTTCAGTTACTAACTCCCTGTTTGCTGAAAGCATGAAGAATGTTTTCCAAACCACTAACGGGTAGAAGCCAATGGAAATTTGAAGGCTTGAAAATATAATGATTTCTTGCTGCTTCATTCTTTCGCTTCAGGCTTTTCTGGAGTTTTAACTGTCTCCATTAAATGTGTGTATTGTACATGTGCTATCCATTTAACATAATAAAAGTTCCTTGAAGCTTGGATCCAAAGTGACACCACTTCTTTACAGAGAATCAAAAAGCATAAGTATAGCAACCGAGACAATGCAGATTCATCTGTAGTTTGAGGTTCCTTTGGGCAATGAAACATGGATCATACATTCCTGATCAGGTTTCTGTTAATCATGGCCCGCTTCAACAACAAAAGACACAAACAGCTTCCCTCCCCGCTCTGTTATTCTGTTGTGTTTGCTTTTCGTTTTGTTATTTTAGCAAACGTCAGGAGCAATTCATCAACTCTCAAGTGTGAGGAGCTCTCAAACTGATTTATGGAAACAAAATGGGAAGAATTATAGAAAGATAAATGGACCTTTCATCTCAACATATGTCAGCACTTAAAATGTTTGGATAGATTAAGACAATGGGGAAGGACGCTATTACAGAGGTTTATACGTAAAGGGATGGCTTTGGTTTTCGAAAAGCTCTCGATGTTCCGTGATTACTTTATTCTTTTTGTTGTTGTTTTTTTTTTCCTCCTAGTTGGAGAAGCAAGCCATCGTTACTTATTTCTAGGCCACGAAAAAAAAAAACTCAAATATACAGCCAGCAATAGGAGATCGGCACGCCGGATGCTGTTTCTACATACCAGATATTTGGGCCGTGTCCCATGTCTAGTGTGTCATTGTGGGCTTACCTGAGATTAACTGTACTCCAGGCTTAGCTTTATAGCATTAACAAGCTGCAGCTGAATGAACTGTAAAACACAATACATACTGAGATAGAAAGGCTTAGTGCAGGAGGGGAGAGAGCTGTGCTTTGCCAGCTGCTTCCCTGCCACAAGTGACCATTCCCAGTGTGTCAACATTACACATAAAACACATTGGCTTTTTCAGATCTGCACCCCCCCCCCAGAACCGTGGACTTGCCCATTTCTCCCACAGTACTTCCTTGTTGGTGATATAAATATCCTCCTTCCCGCAAGACTGTCTGTGCCAGGTGCACAAGGCCGAGCCACTACACACGTATGTCCATTTCTCATGCGATGTTTTATTGCCGCTGTAATATCTCTTCGTCGAGAGATCTAATTCCAGCATGGCTCTATATATATATTACATCGTAGATTAAAAATACTCAGTTGGTAAATGAACTACTACAGTCTAAATTAAACTTGTCTAATACATGTACTTACGTAATAGTATGCATGGTAGGGAAATTAGATATGGAATGGCTACCATTAACAAAATGCCTTTGGAATTGCTGATACATGGGACGTTGAATTACTTCGTAAATTAAATCAATATTAAATGCTTTAACTACTTAGTCTTTGAGATGTAATTGTACCGAACAGTGTGTTGGAATCAGTTATATCCACACCATGTGCTTTGTACTCAAGACTAGATTTTTGCAGCCAACATCAATGTTTGTCAGTATGTGTTACTGCTCTCTGATACCAGACACTTTTTGATACCCTGGAAAGCATTTTGTGTGTTTGTTTTGAGTCAGACGCAATGTGAAGGAAATATCTCCAATACATTCTTGGGAGCATTTTTACGGGTCATGAAAAATGGACACAAATGGACTCGACAGATGCAGGCCAGCTGAAGTCTTGGGTGTTTTGCTGCTCTAAGACTAACACAGACTTAAGAAGAAAAAAAAATCCTATCACTTCATCACAACTTCCCTCGAGGCCACGGTCTCCAGTCCAAAATCCGTGGAGAGACAATGTCATAAAAGCTGTGTGTGTGTACCAGTGGTGTTTTTCACTAGATGCCTCATGTTTTCAATAGGAAGTTTGTAGGTTTGGGGATGACCCATAATTACAGTCAGCTGGATAATAATTACAAGTCTTGCATTCCAGACACAAAAAAGATTGAGCGTTCTTTTTGACATGGCATGCTACACTGCAAAGAATATATACAATACTGTTGCCAAGGGAGTATTTGGTGTGGTGCATGTGTTATTTATTTATTTATGGGGATGTTGATGAGACACCAAGAGTTTCAAATACAGTGCTTTGTTAAGTTGGTGGGAGATTATCGGTATTTTGCGGATGTCAGACACGGTGAACTTTTACGATGAGTAAAATCCTTTTGTGAGTAAATCACAGTTAAGAGCCCGACAAAACGGTACATTGTGTGACGCACGTTTTTGTTGTTCTATGTTTGGTTTCTTCAGGTTGATTTTAATTCAAGGAAGCTGACCTGGTATTGCGAAAGGAGCCAGGGAGGTGTGGCAGTGACACGTGCCACTAATTCAAACAGTGAAATTTGTAATTGATCTTGTCAGCTGGCTCCTGTGTCCCGCTATGTTGATAGATTTCTTTAGGAATGATTTCTCACAAGCTGAACTGCAATGTGTTACTGTGATCTGTGAGTTGCTACCAGTTTTAGCAGAGATGGGGGGGGGGGGGAGACTGGTGGTGTTTACAAGGTCATGACAACTTTTCCTTGATGTGCCTTACTTAATGAGCTAAGCAGGAACTAATCCAAATATTCTTAATTAAAATTCCACAGTTCTGTACCTTGGGAGATATTAGCTTTAGTCTCAAACCAATCTTATATAAGTATACGGTTTTGTAATTGTTGGGTTGGCCTTACATTAATACATTATTGTTCAAAAAAAAAAAAAAAACTAATACATAAAGACATAGTTATTTTCAATTTCACACCTCTTTCACCCCCTCTCTGTCTCTTGGGTGTTCTTTTGTGCAGAAGCTTTTATATACATTATTCGGTTCCAGGTTAAGTAACAAACCCTTTCAACCCCCGTAAGTAACTTCTGAGAAACAATCCAGAAGTCTAGATTGCTGTGTTTTGGCAAGAGAGATATAACTGCAAAGCACCGAGTTGCCATGGAGAAGAATAAAAGAGTGAACAGAAAAATGTAGGCAGTTCATTTCAATACATAAATATTAATTGCAGAGAGATCAAATTTAAGCAACTGGGTAACATGATCCGTACATTGTATTTACCATAGCATCCACATTTATTGAGATCACTGATGAAGTGTAACTGCAGTTAAGTAAAAAGGAAATCATTGTATGACTATTAATATTATATGAATCAATAGCAGATCTGTCACAAAATATTAAATGCATTTCTTAACACATAATGTTCAAATTTATTCAGACTCTGGAAGACCGGTATTTTGTGAATACACTTTGGCTCTGAAAACATGGAGGAGGTGCTTCCTGTATCCTATATCCATTTAATAGGGCCCGTCAACTTCTCAGGGGGGATATATGATCACTGATTTATGCAGAACCTCTTTGCGTTGTCCAGGTTGCGAGGCATGCGATTGTGAACGGCTTTTTTAAGCTCACACCAGAATCTTTCTGCCAGATTGACATTTGGCATCTCCCTTAACCATTTGGGTATACACTTGGATTTGTGCTTTGGTGGAAAGTCCATATGCGACCAAGTTTGAGCTTTTTCACAGAGGGTGACAGGCTTCCGGACTAAAATATCCAGGTATATTTTAGAATCCATCTGTTCCTCAATCCCTTTTTATGTCCTGAAAAATGTCACACTCACTGAGAAGCATGGAGGTGGATCGACTTGCTTGCTTACATCCTCCAGTCCTTGCGAATGATATGGCATTTCTACATACTGTATTGATAATCATTGTTTATTTGCATGTGAACACCTGCACCCTTTTTGATAAATCATATTTTAGTTCTCGTTTTAGCAATGTGCCAACACATGGTTTTAGATGGGGCTGAAATGGTGTTTCATGGAACGAACAAAGTGTGTAAGAAAGAAAGTAGAGCAAGGGCATATCAAAGAGCTGAGCGTTTTGCTAAAAGCATTACTAACCTTTGGATCATGCGCTTCCAAAACACAACCTAGGCCTTTAATATCCCTCAGCTGAATCATATGCTGCAGTAATTCCTGTTTTCTTTCGTGTACCAACACTCTTGCCAGATATATGGAGAATAAGTTGTAAAAGCCTTTTTCTTGGCTGGAACCCATCCATTTGCTTGCATAAGGTCTTTAGATCATCGTTAAACCATGAGATTTAAGCAGGTCATAACTATGAACAGAATAACCCCAGGGCTAACTTTGCAGCTGATGTAGAAAAGATCCTCTACTTAGCATCAAAGCCTTCTACCAAAGACTGGTAAAATCATACTGTTTACAATAACATCTTAAGACTTTAAAGGAAGACAGACAGCTCAGAATTCCCCAAACGCCACCCCGATTCCCCAACCCACTGTTAATTTTAGAGCTTAAGGAATCCTTGTAGACTGCGGAGGTCAAAGAGGAAAACAAGTGAATTCCCAGATTGTGGGCTGTATTTGAAGGAAACGTCTGTGAAAGAGGCCGAAGTCCAAAAGCTCAGAAGCACAGAAATGTGTAATGTGTGATGTGTGTGTGTGTGTGTGTGTGTGTGTATTCAGTGGTGTGCATTTACAAGACCAATATCCCAACATTCTCCCCCTTCCCCAAAGTGTTGTGAATCAGTTGTAATACAGACAGACAGTACAAATCTAAACTCTACACTTGTTCTACTGTTAGTGTTATGTTTGCATATACATTTGATATTTATATTCATATTTTAATGTAACCATTGGTTTCAGTCCTTATGATATATATGCATCAAAAATCGAATTCCTAAAAATTAAATATTCATAGGATTATATTATTATTATTATGCCTATACTATTTATTTATACATGGGACCTGATTATGTGCACATGGAAATCAAAATGTAATACCTAAGGGACGCATCACAGGCCATTGTCTTGTATCCCCCTGTAGTTGTGGAATGGCTTCTTTGGACGCTAGAGCTGAGAACCCATTTTTGTGTAAAAAAAAAAAAAAAAAGGTTGAAATCATCAACAGGGAGGCGTTGCATGAAACCACCGCCTGTCTATTGCGCGAAGGACGGCGGTGTATAGAGCAAACGGACTGTCAAGTTCTCCAATTCAGAAAGACAGCCCGCTGAAGCAAGTAAAAGATCCCGTTTTCATGCATTGACTGCTTTGGTCTCGCCCTATCCTGCTCTCTTTTTTTTCTTTTCACACACCCAGCTACAGGCTCAGTGTGCCAGAGGCGCGGAGCTCAGTCTCTCCTGCGCGCTTGGAGAGCATCTTCACCGAGGCGCTCAATGCGCTGCTTTTGCCGGGGACTTTTTCAATGTTATGCGCTTGGGGAAACCATGGATATGAAAACTTGAAACCACCAAATACTAACTGCAAGGCGTCCTACACCTGGGAATCTGTTTCTTTTTAAATGATCGCATCTAGCTACTTGCAGTTGGAGTCTATTGTTAAATGATCCGTCATCGGTGCTTTCCTAGGACTTGGATTCATATCAGCATTAATCGGGGGTGACCAAGATTGGCAAAAATTGGAGAATCTATGTTTCGGTGACTGTTCCGAAAGAGAGAGGCACGTCGTTGCTTTTTTTTTTTCCCTGCTTTGGAAAGCATACAAGAAAGAAAAGCAAAAGTCTAGATGTGCAATATATTTTCCGTGGTTTGACAGCTTTCGGCACTGCAACTAGGAAGAGCGAAAGAAAGAAAGAAACAAAGATTGATTGAAAGGGCAGGTTTACGCGCATTGTGTCCTCTCTGTAGGGATATAACCTGCCTTTGAAGACATGAGTTCAGCCGCTGTGTTTCCCAGCCTAACTATATGGATTTAAAGATGTTTTTGGTTTCTTTCTGTTTCGCCAATGCGCTGTTGAGATCAATGTTGTTCAATGGTCCTTCATTGGTCTTTGCTCACAGCTCCTAGATCTGGGTAAGACGATTCCCTCTTTTATAACATTGTGTATTTATTAAATTATTTATTTGTGTGTGTGTTTGTATTTCCACACAACCCAAGTATAATTTAGACAATAAACGTATACACCATGACCAATAAAAGCACGGTGGTATGGACTTCAAAAGTAGGACGGGTATGTAATAGATACATATTTATTTGTGTTGCTGTTTTCCGTGGCTATATTTTGCCCCAAATGGTTAAGTCTTCAAACAATCTGCACGTCTGGTATCGTTTCCCATCTTAAAGTCAGCTTAAAGATGATATGCAATGATATATCGGCGAATGGAGTTTTATTTCACGCGTGCTTTCTTGAATTGCGCTTTTGTGTTGGTCTTTGCTTTTTCATCTGGATTTTATCTATAGTATATTCGAATGAAACTACGTTTTTGTGAATAACAATAATTATAATACCATTTCTAAAACCGGGCACCAGTGCATGGCTTATATCTTTTTTTATTCTTATGTGTTTCCAATCTACCGCAGGTGGTGCTGTTTATTTAGTTTTGGTCCTGAAAGCGCACAACAATGTGGAGCTCAAGGTTAGCGCGTCTCATTGAGGTCTTTTTACCCTTTTAAGGATATTTACCACGTATATATACAGAGCATTGCAAAATTACCTGGGTTTTATTCTCTTTTTGTGTATACAATTTGAAGTGGTTGACTAATACCCACCCGGGCTGAACACAAATACTAGGTAAACTGCTATTCTTTAAAAATGGTCTCTGTCCGTCAATGGATTTTAGGTTACTGACATGTTTTTCTTGTTGTTGTTTTTCTTGGACATACTATAATGAGTTCAATATTACCTCTGTGTGTAAATGCATCGATCACTTGTAAATAGTGCTCTTCATTTAGTCACGAATTCTATTTCAATCAAGGCTAAAGGCATTTTAGAGTTGTGTCCCTGACCCAGACATGCTGTTTGTGCGTCTGGCCCTCCTGGTTTTTAAAGTTGATATTCCCAAAGAGTGACAAAAACAGTCGCCAAAGTGATCTGCTCTGGACGGTCAACCGCTCAATAACCAACCTCCTGTAATGCATAATGCACAACCCTAGTTTAAAACAAAAACCTGGCCAAACAGTTAAACTACTTGTTTTTTTCATTAACATAACATTTTTCACATGAAATCCTTGTAAAAGTGTTATTTATATATATATTTTAAATGAAGATAGTATAGTGTGGCTGCACATAATAATAAGCAAGTAATATGCAGTTAATGTAATAAACGGAAAATCACATTTTCATAGCTAAATAGATTAATTGATGCCATGCACACGCTCACACATATCATTTGTATTTTTTGCATTGCCGGGGTTGTTACAAACTATCAGCTATTTTGCATCTGCGTAAGCTTGCTGCAGAAGCTGGATGGAAAATATTTGCTTTTGTTATCCAAGGTCTTTACAAGCTTCCAAAAAGCATTTCCAATTGCTCTGGTGCCCATAGGGTTTACACAGTTAAAGCTATATCTGTTACACATGTTGTACCCTCCAAATATCTTGTCTGGGGTTCTCAATTTGACCTGTGCACAGCAAAAGGCTTATAGTGTTGATTACCCTTTCCCCAGCTAAATATACCTGCAAGTGCAGTTTTTACATTCCTCCATCCCTGGGAATGTGTTTATTTTCGTGAGCATTTTACCCCTGGCATAGTCTTGTGAAAAGAAAAACCAAAAGATGGTGTGTGTTTTTGTCTGTTTGTTTTTAGAATATCGGAGCATTTTTGTCTTTATATTAAAAGCCCACTTCTTTCTAGAATGTTCTTATGTATGTATGTATGTATGTATGTATGTATGTATGTATGTATGTATGTATGTATGTACTCCTTATATTTGTTCTTATTATATTTCCCCAAAGCACTTCCTTCCACCTCTTGTTTTGAAATGGTTCCTGACCAGGCAAACATATTTCTGCTTAAATTTTGAATCATCGGAAAATAAAATGCCACCCACTATGAAAAACACCCTGTAGATAAATTGTAGCATTGTAGTCATATTTTAACAATTTGTTCTTTCAGTATTAGTGGAATTTAGAAGTGCTTCTTCCTTTAAGAATGTTATGCATTCTATTTTTGAATCTTGCGGTGTCTATTTGAAGGCGACAATGAACGTGCATAGGTGTACAGTAACCCAGACCCGAATTAATCCCTATCCATTTACAGAATAGCAACTTATTCACAGAGTCTTTATTTACTGTGGGATTTTCTGCATCACAATGGTTGATTAAACAAAACAAAACAAGATCCAGCAATGGAAGTCATGTTGAAAGGGATGACCGTTTACCCTGGTAAAATTAATCATTTGACAAAGCCAGGTCTTAATTATCTTGTGTAATTGTTGTTTTAACGTGTTTGTGTAAGACCTGGTATTGTACAGAAGTCAATATTATCAGAGCAATATCCCAATAAGTGTCGTATAGTGACGTTATTTACCACCGCAGTACCAGTCGTTGTGTTTGCTTAATCCCTGCTGTCAGAAGTACAGATAACTCTTTCTTTCACCTAGTTTGCCGCAGTTGTTTGGTTTGCAGCGTTCACACAGACTTAGGGGATAAAGAGCAAAGAAGTTGCCCCAGAAGTCCTGCAGGCGCTCTTAACTCCACCGCAAGTATCAGAAGCAGTAAATTAATAACTTATAGACTATGTGGAAAGAAGGGCAGTGCAAAGGAGGAAACTGTTCTGTCTTTTAAAGGGCCTAAATGGCCCAAAGAGGCTTCAGTTTGGAGATAGAGATAGAAAGCTGGGTGACCCAAGACACTTGTATCCTCACTACGATACTATCTAGCTGGGATGGTTTGGTGACATTGGGGAGCTGTGTTCCATTTTTTTCCATCGTCTGAATTTTGAATATTGTCTTTTCATAATTTCTCACACCTTGTTTTATCCGATATCTTCCTGTATTTGTTCAAACACACATCAGCGGTGTACCTTTTACTCTTTTCTTGGGGGTCACAATATCAGGATTCCTGGGAGTCCTTCTATTAAGATATGGTATAGTTTAGTAAATGTAAAAATGTTTCATTGCTCAAGAAAATAATCATTAGAATACTGTGAATCGTGTCTTATATATAACTGTTTTTGTATATATAGATTTTACATTTTTGCATTGCTTTTCTTATGCACCATAATTTTTTTCAGATTGTTTTCCTTGTATTTGTATGGAATACCATTCATGAAAGTATTGGTGTACATAGTGAACCCTCAATACACCCCCCCCCACACACACACACACACACACACACACACACACAAAACCCTGGGCCCTTTTATTTTATTTTTATCTCTCTTAGTTTCCTTGAACCAAGCACTAATCTTTAATCTACTGCCGATGCAGTTCTGGAATTAGCTTGCAAAAAAGCTCTCTTATTCATATCTTCAAAAGCTCATTTATTTTATCTGCAGCGGAAAGCTGATAAGAGAGAGGCCTGCTTGGCAAGACTGATAAGAGGGTGAAAAATCTTAGAGCTATTTGTAATGTAAGAGTTCAGGCAGATCGTGGCGCTGAGAGATAGAGAGGACTGAGAAACCTTGCAGCATGCCGCAAACGTTTTGCGTTCCTTTAAAGGAAAAACATTAAAATGTTAAGGATGGCTTGCGATAAGGGCTACCAGTAGCTTGAATGGAAAGCGAGTGCTTCGACAAAAATGGAGCAGTTCTGATTTTAAACTGTACGTGATTATAGCTGAGGTGGGGCCAGGCGGCGGGGTAGTCCATCAGCTGGAGAACTCAATTGAAACGATTTTGTATTATTAAAGAAACGCTCTGCTAGCGAATGCCTAAAAAATTTTCGCATTGCAGATTGGGAGGGGAGGGATAAGCAGTGCCTGAAATGGGCCAGTGTTCACAGGTTCACAGTCTCGTGGCTCGTGAGTTTCCACCATTCGAATACCAGCACTTCCTCAATTCGGAAGACGTATTCAAACGCAAGTATTTATCTCCGTCCAATCAGTTGACTTGAGTGTCACCACTTTTTATTTTCCATTTCCAGCCCCGACGATGAGTCTCCTCGGGTGGTTTTAGTTGTGCTGGTACATTTAATGTTCTGTTACCTCAGAGAGACTAAACTCATTGAGAGGTTATTAAGAAAATATGCCTCCTCCTCTTGAGAAAAGGGGAGAGCGCACTCCAAAGACTGAGGTCAAAAGGCTATTATTTTTCAAGACTTATTCCCTTTCCTTGGCAATCTTCCTTCTTTGTGATCCAATGAGATCATTCTCATAATGAAGACTTATTTATTAAAACTGCATTATACAGCAGTGCATGCCGGATATTTCAGAAAATGCTGAACAGATGGTTTTTAAGGCTTCTCTGACACGGTATTAACGGTAATAGAAGACGGCCCGTGTACTGTACCTATTTTATTATCCATAGTATTTTATTGTGACATGAATTGGAGAGATGGTTTTGGCAATTTATTTGTATCTGTCTAAAGTGTAGGTATGCAATACAAGTAAGGGCATACTTTTCAGAGTCCTCCCATTGACAACTTGCAAAGCAGTATTGTTATTATTATTTTTTATTATTTATTTATTGGCAGACACCCTTATCCAGGGTGACTTACAAAATATAAGCACAATACAAAGTGCAAAAATACAGTTCAGTACATGGCATAAAACATTACAAATTCAAACTTACATGCAATGTATTGTTTTTAGCTTGTCTTTTTTTTAAATGATACTAATGAACACTGGGCCCAGCCAGTGCTTCCCTCCGAGACCCTTGCTGCATATGAACCTGTGGACAATGGGATTTAGTCATGTGTCCAGATGGAAGTGACCGATTACCTTTTCTGTGTTGCTGGCTAGTTTTTGAAATTGTTAGACAATGAACTGACGAGACAATGAGATCTGGCTTCTATTCCCCCCTTCTTCTTCTATCAAATGTTCTTGCTTAAATGTGGGCCTGTGCGCAGTGCAGACCCCAGGGCACGTGTCCTTTTGTCTAAATGTCAAATACGACGGAGCACAAAACAGCAAGCCTGGGCCTTTTTAATACCTTTAGGTATTGCTGAAGTCATAGGTCACACAGTGCAAGAGCAATAATCTGTATTTCATGCTCATAGTGGGTTTCAGATTACAGTAGACATTGAATCACTAGTCTGAGACAGGGGAATCTAGACAGAACATTTAAAAGCTACAATAAAAAATGAACGTTGACCTAGTCTTCCATTTTCAACATATTCGCATGCACCTGTCTCTTGTGCATTTATTTTATTTATTTTTTAATATCATTGTCTGTTATTTTTCCTTTGAACCTGAGCGATCGTGGGGGAATCGTGACTTTTCTGGCTCGGGCTACGTTTTTGCAATCCATTAATATTTCAGAGGCCTCTCCTCTTTCATCCCTTACATTTCATCTCCAATTAGGAGTTCGAGGATTGGGAACACGCAGGCGCGCACATACGTGGCAAACCCCCCCCCCAAAATAAAAACAGGCAGGGAAGAATCCTGTGATTGAAGGCACAGCAGACAAGCAGCCTTCCTGTTGTTGTTGGATGAGGGACTGAGACTTGGTCTGTTATCTCCACAACTGCACACGTCCTTCTTACTTCTGATTTCAGGGTCTAAAGTGGTGCTTTCCAGAAGACGCAGCAGTGTCTTTTGTTACCTTTACGAGGCATAATTAAATGTGCTTACCAAGGCACGGTGGGCCCTCACACACATCCTGGTTCACCATTAGCCAGATGTGCCTTTCAGCCTTAATGACAGAGAGCAATGGCTTCGAAGGCGAGCCCAGGAGTCCTTCATCATAGTGATATAAGTGTCGTGTGCCTAATTGCCCGTCTTTGTGTGCATACTTAAAACCTCTGATGCATTGCATCATGCGCACATTACACAGTGATGCTCTGAATACAGTTAGAATATTTAGTTTCTCCCTCTTTTGTTATTCTGATTTTCCGTAATGACTTTTACAGATTGTTTTGCAGATTTGACTGTGAAAAATGTTGTTACGCTCGCTGTAAGAGAATTCCAGTGATGAAATATGAATGCAAAAAAATTGCCAAAACCCTTTATCATCACAGCACAGCCTTTGGTGCATGTAATGGTGAGCCCACTTTTAGCAAAGTGAAATATTTTAATACTCTTCCATAGTTGTGAGACCACAAGTGAACTCTTTTATCTTTAACTAAACAGTTCTGCTTTGTACAGTTATGTAAGTTTTTTGATCAGGAAACTGCACCTTTGTTTTAACAAAGCATGGTGTTTTCAAATCTCCATAGAATGATACAAGTTTAATTTTTAATTACTATTATAGCTTAATTAAGGTACCTCCCTGCTTGCTTCATATAGAAAAACCCATCTGAGAATTGAGCGGTGGAGTCGTCTTTCATGGGATTAAAAACTAAAAGCAGGATTAGCTCGCTTGCTCTCCTGGTTAGATAATACAGATGTGCCGAGTGTTTACACAATATGGGAGGTTTCAATTTAAAGGAAACATTGTCATCAAACTGGGATGGCGAGTGAGGGGAGAGAAGTCAAGGCATGCAATCGTGTGTTCATAATGTCACATGGAGTGAAAGGAAAGCGAGGCAGCCTACTCAGAGAGAGTTTACTGCCTTAACATGTTTGTTTAGGTGGCACCTGTAAACCACTCTGTTCTTCTCTTCTCCCTCAACTTTATTCGCTGAAATGTGTAGCCATTTGTATAGTGAAGCAGTTTCCCTTGTAATATTGTGTAAGCTGAACAGTGTATGTAAGTGCTTGTTATACCAATTATTGTTAAACCAATATATAACTTAATAATAATAATAGTAATAATTATAGTGGTGTTTTTGCTTGGAGTTGGTGTGCCGGGTGGTCTGTGATTCGGCCAGCGGGGTGTGGATTGGAATCGTGCTCCAAAGGAAACACACAATGTTCTCACTGGAAAGCAAGCCTATTCGTTAGTGAGGACCTGACGAGCTGCCGCTCACATTAGGGTAATTAACACTGCCACAGATTGCAGAACAGCTGTGCAATTTAGCACTGTGGCAACACTGCCGAGCTGAGAGGGGTTCTGTGAACAGCAGAGTGTGGAAATCTTTGCGTGCCGGCTTCAACACCACACAGCTTTCAGAGGCCTGAAAGACACTTGCAATTGAGCTGGGGAGGGTAGCCGCTAGACATACCCCAAAGAATAGCAGTAGCCCCGTTTGCTATTTTAGAACCTGAAAAAAGATTTTTCTGCAATGGGTTTCCCTCACCCTGTCTTAAAACTTTCCCATCTACCTGTTGTTGTCATTCCCACTGGTTTCACATAAACCATCATTAGATAGCCTCTGTCAGCTTTGAATGGGTGTCAGACAGGGCCATGTCTTATCTTCTGTGGCTGCCTGATCCCATGCCATCATATGTGTCGCTTATTACCTATTTTATCAAGTTCACACAAGTCGTTGTGCTTCTCCTTCGGCATGCATTACACACATCCGTCTTAAAGTGACTTCTGCCCTGTGTACAGAGACACAAGGAGGTCTATGACATCATCATGTATGTAATGCGGAGTATTCCCCACTGATTAAAGAGGTATTATGTTTGTTTTCAAAGCTCAGACATTGAGAGACATCCCATACCGCGCCGTTTGTCTACCCTGGTTGCCTGTATATAGAGTTGTTGCTTTTTGTTTGTTTGTTTGTTTTCTTGAGAGGCATTTACCACTGATCTATATTCCACCAATTGCATCTTCTCTTTGAATTATACATGACCAATTTATCTCCTCCACCCCACCCAGCTGACTTAAAAGACTAATTGGGTCCCTGGGAGGTGTTTACTAGAAATTGTAGTTCGCCTCATGCATCCCAGGAGAGGGCTATTTGCACAAGAAACTGAAGACCGGAAATGTTAAAGCTCTTAGAACTGGCTTGTAAGCTGCTAGGAACCTTTTATGGATTTCAGCAGTGCCGTGTCATGTGACGCAGTAGAGAAGGGACTCGCCCGGTCCGGGAAGGGGAGACGACGGATTAATCTCCGCCAGAGGTCAAACCATGTGGTACATATCCCCCCCAACCCGAACAATGAGTGGCCTACAGATGCATTAGCTCCTAAGCAGAGCCCCGGTGAATGTGGAAAACCAATTGCAAAAGAAGGATTCCAGATCTTTCCATATAATCAACATCTGTTTCATCTTGTTTTTCTTGGCCAAGTTCGGAATCCCCCACAACACCCAAATTATATGTGAGAAGTAATTAAAGAAGTCTGGTCCCTTTTTTGTTGCTTTTTCCTTTTTTCCTTTTAATATAAAACATGCTTGGTTGAGTCGTATTCGTCTTGTTTTTATCTGCTCTGATCCCAAACATCTGGTTTGGGGTATTTGGCCATGGAGGCTAGAGCATTGCAGTGGAAGAAAAAAAGAAAACATCATAGGGGAGGGATGTTAAGTTCATGATGTCTCCTCTTCACTTAACCGACAGTCAATACGCTTTCTGTGTCGCATAGGCAAAATCGGAGTGTAGATAGTTTGACAGATTGGGAGAAGCTGAGATGCAAGTTTGGGCCTGTGGAAAATCTGTCTTCTGTGCTTCAGTAAGGATTTTGTGACTCCTCTACAAATTATGCAGTTGATCCTTTTCTATTGTGTTGTCTGTTCTTGGACTTTAGAAGAAGCAGAAACCCATCCATTATGAGAACACTGCTATGCATAGTTAGTACGTCCTTTAACTTCAAGACATCTGCTTTGTAACTTCAAGCAAGAGAAGGCAGGCAAGACTACAGTGAGACTACTGATTGAGGTGCAAAGACCTATTCGAATATTGGCATTAGCGAGGTGACATTCCAACTGTGTACGTTTGTTGTGTTTTCAAAATCAAACATATGTAAGTGTTTCTGTGTGACTTTAAATTCCATCACGGAAGAAAATAAGCTGAACTAAATAAATGTAGACTTGTGTATGTATTCTGAGGCTATGTAGAGCCTACTTCTTCACGCCTGAGGGGGGAAACAGCATGCTAATCACAGCGAGCTGAGAGGGATCGGGAGGTTGCCCAGTAGGGTTGAATTCTGTTTCTCGGATTCTTCCAGCTATCAAGTGTCGCTGACTGTGACGCATCTGTAGCTGTCAGCAGGCGATGTCCTCGCTCCATGTGAGCTTCAGGAACTTGTTAAATTTCTGCTAAGCGCTCTGAATTTGACAAGAGACATTTCCTTCCCCCCGAATGACTGAGCAAGGCAGGGAGAAGGAATAAACTGAAAACAGAGAAGGAAGGGGGGGAATAAAGGAATCATGATTCGAAAGGAAAAGCAGTGTAAAATGCGGGCCGCGTTTTTGCTCTTAGGCAGCCTCCCCCGGTGGGCTTGTCATTTGTTTATCTGTTGCATTTGTAAAGAGGCTGAGCTCTGAGGCCAGAGGGTCTAAATGGCTTATGAGGGATGGGAAATATAATTGGGCTGGGCTCGCTCTTAGCTCCAGGGTGGACTCAAATAGCAGTTTTCTCGCTGATAGTGCTTTCGGACGCAGCCGAACAGGCGTCTGTGCCCTTTCATTATCTGTGGAGAGGAGCATTAGTGAGCGTGAGTTGTCACTTACGTTTACTGCAGCTTTCATTTGATCAGATGGGACTTTTCCCCCTCTTCTTATTCACTGCGTGTCATATTTCCACAAGACGTGGCGCTTCTCCTTCCAGCAGCGAGGTTGTTCCCAGACAGATGACTGATTTGCACGGTGAGGACCAGGTACTGTGAAAGACCTCATGGGTTACGCAGTTCACCTTACGGCCGCTGGTGGGTTTAGTGTTGCTGCTGTAGATTGGGCATACTTGTGAGAGAGCCCGGAGTGGAGTAATTATTTGACGGAAACCTTTAATGTCTCTAGATTCTTTGGGATGTAATCTTCAGTCCCGGCAGAATTGGTAAAAAAAATAAAATTAAAATAAAAAGTGTGGCAGAGGTAGATTTGATTTGCTGTAGCTGGTACCAAGGCCTTTTGAGGGCCTTAGGGATGTCTCAACCTGTGTACACATCTGTTCCGGCTCTGATTCTACACGGATGTATCGATCCATGGAAAGGGCATGCTAAACACCACCCCTTCTCCTCCCAGCCCTGCCAGTGTTCTGCCAATCACCGCGGCAGCAGATCTTTCCGCTCGGCAACGGTGTGGGCGTCGTGCTGACCCGGGTTCGCCGTAGCGTGGCGAGGCTGTAATTACACGGAGGAGGTACGCAGCGGGTCGGCGCGTCGTGCTGGGCGCCCGGGGTCTGCACCTGATCTAACATTGTCAGGATCCCAGCGAAAGACCGGGAATGCGCCTTGTGTGTGAAAAGCACTTAAGCGTTTGAGTTCTCTCCTAACTTCCCTCCCTCCCTCACCACTTCTCGACACACAAACACCCAGCCTTCCTCCTGACATCTCCCAATTATCCGTGGCAGCTCTCAAGGCACATACAAAAAACAGGAAGGCAGTGCTAGAAAGTAAAACAAAAAAAAAGGAATAAAAAATGCGGGTCTCCTCCCTGCTGTGCCCAGCTCGGTTGCTTTTAACACTTGATTAAATTCCCACTCCGGTAAAGCTTTTAAGCAGCCCTGAAAGGGATAGGAGGGGAGCGCATACCTCGGAGGCTTCTGCGTCTCTATTCCCTCTGTGGTGGTTCAGAGGGTTTCTTCTGAGAGGCCTCCATCGTGTTCTTTATCTCCACTGACAGGATTAGTCAACTGTTATACCATGGCTGTGTTACAGTGGGTTATACTTAGACATTTGGAGGTGGGGGGTGTGATATAATTCATTGCCAAGTTGGGTTGTTGTTGTCGATCTTTGTTGGGAGGGTGTTTTGCAGCCGGGCATTTCTTACAGCATTTTGCAATGAAAGGTGTCAGAATGTGAACTATTGTCAATATATCCCACATTGCATTGCACTTGCACTGCACCAAATTGAAACTTGCCAATTGAAATTAGTGTATATGGTGAACAAGACACCCAAAGCGGCAGCTGGTATCTCTAAAGATTTTAGGTTGTTGTAGACTGCCTGGAAATATTGCCAGTGAAAGTATACTGAAAGCTGAGGGTCCTTTCTGATCATTAGGGTTATAGGTAAGCTCCTTAAAAGCAATCAGGAATCAGCCTGTTAATTTAAAGGGAACAGTGGTCTAGTTCGTATAGACACCCAATAGACTGAAATGTCACACAGTGGCTCCTTAAACATAATTATGCCTGTCAAGAGGCAGTTGAAAGCTATACAGCCCAGTTTGCTTTATTGACAGGAAACGGCTTTGTTTAAGTGATGCAGATGCAAAGCAATTAGCCATTTAACCTTGCTTTTCTAATATGAAACAGATCAATAGACAGAGGGGCAACACAATATGCACATCCACCTACTGTAGGAGAACAGGAGTGAGAGGTGCTCCGTAATTGCGCCATGGGATCACACCTATTTTGCTCATTCATGACCCGAGCATCACCAAGAACAATCTCAAGTATCTCTTCAAACAAATTCTCCTCAGCCATTACATGCGGTCTGGAAAATGGAATTTGTGCACTCGGGAGGAAAAAAATCCTTTAGTTGCTGGTTGTTTTTTTCTCATAAATAATGTAAATCATAGGATGTAAAACAATGTGACATTAACTCGCTTCATTATATATTTATACACGGTTCAGATTCAGACGGTTTGTTTAACATAGTAATGCCCAAGCAGGATTGCAGATTTCTAAGCATGCCTTCTCAATAATAATCCCAGTCTTTGAGGACAACTCTCTCCCTTGGCTCCAGTGTTAAAGGGAGCTCTGTTTTGAGACTTATTGAAACAGATGAACTATCCTGCAAGTTAATCGAAAGCTAATGCTGAACCTTAGAGTGTCACTTAGCATTTAACACCCAACACACTGTATAGTGATTAGCCTTTCTAACAAAAGTCACACATGGGTGTCTGTGTATGTGTCTATATATAAATATAAGAGCAGTTGTTAGCCAATCTGCTGGAAAGCGTCCAATCTGGTGCCGTTTAATGCTGCATTGTATGCCTGATTAGATTTATCAGTTTGTAAGTGCTTTTACTGTACACTTTATGGTAACGCAGCACTGAGTTTGGAAGGGGGAGCTGCTGGGGTGTACGGTTGATATAGCAAGAGATTATAGGTGTGAAAGTCGCACTTACGTGAGAACGAAAGCTGGACAATTTTTAAGTTTGTGAAAGTCGCTTTAAATAAATTGGCAGGTGCTTAAATGTGTTTTTCTCTTTTGCAGAGAGGAGTTTCAGAGCTGTGATATGTAAATGATGTATTCATTTTATGTTATACTTCTCTGACTTTTGTGAGGGTGAAAACCGTGTACTTAATAAATTATCAGCCAGGAATGTTCTCTAAAATTAATGTTACACAAGGTGGACAGATGTAAGCGATTTTGTCAAAATAATATGCAACACTAGAACTATTCCTTTTGTTGTTTTTCTCTTTCTGAATAGTACTATTATGTCTCTTCACAGTAGGCATGCGCATTCCAGCCAGTTACTCTATTTAATGTTGGAAATAAAGACATCAATTAAACCACAAGCCATGCTAAATAAAGATAGAGGAATGAGAGTCAGGTTTTACTGCTTGTGGTGTTTCTACTCTCAGATTTCCACTCGAGTTCCTTGTTGAAAACTGCTGACAGATTTGTCCACAGCGCGGTCGCGTGACCATGATAGACTGTCACATCCCTTCAGTAGCAAAAGAATAATTTCTCTTTCTTAAAAATAGCCAACACCTTGCCTCTGCCAGGGCCGAAAAAAAAATAAAAAAAATTGCCACTCTATTTATACAGACAGCTGAGTCTGAGAAGAATTTTAAAAAGCCTTCATGGGGGCTCCGGAGCCAGTCTGGGGCCTCAGTGAGGTTTGTGTTACCAGTAACCCGAGGCTGCATGTTCGTTTTAAAAGTAAATTCCACTTAACTCGCCACATCCCTTTTCAACATGAACGGTGTGCCCACATGGCTGTCACTTAATTTAGTCGGTGTGCATGTGTGTGTGTGTGTGTGGTGCCTGTCTTGCTGCTTAAACTTTCCATTACCACTTCGCCGTCCCATCAGACAAGTAGTTGCATTAATCCTGTGGGAGCCCTGTCTATTTTAATATTTGCAGTTGACATCTGATCAAGATTGTAGCGTTAACGCCGTTCCCAGGCCGCGGCGCAACCTGCCTGCTGCGAGAGCTGTTCTAACCCCGCGAATCCGTCTCTAGAAGCCGCTGCGCTCCGTGAGTGAGCATTACGTTTAATGGCAAAAGGCCATTTCAAATCCAATCTGAAAAGGCCACCGCTTCAGCTTCCTTTAGTGTCAATAGAGAAGCAGGGCTCTGTGATGTCTAGGGGCTGTCGAGAAAAGAGAAAAGAAAAGAGAATTAAAAAAAAAGGAGAGCCAGACCTATGCTTAAGCTGCAATTAAATGCAATAGCTTGTGTTGTTGGGTCTACAATGCTTGTAATGAAAACAGTTTGTTATGTCTTTATTTATCTTACCAGGGATGATTCATGTTACTTAACAGGCAGTGCTTACTCTGGTTCAAAGAAACATCTCGCCGAACATTTACTCTTCGCTAAAGCTGCCATTTTCGTAGTCTGCCGCAGGCCACCACAGTGCTAAACCCAGTGTCAAACGGGCATTTACTCTCTGAACTGCCTGACCTTTCTGTTTTTTGTTTTTGTCCTGTGGCCTTCTGGGTAAATTAAGATGGCGGAGAAAGGGGGAGCAGACTCACAGTCGTGTTTTTATTATTATTTTGGTTCCAGCTGAGTGGGCATCTCAGTGGAAAACAGTGGAAAGTGGCGCCCACCTCCTCTGCAGTGTGGCGATGGTGGACTCTGATTTAGTTTTCTGCCTAGAGCGCGGAGTGACTCACTTCCTCGTTTGGGTAGCTGACGGGAATTTAATATTAAACGCATTTGCTAAACAGCTACTGTAGAGATGGCTGGCTGCTGCAGCAGTAATTGGTTGACCTGTGCAGGTGTTTACACCATGCTGGTTATAGCACATACCATGTGGCCCATTAAAACACTGACCCTGCCCAGGCCTGGACTGTTAAGAATCTTGCGTCCCCGAATCTGAAATCCGTGACATAAAGGTGTGACTTGTTACACTCTGCGGGGGCCTTCGCATATCATATCACCCTGTTACTGCTACGTCTGTAGTCTTGTCTGCGGTTGGATTTTGTCAGTTACTGGACGAGGACAGACTCTGCTGGTCGTGTGTTGGACATTATAATACTCGTAAGGTAAGCAGGGTGGGTGATATGTTTTGCATGGCTGTCGTGAACCCACAGCGTGCTAAAGCAGGTGGGTGTTCCTTTAAATATCGCACCCAACGCCAGCATTTGCTAGCTTTGCCTTTGTTGTTTCTGTGAGGAAAAGAAAGCGTCAGAGCAAGTTTGAAGCTCGGAGCGACTGTTTTTCTAATTTTGTTCCCTCTGAAATGCTTATTTACATGGTTTGATGGTTTCCTGACTGGTAGCTTCACAATAATCCAAAAAGCAACACGTTTTTTTTTTTATTATTATTATGATTGTTGTTTTTGGTTTTTTTTTACACACAGTTCTTAATACATTCCCTGCAAATATTGAAACACCACAAATGCACAGCTTGCCCACATGCACAAGGACTTATAACCATACATCATAATCACATTGTTCGTACAATAATAAACCCCAGAAGATAATCCCGATGGAAACCTAACACTTACGCAGAGGGAGTTTTATGTTAAACGCTGGTCTGTGTCATCTTTTTACCATAATAATACTTAAACTTGTTAGTCTGGGCAGCGATCCACCGCACCAGGGAGAATTCGAGAGAGAGCGGGCTCTGAATGAGTTAAAATAAAATAAAAAATAAAAACTCTGATAAAATGCTTTCCTTTCCCCTCGCAATAGGGAGGGCTGGAGGGGCTCCCTGTCAAAATGTTAATAGTCTGAGCATCCAATAAGGAGCCCTGGGGCTGTGAACCTGAGGTTAATGGAAGCTTTGCTCTCCTTCTATCTCCCTTCCCAGCGTACAGCTGTGGGAGGTACCGAGCTCAGATCTCTATCTGCTTTGCAAGTAATAAAGAGCAGGCCCGATTCCCTGGAAAGATTAATCACTTCTTATCTGCCTTTCACATTTTCACATTAAACAGTTAGGGGGGCTGGGGGAAGACAGAGAGGAGCAGAACCTATCCACTTCTTACAACCGCCCGCCTACCCAACCCCCTACCGCTGGCTGCTGGCATCTCCGGCCGTGTGGAGGGATGTTCAAGAGTGATGACATTTTTACCCTGGGTGTCTTATCTCCTGACATGAGCGCTGAGTTTTGCATTCATGAAGTACGGTAGTGTCAGGAAAATGAAAGGCTACAGCTGAACAGACGGCAGAGTTATGTATTACTTAGGAGCATCAACACACAATGGTATTTTAAAACATATTTTCACTTCAGCACCAATCGTAGTGCGGTTAATAATAATTATTTTGGACGGATGTTTTCTTGCTGAGTTTCACGGTGGAATTTACATCACTGTGACCTTCATTTCCTTGACTAGGCTATACCTCAGCTTGACTGATCTATATTGATAAAACTCTGATCTGAATTCAGTGATTACCAGACCGGGACGTACATCTCAGACCAGCCTGTTTCTGCTCCTTTGTGGCGTTTGTTAATTATTTATTTATTTTCTAACAAGGGGAAGATCTCATTAGTCTCCCCTCTCGCCCCCAGGTAGTCGAATCAATCTCTGGAGCTCATCCTGTGAAATATTTTGTGTCCGTTTTCCTCATTTCTCCTTATCACATTATTCCTGCTCGTGTTCTGGCCCCAGGAGGTTATTTCGTCGTTGATTTGTGACCCTCCCTGTCTTTCAGCGGCACATTTAATGCGATGCATGTCTCTCCCCTTCTCCTCCTGATTAATCGGGCCTCTGGACTCCCCTGATAGGGTGCTAATTTGTATACTAAACTGACAGGCAGCTATGATAAGCCCCAGCAGCTGCTTGCCGACTGAGAGAAAGAGAGAGAGAGAGAGAGAGAGAAGGAGGCGAAGAGAGGATGTCATTTAAACCCCAACTGGAATCCTGGGTAAAATGTTCACTACGTAGGAAAAGGCCAGTTCCCAAGTCATCAATTCTCTTAACCACTTCAGTGCCAACGTGTTTCTTCCAACAGGGAGTGTTACAAATGCATGTCAAGCATTTCCGTTCGTGATTGCAGTTGGGGTAGCCTGTGGTGTTGCTGTAAATCTCTGGTTTGGTTTGCAGGTGTCACTTGCGCATGTTAAAATCTGCATATCTCCTACACCAAGGACAACACAGTTGACAAATCTCCGTCTCTCATAGCGCTGTCCGTACATACTTCAGTGTTATCACCACAAGCCTTTGTTAAACATAGCAGATCTGTAGTTGACACAGTTGTCCAAGTGACAACCAGGGTAAATGTGGGTAAATGTTTACCATAAAGATCGTTCTAACAGTTTTGGTTAGCTATATTTTTGGGGAACCACAGACTTAAGGTTTCAGTATCTGTGGTGCATTCTGTCCAGGGAAGCGATACGCAGGAGATGGAAACTAAGAGAGACAGGTAACCCAAAGGAAAAGTCTGGAAGTTAAATCTGAGAGTGTTTTAAAAGGTAGGTGGAGACTGTAGATCACCATAAGTGTTTGGTTCTGTGACATGATTGTAACATAAATGTCAGTGAAAATATGGCCTTGTGGATTTGGATGGAGTCCCAGCTGTTAATAAGATGGGGGTGTGGGGTGACAGTGATAAAATACCAGCTTGGCCAGAAATTGACACAAGTGCAGGGGAGACCGAGTCGACTGCCAGGGTAATTGAGAGCTCGGGCGCCTCTGCCAGCACGCCAGCCTGCCCACTTGCCAGCTCTTTCTTGACAGACTCCTTTCCCTGATAAATAGCGACACCTGGCCAGTCAGCAGGGCTGCGCCATGGCGTCACTCCGAGACCGCCGGCCCGCCGCGCGCTGACACCCGGACCCCACGCCGCCGAGGTGTGAAGCGAGAGGAGGCGGAGGGGGAGGCGGTGCGGGTGCGTCACTGGCCGGTGCAAGAAACGCAAAATAGAACTGGAATCGGCTGATGTCATCCTCAGTGGGTACAACCCCCTTGCTGTCCGATTCCCAGCTGTGAGATCTGACTGGCACTCGTGCGAGCATTACAATGTAAGACTGTCTAAAATCGTGGACAGCGAACAACTCTTCTGCCATGAACTTGAGTACCAACTACAAAAATGTGTCGGTAATATCTGACTTGTGCTAATGTACAGTACCTCAACCGAGAGATTACTAACAACGTGACACTGGAACTGTGGTACTTTGTCTTCCCTTTTTGCTGCACTTATTAAACAGAGTACCTTCTTTCAAATGAAATGTTGGTAAAAACCATCGTTTGTTCCAAATACATGTATTCATATACAGGTAAATGGCATGTCGAATCCACTAATGTCAGAATATTGTTAAATTCAGACCCGATCCTTTTGATTCGTGCTGCTGGGACTTCATGTATCTCTCTGTTACTTAGAAAGCTCTCTGCTGCAATAATGTGCTTGATTGTCATGCAGTCCCAATATGCTCTCAACTGCTATCCTGTTTGTCCCTCTTCAACCTTGTTTTCCATTAAGTGCGTCTCCTGTCATTTTGCGCTGTACAGCAGGGGTCAATTTTGATTTGAGACTCTTCATTCAACAACCAAAAATGATGACTCAACATAGACATCCTAAATAAGGACACTTAAGTTATAATCTACTCTGGGAACTGAGAAGGCTATGTGGTTCAAACCGCCTCCCTTTCTCTCCCCTTTTTTATTATATTTTATCTTTCCTTATTTCTTTTTGGGATCGTGTGCCCAGTTTCCCAATATTGCGAAATGTGCAGTTTGAATCGCAGATCAAAGGTAAGACCAGTCCCAGATTGCTTGATATAAAGGGCTCAGAAACTGGCCTCTCAGCAGTACTTACAAAATGAGGTTAATTGAAACAGGATAATTGCTGGCCTTTATGTCTCTGTGAAATTACATCCTTAACTGATCAATGTCTTTCATAAATTCATGCCGGAAGGTCAGTTTAATGATTAGTTCTGCAATGCACTGCGTAAGGGAGCACACGCCAGGCTTTGGGTCTTTGTGCAAAAAGGCAAAACTGTCCCCTGGTTACAAACTCATATATGGAGACTTGATATAAGTTGAATAAAGCAATGTCACACATTGGTTTAATGACCAGTAATTACATGTTTTTTTTTAAATTATTATTTGAATTTATCAATGTCCTTTATTGTGAATTTAAGCAAACTTTTAAACTGTCTAATCTATTACACCCACCTGGTGCAAAGCTGTTTACTCAAGTTAGATGTTCCAGTGGAGGCAACTGAGACACCATTTAAACCAAAAACCTGTGTAGGTGTACATGGTTTGCAATTGTATGTAAATTGGAATTTCTGTGAATAATACGTGGAATTATAGAGCACCGTGCTGGTCTTCAGGGAGAGGTTAGCGCTGTGTTGGTGGGATAAACTCCACCTTCCTCCCACCCCTCTCCTTGTCCTGCATGGAAAACAGGAGGCTTTCACAGCTGCTGTGGGCCAGCTCAGCTCGGGCCCATGACCCTCGGTGTAGATGTTTCTTTTTCTTTTTTCTTTTTCTTTTTTCTCAACCCCTTTCCTTGGGGAGCCCTTGTGTGGCTCAGAGGAAGCTGAATCATAAAGCATGCCTAATGAATGGAATAGGGAAGGAAAGCTGAGGCCCGTTGACGGCTCTCCAGAGGGAAGGCCAGGCCTGAAGCCCGAGGCTCAAATAGCAGACGTCCTCAAAGGTCAGGTTTCCTGCGGCCCAGTCCAAGGGCCTCGGCTTCCAGCAATGTGGCTTGAATTTCCTCAGTTTTGAAATGGTTAGATTTCCCCGCTTCCTTCAGTAAACCTGCCCTTTGGTCTTTTTTTTATGAAGGCCAAAGTGCTGCAACAAAGGGAACGCAAAGAATTTGTTACACATGACCTCTGTACACTACCGCCTCAGCTGGAGAGATTACCAGCTGATGTACCTTTTAAAAATATGTAAACTTGGACAGCAGATATAGATGTGTAGAAGTACAACTTATCTGTATACTATATCTTACATTACTTTGGCTTTACGTATGCTATTTAATTTCCTAACTGCCTGCAATTATGTTGATGCAGCATCCTATGTGTACGTCTCGCTATTTATTGGCAGTAGCATTTGTGGATTCAAAGCTGCTCTTTATTTAAAGCGGAAATTGTATTTGCCCTGACTAATTTATTGTAAGAGATCAGTGAATTTCTTGATAATCTTTTGCTATTAGATTACCATTGATCCACAAGTAGGCTGCCTGGACAGCAATACGGTAGATAAGTCTTTGAGAAATCTGTGTGCCTTGGAGGAGAGAAACACCAGGGCTTGGATGCCTGTCCGGGAATGACACGATAACAGCACTGCCTGAAAATGTCACTCCGGAGCTGCCGTCTCTTTTCTTTCTCTCATGGGTAAATGTATCTCAGCATTCAGGAAGACACTGCCAGTCTCAGGGAAGAATAAATAAATAAATAAATCTGTGGCTTGTATCAGCAACGACGTCTGCACTTTGGCACCGTGAAGGACTGCATGTGAGGAGCCTCAGCTGTCACACGTGTCACAGACCTCCATTAGTGTCATTTAAACCTCTCTCTTTTATCTGTAGCAGCATTACACAAACATTTATTTTTACCGTTTCACACCGAACAAGCGAGCCTTAAAGATTTCATAGCCGGCATCTGTGCCTGTGTACGAGAAGAACTCCACTATGAATTCGCTTTCATTTTGAGTTTTATGGTTTTTGGCTAGAGTGTCTGGTAGTCTTCTTTGTTTTATACTAATGAAGCCCGCCATTCAAAAGCATTTGAAATGGTGAACATTACATCTGATGTGCTGAGTATAGCCGGACAATAAAGCAGTGTAGCGAGATGTTTCCGGGCTGAGGGGCTGCGAAAAGAGTGTAGTGTACTTTAAAAGGTCTGGGTGAAATCTGGCAGAGCGGAGAACACTTCAGCTGTTATGCCTCCAGTGCACCCCCCGACATTATCTGATACTCCAGCAGGACCTCCGTGGGGAAGACAAACAGTGGAATGAGTGTTGTTGCAAGTGCGCTGGTCCAGGGAGTGGGCCGTTCCAGGGAAAAACGTGGCCGCTGCACCCGACTTCAAGGGGAAGGGAAGGAAGGCGTGCGTGTCGGTCGGAGGGGGGACGGACAGAGGAATCAAAGGCATTTTGTAGGAAGCCGAAACAAGTGCCAAGGTTCACTTCCAGTATTTGGAGTGTTTCATTCCAGCTTGATAGATGTTTGTGAACTGCGAGCTATGCTTTACACATGCTGTGAATTTTTCTTTCTCCCCCCCCTTTTGTATAAAATGTATGCATTTGCAGCAGCCTGGAGTTGAAGAAAACCAACTGCTGCAACATATGCTCAGGTTTACTGTGTTGTGTAATAGCCTGCAGGTTTCCTCTATAGACAGGAATAGGTGGGGAGGCTTTGGATGTTGATTTGCACATTGTGGGCATATATTTCTGGTGTAGCTGCTACATGGAAAGATCTTTTTGTTTTTATCTATATGTATTAAGTTAATTTGTTTCAAGCTAAATCATATGATTGATTTGCAAGCTTGGTATAATAGTATCTCTAAAATTGTTGTTTTTCCATCCTTCCATCCTGGGATTTTTTCTATAGGTTGCCCGAATAATTTCATGCACAACAAAACAACCCCAAAGATGTCATTTTTGTAATATATTCTAACATTAATTTCCATCATTGAACTAATCTTTACTATCTATGTTAAACCTGTTGCCTTTTAAAACTGAGCTACTTTTAATCTGCATTTCTTTTAATAAATATTATTCACCTTGATATTAGGCACGCTTTAAGTGTTAAGCCAATTTCCTTTCACTTATTAGTGCTTGTCCCATTCTTTGGCAAATCATTGTTGGATTTGTTCCTTATTATTTGATGTTATTGTTTTCATTGCAGCCAGGTTTTTCTGTAAACAGGCCACTGTGTGATTGTGCTGTGATGCCAGTACCTCTAAATAATCTTATCTTACCAAAAGAGTTCTTGTTTATGCATCTTCAGCAGAGAGCCAAGGAGAGCTGAGGATGAAGTGCACAGAAGTGTACGTGCCTGATACGGTTGTGTACTGCATGCAGCCAACAACAAATAGGCTGTAGGAATCTCGATACCAATCAAGTGCAAAATCATTGAAAGCCACACAGGAAGCAGCAGATGTTACAAATAATTAAAGCAGACAAAGGCCTTGTGCAGTTTTGTCACAGGAAATTATATTTTCAACACTCAGAGATATATAAACAATACTGATAGGGACTGTCTTTTCTTTGGTGATAGGATCTTTAGTGCATACGAGTTAAGATAGCAATCATATGGTTTTGATGAAGAGTGTTTGCTCATTTCTTAAGATCTCTTAAACAGAAAGATTTTTCCAGAAAGGCCGGATCTTCATTGCAGAGGTTTGAGACGTTATTGATATTCTGCCTCTTAAAAGTTTACAGAGTGTGTAATTGACTTGGGTTCAACAGAAAACAGTTTACATTATAAAGATATGTTAAACAGTATATTTTTGGAGCAACATCTTCTACTGTTTTTCCTATTCTGCCTTCAGTAAACATTAAAACTCCAAGACCTTAACAATGGTAAAGTGGACAAGCTGTAGTTAAATAGGGGAAGCAATATATGTGAGGATTGAATCAGCATGTACATGTGCTATAGACTTACGAAGGACAGTCCTAGGTTGTTCTGAGCCAGAGTAATTTTTCAAAGTCTAGAGCAATAATCAGTCGTCTTTCTTGTGCTGACTCTGTTCAACCTGCCTGCTCACTGCTTTGTGGTGTGTGTTTGTGACACAACATTGCCCCCTACAGGTGGCTACACCACATGTCCGGCAGAATCCTGAGACGGTACTGCAAGGCGCTGAAGGGTAGAGAGGTTTTATCAGGGTCTTACTGAACTGCGGTCCAAAAACCCCAAAAGAAGAGCACTTAAGATCCTCAAAAGCAGCAGTTGCAGCTTAGGGGGCAGGGTTGCAGTTCAGCTGTAGAGTTTTTCCGTGTTCGAATTCAGACGTGCAGCCAGCGGAAACACGCTTCTGACAGAACCCTCTTCTTCTTCTTCTGCTGCCTACTGAAGTGTGCAAAGATTATTTTGTACACGGTGCAGGTGTGGAACAGAGAGAGGAGACAGGCTCTGAGTGTGTAGGAGTAACTGGTGCAGCCCATCTCAGTTTCTCTGGAAATGTACCGTTTGATGGATCCAGAGCTGCTTCTGTGCTCTTGTTGTGTGATTGACGTTGTCTTGTTGGCAGCTGCGACTGAAGTCAGGTCTGTGGCCCAATGTTTGCATACCTCCACAATGGTGGCTCTATCTCCTCATAAACCGAGCTGACTCGTTTGCATTTAAAATGAACAGACCATCCCATGATCGATCAATGCAAATGAACATATTTCACTCCTGACACTTACAATATTCCTGATAATAACCAATGTCTGTTTACGATTTGCATCTTAATAGATTCATTCTTATTTGTTTTGGATTGCTTCATGCACTGAATGTATGCACAGAGATAACCAATCAGCTGCAATCTATGACTGTGTTTCAGGGCATTGTTGCTCTGCTGTGTATCTTGTTTTTCTCTCTGATATGAACAAATGTATACAAAATCTGTGGTGGTTTGGTTGCAAAGCATTCCTGTACTTTGCACCTCATTAATGTTTTCTCTCTCTCTCTCTTTTCAGGCGTCTGATGTAGGGTCAGAGAAGCTCTTCTCCCCCACAGCAACTAAAGGTAAGACTCCCATTGAGTTTTTCTACAAGCCTCGTCTACCCATTTCCGGTGCATTGCTTAGGATTTAATGTTGTTGTTCATCTTTACTCAGTTTCTTCCACTACCTTCTCGCCTAGTCATATTTACCTCCTCATCAATCTCCTCCATTACATGATCATACAAATGCACTGCAGTGCTAAAACCTCTGCTTTACAAGAGGATATAACTTATGTAAGAGCAGATCGCTATTGTTACTGGCAATGAGAAGCCAAACGAGGTTGATACCCTGAGGGAAGGTACAGGGGATTTTAAAATGGTGTCCAGCCTGTTTATGTTTCTGGTTATTTCGTATTTTGTTGGTAGATCGTTGCACAGCCTGTACGCATTTTAATGCAAATCTCTACTGATTTACACACCCGAGTGTTCGTACATGCATGCTGTGCTCTCAGCCAGGAAATGAGGTGTACCTTCCTCGCTGACAAGAGCTGACACTTCACCTGAGGCACTACAAGCAACCAATGGCAGGTTAAGTGTTAATGGCAGACAGTAGGAGGGGGTTACAGCGTTTCTGTTTGCTTAAACACTTGAGATTTATCAGGGGGGAAAGTAGTGGCTGAAAACTGCACCTGTATTCCGGTCTTCATCTGTTTGACTAAATGAGGAGAGAGAGGCTTTATTTGTGCGTCCCTGTTGAAAGCATACTGCACGCATATCTGTCCCCGCAGGGCTGAGGAATGAAGCACATTAATAATAAATGATGCAGTGCGAAGGCTATTTGTTTAAAGTGGGACCATTTCCGAGGGAAAGAGAGAATGTTTGCTACCCAGCTGGGAAAGATTAGGAGACTGCACTTGTGTATGAATCCAAAAAAAAAGAAAAAGAAAAGAGGGGAAAAAAGATCTTTCATTTCTCACATAACTCTAATGACTGTACTGTGTGATATATCTGTTCCCTTTGGAGTTGTCTAGTGCATGGAATGAAATAAGACTTATATTTTTAATCCTGGCTGGGGCTTTGTTGTGGGCCTCTACTGGCAGCATACCCGTTCTTTGAAAGGGGGTGAAATCTCTTCTGGGTTAACCACAGATATGCCTGTCCAAACAGTCACTGCCAATGGGAACACAAGTTGTTTAGTCATTTTTACAAATGTATCTAGCATGGCATGTACTTCCAATTTTCTGTACCGCACTTTTTTTTGTTTAGGTTTTTTTCAAGTTTCCCATTGCTCAGCTTTTGCTGTGATCTGAGAAATGCAGAATCTGGCTTCACTGTAGCAAGTCAGATCGATTTCATTTCATTTAGCTTTACACATGAAATCTGGGAAGGTTTACTGTGGCTTGTAATAGCAGTCTTCTTAGCAGCTTTCAAACATTGAAATTATAAACTTGTTTTTAAAGTGGCTTTCTGTCAATCTAAAGTGGCCTGGTTGCAGAGGACAAATAGATCCCTATCAACATCCCTGATCTCTCAGTAATGTCATACACATTGCACACATTTAGGAAACCGTCTATGATCTCATTGCACATAAGACTCTCCTTCATAAGATTTAACTTCCTGACAGCCAGAGTCAGTTTAACACAGCACTTCCACAACAGCCCCGCAGAAAATAAAACGCGAGAGAAAGGAAAAAAGTTTAATCTTCCAATCATCCCAAGGGCTGCATTGGTTTCTACTGTGCTGTCAGAAAACCTTGATAGTGGAATAAGTAGAAGGAAGCTAGCAAAGATATTTCTGCAGGCCCGCTGATTGCGAAGTGTTAGACAGGCGTTGCGAAAGGTTGCTCGGCCTCCATCCATGAGGTGAGAACTTCAGTCTCACACTGAGCTGCAGCAGCGCCTCGGCTCTCATTTCATATCACTTCTGATTGTAAAGCCCCAGCACCCTGTCCCTCAGACAAATAACTTTATTTATCTTCGATACTCTGGAACTTTTTACCCTTTAAATATATTGAATAAGCTCCGGTGGAAATAAAACTAAGAATTTACCCACGATGTTTGTCTGTATTGATTATGAAAGCTGCCTGCAGCAGATGTTGCTAATCTGACTGTGGTATAGCTAACAAGCTTGTGGGTTTTTGTTTTCATACAGCAATTACAGGTAAAGTAAGTGCGTAATTACCCTGAAAATAACTTCAACCCAGGGCTTCTCTGTAATCAGCTTTAAGTAACAACATGTTATTCCTATAATAACACACGATACAATGACAGGATGTATAAGTAATTAACTTAATATAACCATGTAATTACATCGTTATTCACACTTCACAAGCACCTGCCATGACTAATGGAAGCTCCTTACCTGAACAACAGAAAGAATAACGATGACAATGTTGCTCAATTCCTCCTCCTCTCAAGGTGGGGTGGGTGGTGAGCAAGGTTTGAAGTGGTGTCAATGTTGGGAGATTAACTAAAAATATCTTGGAATTTGTGTATTCAACTAGTGGAAAGAGATTTTTTTGTGGTCAAAGAGAAGTGAGAAGAAAGGAGAGAACTAACTCTACAGCAAAGGTTTTAGAGGAATCGGGTAAAAAGGGGAAACATGGGGTCATGGCTGGAAAGTCTTTGACACCTTGTATACAATATCTGTCTGCACCCACCCTGTCAGCAATCTGCCCCTCTTGTTGTAGCTCAGAACCCTATGCCTGGGACATTGTGGTTCGGCAGTTTTTTTAACATTATTATTTGTTTTGCTTTCCTGTGTGTATTCCTTGTGTCCCCACCCCCCACCCCCACACCTCCCTCATTATTATTCCGTGTGCCTGATGGGCAAGCTCTACTTTTAGCTAGACCACCCCCAAGGCTGTTTTTCCCTTCGTTTTATTTCGCTGTGTATGGGTCCCATTACCAGTCTCTCTACCTCTCCTCTGGGACCAATCTGAAGTCCCTTTTCTGATCTTGAAACACACAGCCTGCGGGGAAGCGGTCGGTGGTAGTGGCGGGGTAGAGGGGGCGGGGGTGGGGTGGCAGCTTAGTAGGTTGTTAAGTGTTTGCCGCAATTAGAGTAGTGGGAGTTTTGTGCGAACTGTGTGAACCCTTTCGCTTGGCAATAAATCTCGCATTGGCATCTATTCACAACAAATATGATCCACCCTTTTTTTTCGTGGTTGAAACCTGTAGTGTTTGTTCACGGGTGATGGGTACATTGCAGATCGCATGTCAGTCATGTAGTTTCAGGTTTTTAGTGGATGACGGTTGGCGTATTAGATACTGATAATTTCCCACAAAATAATAAATCGAGGTATGACTCGAAACACTGGTGCTTAGAGGCAGACGGGCTTATTCTGTTTTATATTCCATGACTTAGTGCGATAGTTTCAAACTAAACTAAAGATATCATTGCACGTGTAATGTGTGTGATCAACCCTTCAATGATACCTAGCACTGATTCATTTGGTCTTCATTAATAGTGTATTTTCCACTATTTTTCTTTAATTTCCTTGTATGTAAAATACCACCTCCACAGTTTTTTTTTAAGCAGCAGTTGGGTATTAATCATGCTTTTATTTAATTTTTTACTGCATATTTATACCTAATTTGTATTCCACTCAACCCGCTTAATAATTTAGCAGTCCTTTATAGGAAATGTCGTTAAGGGTTTAAAAAAGAAAGATGAAGATTATTAAGCTGTTTTGCATACCAGTGGTATGTCTCCCAATTAAAATTAAAAAGAAGGGGGAAAACATGATCTGGTATAGCTAACAGCAAAGTGTAATTATATATAAATCACCTGGATTCGGCTTAATCTCTGACAGTATAACCTCATGTTCTCCAAGTTCTCTCTGACTGGAGCTTGTTTAAATAGCTTCTTTGATTGGAAACTGAGGCAGTTCCTTTAGCTTTACTGGGCTGGATTCATTAAACTCTGTGGAATCTGACCTCCCTGTCTGGGTGAAATGTTTCCTCTGATTAGGTAAGACGTTAGCGACTGTACCAGGGATTTAGTTATCTAACAGTAGATAAAATGATGTTATCTGATGTCATGTACCTTTAGAATCCTGCTGATGGAGATTCTTCACAAAAATAAGTCTGTGTTTTTTCCACTAGGGCGGGTGTATAAGTCTGAGTACGTTGAACTAGTTTACGTCTGCAGAGTCTGTTTGTTTTTGTTGCTTCCTGGTAGAGAGTCGAGGAAGGGTGAAGTTGAATGAATTGTCTGTTCTTCAACGTTCCTCACTCATGGGCCTCTTGAGAACCCTGCAGTTATTGATCATGATGTGTGGAGAGGACTGCATTCTTGGCGTCTGAAGAGCGGAGAGAGATTACCTGGTGTTTATTCCCTTGTGCACAAAGGATCGGCCTGTTTTATAAGACGTCCCAAACTGAATTTGTGAAGAGCATCCTGCCATTTCTTTACGCCTAGTCGTAGGAATAGTTAATGCTTTGTCAGTGGGCTGTAACTCAGGGAAACGAAGAAGCAATTTTTTCATGACGCGCATAAACAGAGTTGGTCACACACTGGGGTTATTAAGGACAAAGATTTCAGGGGAATACTCTACAATGTGTGCTGCCAACATTAGCCATATTTGATGCAAGTCCAACTTGACTCTCTGCCCCTTCCAGGGTTCTGAAAAAAGAAAGTCAGTTTATGTAACGGGTTTGTGAGGCTAACCTGGGGCGTCTTGGGATAGAAAAGAAAGATTGCAGAAAACCCATTTTTGAAGTGGATTTGTGCCCTTGTAATCCTGATTAATTTTGACCCGTTGTGCTCATTTTAAACAGCGCATTACAGTGAGCGCGAACGCTGCGAGCTAGAGGCGAAACGAGGAGCTTAGCGGCTTTGCGAGGCTTAGCAGCAGATGGCATTTTAAGCCGGACTTAATAAATTGTTTCCATTAAACTTACCGGCCCACACATACCGGATTAGACCAGGGCACAAAGAAAGTAGGAGAGTTAAAAAAAAAAACACACACACACAACAACCACCATGATCAGTTATATTCTGTGTAACTGGCTGTGTTTTGTAAAAGTTATGGTGTGACCAGGTTTGTTTTGGCTACACCATAACAGGAAGAGAACCGATTCGGTTTCAAAATGCAAAAAACTAAATTCACTGATTTGTTCGGATTTGTCTCTGCATATTGATTTTAACATTTTCTCATGTGCTGATCCTCACTTTAAAGTCGGGGGGGCAGGAAAAAGATGCGTGTTGAAAACCATGTGTCCTGTTATTTATCCAGCTGATATGTACACTATAATTTTGATCTTGGAGCTGCCATTAGTTATTGATTAGTGCTGAATCACGCAGGGGGTGACTCCAACCTGCAATGAGCTCACGGTAGCAATCTCGCGTCTCATTATGTGCAATACTGCGCCAGGGCCCTGCATTGAATTGCTAATCGGACAGTCTTGCTCAAAAACTGCAACTGCTGTTAAGTGGACATGAAGGATTCTTTTGTGTGCTTGTTTTCTCTCGTGCCAGTGTTTGTCGCATGTCAATAAACGGGCACATCACGAACAGGCCAGCCTGTCTGCTCGCCTTTGCTGTGATTAAATCCTATAAGGACAAAAATGTTGTGGCACCTCCTGTATAAACAAAACAGAGAGAGAAAGGGAGGGGGGCGAATCCTATTTGAAATCTAGTAATAGCCAGTGCCCTTCCCCAGCCAGACCACTGTGATATATTGCTAACCTTAGTGTTGCTGCGTCTGTGGCCTATAGCCCATTAAATAATGAATAGAGTTTGACCTTTTGACCAGCTAATCAGATTTGCTGTTGTTGAATTCTAGAAATTTAGTGTTGCTGACACAGGGGGTGCATGTGTAATAACAAGAACACAGGCGATGGGCTTCAGACGGCCACATCAAAATACTGAATTAAAACCCTCTCTCATGCCATGAGAGTCTAAGCCTGGAAAACAACATGTTGGGTTTGGTGAAATGTTTAACAAAGCACTGCAACGCACTCTGTGGGACTGTTGCATTATCGGAATCGAACCCGTATCGATAGAGTTACTCTGTTTTCCTGCTTCTGCATTCGTTATCGTGAAAGTTAATCATATCGCGTGTGTTACTGTCATGGAGAGGGGACGCATCAAAGCAATTGCAAAATCTACACTAAAGCCTATTTGTTTTCTCAAATGAATTTAAATTTTAAACACTAGCAAATCCTTCTCAGAATGCATCTCTTGATTTGTGTCTAGCGTCACCGTGTTCTGATCCCTTTCAGAACGATCAAATCTGTGCAAACAAAGTGCATTTTTTATTAATCCTCTGGTTATTGTTTGTAGTCCATATCAATGCATCAGACTTCAAGATGTGTGCATATTTCCAATGATAAAGAAAAGTGCTTATGAAGAGGACTGTTCTAAAGGTTTTTTATTGATAATACTAATTCTGTTTGTGGAGACAGTGCAGGCTTCCCTGTCAGTGAAACGAAAATAAATAGAAGGAGCATCGCAGAGACAAGACACGTGTTTAATTATTAATTGAGCCATTACTGACAGAGATTGCTTTTTTGATTTAAGGCAGGAAGCTGGCTTCAGGGAGAGAAAAAGCAATTACAGAATTCCCAGCCTGCATTGCTGCTGCCCCTTTATTCCACTATGAGCGAGCACAAAACACACCCTGTTAACCAGCTTATTCCATAAATTATTTTAATTCCCCTTCAATATTTATATCATTTTAAATTACATTCCGTTGAATTGTCATATTCTATTTATAGTGGGTAGCTGATGTGCTGTTGCAAGGAGGCAGAGGGGTCAATCCCTGGTCTCAGAACCGACTACAGGGAGGTTGTCAGGTTGAGTGTCGGACACACGGCTCCAGCTCTCTCTGTACTCCTTTAGACGCGTCAGGATTGCATGCTACTACACATGCTTCAACTCTATTCAGAGTAAATTTGATGAATCATCTGTATTTTAATCCTTTATGCTGAGAAGGGAGAAGGAAACGTAGGGACGTGGGCTCGAGCCGAACAGCGGTTTGATTGTTTCGCTTCACTACCGGGAGTTTGAGAAGATGGTTTTCCCTTTTCCCTGTGTATCAGCGAGTCAAGATATGTGACTTAACAGTTAAGCATAAGTGACTGTTTGAATTAAAAGCATTTGCATTTGACTAGAACTAATTAAAAATAAAGTATATCTCCCCCTTCACTCTCTCTCTCTCTCTCTCTTGTCCTCCGAGAAAACAAAGTCAAAATAATCAAATATTCACTTATCCAGTTCAAGCATTACTCTTTCACTCTGTAGGAGACGGACAAACAGTTGCTCTGTGTGACTTAAATGTCACAATACTCCTTTCGTAGTCAAGGGCATGGGGAGGGGGAAATCCATCTATGAGATTTAAAGAAAAATATTATATATATTTATATATATATAAAAATACATGACAATGGATTAGAACTTATTCCATTTGTATAAAAAGATTATGTCCCCTGCAGTGGAAAAATTCATGTACCTTGAAAATAAGCCAAATGCAACAGCCTGCTTTTGCTTTCATGGATCTAATCCTCCATTTCATCTCTGAAGCACCGTATACTGCTTACATGTCGTCGTGTTTTGCAGCGAGGCAATTAGAAGACCAGCTAAGCGGGTAAAGGCTAAGTTGGTTACAGCGTTAATAACCGCAATCCAGGGTCCTGGCTAGGCCGTGAGCTGATTTTATTCATGACTTTCTTTGTGCACTGTGGCGCACTGGTCGGTGTGTTCTGCAGTCCTGGCACACTCGAGCACTTTAATGCCTGGTGCTCATTCAAGGCCGGCTTAAATTTGGATTCAACAAATAAATGTTTTAAATACAGCCGCACTGTAGCCATTGAGCTCGCCTGTGTTCACAGTAAGTAGCTTAAGGAGAAGTGAATGCACACGGATAAACTCAAGTTCATAAAAAATAAAATAAAAAAGAAGAACTTGGTCCACCAATACTACAGTATTGATTTAGTGCTATAATACAGTACTGCTCCAGTCTTGACACATGTGGTGTGTATTTCATTACACACAACACCTGCGCTAGACACTGAGGGCCATGAATGTGACTGCGGACAAATCCCAGGACAGATAGCCTTACATACTGTGTACATAACAGCAGTGAAGCCAGCTCCCTCGTTCAAGTCTAATAAAACACAGGGATAATTGATAATTCTCTGAAAAACTAAGTTCACACACTTAAAAAAACAACAACCTCAAAATAGACTACTGTACAGTACTGTGCAAAAGTTTTAGGTAGGTGTGAAAAAATGCTGTAAAGTAAGAATGCTTTCAAAAATAGACATGTTAATAGATTATATTTATCAATGAACTAAATGCAAAAGTGATTAAACAGAAGAAAAATCCAAATCAAATCTATATTTAGTGTGACCACCCTAGGCCTTCAAAACAGTGTCAATTCTTCTAGGTACACCGCTGTTCGGCTCGAGCCCACGTCCCTACGTTTCCTTCTCCCTTCTCAGCATAAAGGATTAAAATACAGATGATTCATCAAATTTACTCTGAATAGAGTTGAAGCATGTGTAGTAGCATGCAATCCTGACGCGTCTAAAGGAGTACAGAGAGAGCTGGAGCCGTGTGTCCGACACTCAACCTGACAACCTCCCTGTAGTCGGTTCTGAGACCAGGGATTGACCCCTCTGCCTCCTTGCAACAGCACATCAGCTACCCACTATAAATAGAATATGACAATTCAACGGAATGTAATTTAAAATGATATAACTCAGAATTGGCAGAACACAGTGGGACCCTGGTACACCCATCTACTGTCTGGAGAAGTCTGGTCAGAAGTGGCCTTCATGGAAGACTTGTGGCCAAAAAGCCATACAGCCATGCAACAAGGCCAAGCGACTCAACTATGCATGAAAACACAGGAACTGGGGTGCAGAAAAATGGCAGCAGGTGCTCTGGACTGATGAGTCAAAATGTGAAATATTTGGCTGTAGCAGAACGCAGTTTGTTGGCCGAAGGGCTGGAGAGCGGTACACGAATGAGTGTCTGCAGGCAACAGTGAAGCATGGTGGAGGTTTCTTGCAAGTTTGGGGCTGCATTTCTGCAAATGGAGTTGGGATTTGGTCAGAATGAATGGTCTCCTCAGTGCTGAGAAGTACAGGCAGATACTTACCCATCATGCAATACCATCAGGGGGGCATCTGATTGCCCCCAAATGTACTCTGCAGCATGACAACGACCCCAAACAAACAACGAAATTCATTAAGAACTATCTTCAGCGTAAAGAAGAACAAGGAGTCCTGGAAGTGATGGTGTGGCCCCCACAGAGCACTGATCTCAACATCGAGTCTGTCTGGGATTACATGAAGAGAGAGAAGCAACTGCGCTGCCTAAATCCACAGAAGAACTGTGGTTAGTTCTCCAAGATGTTTGGGACATCCTACCTGCCGAGTTCCTTCAAAAATTGTGTGCAAGTGTAACTAGAAGAATTGATGCTGTTTTGAAGTCAAAGGGTAGTCACACCAAATATTGATTTGATGTAGATTTTTCTTCTGTTTAATCACTTTTGCATTTAGTTCATTGATAAATGTATTCTATTAACATGTCTATTTTTGAAAGCATTCTTACTTTACAGCATTTTTTCACACCTACCTAAAACTTTTGCACAGTACTGTACAGTAGTCTATTTTGAGGTTGTTGTTTTTTTAAGTGTGTGAACTTTGTTTTTCAGAGAATTATCAATTATCCCTGTGTTTTATTAGACTTGAACGAGGGAGCTGGCTTCACTGCTGTTATGTACACAGTATGTAAGGCTATCTGTCCTGGGATTTGTCCGCAGTCACATTCATGGCCCTCAGTGTCTAGCGCAGGTGTTGTGTGTGGGGGGGTGCACTCCAGGCGAACGCTCCTCAGGCCTCCCTGCAGACCACAAGCGTCAGCTGCAGATGCTAACGCCGAGTGATTTGACAGTCACCTCCTCTCCCAGGCGTGAAGGGAATTGTGACTGACCCCAAGGTCGGCTCTGGTTTTATTCTGAGCCATAAGGAGCGAGGCCCATGCACAGCATGTTTATCGATTGGATATGGATCTCGTGCTCTGTGCCAGGGCCCGAGTTGCGTTAAGGAAAGCAATTTCCTAGAAGTCACATGTCGCCTCTTGCCCAGTGGTGGCCCCATTATCGGGAGCGTGGCGTTCCTTCCTGGACTGAGGGAGGGAAATGGCAGGCAGGCTGCCGGCCGTGCGCTTGATTAGTGAGCAGCGTGCTCCCGCACATCTCCCGATCGATCGCAGTGATGAGAGGTAATAGCTTATTCTCCACGCTAATCTGACTGCTCTGGAAAATGTGATTGCTGATAATTGATTTCTGTTTAAGGCTCATTTTAGCAGTTACAAAAATGTATTTTCCCTTTTTTCTAGGGGGCTAAATAAACCAGAGGGGAGGGATTTTGGATACTGTATCTCCAGCATATAAATTAACGAGTTGTAGTTTGTTTATTGCAGGATGTACTGTTGTGGCTTAATGGTATTATTTTACATAGACATATTATGCCAAATGCACTACATGTATCTGCTATACAAGGATTTTCTCATCTGCTAGTAGCAACACTTTTTGTTATTCCATCAAATAATTGACATTTGAAACTAATTATTTGCATTTTGCTACAGCTCCTAGGGGACGGCGTTTAGAGAGATGAGTGGTGTGCCAGAGAGGCAAGGTGTTTCGCTGTCTGGCTTGATAGGGCCTGGAGGCGGCTTAGCCAGGAGATGTGCTGGATGATAAACTGCTGTTTGTGCTGTTTTCTGTTTTCTTGCTTGCAATTCACATCTGCCTGACACCTTTCATGTGTTCATTTCCCACACCAGCAATGCTGTGCAGGAGGCAGCACGGCAGATATGCTGTTACTTCCAACATGACCTCACATGCTTCTTTTCTGACACCTTGGCTGACATTTCTATTTGTTTGACTTGGCGTTGATGGTTGAGCGCAGAGGTGTATAAATAACAGTCCAGAAATACAACAGACTCCTACGAATTGGCCATCGATTGGTGACCAAAGGGAAGGAAAGAAATCAAATCAGTCCATTTGTTTTTGTGGTTATTTTGGGGGTAGGGGTCAGCTTGATTTATTTTTCAAATCATGCAATCATGTCTTGTTTGATATTTGGAAACACTGGAGGGAGATGCTTCTGTGATTTGAAGCCTTGGGGCCCACAAAAGCCACTGCCCGCCCAGGGACTGCGCTGCTACACGGCACCCAAGCGTCTGCCAACTGGAGAGATTCTCGACTCCTCTCACTGTCACGCCTGCTTTGTGATCAGAGGGTGTCTGACTTGGGAAGGAGCCCGTGGAGATCCCGTTTACTCTTCCCAGTTGCGTGACCAAGTTCTAGAGGGGCCAGCCTTCTTGAAACATCAGGGCTGCTTATGAGACCACAGTGACAGATGTGCCACTTAAGCCAAGGGAATAATCGTATGGCGGCGCTTTGATATGGATTTCACATGAGGGAGTGCTTTACTGCAGCTCAATTTCCCCCCTCCCTTCTTTTTGGATCTTGTCCTTACCAAATGTCACAAAAATAAGCTACTTTATCCATAACTTTTATTGAGAGAGAAAAGGGGAGGAAATGATCTCATTACTCTGCCCAGCCCTCAGCATGTTTTCCACCTCAGACTGATGTTAGCTTTTGGTGATGTACGTTTCTTTGTGCATTGGGAAATATAAGGCTGCTTTGTGTTATTAATTGCTTCCCATAGTCAGAATCCTAAGCCAAGGATATTTACAGATGAGTCTGTTATGTCCAGTGACCGAGCCAGATGGTAGGCAATCATGGCCAAACACTCAGCCGAGTTATTGTACAATCACTGGCAGACGAATGCAGGCTGTAAGCAAGTTGCGTATAACAAATGTGCATGAAATAGATTTACTGCTTTGGAGACAATACCCTTGGGCGTCAGAAAAAATGAAATTAGAACCCATAGCTAAGTACAACATAATTGTAAAAATGCTTGTTTTCAATAAGCAAACCATTACTCAGAAGGTAGAGGTCTCAACACAAATGTAGAAAACAGTCTGAAGACGTATTAGACTTCCTTTTTCTCTGAGAAAAGAAAGAAGCAGTGTCAAGAAAACAATATTTTTTGGAAGAACAGCACTGTATTAAAAGGAGCCAGGGACTCTTCTATTCTGCTATACTCTTGACAAGACCATTTTTGTTAGCCTGTTGCCTGCCTTCTGGATTGCTGTGATATATCTACAGTCCCTTTATATTTACACATGTCTGTAGTGTTTTTACATTTATTGGTTTTCTCTAATATGTTGCTCTCATTTTCTGGGACTGGCTATTCTTTTAAGGCTCATTACATGCCTATGACACATGAATCATATTTTTTGACGCATTGAAAAGTTATTTAGTTTGTTAATTTCTTCTTTTTATCAAGTTAAATATCATTAATCGACCTGTGTTCTCTTGGCATGAACCGTAGTAAGGTCAGGCACCGTCTCATGTTGGATAATTAACATGCGCAGTGTGGGTTCGTGTTAATGAAATAGTCATCTGTTTCCGTGTTGATTCTGGCTGGCTGGCTGGCGTCTGGACTTTTCGGCAGTCTCTGGCCCGGAGCGAGGACTATCCTGAAGCGGGATCGCTCTGAGAATGCTGTGTGCTGCAGAAGCTTGGAATTGGGGGGCTGTAAGATTTTGACACCGCTTCAGAGAGGGTAGATTTCTCTCCTGATTGCATGTTGTTTTTAATGGACACCGACCAAGAAAGTGGAGGTGCCACTTCACCTGCTGAATCCTGGTGCTTCCCTGGGGATGAGCTTCCTACAAAGTGTTTGTAGAGTTCATGAGCATATCCCCCCTCCCAAGAATCAGACAGCAGTAGTTTGATGGGAGCACATCAACATTACTGCAGTTTGGAGAGAGAAAACATCTATACACCCGTCCTGTAATTGACTGTTCTTCCTCCTGTTGTGACTTTCGTTCTCATCATTTTGTTTCCAGTGGTTGTACTTTTCCCTGCAAATGTGCAACATAAATAATAGCAGCAAATCCAGATTTCCTGTGGTCATCGCCTTTCCATGCAGCGCCAGTTAGTGGTGTTATTTCTAATGAATTGAGGCTGGTGGTTGCTTTACAAAGCTGTAAAGTCTTTTGGCAATTGGAGTGTTTAATGTAACAAGGCCTACAACTTCATATTGAAACATGTCATGGATAATTATGGATAATTATATGTACTAGGCCTACATTCATGGAACACAAACTTACTTACATTACACTTCAGATTATTTGCTGACTTGATACATGTATAACACCAGATCTTCATGTAAATGCGTCTTTGTGTCTTGTGGTTTTTATACTCTTCACGTCTTTTCTAGCATCTCTGGACGGTAAACTGATGCAAAGCAACCATCTTATCTATAGCCAAAGGCAAGAAGTGAAGAGATCCTGCCTTTACAATCCCTGCATTTTTCTTCTTCCTCCAACATCCATTTATCGTCCATGTGGGCACAAACATTAACGACAAGGTCACAAGTAAAACAAGCCTGAAACGAAACTTAAATGACATCCAAGGTACAAAGCAGGATTTAAACATGGCAGCATTTGGAAAACCTCAATGTTTTATTTTTTTAGGCTTCAGAGCTCCTGGCAGCCACTTGCTAAGTTAGTCAGATCACACACAAAAGATACAATGTTTTGTTTGGCAACATGCATTCATAATAGCTCAGGGCAACTCAAAGGATTTTCAAAAAAGGGTGGTACATGTGGATTAACAGGGATCTTGATATTTAAGGATTAGGTTTAGTCTGGTCCTGCTTGTAGTTACTGTCACCTGTCAAGGAAAACCTGAATATTGTCAACCAAACCACTCCAGGGCATCCAGAGATCACTGATCTGATTATCGTGTCACTGTACATCAGTGCTGCTGCTCCAGTCCTCAACGGCAACCGTCCAGTAGGGTTTATAGATCTCGTTGAATCTTCCGCAGCTCAAGACCTGAGAAAAAGAGTTATATTGGTTAAATTAAGCAAAATAATTAGTTCAGTTAAGTCATTATGAACTCAAATGGAAGAGAAAGCAGTATGCTGTGGCCCGAGGGAGGGCAGTTATGCAGCCCTACGCAGTACTAAAGCAGGAATGCATGATTCTGATTTTGGTATTAAAGAGAAAAGGAGGAGTTTTACTTTTTTGGCTTGCCCCATGAGAGAGAAACCAGTCATCCCTTTATATGCATAAACTGTATATTTGTTATCTATGTTCAAAGACTTAGGTGTTTTTCTGTTTGTTTGTTTTTTGGTTAGTGTGCAAAAAATATCAACAAATTACGTCATGGTTAGTGAAAAGGAAGTAAACTGTGCCAAACGGATTTGAAACCATTAGGATAAGAGAAGTATTTGGCGCTTGTGATCTTTTTATGATTGGGTTTTGGAAGAGGAAAATAGCTGCAATTTACTGCAAAAAGAAGCCGCAGGAAGGGATGTAATTTACATTAACAATAAGAAAGGGGGTAAAAAAGAATACAAAATGAAATACTTACACGACCTAGAAAAAACAAGACTGCTATTTCATTTGAGATGATTTTTATTTGTTCTTTTAAAGACAAAAGACTGAGTTAAGTGCCTAATTTATGAGACTTTATTGTTTCTTTTCTGCTGTATATTTTATCACAAGGCAATTCGGGGGATTGAGGTCAGCAAAGATTGTTTGTTTTGTGGTAAATGGAGAGCTGCTCTGAAGAGCCTGGGAGATGGTATTAGCAGCAGTCTGGGGCATTAGACACCGAAGAATACAATAATGTGTTGATCTTGCAGCAGGTGCGTTTAAAGGGAAAGCATCGGGATATAATATTTAGGAGAGATGAGCCATCTGTGTCTCCCTACAAAATTGTTCACAAAGATTTAACAAGCACAGCACTCCAACACGTGCGTTTACACACGCGCACAATCACAGACTCTCTCTCTCTCTCTCTCTCCCTCTCTCTGGAGGTCTGTAAGTGAATTTATTCAGCCGTCAGAGAAATTAGGAGAGAATCAGATTCCTCTCCCGTCTACTCAGTGGCGTGTGGCACAATTTCCTTCTGTGACTATTAAAAAATAATGTATTTCATTGCTTAATTTTCCAATAGACAATAAGCAGCTTTAGAGGAGTCCAGGATAGGTTGTAAAGGGAACATCTGCTCTGACGTTTCTTTTTTTATATATATATATAAATATATATATATATTTACACATTACTGTCAAAAAGGATAAAGCCTCTTTATAGAGGCTGTTAAGGCAGTGTTAGTGAATATATATTAAGTGATAATATAGCAGATTAGTGGGATCTGAATGGCTGCCAATGCATATGTAACATATGTGCTGTATTTACCATATGTGTCCTACATGTATCTGGCAGGGCCATCCAATGAGACGCACAACACATTCCATGACACGTGTATGTGTTGGACCTAAACCAAATTGTGCATTATGCATTTGTATAATGTACTCTGTATTGACAATGGTGAGATTAATTTTGTTCATTTTCCTGGCTTGTCATTAATCATCCATGCCTTTTTTTTTGTTGTATAGTAATCAGTGTGAAGAATTCCTTCTTGACACCTTTCTTCTGGTGTAGTGTGTGCATTGGTTTACTGTAGAATCGCCAGCAGATTGGGCACACTGTGTGAGTGTCAGTCTTTGTGTGTGTGTGTGTTCATGTGTGTGTAGGAAAGGGGGTGAGGGGTAGCATTGTGTAAAGTCAGGAAATGAGACCAGACAGGGCTCTCTGGCAGGAGGCAGCCACCGGCACCCTGGGTCAGAAAATGAACCTGTCTTCATTTGTTTCCATGACATGACTTGACACCCCCCCTCCTCTCACTCTTTATTCACCCCTCTCCTTTTCCTCTTCCTTATTAACTTCTTACTCCTTCGCTGTCTCTCTCCCTCTCAGTCTTTGTCTTTGTATCTCTTTATCCCACTGACTCTACCTAAGTGGTTTCCAATAGCTCTCTCTAATCAAGCATGATGGATGGAGCCCAGAGAAGCACGTAAAACATGTGTGCTAACCCAGTACAGGCTTACAATGTGCTCCAAAAGTTTTTTTTGTTGGTTTGGTAGGGTTTTTTTTTAATGAATGGACTTGAAGCAGTCCAACTGGATAGAAATAAGCATCTGTAGCATCTGTTTCCATGCATCAGCTTTACTCTGATGAGGTTCAGGGGACAAAGTCAAAGACCATTACCACCATTCACCCCATCAGAGCATGTGAATATACCCTGCAGGTGCGATTGAAGTCCAGAGATCAGAGACTGCACATTTCCTACATTAGCCACTGTGCCCTGTTTGAGATGCCCATGCTGAGGAACTCTGCAGCATTTTTCTTTCTGAAAATAATGGCGTGTGCAATATGTCTTGCAATGCCCTGCCAATTTTCCGGGAAGTCATTACTTTCTGAGATCCGTGATCTAGTTCTCCCTGCGAGAACACATCCACCGGCTCAGTAAGGAGGTTGGCCTTTAAGTCTACTAGCACTGAATCTCTTAAGAGCCCTTTCCCCCCAAGAAACACTCACAGCTTCAGCCTGCAGACTCGCACAAAGCGTAAATAGCCACGAGGAACAGTTTAGCAACTGTGGTGCTTTGGAACTGTGAGAGATTGCTTCCCAACTGTCTGTTTTGATAGCATTGCTGTGTTTGCATGCTGGGCTGCTTGTTTTCCTCTTTCTGGCAATGGCTCCTCAGCAGATAGCCTGCCTGGTCTCAGTGTGGAGGCGGGCGTGGGCTGAGGAGACATCACTGTGGGCTGTTTTAGGGGAGCTGTCTATTTGAGAGGTAGACGGCAAGGATTCTGAGACATTCCTGCCTAGACTCTTCCTCTCTGAAATGACCCCGAGCACAACCTGTATCTGACAGCAGCGACGCACAGCTTACAGCCAGTTACTCAGTGGAGAGTAGCTGAAGTTAATGAATAGTTCCTGCTTTAATAATGTCTTCATTGTAACAAAGAAAGAAGAGCATAATCAAAGCTTTGTGTTTTAGTTTTTTTCTCTCAAACTGAATGATCACTATAAAATCAGTTTGTATTATAGCAATACACAACAATCCTGTATCTAATTATATAACTAAAAGGGTCAAGGTAAAACTGCGTGGTACGTATTGTATAATTTGTGTTTTGTTTAATTTTCTTCACACAGTGCCAAGGTACAGTTTTAAATGGTCTGATAAGTTAGGCAACTCCAACTTGACATGACAATGGCTCAGTATTTCAATTAAAGTAACCTACATTGCATCCTAATTATACTGAAAGTATATATGTTCTAAATTGTGGCCAAATGTTTCTAACAAGAAACTGATTACTCACCTTTCAGCCTCCCTCTGAGAAATCTCCTGTGATTAGGCCCATGTAGTTTGTGTTCAGCATGTGGAAGTAGTTTATTGTTAAGGCCGCTGATTGAAGCCTTTGAGACCTGCGTTATTGATTGCTTAACAGCAAGCGGAGATGGGAGTGTGTGTGCCGAGGAGGGGGGTGCTGTTCTGTTCAGAAACCCACGTTTATGTTTTAATTGGAGCAATTAATAACATTCTCCCCGAGTGCAGAGTTAAGAATCAATAGGAGATTCAACATGTGAAATAAATACTCTCCCTTTTCCTCCCATGACACAGCTTGGGTCTCATTTCCCAGGCACACTTGACTTATCCGAATCAGCAGGGCAGCCCTTTGTCAAATCCAGAGCTTGTGTCGATACCCAGGTTTATTTACTTAGCTTCAGCCATTTGTCTTTTATTTCGCTGAGTGTGGGCCACAATCTTGTTCTTCGCATTTAATCGTCATGTTACCGACCACATTATTTTCCATTTCTCTGAAACCGTGGATAGCGGTAATGCTTTTCTGCTGCTCTGTGCTTTTACCTGATGACTCACAGGAGAGAGACTGTGACACACACTCACACTCTCACGCTATCTCCAACGTATGTTGATGCATTAACCAAGATCCTTCACCAGCCTGAGTTAGCCATTGTGTTGCGTTTACTGGCTGTCAGAGAGGGGTATCAACAAGTGGCCTTTCAATCGGTGCTTTAATTTTCAACACTATGCTGTGAGATCAGGGGACAAAACGCATATTTTTGTCAAGAAGTTGTTAAGAATTTTTATGAAACCAAAAAGCAAACAACAAAAATCCCAATCTAGAGAATACTCGAAGAAATGTGATCTGATGGAAAATATTGACACTGTTCTCCACTTCATTGTTCCTGTCGCGGCGGCACACAGTGCTGAACGACTATAGAAGCAGAGGAGATTGCCACAGAGCTTTCAAATCCCCGGTACTGAAACAAGAGGAGATTGAGGCAAAACATGAGGGTTTCTGGGAGTTCGCTATGGCACGCCACTTCAGCCATTGAATGATGTTTGTTTGCTTTCTTCTGCCTTACCAGAAAGAATAAGATTGGCATTGGAAGATCCGATTGTCATATAGACATGTGGGCGTGAGATATGCCCATGCTTGAGAGGACCTGATAGAATACCTTTTTTTACATTAAATAAAGGGGAAATGTATCTCAAACATAGACAGCCCCTTTTTCATTAGAGAAGCATGGAACAGATTTGTCTTGAGTGTTTTTGTTGTTGTGGTCGTTGTCATTGTTGTTGTTGTTGTTGTTTTTTTTATGGCTGGCAAACCTTTGTAGAAACAGCTGGTGGGCCTAATAGAAGACGCACTCCTGCAGGGGAAGAGGGGAACAAAAAGTATTGTTTAAATTGTCAAGGCATTACCCAGCTAAATAAAGCTGACACGCTGTTAAAAAATTATTGCCTGTGTTGAACAGCATGGGGCTCCGTGGAGATTGTGTGAAAGGGGCCTTGAAGGTATCTGCAGGTGTGTGCGTGTTGCAGCCACTTCCCATTGCCTCGCACGCGCTAACGGGAGCGGCAGGCTTTATTAAAAGTGGCGTGCGTTGTCTCCAGTCATCGAGCTAATTGCTGAGCTGCATCCTCTCCTGGTAATCAATAGAGACAGCTGCTGCCACACTGTTCAGGTCCGATGGGCCAGCGAGGAGCACTAATGAATGAAATGACAGGGCTGGCAGTCCATGCGTGCTGCTGATTGAAATGCGGCCGCAGAATTTCAGGGGCGCTTTTTTGAAAGACTTTTCTGCAAGTTTTGTCACCGCCTCCTCCCCCTGCTCTTCCCTAGCATCACTCTTGCCTTCAAAGCTGTAGAAATCAGAGTGGGGTAAGCAGGCTCTGTTGGTGGGCCATCTTGAGAAAGAGTGATGTGGGGTGGTGTTGGACGAGAGTGTTTTGATGTCAGGGTTGGGTGGGTTGATCTTTTCACAGAGGGAGTGCTACCCTGACACTACCCTGACACTACCCTGACACAGCGCTACCCTGACCAGGGGAGACGAAACGAGTCCCGAATGACTACAGCTCGCTGTGCAACAGTGACCCTAATTGAGCAGGCAGGCCAGCGAGATCAAGTGGAGACTGTCCTACTGGGTTCAGTCACTCAGAAACATCCTTTAATTAAGCTTGTTGGACGAAAAAAAGACCTGAGAGGAGCGCTTGTACCCGGTTCTCCTGCCTCGCTGTGTGACAGTCTCTATTGTGCTGGGTTTGAAGTGTTTGAATTGGGGCGTTCTTAAGTCTGGTGTGCAACTTGTGCAGAAACAACTTAGCGGTGCTTATAAAGGCAATTAACACAGAAGAGCACAGTCTGCAAATGCGTGGGTTCCTTAGACAATAGAGAGCCTAACATTGTGGGCAGACAGGCTCTGATCAGATTAGTACTGTCAGTAGGGGCACCCATAGTTAAGCCTGCTGATTTGAAACGGCACCCCCTCAGTCAACAAGCCCTCGTGCCGCGAGAGAGGATGGCATATGTCGTACACGCCATATGGACGGAGTTAGGATTCGGGCCTAACACGAGGAAACACATATTCACGGCGAGAAAAGCTGCCAAATTTCAAAAATGAACATTAGGAGCTCACAATTTATGTGTAGGCTTTGACAATAAATGTGTTACAGCTTTACACTTGTGTGCGTTCTGCTGCCATCTAGTACCATTGTCAGCTGCAGTGGAAATAACTAATTAAAATACGCCAGCTGTCCCCGCTTTATAAATACCCTGGCTCTTCTTCCCGTCCATTACCCGCTGATACTTGACTGCACACTTAAGAGAGGGACTGTTTGCAAGGCTTTGTTTTGAACCTGTTTCTAGGGGAATTTGAACACAAGGTCGTCTTACATTGGGTAGGACTTGCTGACCAGACCTCTGACTTGACGCAATGCAATCTTGAGACGGGGAACCATAACATGAAACTATTTATTTGAAAGTGCAAATCTTTGTAAATAATGTAGGCCACTTCTGTGTTGTTTATCTGTGCTTAACCAGACATCAATAGCTACCATTCATGCCCAGATCCTCCACCATAGCTTGCCATATATTGCCTTTCTTCTCGATTTCCTTGAAGTCTTTTTGTTTTGTTGTACAATTCTTTGTAGTTAGACACGCAGATGATAAGCTAACGTCTTCCCCTCGCTTTTCATTGGTCAAGGTAAAAAGTCAAGGTTTTAATGCACGTAAAATCGTTCTTGTTTCAATTCCAAAATTGACGCACCATTGTATGACAATTACGGACTCGGTGTGTAGGCTGAGATATAATTTTCTCCCTGTTCACACATGTACAACTCTGATGCTTCATTGGATCCAGTGTGCAATGGCCTTAAGTTACTCTAGTGTCAGTGACTCACTTGTGGGGGAATACAAACATCATGGCGTACTGTAATAATGTATATTGTGACACTACACTGATCATACAACATTCAGAAAGTCTAATCTGAAAAAGCTATTCAGTGAATCTGAACACAGCTTGTTCAGCGATTATTAAGATGGAATCCAGGTAGGAATTTTACATCCATTTCATAACAACAGCCTTGCATGCATTGAGGAAGGGGCTGATTTACATAACGGCGAAATCCAAAAGAACAGTATCTGGATCTAGATAACTACTGTTTTAAATGAGATGCAAGCTTGTGTTGTGCTGTTGGCTGGAAGAGTACAAGGCTCAGCGCTCTGAAGTAAGCGACCTAGATTGAAAGAGTTTCAGGGGGAGGTGGGATCGGCAATGAAAATCTATAAAATGACTTCTGTGCTCCCCTCCATTCGTTTTGAAGAAGGCTCTTGTTTAAGCTTTGACAAAGTGGCGCAGTCGAAAGCCACAGCGTTTGCCTCACAGAGGGAACAAATCAGCCCGCACTGCTCCACGGTACAAGTAGCTCTGGGACTTGCTGGCAAATGTCCATACCAAATTCTGATGTCTAATCTCCAAACTCAATTTGCATTTTGTTTGCTTTAGGAAAACTTATTGAAGATGCCAGCTAGGAAAACATGTCAGCTGTTTTTGTTTTTGCATTTGTACTATGTAAATGCAAATGTGGGGAAATCTCTTTTGTGGGGGGGAGAGAAACAGAGAAAAGAATTTTGCATTTTAATAGGCTCCAGTGTCTTATGGAATTTGCAGCAAAATATCCTTAGGATGGTTGTAGCTCCTCTGGTCAACAACGAGATAGTGGTTTAAACTCACAATGGAAAACAAGGGTATCTGTTTTCATCGTGCTCAGGCTGTACTGGAGGAACAGGACCATCTCCTTTTGAATTCATCACCCGTGCATGCCACCTGCAACGGCTGACCTTCTGTTCGCCGTTTTTCATCATCCTGTGGTTCAGGAGAGACCTGGCACTCCAGCTGTTGATGGAGGGTAACTCTTCATTATAAATCAGGGCAGAGCTGTAGAATATGAAGCATTTGATGATCGACAGCTGTGGAGCAGGGGAAGGGTCAGACGGGTCACCACTGGGAACATCAGTCAGACCCGAGATTTGTCTCAGACTCTCCCTGCTCTTCGACTGTCTCTGATACTTGCGAACCACCGTGCTGAGCGTTAGATACGCTTCCTGGCAAGAACAGAAATCCACTTCCTGCCAGTCCAAGGCTGGTGTGCTCTTATGGATGGGCCATCCTGAACCTTTTTTAACAGACATTTAATTTCTGGGAACAGTGAATGAAAATAATGTTTCCCAGCTGACAAGGGCAGATGTAAATTATGTGAGGCAGGAAAAGAAAAATCACTCGGAACACTAGAATGGAAGAGCAGACTTGCAAAATAACTTCTCCTATTCATTCTTATTGTTGTGGAGGGATATTTATTTAAAGGCATATCTATATAAATAAAACTGCCTGATAGTAATGGAATACTGTGTCCTAAATTCATTCAGGCTGCGGCTTTGTGTGTAGGGGACAGATTATAGCGGTGAATGGACAATTCTTATTTCAGATGTTATTTCTTGTGAATTTAAACCCCAATTAGTTTCAAATTAATTTAAATCCCATTCATTATAACTTGGAGGAAGCTTTGCATCTTGACACCCCCCTTGGCCTCTGGATCCAGTGTTTTAATGAGGGAGGAAAGAGGCGATTGCTCAAACCCCCCATTAAATCCTATTAAAGTCATCATCAGGAAAAACACACACCTCGTTGTGCCATTCCTTCGTGAGCACTATGGGCCCAGTCATCTTGTGGCCGGGCTCCAGCAGACAGACTTGAAACACGGTATGTCCAGTTGAGTGGTTTCCAAGGCAACATCAGTCAAGGGGCTCCATAGCACTGGAGGCGTCTTTCTTTATGATGCCCGGCTGCAACTGGAAATCCTACAAGGTGTTCGCTGCATTGGATGGGCCAGTTTTTCCTCAACACTTTGTCTGGGCCAGTGGATCTCAAAGCTCTGGTTGCAGGAGTTATTTGTAGCTTGTTAACCTAAGGAAATAAATGTATAGCATTAGTTCTTATTTATTATTATTATTATTATTATTATTATTATTATTATTATTATTATTATTATCCTTCTTGGGTTTGGATTCCCTGAAAGATTAAACAGAGCATAATAAGCCTCGTTGGAAATTGAGGACTGCGTTTTACTCTCGCCGGCTTCAAGCTGCTCGCTGGGGGAGGGGTGCTCATTTGTTACTCATTCAAGTTCTGCCTTTGGAGATTTTTAATTGAGGTTCTGTTAAGCCGTCTGGAATTTCGGGTTGTATTAAGTGTGCAGATTAGAGCGGCTGAATGTGCCATTCTCTCTCTATCCTTCTCTCTCTCCCACTCTTTCTTCTGAAGACTCAAAAGCTGTTAGCAGTTGAGTAAGCCAAGCCAATTGCATAGCATCCAGAAGGGGTATGCTGATTACTGAAAATCACCCTAGTTTCTAATTCAAGCGATTAATCCAGTCAGCTGGTTTTCTCCGGCAATAATGAAAACCCAACGCAACCCTTTGTAAGATTAAAGTCTATAAATGTTCAGACATTGTACGTTCTCAACGAGACACTCCATTGTTATTGAGGCCTGTTGTTTGGAGCTGTATGTGTTGTACTTTTTTTTTTTTTTTTTTAAACATATATATTAATATATAGATAATATTAATATATCCCCTGGGAGGCAGGCAGAGTTCTGTTTCCATCTGAAGTTTTTTTTTCTTTTGCTTTTGATATTCTTTTGATATTATGTTTCACTTGTGTTCTTACAATCTTGAAAATTAATACTTATTTTAAAAGCGAATATTGTTTTGTCAGTTTGAGCTGTTTCAAATTACCAGTTGCCACTAACCACCACCCCCCCCCACACACACCCCCGGCAACTTTCCCAGCGATTGAATTTTGATGTTCATTGTTTTGTATGGCATTGCTGATACCTCAGGCTCCATGTAGTCAGGTACCAGAATCACTTGAAAGGAATATCAGGAAGGGGAAAACAAGGTTCAAAGTCTGGCTGTGGGGGAGGGGGACACGGGGATGGGGATGATAAGGGGCCATGATCTCTTTTCACAGCACAATTGAAACATAATTATTTCATGCCAGATTGTGTGCTCAGCAAAGCCCTGAATAGGAAAGGCATTTAACTTTAATTAGGTGTGATTTATTCATACTGACTGGATCGCTCACAGAAATTGGATCATCTGATTATAGTCAAGCATGAAAATGACCTGATTAAACACTTCATAAAATCTAGAGGAAAAAAAAAAAAAAAAAAAAACTCTGGGTTGACTGTGTGACTCAGTGCTGTGGGTGACTGGGCCAGGCAGGACTGGGGCCCTGGGGCTGGGGTGTGAGAAACTGGGCTGCTGCTTGGACTGGCTCCTAATCTCACACAGTCATACATGTCATTAGTCAACCCAGAGGAGAGATTATCCCCTGGGATTAGCCAGGCGATAGATGAAGACTTTTCTCATATGCATTTTGCCTGTACGCTGTTTTACAAAGTTGATTTTCTGAGTCTCATGTTACTGATTTCCCCTCTCTTTTGTATGTCCTTACAGCTCTTACTTACTCAGTTTAATACGGGAACAGTTTATTTTTCTTATTTTTTTCTTTCTTTTAATAAAAATTGTTCTCTCTCTGTCCTTTGCAGGTCTGACAGCGAATGAGAATCTCGAATCGAAGACCTCCAGCTCCACCAAAGTCTCGGGGCTTCAGCGCAGCCAAGAGCAGAGCACTGAGGTGTCCTTTGTGCCACCTGCCCCCAGCCCCACCCCAGCGTCCCCCGCGGCTGGCTCTCCTGCGCCCGCCGCCGCCGTCATCGTCGCGCCCCCTCCCAGCGCCTGCGTCAGCCCCCCGTCCGCCCCGCCCGCCCCGCCTGTCAAGAAGGAGGTCGCTCCACCGATACCTACCCCTCCCCTGCTGACTGTCCAACAACCACAGCCCCTACCGGAGCTCCAAGCTCCGCCTCCCCAGCTTCACCCCCCACCTATCATCCATCACCAAGTGCATCGTTCCTTGCATTACAACGGTCTGAACAATATCAGGTAAGGCAATTGTTCTTTGCTTCTACTTGTTTGGTTTGCTTTAATCTTAAATGAATAAATGACATGGAGCAGTCAACTCGATTAATTGCGTTGTTCTCTGCTCTTCCCACAGCCGGAGCAGCAGTGCCAGCAGCACAACCAGCGTCAGCCACCCCAAACACCACCTGCCCCCATCCCCCCACCTGGCCAGCCACCCCTCCTCCACCCCTGCCCTGCCCCTGTCCATTGCCAACCTTGCTACCTCGCACTATTCACTGCGAACTCCGGCTCTCCGCCATCCGGCCATGTTCGCAACCCCCGCCACACTGCCACCACCTCCGACCTTACCAACCAACAGCCTTGTGGTCCCAGGGCACCCCACTGGAACCGGCTACCCAGGTAGGAACCTTCTCCTCTTCCTGGCCACAGCAGTAGCAAGGCATTCTGGGAACTGTAGTCCTCACACTTGTCTGTCCTTATCCTAATATCCAGCTGAATCTAGTTTGTTAGGGTCTAAGTCTGTTCTTGCAGGTATGGCTCTCTCATCATCAGGATTTTGATGATTAGTAAAGGCAGAACATTTTTAATCCATACAAGAACCAAATCTGGTCACAGATGTTCTATATTATTTAATTGTGCTGAAAAATACTAAGTTTAGGTCTTCCCGTTTTCTAGACACATTATCAGACATGTAATAACTTCACACACATTTCATTTCTTAATATTGTAACATAGGACTGTTGCACCCAGAATGCCTTGCAAATTAGACTGTAAATGAATGAAAAAGGCAGTTTGGAAAACTAATTACATCCTCATGTTTGTATGTAGCCTTTCCTAAGACAGTTGTTAAGGCAGTGATTCCACACACATCATTTTAAGTTTCAAGTTATCCTGTACATGAACAGTGTTAAGGGGTAATTGTTTGCTGCCTTACACATGGGTACAAAGTGCTTACAAAGTGCTTGCTCTACACTAAACTTTGCAGTTCAGGCAATGCCATTAATTCGGTGGTAAAGATCCTGTGCTCATGGCCTGTGCCTTCATCAGTTTCAGGATACAGAACTCCCAACAGTCCCAACAATGGGAGAAAATTGGGAGGAAAAGGTCAAACGCAGAAATTGTTTAGCTTATTTCAGTGTATACACACTGTAGTCAATACAGTACAAAGGTGCATTACAGATTACATAATACATATCATTAAAAATATATATATATTTATACATTTAATAGAACAATATACTCACAATGTAAACACCATTTAAAATGTAAGACCCTTTAACTGTGCAGTAAGAAATCAAATATTGTTTTGTAGAATAACTTTGTTCAATGGCACATTATGGTAAGTCATTTTTTGTACTATGCTTCCTAAAATAACACTGGTTTCAGATTATATATAGGCCTATATATTACCATATTTGCATTTATTTGTATATTCTGTATGTGTGCATGTAAGCACCCACCAGACAAACTGAATGTTTGAATGAGGTGAAATAAAGATGGCTCTTTTTAATTATGTACCTTCCTAAATCAATAAGAATTAACTTGATGAATGTCCCTTCAAATAATTAACAGCAATTTGCCAATTTAATGGAGGTACTATAAAAATATATATATATATATATATTTATTTAATTTTTTAAATGCGTTAATACTAAATGCATCAATCTATTTTATTTCCACCCACGCTTAATATCATTATTTTACACTGTAATCAATACAAAATTAATATATTTGAGTGATGAGGCAAGGTTATGTGCTTTTAACTTGCTGCCTCATTCTTTTAATATCTCTTAATGGATCAATGTGTATATAAAGCATATTATCCTGCAGGTTTCAAACTAGAAAATGGGGCAGGTGACCTCAATAATAGCCCAGATTTAATTTATGTCATGGGAAGAATGACTAAGCCTAATACTCCTGAGTGTTATTGGATCTCTATAATATATTATAGAGATCCAATAACATTTAAATATGTGTGGATTTCCAAACTTTTTATTTATTGCTTTGGTTTAAGACAGTGATTTGCTCATGCTGAAAATAGTTAGTCTGAAAATGATGGGAGTAAAAAGCTTTGTCAATTCTGTCCCCTGTGACGTTTTAATGGTTAGATACTGTACTTTGTTTGGGTCACTCTGATTCCCCTATTTTGAGTCTTTTTAAAACTGCCTTTTTTGTGATTGGACTCATTTTGTTGGAGAAGAGAAAAAGGGAGGGCTAGATGAATATTAATAAGTGTGCAAAAGCAAGCACACAGCATTCATGTTAAAGCAATAGCCAATTTGAGACCAGTGTTCTCTATTCTTATATTTGTCTGGTCTGTCTGTTATATACTATTGTGAATCGAAACACACAATTTTCATTACAGAAATATGTATACAATGGGATTTATATTCCTACAGTAACAATAACAGTTAAAATCACAGTATATTGAGAATAGCACACACACACATTATATATATATATATATATATATATATATATATATAAATAAATATATATATATATATAAATAAATATTTTTTTATCGTGATATTGGATAGATAGGGTGAAAGAGAGTCTATGTTTTCTGCTGAGATGACTCCTGGTGTTCTTTCTTGTCTTTAGATACCAGCCTGTTGATATCATTCAACCAACCAATCATGTATTGCCAGCCTCATTCGGGGATTCTGATTGGTACTTTGTCACAGGCAACTCTCTTACCACCACCAATGAGTCCTCACGTAGAAAACCCTCACAGCATGAGCTGGAGAAACAGGGAATGCCAGGTGACTATTTTTTTCCTCTTTTATCTCTGTTGTAAAAACTGACTGGCCGCTGTGCCTTTTTGTGTCTCCCCCTTTTTTTTTTTTTTTTTTTTTTTTTTGCCCCCCACCCCCCCCTTCTTGCTCTCCTTTCTTGCAGAGCATGACCTCCTACGCCAAGAGTTGAACAACCGCTTCCTGGTTCAGAGTTCGGAGCGGAGCAGAGGGCCGTCCTCGGCCTCGTTGGCCCCAGTGTCGCTCCTGAGGGCCGAGTTTCACCAACACCAGCACACGCACCAACACCAGCACACCCACCAGCACACCTTCACGCCATTCCCCGCAAGTTTGCCCCCGGCGTCCATCATTGCACCGCCCACTGCACCTCCCATGGTGCGTACCCCAGCCCAAAATGTGAGGATAAGTAGCATTCCCATCTCCTGCCACCCCCCAGTGCCCACCCTAAGACAAACCTCCTCCTGCCCCATAGCTCTCCCCAAGCACCAAAAACACTTATTCTGTTCGTGTCCGCCACGGGATACGTCTCCTCCTGTGAAGTGATTGCATAGATTTCCCAGCTTCCACATAAAGGGAAGGGTACTTCTGATCAACTAGCCCATTAGGCACCTTTTAATATAACTCTCCTGCTGCACCAGTGGGTGTACAGTGTAAGAGAGGGCAAGGCTGGTATGACGTATGAGCAATAGTTATAGCGCCATGCAGAACAGGCCAAAGTTGGTGAGCCTGAGTGGGCCTGTCCATAGACCCCTACAGAGGCCCCTGGGGTTCCTACATGCACCACTCGACTATCCACAATATCCACACCACCACAACATGGAAGATATCCAACAAGTAGAGCAATAATAATTAAACTAATTTATTTGCTTTTAAATGATTTTGAATGTGTGCATCATCGCTTTAATAATACACAGCCAAAGCAATCGATGTATGTTTTGGAGTTAAAGTTAAAGTTGCTATGGCCAGTTGATGGTTTTCAGTTTTAGACTGGAATGGCTTCATCGTGGAGGGATGGATGATGTCATTTTTGAGTGTTTCAATGATGTATAATTGCTTCCAAGCTTTTGTAACATGCAGGCAGACTGAGGCAAATATTGGCAGGGCTTAATCTGGGAATGTGGGTTAAATGAGAAAGTATTCACCTGTTAAGCAGGTTTATCTTGCAATTCTGTAGAATGCAAAATGCAATATGCAAATTCAATATGCAATCAAAAAAGACATGTACAGTGGTCTGCATTGTCTGTAAAAACAATTTATTTTTAATCTATGCCATATTGACCTCTGTGGGTCAGGGTTTGTCTGCATTTATCCACTGCACAGCAAAATCTGAGATTCTCTTCTTTTATTTTCAATGTTACAAAATGGAAAGGGAAAAAAAGTATTACAGTTTTTTGTGATTCTGTGCATAATCCTTCCTGATGTTCAATATTGTATTACAGGAGTGTGTTTGGACCTACATTGTTTTCCCCCCTCTAACTTCCACACTGTAATCAGTTCTTAACTAATGTTAGTGTCCAATGAACAGTGTAGTTGAGACTGGTAGTTTAGATATAATCAAAAAAACATATAATGGATTTACAGATATTGTTTTATATCAGATGTGTTTCCAGGTGCTTGTTGTTCTTTTTGGGGAGCAGGCTGCATTAGTACATATATTTAATTATTCATTGTACCCTAAAATGAGAGTGATACCTATTATTAAGGAGTTGTAGAAAACTTAAAATCCAGTGGTTTGAAATATTTATGGAAATTACTGCATGGAGGGTTTTGGTAGGGCTTTTTAACTGCTTTAATACTGATTTCCTGTTATATGAAAAGGTATGTTCTGTGCTTTGAATATGTTACCAATCACCTTTTCTCTTCTGCAACAAATGTATCTTTTACATTTACTCTGTGTTTGCTGAAATGCAGAAATTGTTGTTCTTGGTTGTTTTTATTTTTTTTATTTTGTCTTTTTAGTGTATATCATGAAAGAGAGATGTTGGAACAGGCCAGCTGTGCTCATATTTAGTAATTCATGTTATTTATACTCAGCAACAGCCTTTGGCTAATAGCTATAATTAATGAAATTATGAATCCTCTGTATTTGTTTATTGTTATACACCCCCTGGCAGCTGGTTTGCCAAATGGCAGCACATAGAGTTTTTTTTTCCTGTTTGTGTGTGTGTGTAAAGGAATATCCTTAATTGTTTAAAGATGAAATATGGGGCTTTAATTATCCAAAGCTGTTTACAATAAACCCTAGACAGAACTTGTAAATTACAAAGCCTGGATTTTATAGACAGCTGTAAAGAGCAGTGTAATTCTTGCTCGATCTGAAACATAAAACAAGCACTGGCTGCACCAGGGATATATCATTTAATGAGCCAGGGAGCTGTCTCAGCCTTTTCGGTCAATAGAGCGTCCTGTGTTTGATTAGGGGTGATTATCGCTCACAGACACACACTCCCTCTCCCACGGTCCCTGGACTTTACTGTGAACGGCCCGGCCTAACAGGAGAGCCATTGGTTGAAATGTTCTGCAGTGAACATAGCTGTAGAAAACATAACTCTGCACTCCAGTGACTGGCACTTTACACAGCCTCCACTGTTTCACAGGCTTCTCTAGACAGAGATGCTTGCCAGAGCATAAACACAAGTTAAAAAGTACCTGTAAATGGTTTGTGTATTTATGTAATAGAAATAAGTTTCTGTCGGTTGCTATTAGCTCAGATGAAAAGAAGTCAGTATTAACTTACAGCCAATTGACAAAGTCCCTATTCATGCACGTATAAATAACCTCTTTACTCTCCTTGGGCACTCAGCACTGTGTTCCTCACAGAATTGAAGTCCCTGGCATGTGCTTTTGAGTCTGCTCTAGTTGCCCAGTTTGGATGGTTAAAATTTCACCGGCCTTCTGCAGTATTCCCCATTTTTGTAATGGAAACCTTTTTAATTGATTCTGTTGTGTGAAAATGTGCTTTGCTTAAAGACCGCAGCTCCACTGTGTTTTGAGAACCGCACACTGGGTTTAAAATCTCAGATGATGAACACCATCTTTCTCCATATACACTTAAGGGTTTACATGACACAACCTCAGCCTAAAGAGCTACTTCCCACAAGTTTACCCAGCCCCGCTCATGTCTTCTGTGTGCTACAGATGTGGTTTAGTCAATATTACAACAATATTAGTGTTTCCTTAGCTGTGCATTAGTAAAAGATGCACTTTTGGCTCCCTATGGCTATTGCTGTATCCAATGTCTACACGTCTGAAGAGCTGTAGGTTTGCCTTTGGAAAAATCCATGGATGCTGGGTTGCTTTCGTGATTTCCCTTAAATATATAGTTCCACCGTATTTACATTTGAATTCATAAGAATGTAAGAATGTTTTTTTTTTTTTTGTCTATTCATATTTATTCTTCATCCGTTTTTGTAATACACTCATGTCCAGCAGGGAATTCTCAAGTATTTCCCTTGCTACTGATGACAGAATTCATTCATTTATGAATCGCTTGCCTGAAAGAGTCAATCCTTTCATTTCATACGGCTCTTTCATTCATGGTTGAGCTCTTATTCTCAGATATTCTTGGCCTGGACTGTTAGCACATTTCCAGCATTTTCCGGTGCACACAAATGAAAACTCAGTCCATCTGAAACCGTTTAGACTTTGAGGCATTTAAAATTTCCACAATGGTGAATATCACCAGGTTACAGATATAACTGAGTTATTGTCTATAAAATAGTCAAGTGTTGAGCTCAGCTTCTGGTAGGTTTCTGATCTCAATCTGATCAGTCAGCAGCAGCAACATAATTCCTGTATAGCAGCAATGATATAACTGCTATGACGACCCATAGTTAGTTTAACAAGAAGATGGCAAAGACCTTGGTATATGCGGTCTCAAAACCCCTGACATCCCTTTTCTCTATGAATGTGTAACTGTGGGACCCGGCTCCAGTTATCTCGCTCATCTTATGCAAAACAGATGTAAGCCCACTGTCCCTCTTCCTCTTAGACTAAATCCACCTCCAGCAAACCCACAAGCCTCTTCAGCTCATTACTGGACAGAGTTGAGGACGATGCCGAAGATGTTCTCTGTCCTTTCACTTAGCTCTTTGAAGCAGAAGGAATTCCTATTGCTGTGATTAAACCAGAAAGCACATTTCGGCCTCAAGTATAAGTTTTAGCTGAACAGGCACTCGAAGGCAGAATCAGCAGCCTTTCTAAATATTTGATCTGCAGCCGCCAAAGGATTGCTACGTTTCTGGAGTTTTGTGAAGGGGAAAGAGACAGGAGGTTAATGCCAGTGTGCTTGAAATTGGTGTCAATTTAAACACTTGTATTGTTTAAGTGCGGCTGTATGTCACTTTTGAGATTGCAACAAATGAAGGACTACCTAGCTAAATAAACCCATGTGTTGCCATTGCCAGCTGCCCTGGAGTCTGATTTCCTGATGTCCAATGCCAGTGCTGTTGTGTGACTACAATGATGTCATGATGATGTATTACTGAATGCTTTAATAGTTTAACCTCTCTCTCTCCTCTCTCCCACTCTCCCTCTCTCTCCTCCCCTCAACTGTTTGTGCATACTACTACTTGGTTTGCATATAAAAGCTCATGATTATGGTGTGATTTTAATTTTGTAAATGTTTACTTGTTGTAGGAAGTGTGCAATTAAGAAATGTTAAATTTGAAACCATGTCACTTACCTCCCTTTTGTTTTGTTTTCTTTCTCCCTCGCAGTTCGAAAAGTACGCTCCGAAACTGGACAACCCCTTCCTGCGGCATTCCAATGTAAGCCTCTCCTCTGTCTTGTATTCCTTTTGCCTGTATTCCTTGTATGCGAATGACAGGAACATTTAGTCGTCAAGAGCTTTTGCAGCCCTGTGTAGCCGACTCTCGTTTTTTCAAAGTGAGAAGGCCATTGCTCATTTACTTGACAGACTGTCAGGGCCCCACCACAATCAAAACATTATACATGCTTTCTTCAGAAATGTTTTCTTTCTGCAAAAAAAAAAAAATAGGGGTCCTGACATTATCTCCACTACAGGATTTAAATGAAAGTGAGTTTAGTGAGACAGTAGAGCCAGTGTCAGACAGTCTAGACAAATTTGGGAAACCTGCATGTATTTAACATTGAAAACAAAACCCTACATCCATCCTTACATGAGTCTGCTTATAAGCGTGCCTGCTCAGTTCTATGTCGCTCTTTGACTCAGCTTTCTGTGCACTTGTGTCTTTCAGTTTTTTCAATCCTATCCTCCAACGATGCCAGGCATGGCCCCACTTCTTCCACATGCAGGTCCCTTCAGCTCTCTCCAGGGAGCCTTCCAGCCCAAGGTTAGTCCTGCCCTGAGACCAGCCCCCGTCAGTCAGCAAGGGTGCTCTATAAATACCATCTGTGTTGCATCACACATCTCGTTCGAAGAAAGAATCAATTCTTGACATTAAAAGTTTGTGTAACATCCTGTAGCATAACGTACAGTATGTGTGGGAGACTATGCTGCAGTCTGTGTAATTAATCCTTTCACTTTTTCACTATTTTGATGAGCAATGTAGAGCAAAGAATATTGTCAATGATCATGTAAATACAATATTCTCCTCCTTTGGGTGCTGCTTTGCTTCATTATGTTTGGTCCTAAGGAAGGCTTTCTTATCCATTGCTTGAAATCACTTATAACCTGTGCAATTCGATCAATAATAAATAATTTTCGTTGACGGGCATCACTGTATATACATGATAAATGCAGTACGGTCTCAAGTGTTTGTACACTACCACTGTACAATTGTCATAATAGGTTGATAACTTTAAGAAACACGTTTTTCTCATGATACCCCCATGGGTTAAATCATTACTTTACTTATTTGGTTTTGTTTGATAGAAGTCATGCTTTGTAGTTGCAATATAAATCACTTGACGTTGTTTTTTTTTAAGGATCGCTGCCTTTTAGTTTCCTAAACCTTCATAAAATTATTTTGTAATTATTATTTTTAAAATAAGAAGTAACTGCAATGCAAATGAGGGGGTTTAAGCCAGCCTGGCGGTAACTGCCTAAGCAGGGCTGCACAAGATAAGCAGCCATGCAACTGAACTGTGACAAACGGGGCCTGGCGCACTCCCAGTGTTTCTGACCCTGTGTAAGCTGTGAATCAAAGCTGGCCTAAATCCGCTGGTCTTATCCCCAGTGGACTCCATTAAGGTCTTTTGTTGTGAGCCTCCGCATCGCTAGAATGCAGTTAGCCTTTCCATTCAGCTGCTAAACTGCTTGTAAGCAGCGCCTTGCGTTGCCAGACACGGCATAGCAACTGACCGACGGGGCTCCCCCCGCAGATGGCTGATGGATAAACGTCTTATCGCAGCTCTCGCTCCTATGCCGGGGGAAATTGCAGTGACTGCTCAAGCACAGCACAGCACTCACCTTCACAAGATGAAGAGAGCAGACCAATCGAGGTGGCCTTTCCACCTGGCCTGTGAATGTTCTTATCATCCTTCGCCTCGAGCCACACCATGGCTTATGGGCAGGGGAAGAGGCACATTTACTGAGCTCCTTTACTTACTCCTCTCACCTACCCCCCTAGAAAACTATCTCTGTCTGAATGTGCCCCCCACACCTTAGCACATATATTTAAACACACCCCCATGTTGTTTATAACAGGGCTTTATTGTTTGTTTGATTTGAGATTACTACAAAATGGCACTGTCGTACATTTACATTTAAAAGCTGTGTGGTACCTAGTTTTTTTATAGTTTTTCTGTCTGTCTCCAATATGTAACCCTCTCTCCGTTTCTTCACAGGCCTCCAATCCTATTGATGTAGCATCCCGGCCTGGGGCAGTTCCTCACACCCTGCTGCAGAAGGACCCTCGGGTAAGGCCCTGATTCCTGCTCATAGCCAATGCGCTCTTCTCAGGGGAACGGGAGTTACCCAACCATATGTATTTAATTTCAGTTCTTAAATCCTATTTCCTGGAAGGGCAGAGGTGTAGACAGATAAATAGCAAGTTTCTTTTGAAAGGAAGGTTTCGCAGTTCATTGCAGCGAGTACCCTGGGATACACAAATGAAAAAATATGGAGTATAACTGTATAACTGTTGCTGTATAATGGTTTCAGTGCTCTGGTAATATGCAACTGCTTTACATGGAATAAGCAATGAAGCCGTTAATTTTAATTTTAATTTTAATGGCTTAAAACAGCGTGACTTTGCTTGCTCCAGCAAGTTCTTTCTGAGAGGTATCTTCTGATTTTAATTTCTGTCTCTTTGTTTGTAATACAGGTATCAGATCCTTTCAGGTCATCAGTCAGAGTAAGCATTATATGTTTATTTTTATGTTCTTTATTTTTTCATGCATGATTTTTTAATCTTAACTTTGTGTAGCTGAAGTCTTTGGTCTAACCTCCATCTATTGCATTTTTTATTTATTTTTAGAAGCCTGGTAAATGGTGTGCTGTTCACGTACAAATTGCCTGGCAAATTTATCACCACCAGCAGAAAATGAAGGTAAAATTGCTGCATGTTTCAGTGTGTGTATCTGTCTGCATGTGTCTGCTACATGGGTTGGGGGAGGGGGAAGGGGCGGCCGTGCTGCAGTCTAACACCACTGGAGGACAGAAACAATCCAAAGGATACGCTGCAGCTTTGCCATTTACGTTAACGTCCCAGACATTTCTAACATTCCCTTATCTTGTGGCTCTTTTGCGTCCTTGGCAGTGCTTCTCCAGCTCTGTCATTTTGGTTTACTGCCTGAGCTGTATTTTTATGACTGCTGTCAACTTTAATAGGTCACTCCAGCTCCTTAACATCTTTTGCTATCCCCTTTTTTTTGTGGTGGTAAAAAAAAAAAAAAACTAAAACGAGGACGTTAATCGTGTTCACTGCCGCTCACCTCTCCTTGTCTGGGGCTTTAACAGCAGATGCAACTGGATCCTCACAAGCTGGACATGAGCGGGAAACTGGACCTGTTCAGCCGTCCTCCTGGTCCGGGGATTTTCTCTGGCTTCCCATACCCTCACGACCTGGCCAGGCCGCTCTTCTCATCGACAGGTCAGTCTACAGAAACTTGCTTTCCTCTTTCCCGCACTCCCATTGCACAACAGCTCCTAGAGGACTCACCAGCTGCAGGCTGTTTTTACAAATTGTACTGATTCAGCAGAAAAACAGACCAATAGCTATGTTTTCCTATTATTTTAACTTCAGCTATCTGTCCCGGCAAACAGGAATATCCAGCACCTGGCTCTGAATTATTTACAAGAGCCGGCAGCTCCTAAAACCTGAAATATACCCTCAAACTGCCATCCTGCTTAGTCTTCTAAGTAATCTAATCATGGTGGATTCAATGCAGTTTAATGATTTAGTGTGGTAACCGCGCTCTGTTCGTATCGATTCTCGCACCCAGGGAGAACTCTGTTGTCAGATTTGATGTTCCAGTAAACTTGTGTTTGTGCCACCGCTGGATTAGATCGCTGGTTTTGCCCTCTCGTTTGTAAGAGATGTGTTTTTTTTTTCCCGTTGCATGCCTGTTTCTTTCCGTTTCCATACTTGGCGATGGAGATCCCTTTAGATGTCACTGTGATCATACATGCAAAGGGATGGTTCCCTGAGACATCCATTCCTATAACTGCTGGGTTAAAGCGTATAATAATTCCTTCCCCCGGCGGAACAATGCGGTGAATGCGAATGAGACCCGAGCCGGAGCCCATGTGTGATAATGGACTTGTAATGATGTTGTTGAAGGGCGACAAAAGGCAGTTGCCCTTTGGGTCATAATTATCCATTATCATGTAGTAATGGGGCCTAGAAGTGGAGATCTCATTAAAGATGCACAGAAGATTTGAGACACACCATACAGGGGCCTTCTTTTATGAGAGAGGCTGACCTCTGGGGGCGAGCATCTTCCCCTCCCCTCTTCCTAATGAACCCCCTCGCCTGCTGTCTCCCCCAGAGAGGGTCGGGCTCAGGATGTGCTGACTTGCCTCATTAGTGGCCAGGGCTTCCCGGACTACACTCACCCCAGCTGTCTTCATGATGTATGAGGTGGGGAGGGGTGCTGCTGGTCACGGCCTGTGTCTGTTAGCAGCCTGCAGTCTCCGGAGGGGTCTCCCTTATCGGCCTGCCGCAGCACAGGCGTTTGTCAGCCGTCTCCTTCCAAAACGTCTTTCATCTGTTACCTTCCACTCCCTGAGCTCCCAGGACCAGCAGGCCAGCAGCCGTCATCAATCCTGCCAGGGCGCATTTGGCTCTGCTGCAGGAGGAGGCTCACCCGGGCCTAGTTTGAAGCCAGAGCCGCAGCCGCACATTTATTTCCAGCACTTCATCTGTAATTCAGATGTACAGATCTTTGTGTTTCTAATTAATTGTTTGTGGGTCATGCCTAGGCCCGATGTGGCATCATATATTCTGAGCTCCAGAGGTGTCGGCCCGGAGACAGCATTATGACTGAGACTCCTTTTATCGGCCTCTTGACTGGGCAACGGGAACTGATGTACAAGAGCAGTTCAGTAATGTTTTATTCCCCTTTAGTGGATGTGTGCTTTAACACGGCTGAGCCATACGGCATGTGCGTTTAAGAGATGGTTAAGAATGTGTTCATTCATCCTCAGGGTTTGGGGGATTTTTATTTCACTTTCGTGAAATTTTTATTTCTGTGGGACCAGCTTGTAGTTGTTGGTGCTGCAGAAAGCTCAGGCTGTTTGTCAGAAAGCAAGTAGTTTCTCAGTATCCTCCTGTGGCTAGTTATAGGTATTGATGGATTATTGCCTTCAGCCATTGCCTGGCCACAGACACTAAGAGGTATGGCTCCTACTCTTCTTGCAGGTCCAGGTCATCCAGCTTCTTCTCCCTATGGGCCCTCCCCTCATCACAGCAGCTTCCTGCCTACCCCTCACCTGGCAGGTAAGTGTAAGTAACACCACAATCAAACATTCTTACTTATTTTTGTATTATTATAATTTATAACTACATTTCCCATGGAGAGAGGTGGCACAATTAGGGCACACACCTGGCTTTTCCTTCTCTTGCGGCTGCTGTACCCACAGATTATTATTTGTGAATGATTTATTTTCAAAGCCAGTTCATTCCCATTTCAATGGAACAATAACAGAAAATAACACAAAACATTTGTCATCCGCATTCAGTGCACGGCGCCCAAGTCCAGACTTGGCGAGTAAAGCAGAGTAGGTCACCATCTCGGGCATTTAGCTGTAGGTCAGCAGGAGACACAATTTGGAGACCCCCAGGGGTGTAATTCATACATCCTGACAGAACCTCTGGGGACTGTGGTAACACCTAATTTCCCAATAGTCTCAGTTAACCGTGCCTTCTTATTATAGGCACACTTTTTTCCTATCCTCCGTTTTATTGTTAATTGTTTTATATAAAACAAAACTCCCATTTCAGGTTTCATTAGCCCAGAGACCCATCAAAGTCATTTTAGATATATTTTACCTGCAAGTCTCCACAGAAACACTCCTGCCCTCCAGATTTTGGGGGCTTTTAATTTTCCTTTACTGGAAAGATTATGCAAGACGGTTCTGGTTTCTTTTTTTTCAATTTCTATTAATCGCTTACTTTCATAGTAAAGAGAAACCACTTAAATCCACAAGCTGCTGATTAGTGCACCTAGTCCTACAAACATTATAATAAATCTTGTTTGATTTTACAAAACCCTCATGCAAAGGCAGTAGCAGATAACTGGGTCTGGTTTGGTAGCCGTCTTGATTTGCTTGATCTCAGAGATGAATTGCAGGGAATAGCAGTCCCTTTCTGCACTGCTGTATCTTGAAATGCAAATTCAGCTGTTGAGCATTGATTTCTATCCCAGTACATCCCCAAGCCTACTGAATAAGGTCAAACGGGTCAGTACCTTATGTAATGTCTATCTGGGGCCAGTGATACACAAATTACATAATTTAGAATCAAATGGCTTGAACCCCCATGCAAATTCTCTTCTGTGGAAGTCAGCTGAACGGGAGAAAAATAATCTCTTTGTGCCGTAATATTCACCCAGAGGGAGAACAAATACACTTTCTACTTATTGGATCATTTGAAGGTAAAGTGTGTGTTATATAAAAAGTGAAGCTTTCAAGGTCGGTCTTCGTGTAGATGTAGGAAAGAACCCATCCAAGTAAGCACCTAAAGAAGCTCGTTCAGTCCAACAGTCCAACAGCTCGGGAGCTAACCATGGCTCTGTGGATCAGTTGAGTGAGCTGTGGAAAACTGATGCACCACTTCTTCTAAAGCTTTGCAAAGAGAATTAATATTTTCTGTCCAGATTCAGAGTTTTAGACTTATACTATTGGCAGCCTGTCTTTTTATAGATAGATATATTTTTTCTCATTATTTTTTCTACTGGTTCACATCACCTCCCTCAAACAGTTTTCAGTTTCACGTTAGGGACTGTGCCTGCACTGACAGGTGGGGGCCTACCCTGGTTTAAAGCAAGCAATGTAAATCCAGGCTGGGGATGACAGCTAGGAATTAGCCGGAGCGCTTGTAAGACTTCTAAAACGGCGGCCTCGTCACTAAAACAAGAGCTCGCTTGTAAAAAGCAGAGTGGACGCCCCCCTCCCCCCCCTGCCCTCGCTAATCCCTGTTTGGCATTTTGCAGATCCATTCAGTCGCTCCAGTTCCTTTGGCGGTCTCGGCAACCTTGCAAGCAGTGCCTTTGGAGGATTAGGCAACCCCTCGCTCGGTAAGCGCCTGCTCATGCCCCACAGCTAAATACAGAGCAGCTTCACTCAGAGTACAACGAGGGCAAGCAATAGGCACTTAGCTCTTCAGCAAATGCCAAATAATAGCTGAGGAAAAAAAAGCACCACTCCAGCAAGAGCCGCTGTAATCCGCCATCAATTTGGTCAAATCGGGCTATTTTGCTTTACTTTTCTTCGTTTTTTCTTCCTATATCTTCATGTGCTCTAATTGTACTTATTGGTAGCACTATAAGATCTTCTGTCTTCTTTCAGGCTGTTTTATTTATTTATTTATTTTGTTTTTGTCTTTCGGTGTTTTTCCTCTTTTTCTTTATTGAACCCACGCCACGACTCCCCTCCAATTGTTCCAATATCTAGGGTGCGTGAATCTCTTTGCTAGTCTCTGAGCAGTGAACCCTTTTCATGTCATTTCCCATTAGGCTTCAAGAGGGGTTAAAACAATAATACATTGTGCATTTTAAGTCACTTTACCCTGGCCATAACCAAAGTGTGGAGAGTAGTTCAACTCAGCAGCAAAGCCAGACCCATCCCTTCATCCTTTCAGCCAGGCATTGCCCACAGTCTTACCAGGAGATCTGTTTTCGGACGTGTACGCAGAAGGTTTACACTAGTTGTCCGCTGTCCCCAGTCAGTGCCGTTGTAAAGGGGGAACAGCACCCTTGTCAGCGATTAATAAGAGCAGAGCACAAGTGGAATAGCCCTCTTGTCACTGCATTGTGTAAGCAGACCTTCAAACACAAGCATCGCTGCCAGCCCGAGCCAGGACTAGAATCCTAAGCAGCAGCAAGTTTGTCTGCATCTTCCTCAGCGTCCACTAACCTGTTTTCCGGGAGAGAGACGCTTTCTCAGTCAGTTGTATACTCACAGTCTTTCTTTTCTCTCTCTCGCTCCCTCCCTCTTGTTGGCTCCAGCCTCCAACAGCGTTTTCGGACACAAAGAGGGTCACGGGCTGCCCGGCTTCAGCAGCCCTCATCACGACACATGGAACCGTCTGCACCGCACCCCGCCCTCCTTCCCCACTCCTCCGCAGTGGCCCAAGTCCGTTGACATGGAGCGCAGCTCCTCGGTCAACAACCACGACCGGGAGAGAGAGCGAGAGAGGGAAAGGGAACAGGAGAAAAGGGAGTCGTCCATTAGCAAGGAGGAGAGGGAGAAAGACAGGTCAGTATTGACCCCAGGCATGCAGAGGGACTGTCATCATTTTCAATACTACATGCAAAGGTATCCGTCCCTGAACTCTTTTTTATTTTGTGATTTGTAAGGTGACAAATTATTATTCTGTACAAATGCCTTTTTGTTCTTTTTTTAAATACTGTTTTTCTCTTCACACCAAAGGATATGCGCAGTAATTAGTACATTTCATGTCTTGTTGAGGAATTTTAGCTCCAAGATAACAGATTGTTAAAATAATCCTGCTAGTCAAATAGGCCTTTCTTTATATTTCTAATTGATATTTTCTGATAGATATAATTCTGTTTAATAACCTAGTAAATTGGGATCCATTGCTCACTTTTTTTCCCCCTTCCTCTCTCACAGAGATTCTTTGGATAGGAACCGTCACTCCAACAGGTCCTCTCCGGCATCTGCTCCCGTCAGTTATCAAATCAGCAACCTCATCCGCAGCAACAGCCAAAACTCCAGCGACACGGGAAGGCACCGCAGCGGCAGTGTGGACCGAGTCCGGGACTCTGAGAAGGAGCTGCTGGAACGCCAGAGAGAGGCGGCACTGCTGGGCGACATCAAGGTGAAGGAGAGCCGCTCCCCAGGGAAGGAAATTCAGGGCCAGGAGAGACGCCCCTCGGAGGATACCTGCAAGCCCAACACCCACCAGCCCCCGTCCCCCTATGCCAAGCCTATTCTGACGGACACGGGGCTGAAGCTGGGCGGCTCCCTGACGCCACTCAAAGAGGGCGAGAGGAAGGAGCCGCCCCCAGGGGAGCTGATGCACAAGCTGAAGAACGATCTGAAGATCAAGGAGGAGCGCAAAGAGGACCAGGAGGTGTTGGTGGTAAGCTCTGAGCCACCCCCCTCCCAGCCGCCCCCTCCGCAGATGCACCATCACCACCCCCAGCCACCGCCCCCCCGCTGCACCGACCTGCCTACCCCCGGCTCCCTGCACGGAGTCCACCTCCCCCACTCCATGCCTCTGTCCATGGGCAGCATGCATCAGATGGGCAGCCTGAACGTGCTGGACCGCACCCGCATGGCCCCCTTCATGGGTGTGAGCCCGCTAGCGGCCGGCAGGGAGCGGCTCCCCCACACAGCCTTCTGGGACCCTCTGAGGGAGGCCTGGAGCCTGCAGCGCCGCATGGACTTCCAGCTGCGGGCGGAGCAGGCCCACCGTTTCCCCGGCGTGTATGACCCAGAACGGACGTACAGGGACCGAGAGCCCCACGACTACTCCCACCATGAGCAGCTGCTGGAAGTGCGCCGGGAGCAGGAGAGGATGCGGCATCAGGCCGAGGAGCGGGAGAGGATGCACTTCCGTGAGGACCTGGACCGGGCCCGGCTGCACCAGCTGCACCAGTCCCCCATCGAGGGCCACCTCCCCCACATGCCTCCCTTCATGTCTCCCCTGGGCGGCATGCACTACCCCAGACTGAGCCCCTCGGCCGCGCACAACGGGATCCTCAACCGAACCCCCCCGACCGCCGCTCTCAGCGCCCCGCCGCCTCTAGTGCCAGCTGGCAGTGCCAGACCCGCCTCCCCCCGAAGGACTACCTCCGACCCCCGGGACTACTCCCCCTCCCGTAATCCCAAAGAGGTGGAAGCTCGGTAGCTTCTGAAATTAAAATGACAAATGACACTTTTTAAAGATGAAAATGCACTGCTTTTATGAGAGAGAGAGAGAAAGAGAGAGAGACGGACAGAAGCAAATTAAAACTGTACATTTATAAGGCAGATGAAGCACATTTCATGCTTTTATTTTAAGGGACAGGGAAGGCGGGGGTCGGGAAAGGAGTATTTAAAAATAAAGAAATAAATAAAAGTACAAACCCAGTCTGTACTTTCTTTGCCGACTTAAAACTTGAGATTAATATATTAATCGGATACTTTTTTCACTTTCCACACGCAAAGTGGGATTCTGAAACAAGTTTGTACATTTCCTTTCCTCTTTCCTTGTATAGAAGTCATTTTTATGGATTTATATTTCTCTTTTGTTTTTCCTGTATTCACTTGGATTTTTTTTTTTGAGATCTTACATTATTTATCCCAGTTCACTGCGAGAAACTGCTGAATCTCAGTTACATGGGGATTTTTTTTTCTTTAAAATGTATCTTGTTTTCTTGATTATTTTATTTTCTCCTCTATTGTTACCACATTTGGTACCTGGAAATACTCAGAAACGACAATGTACAGAGTTACATTACAGGTTTTTGTTTTGCCTTATTAAGATATGCAGAAAAGAAAAAAAAAAAGAAATTACGAGGTCTTTTGTTTGGTTTCTGTATAAAACAAAATGTAAATATCTTGTTGATATTCCTTGGAACAAAAGAAATGTAAATTTATTAGGCTTTTTAAATGTTTCTAGAAAAAAATAAACAACCACTTACCAATTGATCACCATGGTTTCAGAGAAGGGCGTTGGGTTCAGATTTCAATTATGGGGGCGGGGCCTCGTGTGATGTAATCTTCAATCTATGCAAAGAGGTGCTGAAATGGCCAAGTTGATGGACATGTGGCATGAGAAGCATTGGAGATGTTGACTGAGCGGAAGGAACATGGATTCAACCGATTTTATTTTTTATTATTAAAAGAATACAAAAAAGACTTCCGGACCACAGATATAATATAACTGAAGCAAAACAGCCTTGTAGCCCCAGAGAAACAGGCAGGAAGAGGAAGACACTGTTTGATCGGGCGGCAATAGACTCTCTCTGTCGACCTTGTGGTGTTGTGCGGTGATTTGACTCTTGTATACGAAACCAGTAGAGTTTTAGGCGTGCAAAAAAAGAAAACGAAAATTCATGGTTTTAAAAAAAGACAAAAAAATGAAATAAAAGTTCGGATCTAATATCTGTAGTGTCTACTCCATCTATGAATGTTCTGTTGTGCTGCACTCGGCTAAGTTTCACTTGGCTTAATTTATTTTGTATAATTTTTTTCTTGTCACAGAGTTATACTGGAAGTTGAGTCAAAGCATTACATTTTTAACATGAATTCTGCAATACCCAGAAGTCATCCGTGTGCCAACCCAACCTACTGACATTTGCACATGCATGTATATTTCTGTAATGATCATGATTCTTTTGTTTGTTAGTTTCCAATATTTCCAAATACCGCAGTCAAAATATGAATTCATGAGGAGATCTTGGTGGTTATGTTGGGGATCATGATGATTCAAATTTAGTATTATATCAATTCACGTGTGAACATACATTTAGCATTCAACCATTAACACCCTTTGATTTACCATGGACTTCAATTAGATGGTGTCAGGGAGCTTGTATCTTGTGTTGTAGTTTTTTCTGATAGTGGTGTTTGTAGGAAGTGCAAGTCCTTCCAGCAGGGTTCATTTGTGGAGAACAAAACTGAAGCTGGTTGCAACAATTAAGAGAAATTAAAAACAAGAATAGAAATACAGCCAGAAGGATGGCAACATCAAATTAACCTTGGACATGAAACGTCAAATGGTAATTGAAATGCAGTAGAAATAGGATATCATGTAAAGGAAAGGTGATATTGTGAGTGCATTGTGGGATAGGTTGGTTTGGTTACAATGAGGAAACTCAATCTCAAAAATAGAATCAGTATCATCATTAGTTCATGTAATTGGAAAGTGTGAACAAGGTCACATGTCTTAGTTATCCGCAATAGGAATGTTATTTTTCCATTCTACCCTATTCTGTTATTTATTTATTTTATTCCTTGTACATTAAACGGAAGGTTTTCTGCTTGGATCAATAGGATTGAAAAAAACAAAAACACACACACACAAATACAACATTGATTTCGGACAAAAGCAGGTTTTGAGTGTTTGTGTTGCCGGTAAGTGTTATTGACTCGGAGGCTAGCAGCTTATTGACCTGCGGTCTGGACTCATTAACGCAAGCACTGCCTCAGATGCTGGCTATCGGGTGCAAGAAGAAAGGCTCCTCTCTACTCCAATCCTCTCATCCATTTCTTTAATGAGCCTGGAACACACTCCAGACCCACACAGGCTGTGTGGCTTTGCAGTGAAGTTATTGACCTGCGTCTCCAGGCCATCAGTTTGCATCTCAACCAGCTGCCCCCGCGATCAGGGCTTGTCTTTATAATGCGATGACTCCCGATCTTGTTTGCCAAGAGTCAGACCAATTCTGTCACTGAGATCCGTCAGTAATGACAGTGCTGATCAAACTGTTCTGAGGTTATTAAAGCCCGTATTGAAAATCAATGCCACTCTGTCACACTCCGAAGGGCTTCTGCAAAAGACAGCCAGCTAGAGAGGCTCTCTCTATGGTTAAGGTGAAACTAAATGAGGATCGGTTTCAATTTAGTTAAAATTGGGGACATGTCATGCAGAGATGGAAACGGCGTACAGGTGAGAAGAAACCAAAGCGTACACACAGGTGCTGTTCATGCATCATTTTGCTGCTGTATTTCCACCTCCTCTACTTTCCTTTTGCTCTACTGCTTAAGATAAACCTATAATCCAAAACTTCACACCACTAATTAACCCAGTTGTCCAGTCTTGATCACCATACACACCTGACTGCTTTAACTCAGTGATTTATTTTGCTGATTAACAATAGCACTTTTATCTCGTTTTCAAAATGGTTCACGTTTAAATTATTTTGGTGAATGTCAGAAGCATGTTGACTACCATGACTGGCTAGTTTGATCAATGTCATTCAATGTCTTTGGGGATTAATTGATTTAGTCTACTGTTGTGGAGTCTGCACACATGTCACTGCCTAGCTGGATGCCTGGCAGAGCAGATGATGACAATATTCACGGTACAGGTAATGATGAAGCACTGGCCTGCCTTGCTTGCGCTAATACCTTTAGTTTGAATTGACTGATTTCAAGGAAGTCCTGGTTTTCTTTAGGATACTCTCTCCTTTACAGGATTTAATGTTTTGACACGCAACCTAATTAAAAAAGAAAAGAAGTGTTCAGATTTCACAAGATTTGAAGCAATGGACCAATATATTGGTCCCAGCTCAACGGTACCCATTTCATAGGGTGGCTGTTGTCACTTTCATTGTTTTGGATTACATTTTTTGAATTCTGAGATTACATGCTTTGACCAGTGGCAGCATGCTGATACAAATTTGAGATGCATTAGTTCAATTGCAGTTTGATAAATAATATTTCCAATTAAAGATGTGAAAACATGAAGATGCAAATGCCATTTGGTGATTATGGAATGTGACAGGGCAGGCTACAAGCAACGGAGACAGAATGGTAGCCAGACAAGTGAAAAAGAAGACAAGTGATGGGGAGGAACCCTCAGAAGGGTACAGGAAAAGCTATCTAAGGAGGTAGCTTTTATCTTATATCTGTGGATGTTAGCAGTGTTTTTGACTTGTCTCTATTAAGTCGTGTACTTATCTAATACAGTGGATTCGAGCAAGAGCTGCTGAGGAGAAGTAAAAATAAAAAAAATTGGGTCACTCGATATCTCTCGTCATTCTAAGCATATTAAGAATTATCTCACGTCCTCAACTGAACAATGTCTTTGATCCCTGTAACTCGTAGAGGTTTTTAATAAAAGCCAATATGGCTGAAAAGTAAACCAAAGCAAAATTTGCTTGAAAGCTCACTAGTCCTGACCCTAGGACAGTTGAGGTGACTAAAATCTCAACTTAAATGTGAAATAAACAGATGGGAAGTTTAGCCCTGGTGTTATTTCCTGAAGGAGTTTGGCTGAAACTTTTTTTTTTTTTTAATAATAATAAAAATAATACTGAAAGCAGTAGGGTTTTTTTACCCCCCCAATAATTTTTGAACTTCTCTTTTATTTCCCAAGACATCAGAACAGCCTCAGCCAATTCATATTTGATGTCATGATTTGCACACAAGAAAAAAATATACATCTATGTACAGTATTCTCATGTAGGAAGCAGACTGCAGAATCTTCCATAGTGGAGCAATATGAGATAAGCTCTGCTGGTGATTACACTTTATGGTCTGTAAAGCAGAGAGCACAGAGCAGTCTGTGACAGATCTGACTTGCATAATAGCAGCACATTTCATTTAGGAAAGAAAAACAGGGTGTTTACTGCAGAACAGATAATAAAACCAAAAAATGGTCATAAAGAAATCTCTCATGAAGAACAGAGTGTACTGGCAACACAACATGACAGAATCTAAATACACTGTAAAACATCATTTACAGTTGTAAAATGTGAAAGGCACGGGGTTAAAGGGGAATGTCATGCTGTTTAACCCTCTGAAATGCACTTCGCTTTACCAGATCCAAACACAAAGCTGCAGTGAAAAAGTGCTTGTGTGCGGAGGGGGGGATAGGAATAGGAATATGCCCTGGGGTTCCTTTAACACAGAGACAGCTAATAAGACTGGCGAATGAATGTCTTCCTTTGCATACTTCCATCTCCTCCCAAACCCCCCCCCACCCCCGTTTTTTTTTTTTATTATTATTATTTTCTGATGCAACATGTGTGAAAACATTTTAAATAGCTATTTTCTGAGTCCCGAGGCCTCTCTTGGTTACAGCTGATGCATGGGCTCCCATTTGGAAGGCTGTTTTGAAATGGAGATTGGAAATGAGACTGGAAGCCCGATGATCATATTTAAATTGTTCAGCGCAGCCTTGGGGGTGAGTGATTTGGGAGGCTATGCGGTGAATCTGAACTCCTTCTACTAGGATTTCAACTTAAAATAAAGAGTGTTATGTTAGAGAGAGGAACTGCTGTGATTTGTACTCTAAAACAGGTAGCGGTCCCCGTTGAGAAGCATTAAGCGCAGGGATTGTTTTAATATATTTTCAAGTGTTGTTGTTAATCAAATACTTCTTTCGTACATTCTAGACCTATTCCAGAATGTTAAGTCCCCCCACCCCTCTAAATTATCACACACACTACTTTAGGTGGAAGAGAGGATAGTGATTACACTGAACATTTCAAAACCCTACTGATACCTGTCCAACTTTCTGCTGTTTTAATCAATTCACTCTAGTACTGTAAAAGTGGATTGCATTTACATTTTGTGCATGCAGTAGCAATCCTACAAGCCAAAGCACAACCTAAAATGGGATGAAATGGAAACAAAGCACCTTTCAACTATATGAAAAGGACATCTATTTTTCAGTTTGTGGTATTTTATCTAATTCATGATTATTTTTTGATTATTTAATATTCCACCTTAAACTTTGCACCCCAGTCACTGAGGAAAGCCAGGCAAGTTGACAGTGGAGGACACAATTGAAGAGATGCCAAACTGTGTGTGAATTCCAGGCACCAGTGACAAAGTGCTGTCTAATGTCTTTACACCTCTGGCTGAAGAGCAAAAATGTTTATAGTCTTACAGGGTTTTAAAGCTACGTCATGTTTGGCTGAAGGAAGCAAATATAAATCATCTCCCTGGTTTCTCATGTGTAAAGACAAAAGTGGATGGTGGAGGAGGCTGAGGGTAGGGGGCAGGGGGCGGACAGGGGGCACTAGTCAAAATCATTTTCCCCCCTTTTCATTTATTGATGCCTTTTTCACAGTTTAGTGGAAGCGTGCACTTGTGCACTGACAACATTTTGTACGCGAGCCATAAAATCTAATAACATTTATGCAGCTGGGTATGTCTGGCGGAGGTCCTTTAAGAAGCTGATTTTTGGCACTGTGCCTTTCAAGGCCTGTTTCTGTGTGTGTGTGGGTGAGGAGAGAAGGGGAAAAGCTGTTCTCCTATAGAAAAGAGGGGGAAAAAAAGAAAAAAAAGAAATTCAAAGCATACAGTGCCCATGCTTGCCTTGTCCAAGTTGGCACATTCGTTGTGCACAATTAGCTGTTAAGACGTTAATCAAATGTGCCACAGTATTGTAAGGGAAAGAAGACACACTTGCCAGCTGGTGACAGCAGTGCTTGTATGAGCAGGCCAAGAATGAAGTTTATTTAAACGTATAACTCATCGCAAATCTTATTTCTCCGGAGGTCTGGGAAGGTATTGTCTGGCTCTTCCGAAAAAAATTGCTTCAGAGAACATTTGGCAGTGGTCAAGAATAAGTTAAGAGGCGTGTGGAGGAGAGGAATGAAAAGAATCAGATCTCCCCTCCAGAGAAGTGTCATCACGTCCATGTTAATTCTGTCTGAGGTTCACAAGTCCACGGCAGCTGGTTTAGGACTGTTTTATATACACACATGTATAGTGCATTTTTAGGATGTGCGTTGATTATGGACTACATCATAGGTTGAAATTACCTGTGTCAGTCTACTGTGGATTAATAGCAGACGAGGTCATGATCAAGTGGTATTTATAATTATAGAATAAATTGGGAGGGGACATTTAAACAAATAGAGATGCAGAGAACAAAAGAAGAAGTGCGAAATCTGGCCCTGGGGTGTATTTATTACTTTTCAACCCCATTTTGTGACACAGACCACAAAGAAATGCCTTTAAATGGGCCTTTCAGTATCACAAAATGGGCCTAATCTGAATATGACCATGACAGGACCCATGTAGGTATAAAAATAAGAAAGAGAGGGAAATCAGACGGTCTCAATATTGCATTTGAGCTGCACAGGTAGAACAGGTGATACAAGGAGCACCTCTGGGGGGTTTAAACACTTGCCACGTAAGAAACGAATGTCCCCAAAACAGATGGCCAGACTGCCCTAGATTGTTCTGTCATTTCGCATTTGCCTCCACGAGGACCGGGCCCCTCCTCTCCGAGCTCGGGGACTGAATCGTGATGAGCGCATCTCGCATGAGCCCTGACGCTTCCTATTAAACTATAAAGACATTTGGTTTATTAATCATGTAGCCTGACCTTTACACTCCCAGACAAATAACCAAATGGGAGGCTCGCCCATCCTGCTGCGCTGCGCTCCGCTGATTTCTCCAGCAGTGACATCGCAGCGATTCTGGAAGCTTCCAGACCATGTATTTGCAGGAGCCATTATAGGAACTGCAGTGAGGATCTTGGGGCTATCCTGAAGAGTTCATGAGTAAACCTTGACTGAAGGTCTTGTTCCGAATTGTGGCTTGTGTAATTCCTGTTGCTTATCGCCTATTTCAGGGTGGGGAATGGGATTGTGGTAGGGTGGTGTTAAGAGTCAGATCGTAAAGATATTGATCTTGAACAAGTGGTAATTAGATAAGCCCAATGCCCATCTCAGGTGCGATATCCTGTTACCAATGCTTATCCAGTTAATGTGGTGGGAGCATAAATCCATTTAAAAAAAGAGAGAGAAAAAAAATCCTTAAATATTAATAATACAATATTAAATAATGTCTGTGTTTGCACTTGGATGGCTTCCAGACATGTTTAGTTTAATTTCTGGAGGGCTTTTAGAACTGTTTATCTTCTGCATTGAGATTTGTATCTTTATCTGCCCTACCTTCTCCGTGGTTCCCCGTATTAAAGAGGATGCAGTCCTTTAGCAGAACGAAGCCTCTTTGGTCCGGGTGTATTCAAGGTCATAGCTTGAGCAGGTGTGTGATTTCAGAGCCCCTGAAATTAGATTGTTCTGCTTGTCATTTGAATCTGGTGCGAGTCGAGTGAGAAGCGTTGTTGTGGGCCTCCGTTTCATGATAAGGGGCAAATGCTGTTGGCTGGTGGTTGTCCCTGTTATTGTTTATGAGGGAGATCTTCTGCAGTTCTTTCTCAGCGAAAATGTGCGTGAGTGAGGCTACAGGGCCTAGAACATCAATCAGAAGAGAATGGCTATAAGCTGAAGAAAGAAGAAATTCCTATTCTTAGCTGAAGTCAAATAGAACCAGAGCTGTTTTCTTGCGTGGTCGTGTTTTTTCAAATAGTTTTATCATAAAAGATTTATGAAGATTTAAGAAGAATGAAATGGTTCTGATGAAAAGGAAAAGCAATTTTAACATGCTGCCAAGTGCAAAAGCTTGAGCCCACATTTAAAAGATTACAGTTTTGTACACCACAAAGAATTAAAATGTGCTTATGTATATGCATGTGTGAATATATTATATATATATATATATATATATATATATATATATATACACACACACAAACACTGCAAATGATTTAGAATTCACATGGATGTTTTATATATGCAGTTTTAAATATAATATTTTTGTAGGGTTTTGCATGCAATATCCGACCATGCATTAAATAATGAGTGTATGGTTTCAGAACCTTTCATTTAAAAATGTTGTTTCACCCCAAGCCAAGACAAATCTGACTGGCTCCTGTGCAAGATTGTGCAGCAGAGAAGTTTGAAAGCGCTTATCTGGTATCTGTGCAGGAGTTACTAGTGCACGATAGCAATCCTTATCTTATCTCTCTCTGTTCGTTAATGTCAGGGCTTAAGGGTTGTTCTCAGCCTGCAATGGAACTCGCAGAGTGGATTGTTTGCAGATTAGTCAACACAGGCCTCTGTAAACTATGCTTTCTTTGTCAGGCCCAAGTTCCTGAGTAGACATGTAACCATGCAGACTAGCACTGTTAACTTCTGGTAAATAACGGTGACTCAAGCAGCCAGGCTAGCCCAGCCACAATGTTCACAGAAAATGAAAACAACACGCCCTAAACCCCAGTCAGGAATCAGTACCGATTCAACCTTTCAAGGAATGTTAAATCTTGGTTAGGGGTTGTTTTATGTGTCTGAAATACAAAGGCTCCAATTTGGATAATTGTTTTTACAAATATTAATACTTTCATTATTATTATTATTTATATGTGTTGCTTTTATATTTCAATTTAAGTTGACAGTTCTTGTTTTTATTTGTTTTTTTATTCCGGCCATAATGAAAGCTGTCACCTAAAGAGAGCTTGGTTTTGACCACCAATTTTATTTGGCTACAGCTGAATTAAATGGCCTGTTAACATTTTCAAGCCGTGTCATGACACAACATCCTCATGCCGGCTAATAAGCACCTCTACAATTACTGGGGCCCGTGGCTTGAAAACAGGGCCTCCATTAAAAGCATGAATAATGCATCAAGCATGATGCCTATAGCTCGAGATATGAGGGACTACTGAGAGAGTGCTATCATTTAGAAGGAATTACGTTTTATGTTTCAGAGAAAGGCCTGAAATGACTATGTACCAACAGCTAACACGGAGGAAATAAATCAATTCTACAACAAAGGCTGACAATCGAGCAAATGGCACCTCAGTGTCTCCTGCAGCGGTGAAGAAATATGACAGTAAATGTTACAGCCGCGTAAACAGGACTTTTGAGGCAGTCAACACGGTCCTTTGTAGTGCTTGTTGTTGTTGTTGTTTTTTTATATTTTCCAGTCAACAACCATAGATGAGAAGCAATAGATTGAAAACCACAGCAATATAAATAGATGTGTGTGTTAATGTACATCAACTTCCCTTAATTATCAAAACAAAAGCACTTTTTTTACAGTCTGTGAGCACTATGCATTTGGTATGTGTCTCAGAAGCATGTGGACCCAAACAAAGGGTTTGTGTTCATTTTAAAAAAGGCATATGAAAGTGCCTTTAAAGGAACTCAGCCTTAAACAGTTGGTTATCTAGCCCTGCTCTTGCCTACCCTGTTCTTCTTTCAGTGTTTGACTGTGGTGTTGATGGCAAGCTATTTAACACATCAAAACAACAAGCAGCACTATCAAGCAGGTCCTCACTGGAGCCCATCCTGTGCCACGGAGAATGCGTCTTATCTCTCATCTCCTTGTTTATTTAGTTGGGGAGAACATGCGCACATTCTCCAGGCTCATACCGCACTGTAGGTTAGCGTCACAATGACAGATAGATTGCATCGGAGGGGAAAAGAATCTGTTTAACGCTGATTGTGCTGGAGGGGACCCAGACGGGCCTGGAGGCAGCAGTCATGTGGAAAAGGAGATTGTAGCTGCACAAGAAACCTGTGATTGACATTGAAACTGAACCATCTGAACTCATCTTTATGCACGTACCGTTGCTTTGGTGTACAATGTATAGTTCTAACACACTTTCCTGGAAAGTTGGCAAAATAAGCACATTGTCTCACTAAGACCTGTAGCTCCGAGACATGTGTGACGAATAACATGCTTGCACACCAGCTACACTGTCCCAGAACCTGTCGAGTTTCTTGCCCGTGCTTGAACAGTGACAGCCAACAGGTAAGACATTGGCAACCTATGCTGGCAGCGTCCCTCTGCAGTGCTTGTAGAGAGAGGAATGTGAACATGGAGTCCTCTGTGCTCGGGCACAAAACCACCACCACTAATTGCAACCTGGGCCTTTGCCTTTCATCTGTACTTCCCTTTCATTAGCACGAAATAAAAATGTCAATTAAAATAAGCATGCAGACAAGGAGGGGGGGAGCATAGTGGTACATGTGTTTGTCATCTGCAAAGAGCGTTTCTAGAGAAATGAGGGAGAGTTAACAGGGTGGGGTGGGTGAAGACTGGAGGAAGCAGATAACACAAATGTAGAAGGTAAAATGGTCATGCAACTGTGGAGAAGGTATTGCTCAAGCCCAGCTGTTTACTACAAGTTCTCAAATTGTCCTCAAGGCCAGGGTGAGGTACTGGGGTTTAGGGGTGAAGGCACTATGAAAGGCAGTGCAGTTTTTTTTATTTCTTTTTTGTTACTTTTTTGACTTACCATCCAGGAATGTTTTCTTTTTTAAATACACATTAAAGGCCATAAGGTACTTGAGGACAACACATATCTCTGTATAATTATGATTATTATTATTATTATTATTAAGGAAATAGTACTGCAGGCCAAACTAAATTATACTCCTCCTGTTCCAAGCCACAATCTTCTTTCTTCCTGTGAACGAGTTTTAAATTAGAAGTTTAAATGTAGCATAATTACATATCTGAGGATATTATGAAATCCAATATTACAATGCATGTCATTTTATTTGCGTGTAATCTTTTGCACCCAGGCTTACAGGCATTTTCAAAGGGCACGCTCAAGGCTTTAAATGTTAAAACATTTAAAAATGAAATGGCTCTCGGCTCTGTTGTCTTTGATTTGCAGTGCGAGATCTGATAGTAAGGAGAGGCCCAGGGGATTTGCAGCTTGTGATCTCTTAGGGTCTTTGTAATGAGTGAATTTGGCAGAAATAGTAGAGAGAGATGCGTCTTTTGCACGTGTGTAATTTTAATTAGGGTGGGAAACGTACGTGAACTAAACTGAAAACATCCATGTGCCACTGTGCTCTTTTTAAAACCTTGCATTGTTTTATTATATTCGTTTTTATTATTATTTTGAGTCCCTAAGGGTCCACTGGGCAACGGAGAGAATCTGTAGTGGAACAAGTGCTACCCCTAGTGGCGCTTTCTTGGCAGTGCAGGGACGACAACACCTCGGGCAGCTTCTGCGTTCCTGCAGATAAGTTAACCTTGTGATAAAATGCTAATGCATGATGAATGTTGTGTTAATTAGACATGGCCTTTCACAATTAACTAAGAGGACATCCAGAAGCAATTAACCGAACTCAGGAAAGATCATTTAGGAAAGCAGAAAGGGAGCTTATCACACTTCCACGGGGGTCCCATTTGACAACATTAATGTTCATTTCTCAATTTATTTATTTAATTACTCGTTTGATGTTGGATGGAGCGCACACAATATAATCCAAGATCATTTTTCCAGTTAAGCGTTGACTGACGGCGGAGAGGACGTTTAAAGCAAAGGATGGCGTGTTTATCTTTTTATCCCCCTGTAGGATTTCCACATTATATAATGCTACCAGTTTAAAGGGAAGAGTCTTAACATAGAGGACGCACACTACAGGATGTATGTGTATGTGTGTGTACATTGTTTTTAATGATATGATAACACAGTTAAATTGGCACACCATGAACTGACTGCATGCTCACAGGGGTTTTTCATTCTCCCAGTTAAAGGGTTACTTTTTAGAGAGACAGCTAACAATGAGAAATGAGTGCATTAGTGTTAAGAGGCCCCTGCACTCATCAGCTTCCACTTTAACCATTAATAATGCACTGCAGAGTAAACGGGGGAATTGCAGAGATTAGTCCTGCATTAAGGAGTCATTTGCAATTTCTATTAAAGCAGCAGTTTGGTATTTCTCTAATCAGACAGATTAGTGTGGTTGTAATTGAAGTTTATAAAATCTTAAATGATACAGGGAAGGTTACCTCAAGTTACTATTTCACATGGTGCCAAACACTGCAGAAGTTCTCTGTTTTAAGCGGAGCGGCACACTTTGGAAGTAGGTAAGTCTAGCCCCTGAGGTAAACAAAATGAGCTGTGGGGGGCGGCAGGGACAGAGACAGATAGTAGTAACCGAAGTATCAATTTAAATGCGTTTCTCTGGCAGTGTACTAGCTTCAGCACTCAATCAGACTATGCTGACCACATTTACTGGGGCCATGGGCTGAAGAAAGAGCCAGTTTATAAATCATTGACATGCCAAAAGACACACACACACACACACACACACACATGATTTTAATGCATATAACCTCCTGCTGTGAGAATGCATCTGCCTACTGAAGCAAAGTAGATAATACCAATCAAAACATTAAGTGATGAAGATAAACAATACATAGATTTACTTCAGGCAAGCCCCAAACTGGTTTCAGTCACATGACACTACTTCCAACCAGCACTGTCCTGGTGTCAAATATTTCAACATTTGCATTCTTTGCTGCATTCACAGCATTTATTTAACTTGCAGATAAAGTAAGAATAAACAGAGTTCTCTGAATGAAAGATTTATCCTGCAGAAGGGAAAAAAAAAATCTCTTCTCTTGGGGGTATTTACTGTGAAACATGCATAATGTACATTTTGAGCATATTCCATAAGGATCTCTCCATAGCTTTTACTGGAGTATTCCTAATGAATAAACCACAAAGGTATTTGTTTGAATTTAAAGAGATTGTAACAAGACATTCCCATGGCATACAATTAGCTGTCCTCTTCCCCCTTACCCACACTACAACTGTACCGGTTTTGTCAATGGTCCCCTGAGCGGCATTCTGGGTATTTATTTATTGATCATATGCGGCTGATTGATAAGCAAGTCATTTCTAGATAGTCATCTCTCATGATCAGTGCTGAGCCATGTCAATGGAGGCAAAAGGAATAGGTCTTTGATCCGGGAGAAAAAAAAATCTCATACTGTAATGTAGGAACAGGGCAAATGTGGTGTAACAGTTTTACAGCAGAATTACCAGTGTTCACACACAAACAAAAGAAGCTCATTCTGAGCACAACACACACAAGATTTGAGTTTTTCTGCTCATTAAAACTATAATGAGAAGTCATCGTGTTAATTAGCCTACATAGGTATCCTTTTTTTCCCCACTCTGAAATTCAATGGAGATTTCCCCAGTAATCTGCTCGGGACTAATACTGCTGGCATAAACAGCAGGTCTGCAGTGCTACCGAGCTCCCTCTCCCACCTGGTAAGTGTCATTTAAACATCCAAAGTGATGACATCAAGCTCTCGCAGTGGATTGCCAAGCAAGTACAAACAGACAAGGAGTGAGATTAAACAGTCTGTCACTCTCTTATCTGGCCCAGGCACAGACGGAGCTGCAGTGACCTCAAGCCCCCTCAGGGACCCTCCATCCAATTTAAAAGCCAATGCAGTGAGCTGACGCCCAGTGGGCTGACGAGAATTGCCCTTGTCAGCGGAGAAATAGCTTCCCTGAGCCTCACGCTTGACGTATGCGTCTGCACTACCTGATCTACTGGATTTGTGTAGAAGTCTGGCCCGTGTCTACGCTGTGTGTGGAGGAATGCAAGAATGAAGAGCAAGCGCTTTCTTTCTCTTCCAAGAGATTTACAGAAACACTCCCTCTGTACCGCGTGGATTTTTCTAACAAGCTACTTCTCCCAAGTGAAAATTAGCAGTGGCTATCCCTAATCCGCCACCAACGTCCTCTTCTTGCGGCAGACGCGCGAGTCAACCGTTCTGATCTTACCCCATCTCAGTCTTTGACTTTTGGGCTCAGATCTAGTGTGTAACCTTTTCTGGTCATAATCTCTGGTGCTTAATCACCTTTGGAGTCCTGCATGCTGTTTTAGCTCAATTCTCAACAGCCAAGGCAGGCAAAGAAAAAACAAACACACACATAGCTCCCAATCATCAAACGCTGTACTACCACAGGCACAATGGCACAAACCCTGAGTGCGATATTGATCATTTTGGGTTAGATGATTGCAAAGTCATGCACCATGACCTCCACCCAACCATCCACCCAGAGCAACGGCACTGCTGAAGATTGGCGCAAATGATTTCCCTCTGTTTACACTTATATGAATATAAGAATATAAGAATATATGATCAGTAAATGTGTTGATGAAATCGCTCAAGCCACAGTCAAGCCCTGCTGTGGAGAGTGGAGGTAAACGGGTCTAACTGTGATTTGGTTTCTTCCACCCATTGACAGTTTCCAAATAATCATTTTTTCTTGGTCATTTTTGTATTTATTTAATGACTGTCTGGTCCCCAAGGCATTGTTTTCCCATTCTTGTGGCAAATGTTGATTTATTTCACTGTGTTTTGTGTTCAAACCAAACGGGCACTGTTGCATTTTAAATGTATATGTCCACAAGGAAATTGGCATTTGCTGCATTGACATTTACTGTTGTGGCCTCCTTGGAGCGGTTTATAGAAGGGAAATGTTGCAGATATCCATTAAAAGACAAACAAAACTGATTTTTTTTTCCTCTATTGACAAGGCAGAAAAATCAATAAAAATATAAAATACGCCGCTTTTTAATTCCAATTTAACAACACCATGTTTACCTTTCATCTAGTTTGCGTGGCTTTTATTTTTCATATTACAGAGGGACATCCATCAAGGTAATGTGCCCTTTAGCAACTCTAGTTTGTGCATAGTTTATATTCGCCACTTACAAGCCATGTTAGCACTTTTTTAATTCATATTTTGAAGTGTATTTTCCCTCACCTTATCTTGAAGTCAATCCTTCGTGTGTAACCCCCTGTCAGGTGGTACATGCCCTCACCAAACATGGCCTCCTCCACACCGGCTTCATTCCCCCACTCCACACGCCCCGCCCCTCCCCGATCAGCTGATGTCTGTAAATACCTTTGGTTGCCAGGAAGTGCGCGAATATCTCCCGAAGCTGCAAAAGAGGGGACTTTTGTCAAGAATACATCAAAGGAGAAACAAAGATGCGGCTGAGTTTCGTGTAGCATCACCCTCCTCGCCCGGCTGCCTGCTACGACGGCCCTCATCTATCGAAGTTAAAATATCTGGGCGTTAGTTTCGGTAGCCAGTTCTCGCAGACAGACCCTCGATAATTGGGAAGCGGCCTGGAAAAGAAACCAACAAAAAAAAAATAGCATGTAAACTCCAGCATCGTTTTGCATATATTGTGTACTTGATGTGCTCGTAGTTGCGATTGTGTGCGCATCGGAGGGACAGCCCTGTCACCGGACTGTGCTCATTCAGGGAAAAAGAGGGGAAAAGAAAGTACAATCCGACTTCAACATGACCCGTTGATTTGTTGTTGTTGTTGAGTTTGAATAACTAGTTTCACCCCGGCCATAGCGGTGCCTCCTGGTTCAGCCCTTTCCTCCCGGGTGTCTTGTGCTAAGGATGCTCAGGGCAGCGCTTTAAAGGCTGGGGGTCTGAACTGGTGTGTGCATTGTGTTGCCGCAAGTGTGATGGAGAACAGGGAGCGCAGTCAGCCGTGGGGGAAGCTGGTCAAAGTGGACTCGGGTTCACACTCCGAAATACTGCTGGTCAACAGAGAGTGCACCATCGGCAGGAAGAAGGGTGAGTGCATTTTCTCATCAGCTACCCACCCTTGCAACGCGTACGACCCCTTCCCAGATCAAATGCACCAGTCAGAGGGTAGAGAGAGAGTCTGCGGACCTGTTGTGCGTGGACGCAATTGTGCTTCCCGGTTACATCCTGCATCCACATCGACGCGCTTCTCCATTAGTGGGATCTATCGTTCTTTTCTTTCTTTCTTTCTTTCCACTTCACTTCCTGTAAAATCTGTTTCAGTGAAGGAAAATAACTTGACAGATTGTAGTGGGTGAACAATTGATAGACTCCCATCTTTTAAAGTCTAATCAAGAAATAATCAAATCAGCATATTGGACCAGGGGATACATTTGAGAAAAATAATTGTATCCATTTTTTATTTTTTGACGACTGAAGCTGTTGTGTGGATTGTTAAGATGCTTAAAACATGTTCTAAATGTAAATTGGCATTGTGAAATTATGTAATTTCTATTAAAGCAGTTATCAAAACTATATATATATATATATATATATATATATATATAATTTTTGTTTTACTCATCTTCCACTAAAAGCAACATGTATTGCAATACCAGCAAAGAACATTGAGCTGTCTGTGTTGTTGTGAACAGCACATGGTATGCATGGATAATTATATTTTGTAGTGTTTTTTGATTTGCTACATCCCCCCCAAAAAATCAACAAACCTAAATAACAAACCCTACTTTTTCATATGTATGCTCATAATGTATGTTGCATTTATATTTGTTTGTGTGTGTGTGTGTGTGTGTGTGTATATATAACAATAGAAATGATAATTTAGCACATGCATATTTCTGTTCACAGGAATTTCCCAAGGTTTACAATTGCTGTCTTCAGCTCTGTAAACTTTAGGCACCCACCCATTATTAACAAAGGGGGTCTATGGCGAACATGTGTGCAGAATATTAAGTAGTTTTTTTGTTTTGTTTTGTTCAAGGACAGGGAGAAAGCCACAAAGGTTGTATCTTTGAGCTTCTGTCTTCGTCCAGCCTATTATGTAGCATTTCATTAGTCTGGGTTTCAATTCAGAGCCGCTTAAGGGTAAATTAAGATGCAATACTTCACAAATGCCCTGAATTTTAAAGGGAAAATCAGTCCAGGTTTTCCAGTTTCTCCTCCTAACCTGAGTAGACGTGGTCTAATTGTGAAATTAAATGGTAGTGACATGGTAGTGGCTTAAACGCCTGCTTCCTGTTGGTTTGCAGGAGTTTATTTGGCACAGTAAGTTTTGTAATTAAGATGACAATCTTTTAATATCTTTTAAAATGTGCAATCTACACAAGATATTTTTCAGTCCACTTTTCCTGGTTTTTAGGTTTATTTAGTCTGAATGTAGGTCTTTTAAAAAAAAAAAAAAAAAAAAAAAAAGCATAAACAAAATAACTTAATAGGTTTGATTTTTCAAATGTATAGTATGGAAAACAATCGCACAAAGTGCTCACATGGGGTGTTACTGAAGGGGCTGGAGAGCTGCAGTATTTGCCCTTGCTGAAGGATAATTTAGTATTTGAAATGTAATGAGGCAGCACAGCGTGTCTAACATAGTTATTTTAAATTACAGCTAATACCCACTAATCTAACTTTAATTAAACAGTGTGTTAATTTAGATGCAGCAGTTTCATCTCTGGCACTTGTCAATGCTTTCCCCCCACCTCCATATTAAATTTGTTATACTAAGTGTATTGATTTGGATTTACATTGCCTGAAGTCCTGAAGATTAAAAGTTTTAAGACTTTGATTTTTGTTTTGTTTTTTTCCCCTCAGAATATTTTTTCTTTTCCTTTCTTTTTCATTTCCTTTGTTGTTTTTTTTAAGGATCTTAAGGGGGTGAATGGGAAATACCCACGTGTCTGTATCTTTCTTGAGTATGAATAAATCAGTATATCCCCGTAGAGGGGCTTTAATGAAATCAGCTAATTGTTTTTCCACAGTGGTAATTCATCAGCAGTTCTTGTCACTTTGCAGGCTGTGATCTTTCCTTTCCTGCAAACAAACTGGTCTCAAGTGATCACTGCAAAATTGTTCAGGATGAAATCTCAGGGGAAGTCTGGCTGGAGGACATGAGGTATGTTTGTGTGTTTAGGTGCTTCTTTTGTTGTCGTTTGCAGATTTGTGGAAATCTGTCTTTCTTTCTCTAGATTTATATTTCTAGATCTACACACACTTTTTAGTCAAACCATGTTTTGATGAGCCTAACTTGCAAAGAATTGTTCAAAATAATTGCTGTACTTTGCATTTTGAGGTAGTAATTAGTAGGTAGGAATTACGTGTAAAGTTGAAAAATAGGGTGGTTATTTTTTACATATTCTTAGACGTTATCTGATAAAAATGACTTCCTTGCCTTTGCTTTTTATTTTTAAGCTTACAGTAAGTTTCTCAATTTGGAAACCCTTTGTGATGTCCAGCTAGTATAGTCTTTATAAAGTGTCTGAAGGGCCATGCATGTGAAGTTCTGGCACTTTTTCCCAATGTGATTTGTGTCGGTGAAAGCACCAACTCCATTCAGTACTTGTTTACTTGCTAAAAGTTTAAATTGGGATTTGGGTGTTTGAGAAATATTATGATTTCTATTTGGTCTTTACTTAAAGGCGCATGGGAGTGTAGTCCTCCTGTATTAATTAAAGAAGCAAATCACTATGTGTTCTAGTGAGGCGGAGGGGGCGTCTTTATATCTGCTATATTAATGTTCAATTATATCGGTTATATTAATGTTCATTTTATTATAGTTCCACACATTAAAAATAAGTTCTGCAATGTAAGTTGTTTCATTTTTTTTTTTTTTTTGCCAGCAGTCTGTTTGTATGGTGAATTATTTGAAACCATGCCAGCCAACTTAATTGAAATTGTAAACTAACTAGCTTTTGGATAATGAAGCTGCTGGCAGCACAGGGGAATCAAAGAGGCCAGTGTGTTACAAACTGCTGAATCGTCAAGATACAGTGCTTCAGGCTGCTTCTCTGTTCCCCCCAAAAAAACCTCTCGGTGCGCACTGTAATAACTCATTGTCTGCTCTTGCATTAACTACTTCTAAACGGAGACAAAGGGGAAATCTGCAGAACGCAGGTGATATTTCCTTTGTGGAATGTGTGTAATTTAATATTCATAGCTAATTAACCTCAAGGAAAACAATTCGGATCGTATTTTAAACAACTGTGCAAAACTTGACACTTAAGCACTGGTTAATGCTCGTGGATTGCTGTGATCTCGCACTAATTTAACACATCTGGAGAGATGTATTCCCTGTTTAATACTCCCTCGATGAATTGCTGATATTGTTTTTAATGACACAGTAATCAGGGATAACAACAAAAATCTGAATCAGCAGTACAACACTTGTGTGTGTGTGTGTGTGTTTATAATTGTATATTTACCAAGCCTGATTTTTTTTTTTTTTGTTCCTGTGGAAAAGCAATAAAGTGAAAGCAAAACTGAATGAATGCAGAAAGACATTAGCCATTTATTTGGGGGTTGAGGTTTCATTCAGTTTAACTGCATGAGAAAAACTGAACCATGTTATAAACCACAAATCCGAGTTTGGCCAAGACATTCCCAGTCCGTACAAAGTGACAGCTAAGTACCATACTTTGTGTGGACTGTCTTGGCCAAACTCGGATTTGTGGTTTAAAATGTGGTTCCATTTTGCCTAATGTGTTTCTCCCAGTTTTGTTTCCACTTGATTGGCATGAGTGATAATATGGATACTGAAACAGATCAGATTTCCTCATGGTTTATTTTCGGTTTGCCTTCCATCAGCACCAATGGGACCGTGATCAATATGTCAAAGCTGGTGAAGAGACAGATGTACCCGCTACAGAATGGAGATGTGATCTACTTTGTCTACCGGAAGAATGAGCCAGAGCAGAGTTAGTATCATGTTTATGGCTAATGAATTATGTATTTTTCTTGTTCTTTGTTAGTTTGGTACTATAGACAACAACATTATAGTATTAGAAATGGATATCTAATAATAAAATAAGTATGGGTGTACACTCATAAAAAATACCATAAATTAATATGCTACAGTTTGCATACATTGCAATATAATGGCAAAACTCTGCATGTCTCATTATTTCCATCCCTGATGACTGATTCTTTGTTTGCAGATGTTGCTTACGTGTTTCAGTCTATTGTCACTGAACAGCCACATATCCGGGACGCCTCTGGTGAGAAACCCATATAATACGTCTGTAAAAAGATACTTGGCCTTTTTTTCTGCTGTAATTGTCCCATATAAACAATAAAGGAGTAAAATGTCCAAGATGTGTTGAACTAAACAAATGGAGCTTCCATGCCTGCATTGACAACTTCTTTGATGTGCAATACAGATACAGATACAGATGTCCCATCTTCTGAGAGCTTACAAGGTTCACTGGAGATTGCCAGTGTGGAGACTGTAGCTGTCCTCCCCACGCAGCCTCCCCTGCAAGCCCAGGAGGAGCCCCAGCCCTCCACCTCCACGTCTGATCCCTATAATGTGTCGGGTGCTTGTCCCGCAGGGGCGGCCCCCCCACAGCCCTCTGTTTCAGGTATGGGAGGGGAGGAGAGGAGAGTGCACAGACATTAACTTGGAACTTTTTCAAGATTCAGAAAATATGACAATGCTACATTCTGTTTGGGGACAAGTGACCTAGTGGTCTAAAACAATGTATAATGTAATATTCCTCCATTCAACCCTGAAATGTAGTTCATAAAGGTTCTGTGCATCTTTAAGTTGCTAGGCTAATTAATTGCCATATCTATATTAACTCAAGATTTGTATTAAGAAATATTAAAAAACGGAAAAACCAAAATTGGAAAATATTTTTATTTTTACATTTAATCATGTGTGTGTATATATATATATATTTTTTTTAAGTAAAAGTAAAGATATTAGGCATTCCTCCTGAACTATACATATGTTTACCAATCATTCTACAATTCTGTCCATAAATAAAGCCTATTCTTATTTTTTTTAAATAACTTAAATATTCTCATCTCACGTTTCACAAATTGTGGCACGCCTGTTCAGTGTCCTTCCTCACATGCTGCTCTTCTCAGGACCTGGGGGTGATCAGCTGATGAGCGCTGTGGATCCCGCTGTCGAGTCTCCGAACACAGGGGATCACGCCAAGACTGAAGTGGCACCAGCCGAGTCCCCCGTTGCCTCCGCACTGAAGGAGGCCAAAGAGGAGGAGCCAGAGAGAAAGAGAAGGAAAACAGGTGAACCCAGTCAGTCCCTTTCTGGTAGTTTATGATCTTCCCGTTGTTAGCTTACAGTTTCAACTGGATCTCCAGTAACGCCTCTTTAACATGGCTTTCTCTTTTCCCCCTTAAAGACCAGGAGGATCACTTTAGCGCAGCCAATCCTGAAGTCAGTGAAGTGGACGGCACCCCGAAGGTGACTGCGGACCCCTGTGTGGGAAAGGGTAAAACTGGGGAGCACAAAACGGACAAGATGGAAGAGTCCCTCACCTGCATCATCTGCCAGGATCTCCTGCACGACTGTGTGAGGTAAGATTTGTACGGCACAGTGCATTGAACAGACACTTCACATCCAGCATTGGGGCTGGCACAATTCACAGCTCTATAAGAATGGCATTTTAGACTGAAAAGGCATATATAAATATGGATATACAGTAGGCCGTTATTCCTGACTTAATGGAGACTGAGCATTAAAACCGCAATAAAAAGTATTTCATAATGTGCTTCAGTTCCAGTTTATGTTTGATACATCATGTCTGTAGAGGCTGCAAGAAAGTGTCAGACCGTAGTCAGACCGTAGTTTTGCATTTCTTGCCCAGCCTGCAGCCCTGCATGCACACGTTCTGCGCAGCCTGCTACTCGGGCTGGATGGAGCGCTCCTGTCTGTGCCCGACCTGCCGCTGTCCTGTGGAGCGCATCCGCAAGAACCACATCCTCAACAACCTGGTGGAGGCCTACCTGCTGCAGCACCCAGGTACTCGGCGCCAGAGGGAGGGGCGGCTGTACGCTCGATGACTATCATGGCTTTAGATGGTGTCAAATCAAATCCATCGGTTCCTGCAGAAGAAGTAGAGATGTCTTTATTATTTTTTCATTGCTTTCGGCATCTATAATTTTGTCAGCCCTCGCGTTCACTCCCCCTCGTGTTCCCTTCCAGAGAAGTGCCGCAGCGACGAGGACCTGAAGAGTATGGACAAGAGGAACAAGATCACTCAGGACATGCTGCAGCCAAAGATCGAGCGCACGTTTTCGGACGAAGAGGGCAGCTCCGATTTCCTCTTTGAACTTTCTGATGCCGACAGTGAATCATCTGACATCAGGTGAGCTCATCTCCGAATGCATCAGTTTGGTTGACTTCCCCTGCCTCCCATATCAGAGAGGTCCCATTCAGTTATTTCAGTTCAGTTAAGTGTCCAGGTTTGAGTACTTACCACTTCAGACTGTTTCCAAGATTTTTTCCTGCCCTCTGACTAATACGATGCTTGTGTTCAGCCAACCCTTCGTGGTGTGCAGACAGTGCCCAGGTTACAGGAAGGACCCTGTCCAGATCCCTGGGGTCTCAACACCGTCCCAAGAAGATGGGGGTGTCAAGCCATCAGGAGAAATGCCTTCCACCTCTGCTAATGTTCCTGCAGGTACAGTTCAAACTCGGGACACACACACACACCCACACACCAGTTTAACATGTACTTCATCTTTTAAGTGTCGTCTTTGCTTTTAAAATGTAAAGGGGGTTCGGGGCTTGGGTTGTGCGTTTCATGTGTGTCCTTACATCCGCACCTGCTCTTCACCAGGGAGGAGCGTGAAATGGGTTGAATGGAGTGAAAAATTAACTAATTAAGACCTGCAGGGGGAAGGAAAGCCTTGTGGCCTTTATGGACTGGATTCAAGGAGCGCTGCTTTGTAGTGCGCAAGCTTGAAAAAGATCTAGGTCACCTATTCGAAAATTAAAAATTTAAACCAGAATACTTATAGGTGTGAGTGGAAGGTACAAACCAATGAGAACCTGCACATGGTAATCGGTTTATTGTTGCTGCCTTCTGTGTTTCAGCCATCCAGGAGTATACCTGCATGCCACAGGGAAGCCATGTCATCTGCACCTGCTGCTTGCAGCCCATGCCGGATCGAAGAGCTGAGCTCAATGGCCAGCAGCAGTCCGTGCAGCAGTGTGAGTACTGGCGCTCCCAGCAGCTCTGTGGCAGCCTGGCATCCATCTTCACACTGTTGTTCTTTTAGAGGAGCGTCTGCCATTTTGTTTTTTCTTCAAGTGTCTTAAAATTCCCAGAATATGTTGATTGACTAAGTAAGACCAGTCTAAGGAATGTCTATCGTTAGTATGACTTATAGACCAAGTCTTTGTCTTAGTATAATTATGTTTATGCAACCCTGGTGATGATGTGCTTTGTTCTGCAGGTACGGTGTGTCAGCGGCCCTTCTGTCACATGTACTGGAGGTGTAATCGGGTGGGGTGCCTGGGCTGTCTAGCGCATTTCAGCGGTAGGTCTCTCAGCCAAGCTTATTTTCACATTTCAATCAAGAACATTTGTTGGTGGTGGTGGTATTGTATTTTTAAACTAAATTAAGTTAAATCTGCATTGGAACACAAATGTATCCAACTAGTGTCATTTGTATGTTTTTGCCATCAGATAGTTTTAATTGTCAGCTTTGGGGCTGTAAGGAACGTATTTATTTTCATTCCCTCACCATGCATCTTTTCATCTTCTTAGACCTCAACCTCACTGAAAAATGCTTAGACGGAGCCCTCAACAGCAATAACTATGAGTCTGACATCCTTAAGGTATACCTTCTGTCTTGTCCTGTTTTGCCTTTCTTGTTTTCCGTGCTTATTTAAAAAGCTCCCTAGTTGAGCAGAGATTTGATTTAGATTGATTTAGTTAAATGCTTCAGAAGAAAGGACAGATTTGATTGTTAAAATCAAACCGAATTACTTCCTCCAAAAAAGTTCTCATTTCCCTCTTCTAGAATTACTTGGCTTCCAGAGGGATGTCATGGAAGGATATGCTACAAGAAAGCCTTCAGGCGCTACAGCAGGGATCGTTTTATTTGTCAGGTGAGTAGAGACGAAATTATTATGCGCATTGAACTGCTTTACAACCAAATGTGTTGCCTCCCCGGAGCAGTTTGTACAAGAGAACCTCTGATACAGATCTATTGACAGTTTCCACCTATTTATAGCTGGGGACTATTTTGCTACTTAATATGTTGTGAATATTCAGACCACGTGAAGACCAAAAGTAGAGGCAGTGTGTTACAGTATCGCAAAAAAAATAATATAAGCTCTTAAATACCTCTGTTTGAATCAGTTATTGGCTTTGTGTCCTTCCTCACATGCTTACAGAAAGTGTATATTTGCAAGCAACAGCTGAGTAAATATTTAGACTTGAAATCCATCTATACAAGAGCATTTCTAAGCACCACTTTTTCAACAGTGCATATTATAAATGGCAGTAATACAATGAATTGGGGGACTAACATCCTCCTTTCTTCACAGACTATCATATCACAGGCAGCGCTGTTGTGTGTTACTGCTGTGGATTGCGGGCGTTTAAGGAGCTGGCCTATCAGTACAGACAAAACATTCCTGCTGCAGAGCTGCCAGGTGTGTCTGTTCGAACACCCTCTGACTGTGTGCCATTGCCGGTGTCGACCGTTTATTCAATATACTTTTTGAGATGGAATTGGCTTTCTGGATTAAATGCATTTCACATTCTAAATGCCTGGAATGACATTTATTGAATGGCTGTGATGAAAACTGCAAGAAAAAAAACTAACTGTGAAAGATACAAAATTAAATGTTCCCGTGTCTTCTCATTCCAGCTGCTGTGACATCCCGACCTGACTGTTACTGGGGACGCAACTGTCGTACTCAAGTGAAAGCGCACCATGCAGTGTAATTTACATATCATTTATTCAAATTAATTCTTTAAACATATTTTTTTCTGATTTAATATTCCATTATATAGTTATTGGATTTTTTAAATATGTATAACTTTAAAATTGCATACGTAGACCAACATTTTCGTCTGATTAAAAATTCATGATTGAAGTTAAATTTTAAAAATGTTTTCAAATGAATGTTACAGCAGTGAAATATTTAGGTTCAATGCAGGCTTTCTGCTTTTGACGTGCTGTTCACTGTATGCAACAGTAGAGGGGGCTAACGCTCTGTCTCGCTCACATAAGAGAAGCTTTGTCGACCCATTTTTAAAAGCCCAGTGAAACCACCATGAGGACAGCTCTTCACTTGAAGGGTCTATGCAATCTTTACTCTAGCCACCACTTATTTTACATCTGCAAGTGGCTTACAGTGATGCAATGCTAGCTGTGATCCCTTAAAACACCTTCAAAATGAATGCTAATTATCCAATCTTCACCCTTTAGGAAATTCAACCACATCTGTGAGCAGACCCGCTTTAAGAACTGAGGAGCCGGTGGGATATTCTGTGTGACGTATTTAAGGAATCTTCTCCACAGGGTGCAAGCGGATGTTCAAGAGTGTGTTTCCAAGTTTACCTTGTCTTTTGAAGCAAAAGTGTAATTTGCAGTTTTGCAAAAAAAGAAAAAAGTTTGACCTCTTCCAGGGCAAACTGACAAGTCGTTGGTAAATAAGTAAAATGGCTAAATGTGATCGACTCACTGGCTTATATGTATTTGACATTAAATTACCCATATTTTGCTATATAAATTCCAGCGTTGGAAAATATCCTCTATGGTTATGAATTAAGTAAATGGTTTTTGAGTGGTAATCCTTATCTTATGGAATAAGTAGGATGCCACCACAGAAATGCAGCACAACTGTCCCACCATGACCTTCATGCAATTCTTTGTACCAGATATTGCACTTATTCTGTGAACCTTTGTAACCAAGGTGTCACTTACACTTGAACATCAATAGGATCAAAAGGATTTTATCTTTCTCCCCTAAATTTCAACTCAGTCTATGATTAAATTACAGTTATATCTGTGGGACCACAGTGGGTGTGGAGAAGATGTTTGCATTTGTACCTCGCTATTCGATAGTAGAAGCAGAACAGCCTGGCGAGTCTTTGTTTGATTTTGATATTATGATATCTGTGCCTGAAAGTTTCTCGATCGCAATGTCAAAGTGTGGATCCTTCTGCTAGTTTTATTAGTATGTGGTAGTAGAAGATTGCCAAGCATTTGTATTGCATATATATGATTTTTCCCTTTTCTTAGTACTGTGTTAAAGCCATGGAATATAGCAATTACCATAACTCATATTTTATTATGTTTATTCTTCTGTATTTCGCCCCCGTCATTTAATGGTTCTTCCCACCCGAAGCACATATTGCCGGTACCTCTTTAATCACTATTTGTGGCAGTATACTTCCTTTTGATTTTAGGATTATGTATGAATATATATATATTTATATATATATATAACTTCAGAAAGCTCCTATGCATTATTACTACCTGAGCTTTTTCCGCATATATTCTAATTATAAGAATTTCTACTAAGACGCTTGGATACTTGGATGCGTCTGATTTTTAGTGTGCTTAACTGCTCTTGGGGAAGGAAACTGAATCTGTATTTATTTCTGGAGAGAGAGATCAGTTTTCTGCCTTTTTTGTTTTATAGATGCGTCTTTTGATAGTTGCAAGAAGGCAGGGAGCCGTTTAGAAATGTATTATTGGCGGGCATTCCTGAGAGATTGGGTGTGATAATTGTGTACATTTATGCTGCCTGAACTACTGGGGAGGTGAATCATTTGTTAGTTCTAATTTCTGTAGGTTTTAGCTGATGCCTGAGGGCTCAGTTGTATGCTTTGCTTAGGATAATCAGTACACTATTAGACCAAGATGCAACAGGCAATAGCAGTTTCCTTTCTGTAGATGCAGAATCTTCTTGTGTAGGTTAATAGGAATGAGTGAATGTTTTTCTATCCATATTGCAATAGGTTCAAAGCTCTTTTCTCTTCCGTAGGGTTTATACAAAGCCAAGTGTGCTTGACTTGAGCATTACATCGTTCTAGTGTTTTCCTTATTTAGAAGTCTCTGCTTTGTATTTGACAAACTGCCTAAAAGCTAGTCATAAAACATCTCCTTAAACCTTCAGAAACGTGCCAATATTTTGTTTGTATTGTTATGGTTATTATTATTATTGTTGTTATTATTTGTTGGCTGCTTTTGTTTTTTCTAGTAAGTATTTCAGGGGGTGCATTTCTTTTAAGTCATACATTTTTAAGAAACATTTAATGTCTTAGAACTTATTTATATTCTGTTTTTCATAAGTTTGTGTTAGTATTGGCAGTTAAGTATTGAGTTTTAGAAACTCCCAATGTGTTTATTTTATATATATATATATATATATATATATATATATATATATATATATATATATATATATATATATATATATATTTTTTTTTTTTTTTTTTTTTTTTTTTTTTTTTTTTTTTTTTTTTTTTTTTTTTTTTTCCCCCCCCTACACCTGAGAAGGGTAGTCCTATGTAATATGAAATCATGATTCACCTTTTCAGCTACTAGGAGGAAGAAACAAACCACACTAGAATATCCACTTCCATTATTGTTCACTCTCGAGGGATGTCCTTCTTTGGTAAGCAATTGATCAGTGTGCTTTGTACAAAAATGGAAACCATTTTATGATACAACGTGAATCTGAAAACAAATGGGTAATGGAAAATCTATTTCTTGAAACTAAAAGAGTTGTATAATGTGCTTTCTACCCTATATCTTTCGAATACGTGTGTGTGGTAGTTTGGTCACGTGCTGCTGGATTTCATTGTGAACCTGGACAGACCGTGAGAGTGGAAACTGCTAATTTGGCAGCACTCTTCTCGTACAGGAGTGGCTTGAAATTTTAAATAAGGAAGAAGGGAAATGTTTTAATAAAAAAAATCAATGTGCTGAGAAACAGATCACTTTAGAAATCTAGCCTTATAAACTTTCTTAATCTCATGTAATACTGTACAGTTTTATAGGTTGTAGTGATACTTAATAGCATTTAATAGGACTAATTTCATGTAGGAAACTGACTTGGTGGTGTTAAAGTTGTGTTTTAGAGTTGTCGAGCAACAATGTGTGCAGGTCTGTGTCCCAGTCTTCAATCTAGTGCATCTTGCATTAAAGTGTCCACTTTCCCACCAATTCGATCGTTTCTGAACTTTTAGATGAATTGTGTTGATGTGGCAGAAACTCGTCTGAGGAAACCCTGGACACTGAAACAGTACATTACTGTGCCAGGCTGTAGGAGATGACCGATCTGAAGTTGCTTGATGGAAGTGGGAACATTTTTAGTCTTCTATGGCTATCATTGTCTGTTCAGTATTTTTGGTCTCGTCGTTTGGGGGGGTGTAGGCATAAATCAGACCCTTGAAATGAAATACTTTTGTGATTATGATCTAGTGAGTTTGAATGCCTTATACCTATTTTTTTTTTAGGATATGGGTTAAATCCATAGTCCAGCATTAGGAAGCAAAATCATGACTTGGCATCTGAATTTGGCACGCTGCTGTCTGTGCTGCGTTTTCATTCAACCCCACCATTTCACTGTTAAACGATTTAAGTGACAGTGCAACACTGTGTGTGTGTGTGTAACCGCATGTGTGTCAGTGGCACAGTGGCACTACCTGTGCCCAAATTTGTTTTTTGGGTGTCTTAATTCTCTCGTGCCAGCCCCTCGCACCGGCAGCTCACATTACAGCATTCCGTGGCAGATCATGCCAGACCCTTACCTCTCTTGAAAGCAGATCCGTTTTAGCTTTTTGAATTTTAATCATGTTGAGCAGAAGGGTGAGGTACAGTAAGCCAAGACATTTTTGAGTTGCTGATCAGGAACAGAAGTCCAAAGAGGCTTTGCAAACCGCATTACATTCCCTCAGATGGAAACCTTGTATTCCAGGGCAAATATTTTCTCCTTTGGAAGAAAAACTGGATTAAACTGCACTTTGTTCAGTGGAGGACCGGTAAATTCTACCTCATCAAAGCTAACAGTTATGGGTTGTTTTCTTGTTTTGTTTGTTACTTTTCTTAAAAAAAAAAAAAAAAAAAAAAGAATGTTCTTTGCAATTGTTTCATAAGGGTTTGATTTGTCTTGAGAACTGAGTGGGCATAGCAATGTAATTTAAATAAAATCAATGCCTTCAAGAGCTTTTAGTGCCTCGCCTGTACTAGCACTGCATAGAAAATAACTTGTTAGATTGGTAGGCTGAATATAAAAAGAGAAACTGTTTTGTTAACTGCACTAATAAATCTCTGCAAAAAAAAAAAAAAAAAAAAAAAAAAATCCTTTCTTGTGTATCAATTGTACATAAAACCTTCTCCCACACACACAAACTTTAAAATGTCTGGGTTTTGCTAAATAGTTGTCTTTCAACCCACGCCTATTGATCAGGAGAGCTGAATTCCAGCCCTTTCAATCCATTCGTCCATAGAGTTGTGGCACGCGATGCTTGTTCATTGTCTGGGTCGATTGTTTAGGTGATTACGGAGGTGGTTATATGAAAATGCCTGCGCTGGGTTAGATAGGATGGACTAACATTTGAATTGCCACTGCTATAGGCACGCAAAACTCAAAATCATCTTCCTCAAGAATGACCTTGTATTTAATGACGGCGAGTTGTCTGACCAGGACACAAACTAAACTGTACAGAAAAAAAAAATGCAACAAATAAACTTAAGATTGTTCCATGCAAATGTATTCTTAATTTGTAAAGTTAACTCTCCCCCCCTCTCAAAATATAATGTAATGTATATTAATACTAAGGGGAAGAAATCTACTGTCCTGTGCTGTGCCTCCTGTACTTGGCATTTGCATTCAAAGCTGCTCAAAGTTTATATGCAATATATCACTGGACTGATTACAAAAGCAGTGAAATTACAATTGTTTCTCACTTTCCCTTTTATAGTCCACTGACGGCTACAATTTTACTTTGTTTTGTGTGTGATGTCCACTTTGGATAGTATTCAAATCAATTTGATAACCTAAGTTTTAATCATTTTTTAAATTCTCAATCCAGTCTTTACGTCATAGGAATAATCTTTATTTGCTATGACAGCTGAGCAACTCTTCTGTCGAGCAGTAAGCTGGTCCAGCTCTTCATACCATTTCATGCCAATCGTGGGTTGGAGTCTCTGCTAAGTGGAGAAATTAATCTTGGCTGGGAAGAAAAAAATAAAAAAAACTGCAGGGAGCAGTGAACTGGCATCTGTGCTCTTAAAGTTTGGGAAGAAAAAAATAGTGTTAATTCTTATTACTCCGGTTAAGTCTTTACTTGTTGGTCCAGTAAAGTTTATGGAGAAATGCTAAACCACTATATACTCGGCCTAAAGAGGGAATTCCTGGCTTAAATTTATATGCAGAGCCATGTAGCCATGTCAGCATAATAATTATATATATATATATATATATATATATTATCTCATCACTATCGGCCTATATCGATCCACTGCTGGATGAAAGCCCCCCCAAGATGTTTCCACTTGATTCGATCTACGATCTACAGCAGCTTCTCTCATTTCCGTGGATCCATTAGATATCTTTCTTGGCCCATCTTTGCTCTGTTCTTGCAGTGTGTCCGGCCCACTGCCATTTCAACATTTTTGTTGTTTTAGTGATGTCACAACATTTTGATTGTTCTCAGATTAATTCACACATCTTTCCGTGCTTCTTTGCTTCATCTATAGTCTCTCTGACATTTTTGCGTTTAGTGACCAGGTTTCACAGCCATAAATGAGCACTGATCGTATGCATTGACCTAATATTTTCTTCATGCAAATGGGTAGACTTCCTTTCAACAGCAAAGACTTCCTCTCCACAAAAAGCAGCAGACTCTCCATGTCTATGTAACACATTTTTCAAATTGTTACATTTCCAGCTTGATCTATGAAATATAGATATTATATAGACACAGTTATGAATGAGAGCCAGCCTTCCCTAACTCATACTTTGAGTTGCTCAGTACTTACAGCAATCTGGGATTGTAAGTATTGGGGAACTGATCCTTTATGCCGAGAGCCTGCAGCTTTTTGTGGAGGGTGTATCTTTCAGATGTCAGTAATGTTTAAATCACTACAGTCCCCCCAAGGAATTCATGGAGTTCACCAGTAATCCCAGATTTCACAAAGCCTCTGTTTCCCAGAGCACACATGTCCCTTTGCATCAACCCTGTGGTAAAGAATAGGTTAGGCTGGACACCAGACTGTGTCTTCACGTGTCATACATTGTGCCAGTGACAGAAAACAGCTCAGGTGTGTAGCCAGACTAAACTAGGTTTTGAAACAATAAATACTTTATATAAAACTATGTTATATATATATATATATATATATATAAAAATTAGATTTTTTTAGAAAGATACCAAGTACTATTTTTATGTATATTATAAAAAATGTGTATTCAGAAATCATATTAGTCCAACCAGTCTTTTGTCTCCATGTCTTTGAAAAGTCTGCTTTGTTTCTCCATCCAGCTTGCACTACGAAATCAATATCTTTGCATAAATACTGACATAATGTCACGTTACAGTGGATTTTAGGAATCAAAAAGGAAAGATGCTTGCTGCATACCTATTCCTGTACATTAACAAAGGCACTACACTCAGGTTAATAAGGAGAGAACAAGTCTAATAGTCGGATCTTCCTCCATATGTACATCCCGACAAGAGAGGAGACCATGTGACAGTCATACTTGCTCGCCCAGCACACCACATGGTGGGCCAGTGGCTATCGGGTTCATAGAGCAAGATGGGATCCGAGTAGCTTTGCTGTATAAACAGTGCGACTCGGCTTGGTCTGCATTCTGGGCCTGTGATTCTGAGGGATCGCCACAGGTGTCCTCGGGGTGCTGGCTTCCCCATGGGCTCCACTCGGAGGGCACGCACTGCTGGCTAAACGAAGCACCGTTGACTGTAAATGGCGCTCGCTGGCCGCCAGGGCTCCTGCTCTCCTGCATGTTTTGAGTGTATGGGTCCCGCTCCGCACACTGGCCGAGGTGCTCCGTGAGGACCAGGGGCTGGCGGTCCTCCTCCTCAGAGATGGGGAACACAGGGACGAGGCCGTGCTCCCCCTCGCTGGGGAAATCTCTCGCCTTGCCCTGCTCCATTGTGTGGGAGCCGTTCGTCACATGCAGGGCACCGTCGTGGGGGTGTGGACTGGACACCAGGGGACCAGTGGGACTCCGGGGTCCTTCAGGGGAGCTGGTCAGCAGCCCAAAGCAGGGGGCGACGAATCTGGCCCTGCGCAGGTTGCTGGTGGAGTTGAGACGATGCGATCTCTGTGAGGGCTGACTTGGGGGGTAATAGTCGGAGTGGTGGTTCTCCATCATGGCGTCTTCCAGGTGGGCGTCTGAGTGATCCTTCCTGCCTCTCGCTTTGCGACAGTCGCTTACTGAGCTGGCAGATGCCTGAAAGCAACAAGAGAGAACTCTGTGTAGCCTTTTTTTATCATCACCACAATTTGTGTTTTTAGTTTACTATGAAGATTTTTATTTTATTTTATTTTATTCTTACTTTAGATTTCGTCCAGTTGATTACATAAGTCAATTAGAAAAAGCAACACCTGTTAACTGGCAACAAGAGTGGGTGGAGAACTAAAATAGAAAAATGTACATAGTTGTAGTAAATATCTATTTAAATAAAGCTGTTTGGCAAACTAAATTTAAGGGAAAATGTAGACAACTGAAGTAGTCACCAGCAGCCATTTTGTATTTAAAATTACAGCCGAGAGTATCCTTTTGCGAGTCTGGTAACTCAGTAACCATGTTTTGTGTCTGTGGTGCCACTGCACAAGGACATCGGGATCTTTTTGAACAGGATGTTTTTCTTCTTACCTGTGCGTTGCTGGCACCCACGCTGTCCACCAGCTTGGTGAAGGGGCTGGTGGAGTTCCAGCTACACCACTTCCTGTGCAGCTGGGGCAGAGGGGGCAGGAAGTCTTGGAAGGTGCGGACACTCCAGGCTCGGCTCCGGCTGGGGGCGCTCTCCTTCCCCCCTCGGCCCCCGGCAGCTGCGGCCAGCCAGTCACACACCGGGCCCGGACTGGTCTCGCTCTTCCTCAGGAACCTGTCTTTCTACTCGGCCGGCACAAAAGCATAAGCAGGAGTTGACACGATGCATGTCAGTCATTAATTCAAATGTGCATAGGGAGTAACTTAAAGTAAGTATTTTTGTGTAATGAACTAATATATATATTATTAACAATTTTCCCGTATCTGTGCTCTACTTTTCATGCAATATTCAAAAATTGGAATGTGCTGCAAAAAAGCTTATCTTTCACCGTGCCAGAACTATAGCTGGCTATCAAATGCAATCTAAGTAAGAAAAGCATAAACTCATATTATCCAATTATTTAGTGGTTTAAAAGTCTTATCAAACCTCAAGTGAAAGTGTATTCTGAGGAGGGTTGAATTGCTGCTGCTATTTTGTGAATGTTTGGTCTGTAAATCGCTGGAAGCATCTGATGACATACAGGTACCTGCAAGACTTTTAGACCTATAATGAAGTTTTTATTTAATCTGTCCTGAGAACAGAGTTATGCACTACTCTCGGCTTAAAGACTAAATATCATATTGGGGCTATTTAAAGCCTATTGTTATATCCTCACACACTGATGTATAAAGCTCAGACTTGTGTGAATTGGAAGCTTGCACCGACATAATGAAAGGGTCTATTTTACTGCAGAGAAGCACCCACAGTGCACTGCTCTTAACAGGCTGTAATTAAAACTGCTCAGGTATGCCACTTTGTTCTCTTGGGAGATTTCTTTCACACAAGCCTTTTTTTTTCCCTCCCTGGAAAAAGTTAAAGCAAACTCATAGCTGTCAAATCATCCCGATAATACACTGGCACTGGTTGAAATGGCCCATTGATTTTAATGACTAGTCAGATGTGAAGTACGTCAGATGTAGAGTTCAAGCATGCATCCCAGCTCATTAGTCAGCTGTTAATCGGGGAGTTTCTCATCAGAAAGAGCCAGATAATCCTTACAAAGAATCACTTACAGCTCACTTCGTCTAGACGCGCATTAGCGGAGGGTTTAGATTGTAGTTTCTGTGTGCCATAAAGACTCACGCACAATGGTATCTTGTTATATGAAAAATCACCCAGATGTGAAAGAAAGTCTTTCTATTACCCAGGCCCTGAAAAAGCCGGTAAATAATTGGCTCCCCTCTCTGTAATGAGCAGCTGAAGTCAAGAGTACTGGATAGTGCACATTGGGACGCACTCTCTCCGGCTACCAGAATGAAAGACCACCTGAGAGGCGAGATCGAGATTGGCTTGAATAGCACTTGAGAGGGGACACAATCGGACCTGGGAAACTTGCTGGGTAGATAATACCTTCATTAGCCAGAGTGATTAGAAAGAGAAACAGTTCCTTTAGCCAAAGACTGTTCCTGCCAACTTTCAGCTGTAGAAGCATGAGTGCTTCACATTAATAAAACGAAACAAAAACAAAAGTGCACGTCTTTTGTTCTGCACATAGTCTTGCAGGGTTACTCTATTATCCATCAGCTCTCTTAATAACTTTTTAATAGATGTTTATTTAATTAAAGTAACAGAAAAAGGGTTGCTGAAATCCAGCCTAATGTGCTTTACTGGCCATTAAAAACTGTTGGCAGGTCGGCACATTGTGATTTTGATTTAACCCGGGACCCACGAGGTGTCCCTGTGTGCTAATCCTCACCAGGACAGGAGAGAAAATTGGGTGACTTGGAGCGGGTCCAGGAGAAATGACAAACACCTCATCAGCACCCAATTCAAGCTCTGTCATTCCATTGGAGGACAGCTCCAGCTCGACATCGTGGGAAATGTCCACCCCTCCGCTGACTGAGGGACCTAAAACACGATGACAGTCGGATGTCAGATTCCTCATTGAGCTTTTGTCATCAAAAGCCACCTGCCCACCCCCAGTGCTGTGAAATGAGAACGTGGTGCGGTAGGGAAAACATTAGTTTGTTTGTCATTAATTCTCTATTCAGATATTCCTGCTGAATGAGTCTGTGGACGATCAGTACTGATCCTATACTGTACGCCCAATCTTTAACAATCTACTTCCTATCCTGATATAACTAAATCAAGGCAAACCGCATTTTCTGTTATTTAATTTTTCTTTACTAAAGTAATACAACTCCCAATACTGCCTAGTAAAAGTTGGGTAATTGAACCAACCAACAACAAAAAAAGTGCTCTGTTTAGCCTGTTATTGTGTTGCTTATATCTAGTTCAAATGTCATAACCTTTAAATCTACACTTGTTCAGCTTGGTGCTCAGCCACAATAAAACCTCACACAAGAGAGACTTTGGATTGTTCTGGGATAATCAAATGAATGTTACTCCACAGGCAAAGCCATTTTCCACCCCCCCTTACCCCTGTTTCTCATTCTTTGTACACCCACTCCAATCTAGTGTCTATTTCTCGTGCAGAAGAGGCCTGCTAATAGTTTCATAGAGACGGACTCTCCACAAGTGTTTTCCATGCAAATGTGAAATGTATCTCAGCCCTTTTGAAATGAGAACGCTGCTTAGCACACCATCGGCACACAGCAAACAAGATGGATAATTTCTTTCGATCAGGATGTATTGGGCAATCACTAGAGTTACATAAATATTCCTGAATTGTTCACTTGCTTCATATATTCGGTAGGCCACTGCAAATGGGACACTTGTGTAAGAAATGTCCTTGGCTGTAAAGGCCCCGTGGAGGGTTAGTAATGGCGGTGGGGGTGTAGGCGGACCTGTCTGTGCCGGGATCAGTGAATGGTTGTTGTTGTCATTGTCACTGGTAACATCCAGGCCAGGCTGGTTGGGAACGACTAACTGGAGCTCACTCGCATCCACACCAGAGGTCTGGATCCCACCCTGCAAACCATAAAGAGCAGTCATCTCAATCCTGTGCCCCATTTTCAACCCAGCTGCAGCTTCAGACACACCTGGAATTCTTTGCACCATTCAAATCTGGAGCCATTGAGTAACGATAGTAAGCAAGTGGGACTGATCATTGCTAAATTGCCCCAGCAAAACAACCAAAACAAAGACAACATAGCTGAGTAATACACTTTGGATTGCAACACACAGGTGTCATTTAGATTCACCCGCATAATGAACCAGACCGAGGTACATCTCTTCCCAAATTCTCAATATGTAGGGCTAATGCAATATATTTCACAACCTCTCTCCCTGCTCGTTAAGTTGTGTCAGTTATGCCGTGAAATGTAATTACACCCCCATGCATTGGTTTATTACTCCGCATTACTAGAATAGTGGTAAACTGTACTGAGGAGGGCATAGTGCCAATGGTCTGTGTTTAATGTTATTTCTTATTCACTGTCACAAGCCCTTTGTGATATCGTAATTTCAGTTTCTATTTTAGTGTGGGTTGGATATAAAACTGGGATTAGCAAATTATGATTAAGGTTACATTTAAAATAACTAATTTTCTAACAGTGTTTATGAATACAGGAGTGGGTCAGTAGACATAGGGCTGATTCATTCATAAATGTGGAAACATTTGTTACCACGTTGTTTCTTTTATTATTGAGAGATAATGACTAGAAATTCAGTCTATAAGCAAATGTTTCAACATCTGTTATTTGCTATGTAGCTGAAAACAGATTTGAAAATGTTAGCTGAGGCAGACAGACTGTTTGTGTGTGTGTGTGTCTTGTACAAATCTATTGAGTGATTCAAGTTGTGGACCTGTAAAATAAATTAGTCAGATGGATTTGCAAGGTATTTGCTTGCGGGGACTCTAGATATCAGGTTTAGATCTTTTAATCCTTGACATTGCAAAACATAAAGAGGAATGTAAAGAGTTATTTAGACCTCATATTTTCTTTACCTCTGGACTGTTGGATGAGCAGGCATTGGCTCCTTTCACGCATATTTTTGGTCTGCAAAACAAAAGATTAGTAACATGTTTTTGATTTATAGACTTTTTTCCCCTATAAACCATTAAGTCTAGTGTCTGGGCACATTGTTCCCAACCTTCTTTTGGTATTCAGAAACACTGGTCCTGTGGATCCGGATTTTACAGTGGAATCCAACCCTCTAGGCTAAGAGTCTGACTAAGTCTGATTTCACATGTTGTCCCCACTATCACGTGTAGTGATGTTGGTATAGCGATCATAAATAAGGAAGTTTACATTAACAGATGATGCTTCAGATGTTTTGTAACATTTCAGCATTATATATTTTCAATATGAAGTTTGAAAGCATATTAAGTCCATCACAGTCTATTTCCCTGAGGACACAGTGGGTCTGACTCGAGATACAGCTGCAGGAGAAAGGGCCCTCCCGCAAATCATAATATGCGAGAGTGTAGCTGGTGTTTCTCCAGCAGCTGCGAAAAAAGATCTTCAGGGACACGTGCGGATTAATGCAAGCTGACATCTTGACTGCGATTGCAATGGACTTGTAACTTGTAAATATCACAGCTTGCCAGAATGTGAACAATGTACCTTATGTCAACCAATGTAGCATTTTTTGTGATCATTTACAAAGCTATTATTTTCATAGAGCCACTTATCCAACTCCACTAACCTCATAGAGACAAACAGTATATATTTATTAATCATTGGATGTGATTCTCCAGGAAGTTTCCCAAAAAACTTTCTACCTAATTATGTATTATTCCAGTAGAACTTGCTTGCAGTTCTATTGGGTAGTTTACTGCCAACGTGTAAATGGCTTTATTGAAATAAGGAGATAAACTTACATTCATCCTCTTATGTCACTTAAGCCATTCAAAACAACATATGTTTACCTGACTCAGATTTGTCACCTTAGACAGAATGTCTTAAATCCATTCCCAAACAGGAGCTCTTTCTGGAGCAAAAATGAAATGTCCATTACGGTCAGAAGTCTAGCCTAGATCACATCTGATCTTAGGACAGATCGGATACTACATTTACCCAACTGCTTATTTATTTCCACCAGTGATGATTTAATGCAGGTACTTGGCCATTTCGCTGCAGACACGAGGAGGAATGCGTTTAATCTCATTGCTTTACCGACAAATCTTTCACATGCTAAGTATCTAAGTACTTTAAACTGAAGGAAGATGAAAGCATGAGGTTCATATTGTACATCAGTTAAATATCTAAGAACTTGTCAGCCTGCATGTTGGAACTGCTCTGAACACACACACACACAATTTCCTAACTCCATCACAGCCCTGCCCTCATATTGTGCACCACAGCCATTCATTAACGATCTTACCTGTTGTAACCTGTTGACAAAGAACCTTTTAATTGTAAATGACATGTGCTTCCTTTCACTACATCAGGAATGTCTAACTGGTCAATAATAGTCACAGGATGCTTTAATTTTTTCCAAACTTACTAACCTTTTAATTTTAATTTTATTTTTTAACTAACTGCAAAAGCAAGGAGCATTAGCCTTTATATGATAAAAGTTCCCCATGGTATCATCAAATATGGGTCAAAGTTTTTATTCTGTCTTGTGTATTTCAGCCATCCCGTGAAATGCATGTCCTAAAATGTATCAAACAGACTGAACAAATGCCAGGATGTTTTAAAATGAAACATGCTTTCCCCTGGGATATTCTCTCAAGAATTGTTGTGTGTAGATTAACACCTGGCAGAGCTGAAAGCGCCAGGGATGAATCATATCTGAAAGTCCCAATAACAGACTCCCTGTCCCACTTCTTTGTGGTAAACCGATAGTGCTTAAGAGTCCCAATCTGACATCATCGGTCCACTGTACTGTTTACCCTTCACACAACCAGAGCAACAAAGGAAAGGACTCAAAATGACGTCTTTCTTTGAAATGGTTTTGCTCTTTTCTTGTCTGTTAAACAATAACAATTGTGTTTCCGCCGCAGATTAAAGCGGGCATTTATTTTTCTTATTTCCTATCCATTTTCTGGGTATGTTTTTTGTCAGTAGGCTATTGTTTTAAATGAAATTGCTGCCAGGTGTTGTACTTCAAGCATGCATTGTTGTATGTGAAAATGGGGGGGGGGGGACACACAACAAAAACATCAAGGCAGCAGATTGGAAAGTAGGCTTCACACAGTATTGCACCCAGATCTCAGGGTTGCCAGTCCAGCTGAGTCAATAGCAACTTTCCAGTGGGTGGGGGACTTGGAGAGTATTGGTATCACTCATTCATTATCAGGCCGTTTGTTCATGAGGTTCAAAGGCAGCACTGATCTGGGCTCTTTAGCTTTGTTAATGGGTGAAGATGCACTTGTGAATGGTAAGGAGATTACTTTTTTTACAGAACTCTTCTCTTTCTTTCCAATGGTTAAGACATCTGTTATTCTCAGGATTTTATTATTATTATTATTATTAGTAGCAGTAGTAGTAGTAGTAGTAGTAGTAGTAGTAGTAGCAGTAATATTATTATATAAGTAGTCTGTTCCATACCAGGAAATTCAGTGAGTTTGGCGTTACCTGAAGATGATGCACAGAGCCCCTGTGAGGATGATGACAAAGAAGGCCGCCCCACTCATGGCAGCCAGGAGAGCATCCGTCCTGCTGGAGGTGGGCTGTGGGAAGTGGGCATCGTCTGGGTCGGTCTCGTTGCGGTACTGAAAGAGCAGCACGAAGCCTCGCCCCCAGTGGGTGGTTGTAATCAGCTCCATTATCACCTCCACCATCTCCTCCGAGGAGCCGAAGACCAGCTTGCGGCCGGTGGGCTTGTTGGAACCACAGAAGCGGGAGGAGAAGGTGATGAGGTCCGAGATGTAGAGAACATCATGGGGGCAGGCCTCCATAAGGGGGGGCTGGGAGTCCGCCTCACTTTCATTGGCTCCCGTGGCCGTCTCTGGAGTGGGCGTCGCATTCCCCTTGTCGTCTAGCTTGCTCTGGACGAACTTTTCATCCGGGTCAGCATCTCCCCTGTAGGCCTGTACCGAGATGGAGTTTTCTTCTCTCGTGTTGCCCTTCAGCGCCTGTGATAAAACGCCCTGGGTCAGAGGAGGGGGCGGCGGTGGTGCAGAGAGGAGTTCAGTGGACCGTTTGGCAGAGTTGGAAATCTTGGTCATCTCCATTTTGGTGGACTGCTCCTGGACTACAACTTGTCTGCCGTCATCCTTCTTGGATGTCATCACAGAAAGTCCTTGATTGTCACCACGAGAGGCATTCGTGGTGGACACCTGTGTCTGATTTGAGGAGCCTTTTGGAGATGCCACGTTATCCTTGATTGAACCCCTAGGGGTTGACACAGTCTCATCATTGTTCTCCTCGGGTATCCCTTCGGGGGTTGGAAAATATAGGTCTAGGCTTTCAGGGCTCTCAAAAACATCAAAATCAAACATCTCCATTGTCAATCTGTAGCCGACTGGCACAAAGAACTGCCACACACAGTGCGTCCCTGAGGAGTAGTTGTAGGGAAATCCTGGAGACAAGACGAGGCCTTGCTCATCTACAACATCCACCACAGCTCCACAGTCAAAGTACACCTGCAACCAGAAAAATATTTATTGTATCAAGCCCAACCACCAAGTTAATGACAAAAGTTTTATTCAAAATAACAGTATTGTTTTGGGATACAGATCAAATGTCCTGCTTCAATGTATTGTTCTGTTTTATAATCCTGTTGGGGCCACTATAAAAACAAGCAGAAATTTACTCCAATAGCTATCAATGCCAACATATCCATTTCACATATTTCTTAAAATGTAGCTGAAACGCTTCAGTTTTTTCCCCACTGTGTGACAAACCATTTAAAAAAACATTTTCTAATGGAACTGAAATCCCTTTAGGGTGCAGATATTCTAGAATAATAATATCGCTTTCAATTGCTCTCACAAGCTGGCAACACCAAGTAAGAGCACATTAGGAGACAGGACTTCTCTGAGTCTATTCAGTTATCTCAAGGCAGCTAAGAAAGTGTTGAGTGCCATTCTTTGGCTTGAGTGTATTCAAAACATAATCTGAGCTTCCAAGAATGAGAAAGTAAAGTTGGCTAAAACAGGGTTTTCAAGTAAGCTGTTCCAAGACTTTCAAGTAAGATAGAAAAAATAGAAGTGCCACAAATAAATACCTCAAGAAGGCCCTGTGAGTTATTTAGCAAATACTTTTCTGGGAAAGAATTGGAGTCTCTGAGCCCAAACAGACATTCCGAGGATCATTCGGAGATCCTTTGATGTCTGGGATGTTCATCCATAATTTCTCACATAAATCTTTGCTGGTTCCACCATTTGGATTTCTCTACCTTTAAAAACAATATAATTTTTTTTGGCATTCTTTTTTTTTTTAATATATATAAATTTATAATTTTAGCATACATGTGACTGATAAATTATGGGTATGTTAAGATACCACCCGGAAAAAACGGAAAAAAAAAGGAAAGAAAAATAAAAGCCGAAAACCGCAGCCTGTGATGTGGCAGCCCTGTACAAACATCTTGGCCACACTTGGCTTATAGTCTGTTAGGAAAGGGGTTATTATTTAACATTTTTCTGTTAGCCGCAAAACAACAGAACCTAATTGGAGACACATTTCCTTTATGTCTTGTTTTCGATTTACATTTCAAAACATTCCTGAGACGGGTACAAGCTTTTACTTACAGGCTTGTATTTACATTTTCTTGACATTTGGCACTTCAGCTTCCTCTTTGATTACAAACAATCTTCCTCCAATTCATCAAGTGAAAGACAGGAAATCTACCAGCATCAATGAACAGTTCCACCTCCACTTCAGTGGGTGAAGCAGTTTTCTAGACATTTCTGGGTCATTTAACAGTTTTCCCCCCCTCTTTCACGTTACCACTCCAACAAAAGGGTGGAAAATAACTAGGCGCTATTTTCACTCACCCAACCTATTCAGCAATGCGTTTCCAGTATTTTAAACTGAGATAGGTATCCACCGGAGATGGAGGGTTTTGTGCAGCTTATGGTGTTCAATACAGTAAAGATCGGGATTAAAACATGAGAGGGAATTGTATTACAGTGTTCATACAATCAGGCACATAAATGCGTGTGAAGTCACCTGCAAACGTTTCTCACCTGGTTTAGAAAGATACAGGAAACAAAACAACAACACAGATCCAAATCACCACGATACCAGTTAACAGAGATCCACTTTTTATTTGAGACACCAATTACTCACCGTAGACTTATACTGCCTTGAACCATTCACCCTCCTTTATAACCAGCATATCAAAGATGCATGTTCCTTGTTTTTACAGTGCAGGGGAGGTATTTCTTCAGACATGCTAGCTTTAATTTTTACCAGGTGTGAGGGAGTCTCTGTGAGTAATTGAGCACAGATGTCCACTCCGCAGTTTTCCCAACTAAACCTTAGAAGAAAGCCTTTCATTGATTAGCCGGTTTCCTGTATTCTCTAGTCCCGAGCAGTTGTAGAACATGAGAAAGGTTTTATTGCTTTTCAAGCCAGACAGCTACAAAGCCCCATCATATTAAAATGACCAACCGTGACACAGTTAATACAGCTGTTCAATAAATAACTACATAGATAAATAAATACATAAAACACCATGCACAAAACAGAGTAGACACAAACACATCTGTAAGCCTTGAAGCATTGGTGGGCCTGGTGCAGACAATTATGTAGAAGGCTGCAATTTATACCATGATTATGGATGTTCTTTGACAATATCTGGAGAGCCCTGGCCAATTCTATTGTCATGGGGGTGTTCCCATTTACAATTGTACCGGCTCTGTAAGAAAATATAACTCACAGACCAGTCCTGTGTCTCAGGTAAGCCCAATCAAGTCTGCATTACACAAATAACATGAAGATTTCCTCGACTTAGGCTGGGCTGTAGGCTCGGCCATGTGTGCAGCTCAATCTCTACACAAATTAAGTGCACAGGTTTCCCATGAGGAGCTTGTACGCTCATCTTTCACCGGCCGTGCAGTATTTATAACACCTGTCTGGATGGCTTCAGCAGGACATTCATGTGCAAGCTTCTGTATCGGCGTAAGATATTTGGCTCCAAACCTAAAGCTTTTAAGTCCTCATATTGCGCACACAGCTGGGGGCTGGTAAATGTTTACTTTGCTACACATTTCAGACCCCCGGTTCAAAATAGCTCTCTGTGAAGAGGGATGATGCGGGGGTGGTGGTCGGGGGGGTACCAGTTTTCTCACATCTCTAGTAGAAGAACTGCCCCCACTTCAAGGCTGAATGGATCTCTGTTAAACTTGCGCTTATTTCTTCAGCTGTGTCACGGAAGACAAGGGGCTCTTCATTTCCTGAGATATGAATGACTCTGAGCTTTATCTGCAAGTGGCTGAGGATTCCACACACAAAACATCCCAGAGGTTTTTTGTCGACAGATGTCGGTGCCCTCCTGTGGGTTTTCCTATGGATGCTATAAAAGTGAGGCAGATGGACAAATGACTAACAATTCTCATCCTACATTCACTCCAAACTGACCTTCCCCTCGCAGCCAAAGGGGAATTATTCATTTCCAAAGAATTATCAGATTTTATTTATCTTGGACGCTCAAGGGTACGCATACAATCCCTTGCAGAAGAGGTACATGTATGCAAAGACAAACATCATCCAATTTCAAAGGGGAAGGGAGACGTTGTGTTGGTAATCTGTACTTTGGCTGTGAAAGGATGAATAACCGGAATATGAACGTGTCACACAGAGTTTAGGATAGTGTTTTAATGTTTGTTACGGCATACTCCTATTGTGTATATATTTATTGTGAATATATTTGCATAATGTGTGACTTAATATGCATTAATTATGAACATACATTATTTAATGTATAATTTCATTGGATTTACTGAATTCTATTGTCATGTAGCAGTTGTTATAGTCTTCATTATGAAAGAAAGAAAGCTGTACCCAGCTAGGTGATATTTATTAATCATCCTTAATACGTGGTAATTAAGACAATTGAATTTCTTGGCGCCATCTTGTGGAAAACAGTTGTAGCTCGGGAATGATGATTAAATTGGGCTTCAAGATTTATATCTTATTACAAAGCTCTGTGAGATTACACATTGCTCTGAATTACATTGAGTGGCCTTTAAGGTCCACAAAGTTGATTGAGAGTTTCTGGATGTAGCTCCCTGGTGTTGACTAATAAATCAAGCAGGGATTTGTCCACTCAAATGCAGTTGTATCAGAACGCCACTGTTGTCACCAGCACACACAAGTATCGGGCCGTGGCATGGTTCTGATAGCATGCACTGTAAGCAGACATTCCTCGGATTTTAAGGTGCTCAGACTCGACGGAATTAAGTTGCCACAAAAACAAGCGATTTTTAAAGCCGACATTTCTAGAGGTCAAATGCTGTTCTAGGAAAGAACACCATCCTAAGCCGATTTGGTCTGCTTCTACAATCTCACACAATAATACTATAGAAGCGAGCGAATAACTTCACAACAGGAACTTAAGCTCAGCACATGGGCGAACCTGCCAAGTTCTGAGAAAAAGCACAGAGGAGAATGCACTGCTGCCAAGCTCTGTTCGAGGTGTCTCTCGAGGTTTCGCTTGCTGCTTTTCAATACTCCTGTTAGTTTCCACCCGGCCAAAGCAGGTGCTCAAGATTGAACTCAGCTTTTTAAACTCACTAGTCATCTCATCTGCAACAACAACACAGATGACTGCCACTGGAGAGACTTGTTCTCAGCATTGCCAATGTTGCACTGGTTCAATTCTCTAATCCTACCTCAATGTGAATACTGTTACAATAGCTGGAACCTGAATCCCAACCCATAGACTTGTGTTTAATTTGGATTTTTCGTGCGCTCTCCTTTGTGACATGGGAAAGTAGTACTGCCACAGTTATAATTATACTACAAGAGCAGGGCATCTGTTCATCTGTGTTCTGCATGGTAGAATAAACATGAATGGATTTCAGAATGCGGCCGTATAATTGAAATAGGACATTCTTATAATGCCAAACATCCCATTACGGTTACATCATTGGCATATACTAATAATGCACTAATTATAATATTAACCTTTTTCTCATGAGGAACGGTGCACTGCTGTGCCATTTGGTTATCATTAAACTGACGATAGCATTTGAATGAGGCAAAGGCTATTGGAAAAAAAGAGCAGTGAAAGGTTACATAACACCTCTTAGTCATTTCCCTGTGGGTGTGGAAGATCATTCAAGTCTTCAAATGCTGTGCTTTTAACATACCGTAGATCATGTTAAACCAAAGAAAGGAAATCTTGAGAATGGAAGAACACAAGAGAAATCCAATTCTTTATTTGTTGCTTCATAAAAGGCCGGGGATTACATTACAGGATTGCCTGGTCAACAATTATGCACTTCCCCTAATCTCTTCCTCATATTCACCTTTCAGGAACTGTATGAAAAGCTCATTCTTCTGGAGATGCCATTTGGCCACAGTAAATAGTAATCTCCACAGTCACTCTCAATGAAAATCAAGGAGGGACTAAACCAAGGAAGAAATTAAATTCCTTTGATATAAGTGGAGCCTCACAATGAGGTAGAAATGATGGTACACTGTGCAAAACTGGTTCTGTAGATTGGAAAGTTATCAAATGGTTGATCAAATCCACATATGGACTCCAGTCACCACTGTTAGAGAGCTATTAAGAGTATTAATTTCATCTGTTTCACATAGCCCTTGTGCATCAAATTTAAAGGTATACAGGTTGATATCTTTTGATATATTTATTTTTGGACGTCTCGCTTGGTCACTCTGTTGAAAGCACTTCAGATTTTGCAGTTCTGGTCTGAAACTGTGTCTTAGGTGAAGACTTACTGCAAAAAGTTGTTACATAATTGCTGTTTAAGACTGACATCAATAAGTGAGCATTAGGAGAAATCAGGTTGGTACGCTAGATTTGAGTCTCTTTAAGAAGTAGATTTACTAAGTGCTTAGTGCCAGAAGCTATGATTCAGGTTAAGATTTTCAGGCTGTTACAGTTCATAATACAAAGAGGCTTGTATGGAATTTAACTGGATATGTCACTAAACTAGATTGGATTGCGAATATAATCATTTTATTATAAACAAAGGAAGTTGCTGTAACTTAATCAGGAATGCATTCTCATAAAACTATTTTAATCATTTAATATGTTCTACACGTGAAAGTGTTTTAAAGGAATACACTATTTTTTTTAATGTTAGTGCAATGTATTTCCCAAGCAGATCTGATTGTCGAGGAAATGAGAAGCAACCGAAAATGTCCGACAAGATGAGTGGATGGCGAGTTTCAAATATTTATGATTCAGACATTGAAATGCACAACCCCTCCCTTTGCCCTGAAATGGTGCATTTATTTAGAAGCAGCAAAATTAAAGACAGTTTGTCTTGGAGTAACCAGGCATTGCTGCAATCTCAAAAATGGAGATGCCAGCCATGGAAAATAATGATACAGTGTGAGCTGTTTGTTTGTTTTCTTTTACTTTATTTCCCCCCTCTCCATCACATGGCATGTTTTTCCAGCAGTGGCATGCAAGGCGAAGCTAGACTAGCTGACAAGACAAACACGGAAACTCTGCCACACACAGCACTGCCTCCCACAGTTGTCCATACACAGACACCCCTGTCATAAACAGCCTATGTGGGCCTCTGGAAGGGGGGCTTGGAATCTCCATGTGTTATTTACTGGTTATGAAAAAGGGAGATTACTTACTTTCCATATATAAGGAGAGTGCAAGTAGCTGAATGCCATGTCTGGAGTGGCTATCGGATGATTCACGCATCATCTTATCTCTAATTAGTAGCAACTATCAAACCCCCTCTGCCCGACCCACACTCCTGCCCCGCCTTGAAGTTGCAAATCCCCCTGTTAATCCACATGCTACTGATTCTGAGTGCTTGGTCATGGTATCAGCAAAGGGGCTCTGTTTCTTTAAGAGCTGGAGGGTCCCTGAACCCCTCTCTCTACACAGCTGCAGCGGACTCTGATACACAACCCCACTGCTTATCACATACCTTCCAAGTGATGTCAGCCTCCCCATGTGTTTGTGTGTATCCCATGGCCACAAGTTCCTCAAGGCTGGGTTTACAAACCGTGGGCACCATGCCACCTTTCATCAGAGGGGACCACACTTTGTTTTGCATTCAGTCTGCTTCCCACATATATAAGAAGCTCTCTAGCTGGGCTTTGCATCAGCCCCGCAGCGGCAGAAATTGGTTTTCTTGGTAAACAAATTAAGAGAATTGGGGGGTGCTGTACAGGCACTAGTTTGTTAATGACCAATTCCAAATCAAACCCTCTGTGAACTGATTGGAGGATAGTCTCCATGACTAATTAAGCTGTTTATAAAATCATAAATCCTTTAATATGTTAAAACTAGACAAATAAGGAAGAGACCACTAAAGTACCACACAGCAATGCTTCCGAATATCAGCTACATATGACATCAAATAAATCAGGAACTTTGCACACATGAACAGAGCTTTGTCTTACAGTCTTAATGAAATCATGATGCCAGTGTCCTCTAGTCAGATAATATTCTTGATTCAATCTTTTAACCATGAGAACATAAGAAAGTTTACAAACGAGAGGAGGTCATTGGACCCATCATGCTTGTTTGGGGAGATGTCTCTAATCCACTGTGTGTCATATGGGACATGTCCCACAAAACATAGCAAATGTCCCGAAGGAGAAACTGTCATTTTATTATTCCGCAGTTACTTGGAACTGTGGTGTTATTATCCATAGTTAGAAAATACTTAATCAGACATTTTTGTCTTCACTGGCTACAGCAGAGAAACAACTTTTATATGTGCATATGTTATACAGGACATCCATATATAAATTGATATGTATTGAAAAGCTTACATTTCCAGTTACTTCCCTGTGTATTTATTATATTTTATGTTTTCCATAGAGGGTAAAGCCCCCTACTGCCTCCATATAATTTTAATCTGAGGTTTACTGCATTTCTTCTGAACAAAATATAACTGAACTTTTGACAATTTGAATGCATTCACCTCACAATATGTTTTTCAGCATATGGATTCTGTAATTAATTTATTTGTGCACTGAAATAGTCGAATACTGGAATGTAAAAACCCTCAAAACAAATATGCAAACTAATACATCTTGATTTATAAATTTTGCTTCAGTCTGTTTAATGCCACAAATTCCAAGGCAAAAATTAACTTCATTCAAAAGAAGACAAAGATGTCATTTAGAGTGCCTCCTCAGGCAGATAATTGCAAAAATAGTTGGTACCCTATACACAGAAAAGCTAAAGCGGTCTCTGACAGTTCAATATACCGAGGGCTTTTGTTGTGGGTTTATCAGAATGCTGTGGCCCCCTGTTTGTGTAGCGAAGTCCCAATTACTAAAATTGCACCAAGGGAAAGCATGCTAGCACTTTACAGTGGAGCAGGTCAGTGGATCAAAGAAGGTGCAGAACTAGTAACACTGGCCGTGACAGATCATACACACCTAGTTTGTTTTATATTATTATATCATATAAATTATGTGAATATAGGTTTACATGTTATAATGTGTCATGTGTGTACTTCAGGGGCACTATGGGTAATGTGTGTGGCAAAGACTGGCTGCAGTCATGCGATCATTAAAAGCATTCCTTATAAAGGACAGCTGTTAATCGCCCATTATGTCATTATGAGAGTGGAAAAGCCATTTTACACTGGAAATAACCTGGGGTCAACTGAGGACCCAAGGGTTTCTTACCTGGAGTGATTAACATTTCCCAGAGTGATTAATGGCATTGTTTGATGGGTAAGATAGTTTAACACTCATCTTTACTGTTGATTAAGAATGTAAATGCCCAACTCCACAGTGTATATACTGTGTATATATATATAACTTATAATAGACAAACACATATACATACTGGTTCTTAAAGCCTGCACTAATGCTTTCTGGAGTGACATTAAGAAGGCACAGCTTAAGAACCAGCAGAGCTATAGAAACTGGAAATATGTTACTTTCCCATGACTTTCATTGTGCTGCAGAATACATTGTCCAATGCTTCAGATGAATAAAAAACAATAAAGAAAAAGTCCTTATGCTAAACCACTGGAGATAAATAATGAATTATTCTAAGAATATAGCCTGCCTACCAAATAGTGGAGAATTAATCAAATTAAAAAGTGGATACACTGTTTTCAATCACATCAAAGATGCCAAGTTCAAGAGAAAGAGATAGCAATGTAAAATGCCAGAGGCCAGGGGAATGTTTCCAGAAGGGCTTCCAGTGTGTCTCATGGGGACCTTATGGACAAACAAAGTATATGACTAGTCATGTGGCCGACCATTCAGACTCATAAGGCACTGTGCAAAGCAGCAATCTGTGCTTCCCAACATGCAGTGGGAAATACAGGGAAAAAATAAGTTAGGAAGGCTGTGGCTGCGAGTCATTAACCACTTCCTGTCAAAGAATGGATGATCAAAGTAAAGATTAACCACATTGTGGGCTTATCAACATTAAAATTAGAATTTAACTATTATTGTGCCACTGACATTATACATATATTTACAAAAAAGATTTTCACCTACTTTAACTAGATCCAACGTTTAGCAATAATTCTAGCTTCAAAAGAAGAAGAAGAAAAAATACTATTTGTAGACACTTTCTTTATCTGGTGCCTAATTTGTTTCCTGCTCTCTCCTATTCTCTTAAGGTTCTCTGGATAAGTACAGGGTAGTATCATATCCAAACCTTTATTTTACTTCTGTTTTTTTTTTCATAACTTTCATAAAGAGATGTGTATCCACGATCTTGCATGTGGATATATGGATAAGCAAATTGCACGCACAGGACCATGTGGCTCCAGTGAGGGTAGATGAGAGGTGAGTCCTATAGTTGCTCAATCTGTTTCTAATTTCAATGATGCACATACCAGACCGAAATCACAGGAGCAAACGGAAAAAAGAAAAAAAAGGACAGACTGGGATACAACCAAACTGTTAACAAAGCGCAGGCAAGAGCCGAGCAAAGTTAAAAACCCGGCTGTAGCCTCTACCCCGAAGGCATTCAATTAAGACACTCATTGCTATACAGAAGGTTTTATCAGAGAGATTAACTTTATATCTATATATATATCTATCTATATCTATATATATATATATATGTCCGTAGCTCACAAATCCTTCACCATTTCTGTCCGCTTGGATGATAGGCAGCATCATCACATAATGTCCACTTTGGGCTGTCAATTACTCGCTAGCAATAGGTTTGCTGTCCTGAGTGAAAAAGGGGTTTCCAGTTATTTATACCAGTAGAAAGAGCTGCCACTCGACCTCCAACCAACAGTTACAAAGATGCACTAAGTTGCAGATCCCTACTGCGCCTTGTTTGATCCTGCATTGACTGGCGGTTACCGACAATGTGCGGATTCCTCATCTGAACCTAAGACTCACATCAGGGGTGCATACCATCTCATCAGCCCCCCTCTTGTGTTTTTTTTTGAAACCCCGACTTTTCGGGTCTCTGTTCACTGCACTTGAAGTTGTCGTGCAGTAATGTTTCCAGTGAATGCCATGTACCCAGGCTGGCATTGCGTGTTTGCAGCGACAGTGCATTCCCGTGCTGCGCAACACTTCAACAAGCATGCAGTCTGACAAGAGCCGGGGGGGCATGAACTGCAACAAAATACAACATATCCCCTGTTACAGCTGCAGAAAAACACATCAAAACGAGAAGATGTCCATGCACCCCCATGCCTCTGGATTAGCCTAGCAAGAGTGGCTGTCTGGCTCCGGCTGGAATAGAGTTGCCTGTGCGCTCTCTCTCTTTCTCTCTCTCTCCCCCCAGCTTGAAACACAAAATGACCCGATTAAAAGCCCCCAGACGTTTCCCATCACTTACTTGATGTGCTTCAGCTCCGGTGACCCACAGAAGGGAGGCTGTCATGAAGACTGGTGCCCACGTTGGGGTGTTTTGCAAGGGTTTCTCCATGGCTCTCTGTCCGTTATTGCGCACGACCGTAACACTCTCTCTCTCTCTCTCTCTCTCTCTCTCTCTCTCTCTCTCTCTCTCTCTCTCTCTCCATTCACCTGGAGTGCGGGGACGCAACTCTGTGGAGGCGGAGGTTTCTTCATGTGCCCGGGGCAACCATGGTTTTATGTATAAGTCGTACTGTTTTGTTTTTTTGTTTGTTTGTCTCTACTGTGAAGTAAACCAGCTATTTAAAATGACACTTTTTAATTGCCTATGTCACAATACAACGGGAGAATGCGCCCTGTGTATGCATGCATGTAGCCTATGTGTGTATTGTTATCCGTGTCCACAACAAATGATACGGGATTATAGGTATTATAGGGATTATATATATTCTCCCATAAGGGGGTAATATATCTGATTTCTGCATTTCAAAAGCCCAGCCCTGCGGATTCCCAAACACAAGTGCTCGCCAGGTTTCTCCATGGTGGTCCAGGACCCTCTGGTGTTTATAGTGGGTTTGAGCCAGGTGCGCTTTTGCAATTATATACGCAGGCGTAAATAAAAATAAAGTTAATCCAGCCTTAACCTGCATCATTGCACCCGAAAACATTTGCTAATTAGACTCTATTAATGAGCAGATTCGTCTTTACTCTCATGAACACAACTTGGAATCTTCATTTTTAGGGGCTGAAGCAATTTAAAGGGTGCAAATTAACAAAACACCATGACTTAGTGTTTCTTTCTGTCCTGTCGTCTCCTAGACTGTGTGGCACAGAGACAAGGAATCAAAATGACAGGCTGGACTGTCTGCTGACCACATTACCAACCAGAGAAGCTGTGGGTTTGTCCAAAGTGGATGGCCAACCTGAGTGAGACTAACAGTTTTTAGCAAGCAATTTAGGATCATTATTTTGTATCTTTTTTTCAACAAGAAGAGGAAAAGGAACCCTCCAAAGCCGTTAATTGCATTTTTGTAAATTATTATGGTTGGTATTGCAAATGTATGGAAAAAGCCCAGTCATCTTATACCATTCTGTCCATGGCAGCTTCCTAGCCTGCTTCATAAAGGTGACTGGATCAGGACACAGTGTTGAGCAGCCTGGGGGAAGGTGTTAAGGAATATTAGCTATTTGCTCTGACACTAGTGGAAGTCCACTGTATGGTGTACTGGTAAAAAAAACAGATTAAATTGGTATGTGGTGTACAGTGGTAAAAATACAGTATAGTGAGTATGGTGTACAGTGGTCAAAACCCAGTCAAATGCACTGTGGTATACCATGGTAAAATCACAGTAAAATGTGATATACCAAGCAAAATACGGTACAATACAGTGTGCTGTACTGTAGTAAGAATGCAGTAAAGTATTGATTGTGAATAGTGAGCGTTTGTCATTGCCTTAAGTGTTGTCTGTCATGCAGTTTCGTTTTAATGGGTTGAATAAATCTTCTATTCACTTATCTTAAGTGGATTGTAAGATTACATAAAGCTATGCGAGCTTCAAGTGTTACTCCCAGTGGCATAACTTTCATTTCTAACCGGGGACATGTATTGCCAAGTCTTTGGGGGGTCAAAGAGGGAAGGACATGTCAAATAGCACTTTTAATGACGACTGAATGGGCACCGTGTATTTTAATTTCAGCGAATGCTGCAGGGAAGTGCAAATCATTCCATCACAGAAAAATCACTAATCACTACCATGTGAAGTTAATAAGATTAAATAAAATGATTTAGCAATGTTATTGAGCTTAACTTTTTTGTACGGAACACAATGTTCAGAAAACTGTTAATGATGTTGTTCAGCTGAACTTAAAAGAGCTTATAGGCAACACCACAGAATATTTGAATATATTAACGACAAATAGGGTCACCGAAGTGCACAGCTTCAGTGAAAGATGGTAATAAAAGCGAATTAGTAACGTCATTGCTGAAGTATAGGTCAGTAGTGGCATTGTCTAGTGCACATTAATAGCTTAAATTCATTTTTGCTTAATACAGCAGTCTGCAGCCTCTTTATCTCCAATGGAAGTGAATGCCCCCTGGTCTGATTTGTTTGTAGTACTTTATAGGAAAATATTGCTGAGTTTCTCGGGTGACAGGCTTGCAGATGGTGTTATATACTTCCTACAGGCCCATTCTCTTGGACATATTATAAAAACAAAACTTAACAGATTTCAGTACACCATCCATGTGTCTAGTGAAACCAATTTTAATGCAGAATATGAATACGTGCGTGGATAAATTAGCCTATGGTATGAGGCATTTTTTCACAATTTATTTTGATAAATTGTGTCAATATAAAGAGCTACACTGAAGATTATTTTATGTTGAAATACAATATAATTCAAATGATGTACCACTAGATGTCGGCAAAGTCAAATAATTTGTTTTGAGGTTTTGGGGGGCAAATGGAGGCAGTACTGTGAATAGATAAAAAACATAAATACACTTTTTTGTCAAACAAAATGTGTTTAATAATAAAAGTAACGGTTTGAAGCGTCTTATCTTTATATGTATATTATTTTAGAATACGATTCATTTAACACTTAATTTCCTACAATAGAATTACTCCTAGGGTTAGGATTTTAGTTTAGGCCAAGCTGTGTTTAGACTTCCCAGCAATGTTAAAACTGACAGTGGTGTTTTGGTTGTCTTTTCTACTGGGTTATAAGATAATATAGTACATTTTAGGTATCTGTAGTTATTGCTGTTATTATGTTATTGATTCTTGCCACCCAATATATACTTGGAACATCATTTACTATATTGCATACTTGTAGCTTTTTGTAAATGCATAAATGAATATAATAATAATAATAATAATAATAATAATAATAATAATAATAATAATAATAGAAAAACATGCGTATGTGAAGTATAAATAGACCTTACGTTTTGTATAGCTATTACTGAAACCTAAAAAATGTTCACGAGTTAAAGTGTATCACATTAAATAACTTAACTTAAGAGTATTTTTGGTTGGTTTGTTTTTAATGAAGATATAGCAGTTAAATGGGATTCATCATTGTTTCCAAGACACATTGACTATCTGCGTTTGAATCTGAAAACATACAGACCAGGAAAAACCTGTATTTCCAGGCGATCAAAATCACGAAAACCCAGTTTCCTATTACTAGAAAGGCTATTTCAGCACACGAGTTATACACTTTTCAATTGTGTTTTGCTGTCAACTCGATCAAAGGTATTTTTGTGCGTTTTTCAAGTCCCATAGCCGTAACTGAACTCCACCTACACAAACTGTTTGACCAAGAAGTGCCGTTTCTCTTCCGCCCTCACCGGAAGGTCCGACCGGTATTAGCAGTCGGTCTCATTATTTATTTATTTTTCCACCAAACAAAGGTTCCCCTCCCCGAGTTGCTCTTCAATGAATAAACAAAAGGTTGTGCTTTAACAGCAAAGTTAACCCCTGCGATGTTACATATACGCATACATTTAACATGCAATAACGACAGCATTCAAATGGAATCAAATACACCATCACACAGGTCCGGTTCCTTGTTGCAGGTCGGAATGAAAACCCGGGCGGAATGAAACAGCCACGTATTGAGGCAGAGGCTGAGCTCGTTTGGAGAGGTGGGTGCACGTTTTAAACATGTTATTTTTCCGTGAACAGGCAGTGTCGATATGCGGTGTCAGTTAGTGCTATTTACACTTTAACTTTCTAGCTGGAGGTGATCGCGACCGGGGGCTGTAACTTGGTTTAAACCTTACACTCATGTAAGGGATGGTCATGTCAACATTTCGTGTCGTTTGCTATGGGGTGGATGTGATTTTGTTTATGCATGAGACCCCCAGTCAGTATTTTAATAAATGCTTGATTTGTGTTTTGTATGTTTTGTACATGTGTCCAGCTCGCTGTATTGACATGTCATAGCGCACACTGACGGGCACACCTTGTTTCTGTCGGAGAACGTATGTTGTGATTGTATGTCTGTTCCTGCCTCTATTTTTATACACCGTTATCTGCACTGGTTGCATGCATTTCTGCGAGTTGTATTATTAATTACATCAACGAATATACTGTGCCTTTTCATTCTCAGGATCCAGACGGCTGTATTGCAGCTAGTTTTGGGAGTCTTGTGTTGATATCGCTTGTTTACAACATGTCAAACATGCTCGAAGTTGTAAAGTTAGGGGAGCCAGCGGCAACACAAGCTCATAGTGTTGTGATGTTTTAAATCGCTTTTTATTTTCTATGAAAGTAATCGTGAAATATATGCAAGTGCATTTAATTGTTTTAGATGCATTGTCTTTATTTGCGGATTGCAAATGAAAGAAACTGGAATTATATATGAAAGTGATGTTTCTTTCTATTTGCTGTATTTCCTTCTAAGAGTTTAATGGAGTAGATGAAGGCAATCTGTCACTATAGATCTCCAAGGATGATTATTTATAGAGCATAGTAAATTATTATATTCGCCAGATGCCCCAAGTCACACTTAATACAGTTCGTTATGTCATATTAAATATTCATGTATTTTAATGAGATCGAAGGCCAGTTAAAGTGAAGTTGATTTTCACTTGCTCGTCTAGACTGTAGAGTATATACTATTTTGATGCATATGATAGGATTGCTGTAATGTAACTGAAGTTTGAACTACATTTAAGATCCGCGTTTTCAAGGTGGGGCGTAACTATGTGTCTGAAAACATGCACAGATTAAATTTGCTTTTGACATGTCTTTCCTGTTTGGTTTTCAGGCAGTATGCTGTCCTGTTAATGGCTAAAGGTCCGACTGGTTAACATCAATACTTCCTGCATTTGGATCTCCTCAAAATGAAAATGATTTGAAGACATTGCCTCCTCCCAAATCATACTCTTCCAATGGACAACAGTACCAAGGGTTACTCTAAATAAACCCCCAACATATATATACAGCCAAAGTATAACCATAATGGAAATCGAGACACAACAACAAGGCTCACATCCCAATGCCAAAGCAGGTGCCAATTCTGCTGAGAGCACTACAGAGCTGCTGCAGCAGGGGATTGTGGGAAAGCCACCAGCTACCGGGCATGGAGTTAATGGTAAGTGAAAGCTTTCATTCATTAGAAAGAAAAATATTTACAGTTACATTCACAATAATTGGGGGAAGTACTATTTCTTCAGACCCACAGTAATAGTTAAACACAAATGAAATCAAGTCTTTGACCAACTTCCCAATTGTTATTCACAAAATTACATGAATCAAGGGTATCATCTTGTTTAACAGCGGGACTGTCCAGTGCTGTCCAATACCGGGATCGTATATTGTGGGTGTGTGCTTAACCCAGGCCTATATTTGGCTAGTAACAATAACCGCACCTTCCACTGAAATTAAATAATCAAATCAAAGCTCTGTTAAAAAAACCGAAATAAAACAACCAAATAAATGTATATTTCATATTCTCATTTGAAATTTAGCTGTAGGTAATTTACAAACATCCCACCTACGGCTCCTAGACTGAATTCAATGTTTGTTATATCTATATTGGTATTTTTTGCCAACTCTTGATAAGACTGTTGTTGCTGGAGTATCACTGTAAACAGAGCCCACAGTCAGGGATTACATCATGCTTGAAAAACAAAGGAGGTTGTGCGATTCTTCCTCCAGCATTTAATTTAGCATTTTACACAGAACATAGGAGTGTTGCGATGACAACATGAGGCTCTGGAGACGAGCGCAAGCTTTCATGCCGTAGAAAAGCACTGGGAGAGGTCTGTCACGTTTAACTCATCGCTAGCATTGTGGTTGTTAAAATGTCAGGTATCGCAGATGGGGTGTTACTCAAGACCTTTACAAACAAAAAGGTGGAAGTTACCCTTCATGGTTGAGTTATGCTGGTATGTTGTATTTTCACCTTAGTCATAGGGAGAGAAATATCTCACAAATTGCTTCATCTTAGTTCGGACGCTAATTCCTAAGCACCCGGGGTACCCACCTTATCACTGTAGCTGGTACTACATCTCTGACTTGAAAACGTGCAGAGAAAGAGCACATGTTTACTTCAACAGTACCAAGACTGCTTCTTCTCGTAAGTGTTTTGAAACTTGACGATCCGAGTGACTGCTTTATTACATTCTTGCAACGGCTGAAATGCAACAATGTTCTTGGCAGTGTGTGGAAATTGTGACTATGGGCACGCCTGCAGGTTCTAGGCCATGTGTCTGGGAATGAAATATCCGTTTACTGGTGTCCAGTGGCTGCCTCACCCAGCCAGCTGCCCATGTGTACCCTTTGCCAGAATCCCCTCTTTCTAATGATGTGTTATGATAGAGTTGGCACAAGACTGAACTAAGCCTGTTTTTCCTTTCCGTTCTGTCATGTACGATTTCCAATAGAAGCAAAGTGCTGGGGATTTTTAGAAGGCCCATTAAACTGTTTTGTGTGGCTGCATTGAAGCTGGGTTTGGAAAATAATGCACTAGAGAACCAGAGTTGTCTTCAATGTTAAAAATATGCATTCCACAATGAGGTGGGCTGTGCTTGCCTGTCATCTGAGCTGTGGGACCAGTTTGTCTGCGTGCTGCCCCTCCAGATCACTAATGCTCAGTTACCGATGTGCTCTTGTGCTTTTTCTGTTCCAGGTCCTGTTGCTAATCCAGACACAGTCCTAAATGGAGACAAAACGGCAGCAGGTTCAGGCGCTGCAGGCGAGAGCCACCCTAATGGCCCCCTGCCCCCTCTGCCCCAGGGCCCCTCTGCCAGCCCACAGACCGAAGAGCCGTCCTCAGGTGTGGCCGCTTTCCATCACAACCTAACGAAGTCTCAGGGAGCTAAGTCTGAGCCCACAGTTCATAAGAGTGATGCATTGCAGTCTCTCAAACTCAGTCTACCTATGCAAGAAACTGAACTGTGTAAGCATCTGTGCAGCGGAGTGTCCCAAATCCCCCCTTTTTTATTTTTTAAATCCTCTTTGCTCTTTCGCTTCCCAGGCTGATGTAAACCCTTTATAACACCTTGCTTGTGCTTACACTGTACCTAGCGAATAATCAGGCTGAGCAGAGCCCCGCTGTGCTGAAGTGCAAAAGTGTGGTATATTGTGGACCTGCTTCTGTGGTGCAATATCCTGTTCCCCTTTGCTGCTTAGGTGGTCGAATCTGATCGAGCCTAGAAAAGCAGAAAGATCCCGAGACGCGCTTTTATAGTGGCTGTGCTATTGTTTTTGTAGATGTGAAGTGAATACAAATTGCCTAGTAGGTTATTGCCTATAGAATGTACAGGGAAGACATACAGATTAAAAAAACATTAAAAAAACAACAAAAAAAAACAACCTTTGGCTGATAATTCTAACAGCCTTGTTTTGGTGCACTAGATTGAACTGAACCACAATTATCCTTTAGCAACACTACCCACACTACATAATGGCTATGTTGTTGTTTTTGGTCCTGGGAGAAAATTGCTTGTTTTTCAACAGTAAAGGAACATTTGCATGTTTTGCCAAAAAATACAGTATTCATCAAATCTGACAAATATGGGCAGACTAATATTCTGTAACCTGTGCATGATGACCTAATTCCCATGATTCAACTAACTCTTAATTTGTGTAAACCAGGTTTGTTGGATTTCTTTTGAAGGCTGTACCTTACTAGCTCTGACTGCATGGCAGCTCTGTCTTCCCAAAGAGATCTGTAATGCGCTTGTGGTACAATGTGGAGGTTTCGTACACACTGTGGCTTATTTAACCAGTGCTGATTTATGATTTATAAGGTGACATTTACACATTTGCTCTTTTAAAAGACAGAATGGCAATCCATGTGTATGGAATTATTTAAATAAATGAATGTCATAAATTTGAAAATGTACTTGGTTTATTTGACTACCAAACTACCAACCCTGTTTCACTCGGTTATTTCAAGATAAGATTGGATCAATAAGCCACCACAATGGCAGACACAGATTAGCTGGCCCCCTCTGGTTGCTAGTGTTTCTTATAAAAAGTAAAAATCCACAGTTTGTACAGCGATATCCACAGCCCCGCTCTCACTGCCCTGTGCAGTGCTCAGAGTCTTCCTGTGTTTTTTTAAGTTTCTTCTCTGCCTTCAGGCTCCTTAGAGCCCTCCCTGGAGCTCGAGAATGAAGAGCAGATCCGCATCGCGGCCCGCAGGCGCCTGGAGGAGCAGCTGAAGCAGTATCGGGTCCAGAGGCACCAGGAAAGAGTAGGTGTCTCCCTGCTACCTTCTTCATTAGCCAGATGCCATCACAGCTCATTAACCCCTGTAGGGAGACGCAAACCCAAGCTAGAGTGCCACATTGTTTCCAGGTGTGATCTGTCAGCTAACCTCAGCATTGTGAAAACAGGTCAATCAGAAACTGGATAAAAAAATAAATTAAACAGTGTTGTGTAAAGATGATAACGTCCATTGGTGTTCTGATGGGGCCTGATTTCGTCATAGTAGTGAAAACTGACTAAACACAGCGGCACTTTCAGGACTCCAGAATTGCCTTTTTATACATTTTAATGGCTGTCCTTTCTATGCAGTCTCATCATTCGACCCCCAAAGGCCGCCCTTTCAGCACACTGGACCCAGAGCTGATGCTGCACCCTGACGGACTGCCCCGGGCCAGCAACGTCTCCATGACCAAGGAGTACTCCTTCATGCGTACCAGCGTGCCCCGGGGCCCCAAGCTGGGCAGCCTGGGTATCCCACAGCCTTTCAAAGAGAAGAAGTCCTCCAGGTCGTCTCGCTCCAGCAAGATCCGCTCCCTCGCCGACTACAAGAGTCCGGAGGCGGATGCAGGGGGCAGAGGCAGCTCCAGGTCCCCGGCGGGCGAGGCCTCCATGGGGTCGCTGAACTCCAACAGGAGCTCGTCGTCCATCGTGTCTGAGATCAGCGTGGCCTCGGAGACGGAGGAGCAGCTGGAGCCCTCGTTGCACTTGGGAGACAGCATTTCGGAGATCGACGGCAGCGAGTCGGGGGCACGGCAAGACGGCAACGACAGCGACAGCTCGTCCTACAGCAGCGTGTCTGCTTCGGCCACGTACGGCATGCTGTCGGCCATGGTCAGCAGGCAGAAGGCCCCCTACACCGTGGATGGCAGGGAGATCGCTGCGGATGCCGTGGGCCAGTACCCGTCTCTGCAGGAGGTGCTGCAGGCTGCCACGGATGAGCGACACTTGGAGGCTCAGGAGCCGGAGCTGATGAATGGAGAAGCGCGCAGCCGCAGAGACAGCTTTTCTAGCAGGTACAGTCTGTTGATACTGATGAGCCTGCACACTTGTATTGTAAGCTGATTTAAAGGCCTGTTGTTGTTTTTTATTAGATATCTTTATTTAAATATACTTTAGAACTATTTATCTAAATGAGTCTGTATTTAAACTGGTGTTCAATCTCTGCCATTTAACGTTTCTCTTTGTGTTTTCTTCTGTTTAAAAGTGTGTCCCTGGGAAGCTCAGTAATGGGAAGTCATGATGAGATGCTGCAGGTCCTGAAGGAAAAGATGAGGCTTGAAGGGCAGCTGGAGGCACTTTCATCTGAAGCAAACCAGGTTAGAATCCATTTCCGTTCATAATATACTGATGGAAATGGTTTAGGACATTCGGATAAACTTAGATTATTGCGTATGGTTGAAGATGGGGCCTTGGAGGACGACCTCCCTCTTTCCTCTCTTCCAGGCGCTGAAAGAGAAGACGGAGCTGCAGGCCCAGCTGGCCTCCCTCAACGCCCGGCTCCAGGCCACGTTTGAGCAGAACCAGATCAGTCAGGAGAGGCAGAGCTCCCTCAGCTCAGAGGTGGGCACCCTGCAGCAGAGCTGCTCAGAGCTGGAGCGTGCCATGTTGGAGCTGCAAGGCAACCTGGAGAGCAAGAACGCCAACCTGGCATCGCTAGGCAATGACCTGCAGGTGGCGGAGGAACAGTACCAGAGGCTCATGGGAAAAGTGGAAGAAATGCAGCAGATCGTGGTCTCTAGGGACAACTCTGGTGAGTCTATATAAATGTCCTGTCCTTCATTGTATTTTTTATTGTTGTTTTCAATGGCAACAATGGCTGACACTATGGAGTGATGGGTCTTTGTCTCCTGCAGTCCAGGAGCTGCGGCAACAGATGAGCAGCATGCAGACCCAGCTGCAGCAGGTACAGCGGGAGCGCAACACCCTGCAGTCACGGCTCAAGACCTCCCAGGCCGAAATCGCCTCGCTGCAGCAGGTGCGCCAGTGGTACCAGCAACAACTGGTGCTAGCGCAAGAGGCCCGGGTCCGACTGCAGAGCGAAATGGCCAACATGCAGGTAAAGGGGATTCAATTCATGCCATCTCGTCTCCTCTGTCATTTCGATCTGGCTGGTGGGACAAGTAGAACTTTGTTATCCAGAGGCAGACTAGGCCAGTAGCCAAGTTTAAAAAGCATGTTTATCTGGACAGCATTGGTTCAAACAGTTCCTGGTAATTTCCAAACATCTTCAAGAAAACACCTTTTTGCCTCGGTTTATCCTGCCCGTGGATTCCCACTCAGCAGGGTGTGATGTTGTTGTGCAGGCCGGTCAGATGACGCAGACAGGAGTGCTGGAGCACCTGAAGCTGGAGAATGTGACACTGTCCCACCAGCTCACAGAAACGCAGCACCGCTCCATCAAAGAGAAGGAACGCATTGCTGTGCAACTGCAAAACATAGAGGTTAGTCCATTTGTTTTTTAATTGAAAAATACCAGTGCTAAGCAGACGGTTATTCAGTGTTTCCTTCCAGTATGGTACAGCAGGCATAACTGAATTCACAATTCCCTTCAAATAAATCAACATAAATTAGCAATTTGTAGTAACAGGAAAGCAGCTTTTGGGCATTTGATAGATAGTGTATGTTGTTTTGTGTATTTTGCTTCTGCTGCAATTGCAAACCAGCCCAGAAGGTTCCAATAAGCAAACTGTGAGAGTGTGTGCTGCCTGGTCTGCAATGTGTGCTTTCTGTTGCGATGTTCTTCATCCAGGCGGACATGCTGGACCAGGAAGCAGCCTTCCACCAAATCCAGGAGGCCAAATCAATGGTGGAGGAGGACCTTCAGCACAAACTGGAGGAGTTTGAAGAGGAGCGGGACCACCTGCAGAAACTGGCCAACTCCGCCAGCGCTCTGGAACGGGAATTGCAGCAGGTAGGACCAGGGAGCGATCGTATTTCCGGGACTGATGCTAATTCCTTAGATGCATTCTTATTTCCCATTTGCTTTGGAGCTTCTTTTTTTTCCCCCTGTATGTTCCTGGCGCTTTGTTTTCATGTCCAATATGTTGACTGGGCTCGGTGTGTGTCTGCGCAGGTGAAGCTGGCCCTGGCCCAAAAAGAGTTGCAGCTCACGGCGCTGCAGCAGGAACACTTGGAGCTGATGAGGCAGCTGACAGCCACCCAGGAGGCCCTGCACACCAAGGAGCAGTCCCTGAACCAGCTGGAGGCCCGCTTTCTGGAGCTGGAGGCCCAGCTGAGCGAGCTACAGGCCGACAGCACGGCCAAGGAGGACTCCATCCAGTACCTGCAGAATGAGAAGATCGTGCTGGAGGTAGCGCTGCAGGCTGCCCGGGCGGACAAGCAGGGGCTGGACAAGGGAGTACAGCGGCTCGGGGAGGACACGGAGGCGGCCTCCGAGATCCTGGAGCAGCTTAGGCAGGAGGTCAAAGTCAAGGCCACACAGGTGAGGTCTTGGTCCTGTCCACAGAGGTCAAAGGGGAAGATCTAAAGAAGACAGAGTTTAATATTCTTCTCAGTTTATGATTTGTAATACTTCATGATTGCGAGTTTGTTATAATGTATGGTGTCTTATCACAACGCTTCTTTTCATTCAAAGATTGAAGCCATACTTCAGGAGAATAGCACCCTGAAGAAACAAACTCAGAAACTGAAAGAGCAGTTTCATCAACAAAAGGTAAGGAGTTTCAATGACCTCTTATGAATCGTGCTAAAAGCTGATTACTCAGAGGTCACTTCATTGTCATTCTTGGTGCTCTTCCCATAGGTCATGGTTGAGGCCTATAGGCGTGATGCCAGCTCCAAGGACCAGCTGATCAGCGAGTTGAAAACCACGAAGAAGAAGCTGCTGATGGAGGTGAAGGGGCTAAAGCAGGAGCTGCTGAACTCCCAGGTGGAGAAGCAGGCAGCTGAGCTGGAGCAAAGCCGGCTACAGAAGGAAGTGTCTCGGGTCCAGCAGCAGATGACCCGGCTGGAGGATCACTTGCAGACCGTGCAGAGCGAGAGAGACCGGTTAGAGACCCAGATTCAGGTATCAAGAGTGATCCTCAGCTCCTTATTATGTTTTTTATTTATTCATTCCACTTCTGTGTTAGCAATGCTACTGGCATGTCAGGCGTGTTAGTAATGTTTCAACCTCCATTCACAGTCCCTGCAGTTTGACCAAAGTCAGCTGGCATCGGTGACAGAGGAGAATGAAGGTCTACGGAAACAGGTGGAGCAAATGCAAAAAGAAGCCAAAAAGTGAGTTTTTCTGTGAATTGGGGTGGGGATTTCAGCTCAAGCGATTGTTTTCATTACCACATTTGGTGTCATTTAACACTCTGTATTGTGGGTGACTGCGCTTAACCAGCACACCGATTGTTCCTGCAGGGCTATCTCGGAACAGAAGGTGAAAATGAAGAGGCTGGGCACAGACCTGACCAGCGCCCAGAAGGAAGTGAAGGCCAAGCACAAGGCCTACGAGAATGCAGTGGGCATCCTGAGCCGGAGACTGCAGGAGGCACTGACGGCCAAAGAGACCACGGACGCAGAACTAAGCAAGCTGAAGGCCCAGGTCACCAACGGAGGCAATAGCCAGGCCTTGCAGGTATGCAGACCTGATGCCATATCTATAGAGGTCACCCAGGTGCTTTTAAACTCATCCCTCGGCTGAGCATTACTCAGTTGTTTGATTCATGATCAGAATGTTTAAGTGGGTGTTGATTTAAAGATAGACCCCAGGAAAGAGGTTTGCAAGGGATTGTAATTTTGCTGATGCCTAGGTTAAAGCTGATTTCGTTCCACTGGAGTCTGTGGCTGCCTTAGAAGAGTGTTACTCCTCCTTTCCAGGACAGAATAGAGACCCTGCAGACTGAACTCCAGGCAGTGAGCCACAGCAAGGCCATGCTGGAGAAGGAGCTACAGGAAGTGATCTCGCTCACCAGCCAGGAGCTGGAGGAATACCGGGAGAAAGTGATGGAGCTGGAAGATGAAGTAAGAGAGGTTCCTATTGGTCACAGGAAGAAGGTTACTTTGTACAAATGTATCCCATTAAGCGATAACCTGAAACAAAGACCGTAAATAGTGTTTATTGTTCTTTCCACCTTCTATTTGAGCATGTGAGTGTGAATGTTTTGATTCCATGTATGATTTAAATAATACAAGCATACATCACAAACATCCTGCAAAACTCAATGTGTATACCAAAATAAAATGCTAATAATACTCATTCCTGTCTATTCAAATAACAGCAAAGTGAGTCGTAAAATACCCAGAGAGATTTAAAACATTGTGACAATTATCAGTTATGTCTTACAAATGTACCAGCGTTATGTCAGTCACAGAATCAAATACCAATGTTCTCTTTGGCACTTTGTAGCTCCAGGAATCAAGAGGGTTTAAGAAGAGGATTAAGCGTCTGGAGGAGCTCAATAAGAAGCTGTCGCTGGAGCTGGAGCACGAGCGTGGGAAGCTGGCTGGAATGGGCCAGTCCCACAATGCACTGCGGGAGCACACTAACATCCTGGAGACGGCCCTGGCCAAGAGAGAGGCAGACCTGGTCCAGCTCAACCTGCAGGTCAGTCCTAGTAGTGTCTGCTCCAACTGTCTCCCTATTAATAAAACAAAACCCTTTTCTATCCCATATCCCCGAGTCCATTAAGCTAATCAGTTTGCTTTATTTTGTTTACGTAGGTAAACTGTTTACCTGGGGTATTCTGTATTCTGTTTACCTGGGGTTTTCCCATATTAGAAAGGCCAGCTTAATTTTTCCTTATGTATTTTGTCTTTTTACCACAAATTGGGGTAATAATATGCCACAGGAATTTCAAGGTTTACCTCTCCTTGCGGATGTCCCAACTCTGAGCATCTTTTTTGTCAGGTTCAGGCTGTTTTGAAGCGGAAGGAGGAGGAAGACAATCAGATGAAACAGCTCATACAGACACTACAGGCAGCTTTACAGAAAGAAAAAGCCACGGTGAAGGACCTCAAAGATCAGGTAAGAGCATCACAGAAAACTCTACAGGGTCTTCAATTCGCATCCCACTTCTAACATGCAGAGGATGTGAATTAAAATACTTGTTTCTTGCTAAAATACTATAGAAGTGCCGCATCTCATGAAAGGATTTATAGGCTCAGTTTGGGAGTGTGTAAGTGATTCCTCGAGTTCTTAATTGAAAAGGGCGCTGGCTAAATGCAGTGTCCGTTACGTGATGCGTCTGTGGTGAAACTCCATGAGTAATTGTATTAAGGTCTTAGAGGAAAAGTGACCAAGCGGGGGCCCCTATTTATAGCAGCTCTGTGGTAGGAGAGGGGAAGTGGGTTGCAGTTCTTGCTGCATGGGGGAATACCAGTGTTAATGGAGGCATGTGTCTGGCAGGTGGCCGTAGCCAAAGCAGAAGCAGCTCATAACAGACGGCACTACCGAGCGGCCATGCTGGAGCTCAGCGAGGTCAAGAAGGACCTGCAGGCCAAGGAGCAGCTGTTTAAAGCGATGCAGGACGAGGCGGAGAAACTCCAGTAAGTTATTTATTGCCCAGCTCTAAAAATCCTGGAGAGATGAACCGAGGGTGGTGTAATCGATTGATTGAAGTGGTGGAGTTGATTGAGAGTCCTCTATCTTGTCCCCCTCTCCCCCAGGGCTCAGGACGAGAGGCACTCCCAGGAGGTTTCTCAGTTCCAGCAGGAGTTGTCAGAGGCCCACTCCCAGCTCCAGCTGTTGCAGAAACAGCTGGAGGAGCAGCTGAACAAGCAGCCTCTCACCAATCAGGAGGTACGACACCAGCAACACATTTATCATCCTCTCCCATCGTAACTACCAAAACAACACACACACACACACAAGAAATCAACACCTGTGTAAGAGAGTGTGGAGTGTGATGGCCTGTTTGTGTGGCAGGTGGAGGATCTGAAGTGGGAGGTGGAGCAGAAGCAGAGGGAGATCGAGGCTCAGAAGCAGCAGCTGGAAATGGCGGAGCAGTGCAGCCACAGGGAGCTGGAGGGCCTGCAGACTGCGCTGCAGGTGAGGACAGCAGCCATTTGAATTCAGTCCTGGCAACACCCCCCTTTCTTGGATGCTGGTCTGACGTGTCTGTGCTGTATTTCAGGCCATCAAGGCAGAGCTGGAGGTGGTGCAGGAGGAGCTGAGCTGCACCAGGAAGGACAAGTTCATGCTGCAGGCCAAGGTGTGTGAGCTGAGGAGCAGCATGAAGACCCTGCTGCAGCAGAACCAGCAGCTGAAGCTGGACCTGAAGCAGAGCCGCACCAGGAAGGTGAGCAGCGTGTATCAAGTGTGAAACCATAATTAAACGCCATGTGCCTGATTAAGTAAGTCCTGCTTGGCGATTCGTTACGACTGAATGCATTGTAATTGTGCAACCACTTTTTTTATTTATTTTACCATTCCTTGCTTAGCGTCTCAGGGCGTATTCTTCATTCCTCTCTCCCCAGCGGATGGAGCTGAAGGGCGACGTGAACGTATCCAACCCCGTGACTCCGGTGAAGATCCCAGACTGCCCCGTCCCGGCCTCCCTGCTGGACGAGCTGCTGAAGCCCCCCGCCTTGGTCAGCAAGGAGCCGCTCAACAACCTGCACACCTGTCTGAAGCAGCTCAAGTAAGAACCTTCCACACCTGTCTCTGGGTGTCGGTCTCGTTTCGGTTTACATATGTTTACTCTCCTGCATTGTGGAGAATGTGAGGTTTGGCTTTGAGGAACACTGACCGAAAGCGTAGATTGTTTGTGAAGACTGTCACTTCAGAAATACAAATTCACTTGTGCCAGAGTAAACGTCCCACAAACAGAACAACCAACATTTATGTCCCTCTACAATTTGTATATATACACAAGTTAATTCCCCTTTACTTTTTCCTCCTCACAGGCAGGAGATGGACAGCCTACAGAGACAGATGGAGGAGCACACTTTTACCGTTCACGAGTCCATGACCTCGTGGACACGATTAGAAGGAGAGCTAACGGGACTGTCGGCTACGGACAGCAACTCGCCGTTGGAATCGGGGCCAAGCGACGGCTCCGCAGAGCCCGGCCCCCATGCAGTGCAGAGAGAGGCGGCCGAGCGCTCCTAACACTGGGCACGACGGACTGAGCTTCCCTGCGCTGGAAACCTTTCTGTTTTGTTTATCCTTCTCCCCCCCACACCTTTTTTTTTACAACCCCTTATGCTGGCTAATTTATTGTATGTTTTGAAATTGTTTTATTATAATTATTATTATTTCTAAGAAATTAATGACACCCAAATCGAGAACCACATATAGAGAGGTAGCAGGTTTGGATTTGCTTTGGCTTACTGAAGTCATATCTACAAAGCAAACCTAAAAATTTATGGTTATGACGGTTGACTCCCCTACTACATTTTAATTGAGTTTTACACTACCCCCCCCCGCCCCATCTTTTTTTAAATTATTTTTTTATTTTATTTTATTTTTTGTCAGATGTTCTGGTTGGATAGTGTGATAGCTGTAGTAGCTCAAAGGGGAAATGAGTACCATTAGAAACTGTGTCTTTGCACATCGAGGCCTCGTTTGTGTGGCTTACCATACTGTTCTTCCTATCCACTGTGCCTCTGAATGAGAGGGCTCGCTCGGGGAAAAACACACACACACACACACACACATAACGGAAAAAAAAGACAGTGTTGTCCACAGTCTATAGTCTTTCAATCGAGTATCAGAACTTTTTAAACCTGCTCGGCTTCTGTATTCCAAAATTCCAAGACGTCATGTCTCTAAAAACAAGAAAAAGCATCAAGCCATGAACTTCCATTCTCAAAACCCCTGCTTCACACGGTCGAGGAAGCTGACAAATGGCTGTGCATGTTTCTACAGCATCTTACAGCCTGCCTTTCACGTTCGAATCGCAGGAATGTATTGGTGATTGTTGAAGATGCCGTTTGCTTTGTCATTTAGATAATGCTTACCAAGTATTGCTTTGCCATCTAAAATGGTGTGAAGCTTAATATTTAGTGTGCTACTGTTGAGCTCAATATATTTTAAATACCATCCTGTAACGGTGGGGTTTGTGGTTTGGCCTGAGTTGTTAGTAATGGTTATGGCAGTGCCATAATGACTAGAAAAAAGTCACCAATAATATTTTATTGGGAAATTTAATATATTGCTTTTTGAATGGATGTATCTTCAGTTGTAAAATATATATATATATATATATATATATATGTAAAAGATGTATCTAGATCTCAAGGGGTAACCCGCTGTGTAGCAGCACTAACTGATAACGTCAGAAAGATAATGGCTGAAGTTGCACGCTTTATGTAACAACACATAACTGACCTAAAAACAGAGGAAATATCTTTATACAAAACATTTAGTTTGCATTTGTATGCAAGGTACTCTTTAATTTATTGTTTTAATTTTTGTTGTTTGTGTTTTGATTGATATATTTTAAAGAAAATTAATTGTCAAAGATCTGTTGTTTCTCATGCGATCTGTTCAGTCTTGTACAGCGTTAATGATAGTGTGCATTTCTTAAGGGTTTGGGTTTATGGTTAGTCTTGTGAGGAAAGAAATGTTAAACAATGTGTTGTACGGAAGATTATTTTCTTTGCTCTGATATTTATAAATATTGACATGGATTTAGGGATTTCCTAGGGCCTCTTAAACTGAATCAAATCCCAGATGTTGCAAAAGCTTTTTTTGATGCAGCTCTTTTCTTGTTGAAGAAGGAAGGTCCTTTTTGTCCTTATTGAAAGAAAAGCTGCTGCACTCAAATCAGTTCCTCTAATGGAAAGAACCGCTACACTCAGTCCCTACAGCAGTTGGTATTAACTGCCATATAATATTGGAACCTTTCTGCTTGAGTTAAACACTTGTTCAAAGTCTGTAATGTTTGCTGTTAACAAATTTGGCCAGTATACCAAACTTGCAGCTCAAGACCTTTAAGTGTAGCATAACATAACAGGAGCAAGATGTACCTAAAGGGACATTTTATTATTTATTTATGAACAGATATTGACATTTGTCAATTTCAGCGTAATTTCCAATCAGAATTAAGAAAGTGTGGATGATACTGTTAATTCTGATATCCTTCTGCCTCAGTAAATGCAAAATTGTCACAGTCCTTCACTAAAACTGTGGAGAAAGTCATCCTAGTGACACTTTCGAACCGTTAAGTTGTTGTAATCCTTTTTGCTTGAATTAACAAAAATAGGTTTCAGCGGATATGATTGCCAAATGCGTAAACTATTTTGTGATGACCAGTCATAGGAGATGTTGCGTTACTGCAAGTTCTTGATATTGACCTTTCATTGTAGAGATGTTTTTCTGGTCTTTTTCTCTATCCCTGTGGGGTAAGGTTCGCTTCAATATGGAATTCTCTATGTACTGCAGTTGTTCTGCTTACCTCTTGCATCTCTTTCCAAACTGCTGAAGGTTTAATTATTTTTAATTTAAAAAAAAAACAGCAACTGAATAGCATTGTCTGAATAATGCCAAAACTAAAATAATACGAATATTAGGACTTTTTACCATTTGTACATTCGTCTAAAAGTTGCATTATTCCATTAAGTAAAGTTACATCCTTGCTATTTTTTATCAAACAAAGTATTGGATGTGATCTTGATGATGGTTTCTTTAAGGCTTTGTTTATGAGTCTGTGTGATACCTTGGATCCTGTTTTGCAAAGAGAGTATGGGTAAAAATACATTTATGTGTATTGTGTGCAGTCAGGAATGGGGGTTTCTTCATCAATCGTATGTATTTGTATTATTATTTTATCAATTCATAAAATGTGGTCTTCAAGGAAAAGTCCCATATATCAATGTACTCCAGAGTGAATTTTGCCCCATATGTAGACTTGTACTTTGGTATAGATAAATCATACACTGTAAGCATAGAAAAACTACTAATCTTTGTGTGTCTCGATGGATGACCTGATGAAAAGAAAAATGTTATAAAACCTAATATTGTTCTTTGGCTAAAAAGAAAAAGGAATAATAAATAAAATAGGGAGAATAGGCACTAAGGGGTGGTTTCACAGACTCTGATTAGCACTAGTCTTGGTCTACCCTATATTATTTTAGGTAGTGTTGTCCAAGACTAGTGCTAATCAGTGTCTGAAACCAGCTGAAAGTGCTTATTGGTTAAAAATAGGTTGCTGCAAACTGAATGTCTGTAAAATGGTTCTGCTTTTGTTAATGTAGTACTTGTAGTATGGGTATAGTGTACATAGTTAAAAAAGTATTACTGTAATACCAAGATTTCTACAAAAAAAACTTAATTACTGGCTTTTTGTTGAATACATAAACCACATAAACTTTCCTGAGCTTGAAAATTGTAAAGGTTAACAAAGCAAAAGCATGTTTAAAACAAAGATGAAGAAAAGGTGCAAATTATTTCCTTTAAGTTCTGTGCAATAAACTATTTTTTGGTAAACTAATTAATTGTTCATTATTGCTTTATTTTTTTGATGTATATATTGCTTTTGAAGGACAGTCTGTACTTTCTGGAATTTGTGTGTGTGAAAAAGTGAACATGGGATTAAGTCCTGAGGCTCGTGGACCTATGTTTGAGGCTTGGGGGGTGTGATATAAAAATAGTAAAATAAGAATGAGAGGATGACAAAGGTCTCCATGCTTGCCACAAGTTTAGAGTGAAACAAGGCCTGTGCTCATGAGTTTGCTCGCCTCCAGTCATTGACCTTAATACAATAATTATAAACTGAAGGCTTTGTTACATGTAAAATTACATGCAAGTTATATCATGTTTAAACCTATTCATCACCAAAAAAATGAAAACATTTCGAGTGGTCTTGTACATGTAACATTTGAGTATGAACTAAATTGACACAAGTTTGTAATTATGTAAAACACTGAATAATATATTTGAAACATTTTCACCTGCTTAAAAATATATAAGGCATGTATGTATGTGTGTGTGTGTGTGTATATATATATATAAAATGTATGTTCTGTGTTTTTTTTTTTTTTTTTTTTTTTTGTCAGGCAATAAATTCGCCCTATGTATTCAGGCATTTTATTTTATTTTGATTTTGATTCAGGCAGTACAGGGTCACACTGGGGTCCTTTCTCAACACATTTTGAAAGCGTCGCGGTTGTAAAGTGGAAGACAAGGAGGGGACATGTAGCGATCTGACAAGTTGGTAAAAAAAGAGAAAGCTTGTAGTTAAGGACTTATATTTTTTTAATCATAAATAATACAAAGTTTGGTTGTGTTGGTTAAGCCCTTAAACGTGAAAATAAGCGTACATCTCATAAAAAACAGCAACATTTTGCCTTGAAGCTGCTGGGTAGCCGTGCAATTTTATTTTATCGCAGTATTTAATTTTAATGGAAGTAGCGATATCGGTATATATGTCAAATGATACCGGTAAGTTGGCTACATAATTGTATTTAGTAGCAGGGATATTGGCGATATACTCAATGAGCCATCCTTGGGTTATTTCATTGTCTCACTTGTAAAAACCCAAACGTGTCTTTTCGATAGATACGGCTTATGTGTACCTCCTGTATTTCACATGAATATATTTTAAATGTGTTCATCAGTCTTTGATCATTAACTAGATGACTAGATTTCTTCCAACTTTGGTTATTTCTTGTCTATGTGACGTCATGCACATCAGGCTTGTATTACAGCTGGTCTGTTTAATTTTTTTAATTTTTTTTAATCGTATTACTCTTGGTTGATTCGGGTGCACTTTCCTTCCCTGATTTGGGAACTGTAGATTAAAAAGGAAAACCGGGATTGATTCGTTAAGTTGTCTTCTGTTTTGCATTGGGCATGGGTGGCTTTCACTAAGGAGGTGTGTGGTCAGGTGTTGTATCGCGGAGTCTCCTTGAATATTGACCAACAGGCACGGATATTGATTGCCGCCTATATAATTGCGTTTCTCCCTCTCCCTGCTGCCCTTTCTACATGCCTGCCTGTTTTTGTACATGTTTAATAGACAGTACTTCCTCCTGCTTTGTTGGACTCTATAACGCAGCTGCGAAGTAGTGCCCTCCCGTGGCCACCGCGCATGCGCCGAATGCCATGTAAACAATGAGACGCTTCCAGACTGTCCTGTGCATTGTGTCTGCTCCAACAGCCGATCTTAGGATACAATACAGGATTCAATTATTGTGATGTTGTTCAAGAATGGATGGTAAGTGCTCGGGTGCGAATTAAATTGTCAAGGAAACGAGCCGCAACCTCGATTTAAACGAACCTCTGCGTCCCCTGCTTGAACATATGTTAATAGCTCCTGTTTTTATACCAACGGTAGAGATTAAACGAGTCTGACAGCTGAAGACTCAACAGATACACATTTGTAAGGACCGTATACGTAATAAAATGCATCTGATGGGTTGCACTGTATATTTCGCCTGCCCCAAAGTTGTCCTGTTCCGCACATCTTTAGGGTGTGTAGTCGTAGGTTGGAGTGCATTGTCTGACAGCATTGTTACAGGCTTTGTGAATGGAGCCGGATCAGTTCACACGTTCTACATTCTCAAACCCTTGTATAACGTCCGTGAGCATGTGTTGGTGCAAGGGGTTGTAACCTGAATATAGAGAGAGGTAACAATAGATGTCCCTGTCTTATGTTGTCAAATACTCTTGGCAGATTGCTGTGTTTTATAATTAATGATACTGCATAACTCAGGCTGTAGACTTTTTTTTCATTAGGGATTCATTATTTGATAATTTGTACACTATCTTGTTCTTTCTTTAATTATGCCTGTGCTGTTGTGCATCGGTGGGAGGCCATGTACAGGAACATGCTTGTGTTTGGCCAATGCTTTGTGTTTTTGTTTTTACTTTTGTTAGTCATCAGGGGGCACTTGCTCATCTGTAATAATAAAAAAAAATGCTTGGTAAAACAGGGTGTACAGAAACCTTACATCTGTTTCTGTGAATAACACCATTGTTTTCATTCTCAAACACAATTCAACAGCTGAATTTCCTTTCGGATTAAACCAAATGTGAAATAAGCTTTAAGACACCCACTTATTTAAAATTACCTGGGAGTCTATTTTTTGCTCAAGGTGCTTCTTGCTTTTACCCAGTGGGAACTTGCCACCAGCTATTTGTTTTGGAATCTGCAATTGGTTGGTGGTCTACTTGGGGCCTAGGTTGTAGTGCATGTAGTCATTCCATTACGCAGTTCTTCCAGTAGAATAAGGTAGACGATTCATTTGAAATATAATTCAGCTTTCAAAGGGCATATAATTGATGGATTTCTAAAACCTGACCAATGACAGCAAGGCTGCAAAGCTCTGTATCTATTTTTAATGTGCCCACTTGTATTCAGTCTGGTTGATGGGCAGTTGATAAGTCTCAGTGTGCTACTGAAATTAATGTTGTCTTGTCAACAAACATTTGCTTTTCTAATTTAGGTTTATAGTCATGTTTCCAAGGATTGAAAGGGTTGAAAATAATTGAAATGGGATTTGGGTATTATATATATATATATATATATATATATATATATATATATATATATATAATTATTTTTTAAAGAAAAAATTGCTTGGTTTTTATAGATGTAAATATGTAGTCTGTATCTTTGTCATTTTCAGCTTTGTTTTGATGTGCCAGGCTTTCACTTGACCACATCATGTTTTGTGGCAGAACTGTGTGCTTTAATACGTTTGTTTCACTAAAATATAGTCCTTGCTATTCACAAGGCTATTCACAAGGTCTTTAAAAAATATGATTATTAATCTTTTCATGTTTAATACCAAAAATCCATTCCTTCGGTACAGTTTTAGAAACAACCACAGCCCCTAGTGGAACACCACAGGTTCATGAGTTTTTCTGAATGATAATTAATCTAAATGTCCAGGTCTCTTTGGTACTGTCTGGATCTCAAAAGAACAGAAGTCCTTGTATTTGTATGGCTTTCTATGTGCTTTTGAGGTATAAGTGGGGAACAAATATGTAATGTTTCAGATATCAGAAACTTCTCTTTATAATTTTGACTATTTCATGTAATCTTTAATGTGCAAGTGCCTTCTGTGGTCATCTATATTTAACTCTAAGCCCTTCTGCCTAGTTTCATGCCAAGTCCATTGTCTGCTGCGAAAGGATCAAAACTCATTATAATCTTTCTTCTTCTTATTATTTAATTGTTCTGCACAGGTAGTTAAAAAATGGAGGCGATTCTTAGCAGGCTGAAGGGGCTGAGTGGAGACGAGCTCCGGGAGGAGATCATCGGCGCTGGGCTGAAGTGTGGGCCCATCACTGCCACCACCAGGGCGATTTTCGAGAGGAAGCTAGCCCGCGCCGTCCTGGAAAGCCAGGGGGGGGAGAACAATAGTGAGAACGAGAACAAGAGTGAGACCGGGAGCAGCCACGGAGCTTCCATCATAGATGGCCGTCCTGCCGGTGGGGGGGAGGGTGCAACCTCTGGGAGCAACCATGCCAAACTGGGGGAGAGTGCCACGCCCACTGACTCCCCAGACAAACTGCCCTCGGCCAGTGAGGAGGGGGATTTTGGGTACGGCATGGGGCTGAACCCCCCCGAGGAAGAAGCCTTGTCACAGAAGACAGGCTCTCAGTGCAGCGTCAGTGTGAGTGAGGCCACCACACCAACCAGCACACAGACCCCTTCAAAAGGGCCCCAGGCCTCCCCACCCTTGTACTATGGAGTTTGCCCAGTGTGGGAGGATGTGTTGGCCAGAAACGGTATGTCGCCCACTTCGTTTTGTTTGTTTTGTTGTCAGGGATTTATTTGTGGTTCGATTGTAATATTGCTTTGTAAAATAAATACATTGAATATATATATATATTTTTTTAAAGAGGACTGCAACTTAGTTTTAGTTTTTTCCATATATTATCTCTATACCTTCATTCACCCGTTGTGAGTGTTGCCTATTAAATTGTATGGCCTGCTATGTATGGTTTTCTCTTTTTTTAGATTTTAGATTTTATTTCCTCATTTTGCTGTGATGTTCATGAAACTGAAGAATGCATGTGTTGTTCCCCATCTGCCTTTTGGCCTCCCATGTGCAATGCCTTTTTCTTTTTCTCCATTAAAAAGAAATAAAAAATCTCTATATATAGGTTTAATGGTGCTGCCTCCTGAACCAATGGGAGCTCATTTCAGCTTCCCTGATAAAGTGTGTCCTCCCACAGACAGGGTCCATGTCTATGTAGATAAGAAGGAAGCTCTGCAGGCAGTGAAGATGATGAAAGGGGCCAGATTTAAAGCTTTCTCCAACCGAGAAGACGCTGAAAAATTTGCAAAAGGGATCTGCGATTACTACCCTTCACCCAGCAAGGCTGTGCTGTGCGTCTCCCCAGGGAAGTTGGGCATGGTGTTCAGTAAGGGTAAGTGGTAGAACATCCTTTCCTGTATACATCGCACCCGTTATGCAGCTGCATCACTTTGTTTTTTATTCTGTGTAGAAATTTTGAGTTAAAGTTTAAGAGTTGGATGTTTTCTTTTAGTTTATGTCATTGTACACCAGAATCTGTGTTGCGTGATTTGGTTGGTTGTTTGTCTGTGTAGTTCCAGCACGTGGTAGGCGTGTTTCCTCCTTGTTAGCTAGACTGGAAACCCTGAGCATGCAGTTCTGTTCTTGGTAACCGGGGTCATTGATGGACGTTGTTGATGAAGGTTGTTCACTGCTCCCACTGTGTTGCTTCTGGACAGACGCTTCTTCCCTGGAGGCCGAGACCATAAACCGAGAGCGAGCGAACAGCTTTAAGAGCCCACGGACCCAGGACCTGACGGCCAAGCTGAGGAAGGCGGTGGAGAAAGGGGATGAGGTGGCATTCTCGGAGCTCGTGTGGAGCAATCCCCGTTACCTTATCGGCTGTGGGGACAACCCCACCGTGGTGCAGGTGAGCAGGTATTTCAGAGGTGGGGAGCTCCGACGGAGGCAACAGGAAATGTTAAAAAGTCACATTTTTTTCTCCTTTAAATTTTTTTTGTTTTTGAAAGGATTCAGGACAGTTATATAGACTGGTGACATTTTCCGCTCTTAACTACGCAGCCACTTGTTGCATTGAACTGCATTCAGATGATAGAAAGGATTTAGATTAACATCAGTCAGCATGCCAATTTGGCATCAGCTGCTCGAGTATAAACTCATTATACCTCAGAACGATCAGACTGCCTGTCAAGCAAAAATGTTTTAATGTTTTTTTAATGTGTAGTTTCCCCTCTTCTCCCACGCAACTCTGATTACCTGAAATGCAAACCAAGATGTGGCCTGTCCAAATGCTTCTCCAGTCTTCTGATCTAGTACAAACCCTCTTTTACTTCTGAAGACATGCTTGACGTGTCAAAGTTTCCAATATCCTAAAAAATGTTGTTTGTGATATTTTGCGGAATGATTACAGAAATTCAAGGAGCTGTGATATTGAACTCCATTATTAGCTGCTGCCAACTGGATGCTCTGTCTCTGCGTGTGTTTAGGAAGGATGCCGCTATAATGTCATGCATGTTGCTGCCAAGGAGAACCAGCCTGGTATTGCCCAGCTCCTCCTGGACACGCTGGAGAACCCAGAGTTTATGCGTCTCATGTATCCTGATGATCAGGAAATGATGCTGCAGAAACGCATTCGGTACATTGTGGACCTGTACCTCAACACACCAGATAAAGCAGTAAGTCTCTGTGCTCCTTTCATTGGGTGAATTGGGATTAAGTACTCACATGCAATCTCCTCCATGTCCTGGAAATGAACCTCCTAGGACAGCCAACTCTCTGTCAATGCGGAATGCATTATGTATACTTCTGAAGAGAGCGTGTGGTTAAGACCCTTCAGTCTGTGGTCAGTTTATCAAATATGATCCCCTTAAGCACCTGGCAAATTAACTGATATATCTGGATGACTTGTTTAGTCTTGTATTATTCTGTTCACCCATATGTCAGTAAAAAGTATGTATATTTTTATATATTTCACGTGTTTGACTGAAATGTGCTGTACTTTAGCCACTGTTTTGTTTAGTGTTAGATACACATCTTAAAATCCCTTATTCCTTTCTTACAAAAACATATTTTAAATGCTAGTCCATGTTGCGATTTAAGTTCTTCTCTCATTTCTTTCTCCAAGGGCTTTGAAACTCCTCTCCATTTTGCCTGCAAGTTTGGATGCCCAGAGGTAGTGAATGTGCTTTGTTCTCACCCGGATACCGACAAAAACTGCAAGAACAAGTACAACCAGAAGCCTGCTGATGTAAGTTCACTCCGTAGTTAAAGTGACTGTCGTTTTGTGCGTGTGTGATAAAGAAGATGCTTATGAGTAGTCTTAAGTAGCATCTTTTAAAAAAATTAGTAGTTTTGCAGTGTTCTTTTATCCTTGTTGTGATTCATTTGGCTTTGTTTGACTATTACGCTGATTTGATGAATGGATGATCGTGATAGTAATGTCACTGCAGAGTCCTTGTTCCTGTGGTTGAAATCTGTATGATTCATGAAAGTAGACATTTCATCATTTATTTCTCCGGTGTATGTGTCGGTATATAGCCGGTGAGTCGTGGTTCTCTTCTGTTTGCCGGCCTTTCACGTTTTGTCATTGACTTGCAAGTTGAGATTACAAAGGCTTCAGTAACGAGTTTTTCCTGGGTTTGACAGGTCATTTGTGAAAGAAAGAATAAAACCGCAGATGTGAAACAGAAGATCAGAGACTATTTGGAAGGTAAATGGTTAGATTTCATATGTGAAATATAATGATTGAAAAGGAACCACAAACATTGTTGCTGGGTTGTGACATATGTAGCCCAAAAGATATGGGGACTAATCTAAGTATAGGGTAAACTGATTGTGAATTGGCTTGCTAACAGATATTATCTGAAAGGAATATTGATCTTTTGTATTGAGACATCGCCTAATCTTTGCCTTTGCTGTAGATCGCTACTACATACCCTTATTGAGGGCCGCAGACAATTCTTCCCAGCCTGTTATTGGTACTCCGTGGTCACCTGATCCTTCAGAGACGCTTCCTCATTTGCATGTTCAGAGATTCACAGGAAGTCCGAAGGATCCTATAATGGCAGTGAGGGCTTTTGCTGGTCCACTCAGCCCATCAAAGGTAAACTATACCTACGTCATTACATCTGTTAAGATAAGACATCTCTCAGTATTTTATTTATTTGTTAATTACAATCGGATCCATTTAGGCTTGTTAAGGCGTGAGCAAAAAATTAGTTAGTGAAAGAACTATGTAATTGAGTAATGTGCTAATTGATGTGCATGGATATAAAACTGCCTTATGAGAACTGCAAATCTATAGTGGAAGCTGGCAGGATTAATCCCGACTTGATTCTCTTGCAGGCTGATGAGTTTCGCAAGGTGTGGAAGACTCCCCCTCGAGAGAGGGCTGGATACTTCCACCACATTCTGAAATCTGATCCGGACAGAGGTGTGGAGCGGGTCGGGAGGTTAGTTCAGGGCCTCAGACATCTGTTGTCTTGTTGGACATCCATTTAAGATGGAATTAGACATTGTCTTCCAAGTCTGCCTTTCAATTCCCTTTTTAATGTCCCACCCATTTCGGTCTAGGGAATACTGGAGGAAGCTGTAGTGGTGGTTGATTTGTCTGCTGTCTGCGTTCTCCTCTTGTAGGGATTTGGCTCACGAGATGGGTCACCCCTGGGCTGAATACTGGGAGTTCCTCGGCTGCTTCATAGATTTGTGCTCTGCAGAAGGCCTACGGAAATTGGAAGAATATCTAAACAAGAAGGATTTCAGCGAGAGGGTCCAAGAGGAGGCAGGGGAAAACGAAACCAGCAATAGGTTCAAAACTCCATCCCCAGGTAATGAGTTTCCTGTCCATGTTCTTCACGAATTTCAGGATTTGATGAGCTCTTTAATGCACAAAACCTCTTGGTGTGAAGAAACTGGCCTATTATACAAGCTAATGAGAATTCCTCTTGCACTCGCTGGCTTTTGCTCGTGAGCATATTAAAGAATCGGTTTGGATAGATTGATACCTTCAAGCTTTCAATTTGATTACTTGAATGTTTTTGGAATGCATACATAACCTTAATTCCACCAAAAATAGTGCAGTTTCTTCTTCGACCTTGGTTTATCCTTGATGGGCTTGCTCAAAATGGCTATAGCTGTAAAAAGCTGTTTGTATTTATTTCTTTACAGGCAAACCTAAAAAATTCTGCAACTCTATCTCGGTTGGTGCTTTCCTCGACGAAGACGATGACATAAGTTTGGAAGAAATCAAGAACCGTCAGAATGCCGCCCTGACCAACATCACGGCGGTGTGTGCGAAGGAGAGCCTAAAGGGAGCCGTGGGGGGCTTGGAGTGCCACATCCTCCCCATAAAACACAGCGCGGACCTCATAGAGACGGCAGCCGAACAGGACCGGCTGCTGCCAGAGAAGGGGCTCAGCTCGACAAACAAGAACGGCTTCTGCTCCCCTGTGAGCGACGATGCAACGCAGAATGGAGAGAGACCGACGAGGAGCTCCTCTGGCAGCCTGCTGTCTCCCATCTCCAACCTCATGGTCGAGTTCGAGAGGATGACGCTGCAGAACAGGGAGGAAAACGAGGCGCACCGGCCAGAGAGGAGGTCGGTTGGTGGGCTGAGGAGTTGGGAAGGGAGGGACTTCTGCGCGGCGGAGGTGGTCGCCGGGGTGGGACGCATCGCGCTCTCCACCAAAGAGGATCCCGTGTGCGGTAAAGGGAGCTCTGATCTGAAGGACAACAGTTTCTGGAAAACGTGTGAGAGCAGCGAAGTGGACGGGGATGCAGAGGACAGGTCCAGCACAAGCTCGGACGAGTGGTTCACGCCGGAGGAAAGCCTGGAGGCCCTGAGCCAGAGGACAGGGGGCACAGCAGCCTCTGAGCGTGGCAGCTGTGCCCGATCTCAGTCATGGGACCATGGGGGGAGAGATTTAAACAGCTCAGGTTCGAGCAGCTCTTCTTACAAATCTATTGAGAATACTCAAGAAGACTTTATATTAAGGACTCCACCCAACGTTAGGAAAGGCCTTTTCATCGATGGGTAAGTAAATATTGTAATATTGGTATATTGGTAACACATCAGTAAACAGCTTTAAGACAATATTGTATACCTATGTATACAGTGCTTATAGAAAGTCTACACCCCCTTGAACTTTTTTCAGTTTGTTTCATGCATTTAAATTAGGATTTTTTCCACTTATCTACACACCATACTTCACACTATAAAGGGGAAAAAGGTTTTATTGTTAAAAAAACAAAACTGTAATATAATAAGTCCCACCCCCTTGAGTCCTTTTTTGGGAGGAATTACAGCTGTTAGTCTGTTGGGATAGGTCTCTACCAACATTGCTCACCTTGATTTGGCAAAATTGGCTTTGTCAAATTCCTTGGGGAGCATGTCTTCAATCTTCAATTCATGCTACACATTTTTGATTGGATTTAGGGCTCTGATTGGGGAGCTCAAGGACATTAACCTTTCTTGTTTCTTAGCCACTCCAGTGTAGTTTTGGCTATGTGCTTCAGGTCATGAAAAGTGAACATTTGATGTTTCCACTTTCTTGCAGAGGGCAGCAGGTTTTCCTCAAGGACTTTTCTATTCTTTGCTCCATTCATATTCCTATCCTGACAAGTGCCCCAGTCCCTGCTAATGAGAAACATCCCCCTAACATGAGGCTGCCACCAGGCTTTACAGTAGGGATGGTGTTCTGTGGGTGAAGCCTGTGTTGGGTTTGCACCAAACATAACTCTATGCATTTAGGCCAAAAGTTTGCGTTTTAGTTTCGTCAGAAAACAAAACGTCTTGCCACATGGCTACCGAATATCCTGAATGTTTTCTTGCATACTTCAAAAAGGATTCAAGGTGGGCTTTCTTGAGTAATGGCTTCCTTTTTGCCACCTTACCGTGCAGGTCAGGTTTCTGCAGTGCTTGGGATATTGTTGTCACATGCACACTTTGACCTGTCTTGGCCATAAAAGCCTGTAGTTCTTGCAAAGTTGACATTGGCCTCTTGGTAGACTCTGATCAGTCTCCTTCTTGCTTGGTCATCCAGTTTGCAGGGACTATCTGATCTAGGCAGGGTCTTTGTGGTGCCATACACCTTCCACTTCTTAATAATCGTCTTGACCGTGCTCCAAGGGATATTCAAGGCCTTTGATATTTTTTTTTACCAATCCTCTGATCAGTGCCTATCAACATTTTCCTGGAGCTCCTTGGTGCTCATGGTTGAGTCTTTACTTTACAATGCACTACCCAGCAGAGAGAACCTACAGGAACTGCTGAATTCATCCTGAAATCATATGAATCACCTCAATTTAACACGGGTGGAGGCCACTTTAACTTTGGTTACACGTGATCTAATTTAGGTTTGCTATTACAAGGGGGTGGACACTTATCCAACTGAGCTATTTTGGTTTGTATTTTTAATTACATTTCTACAAATGTGTAGAATATTTTTTCACTTTGTGGGGTAGGATGTGTGTGTGTGTGTATATATATATATATATATATATATATATAATATATATATTTTTTTTTTTTACTATTTGAATGCATTTTAATTCCTGGCTATAAGGCAGCAATTTGGTGGCACTGTACATGCAAGACCTGAAATAAATCTAGCATTTACTGTAATTTAGGAAAGCTATAAAGCAAAGGTGGAACACTAAGCGAGAAAATTGACTCTCCCTTTGAACAATTGCATATCAGAAAGTGTGAGATTTGCATGGGTGTCTGTTTTCAGGGAGTCCCCATCAAAGCTGGACAGAGAGGTTCTATTAGCAATAGAAAGCCTTGAGGTCGACCTACAGAAATATCCCAGCATTCAGAAGTGGAAGAGCTCAGTCCAGACTTTTTCTTCTTCTGAGATGGAAAGGTAGGTGTGAATATCTCTGTGTATTTTTGTGTGATTTAGTTGAATAAGGTAAATAGAATAATTCCTTTACGCTGTGTGTTATTGTTTTATGTTTTACGATCTTCTGCCCAAATTCTCAGATGGATAATGTTGGGGTATTTCCTTCTATAGTTGATGTTGCTCAGTCTTTAGAAAGCTGTATTGGCAGGTCTTTCCTACAAACGTTTGGTTTTATGTTGTTGCCGTGTTGTCTTACAGCTGGCCTAGCCCTGCTGTAGCAAAAGGACGCCCCAAGATCCAGCTGTACACTCCAGGCTCCCCCAGCTGCAGCATGCTCTCCACCCCAGGTCGGTACAGCCCTGCCCGGAGCACCAGCTCCCCAGACTTCAGCAGTCCCGGCCGCTACAGCCCTGCTCACCCCAGCTACATCCAGAGATTAAAACTCCTGTGAGCTGCCGGTCTAATCATCACTCGCCAGTCTAGTGGCAAAGAAAAAAAAATTCCACTTTGTTTATTGAATTATATCGCAAACCATGTAGTTTACAAAAAAATATATATATGCACAAGTGTCTTGAGAATATTTTTTTGTTGTTCTTTTATATTCTTCTATATATTTCATTCAGGATTCTCAACACATTGAGTTGTGCTGTAAGTTTCAGATTTAATGCAGGTTTCCTTTATTGTGTATGTATGTATGTATGTATGTATGTATGTATGTATGTATGAGTGTGGGCTTTGTTTTAATAATAATAATAATAATAATAATAATAACAATAATAGTAATAAAAATATATAACAAAGCCTGTTGTGTTCTAGTCTGCGATACATTTCAGAATACAAATTTGCCTAGTCAGTTTCAAAGTATGCTAACCGTCAATGAGCTACCATCCCTGAAATATGACACAGCAGCCAAAATGGCATCTCTCTCTGAATGTGTATGAACAAGATCGGTGAGATATCAGAACATGTACAATACTATTATATTTTATACTAGACATTCTTTAGTAGTATCACAGTTCAGAAGCACAAATGTTTTTGCTTATGAAACTGTACATTTTGACCCAACTGCCAGTTTTATGCCTAAGTATTTTTTTTAAATATGATTTCAGGAATTGCCTTATTTTCCTTAAGAGGAACCAGCCTCCACCCAGAATTGTGCTATCTTGTTGAGGTAGTCTGTAATAGACAGTTGTTTCCTCCATCCCAGCTTCTACATAAACCCTAAACAGTGTATTAGACAGTAGCTTGTCTTTTCAAGTGTAGGTTTAAAGTACAGCTGAAAAAAATCGTGTACTTTGGTGTTTTTCCATATGTGTTTGGGGTTGTTTTCTCAAACTTTTGAGATTTACTTTAAATGCCTGTATTATTTTTTGTCTGGTCATGGTCACACTGTTGATATTGCATGTGCGGCCTTGAGAGAAATTAAAACCCCTTTATCACGTGTAAGTGTGACATTTTGACACGTCTGCCGCCAAATTATTTTGTCACTCTACAGATCATTAAAGGGATGCTCTGGAAAATCCCTAAAACTGTATAATAGGATAACTTGGAATAAAAACCCTGCTAAATTATCCCAAATCAAATTAAACTGCTTAAAATTGTATTTAATGAAACTAAAGAAGAGGCATTTGGTAATAGATTTATTAGTTCAGATGATATGATGCATAATGAGAAACTAGATTTGCTTTGTAGACAAACATTATATTGGGGTTTTCAAATAAATCCCTCTGTCCAATGCATTAATTTAATGCAAGAGAGGGCGGCAATGTGGGCACTGTTGTTCACTGTGGCAGTCCATTGAGGAAAACGGCCAACCTGTTGTGCTTTATATGATGAGCTACAGCAATTGTACATTTGAGACCCAAGTGTAAATGTCATAATTCAGTAGTGTAACATGGATTACTCCCAGTTACAAGAAATGTAGTGAAAAGCATAGTGTAGAGTTTTCATCTTTCATGTTGAGAAGCAGTTGGCTGAGTCGCGCTTACATTTTTGACAGGAAATTCACTAATGAGTTCTCGTGTTTTCCTACCAAGGAGAAGCATTAGAAACCATTTTAATCTCAAAATGTGCTGAAAAAGGCTGTTGTCAGTCATTGTTTTTGTAAAAGGTTTTAGCAATTCATCTAAATTGGGCATTTACAAAGAATGAAATCAGCTAAATATTTTCTTCTTAAAAATCAATCAAACCTGCATTATTTGAAATGTTGAACTTATGTAAGTACCATACACCGTGGTGTGGTGGGAAATATGTGTTCTGCAGTGTCGCAATTTTTTTTTTTTTTTTTTTAAGCTTCTTCATGTAATACTTCATATAATATCAAATTGTTATATACAAAGATCATTTTTGTTCTGAGGACATTTGTGTGGAGTCTTCATAATCGCACACTGCAGTGACTCAGTGAGCATTGATGAATTTTGTCTTGGCAACGCAGAAAAATTTGCGGATGTGTACAATGAGGACTCTCAATCAAGTCTATGGGAAATTGTATGATAATAAAGCAAGCTGTAGTTAGATTGAATTAACATTGTTAGCAGGGCTTCGGGCTAGAGGGTAGTTAGAAGACAGCCATTGACAGCTTGTGTCAGGAACAAAATCTGATTCTAAGGTATTGTTCCGATTGTGTTTTGTTGTTCAGTAGTATGTCGCAAGCAGCTGACAGCTCATTATGGATAAAGTGGGTTTTATCCACAGAATGTGGTACTCACTAAGAACAATGTTTGTATTGTTAATGAGGACGAGATTGTCTGTTGTAAAATAAAAATCAATTTTATTGGTATTGGAGCCCAAACTAGTTTTGACTTTGTCTGCACTTTATATATATATATATATATATATATAAATGAATAAAAAATAAATAAAACCTTGAATAAATCGAGATGTAATACATGTTTAAATAGAGGAAACTTACTTGTTTACAGTGGAATTTGAGTTTGCTGCCATTTTACTCTCTTGTTTTTGTGTTATGGTGGTTGTTCTTCTGATATTGGCTTGATATCGATGTAACCCTGAAAGCAGGCTGCGTTCCCTTCAACTGGGGTTTATTCTTCTCCAGATGAGAACTATCTAAATCTACAACTGGTGTCCTGCCAGTGTGGAGAACAAGATTTGTAATTTAATTGTGGCCTTCATCTTGAGGTCCAATACCTATAATGTACTTCAAAGAATCTCTTCAAATATTTTTTCCACCCCTGTGGTATTTTTAATTTTTATCTGATGTTATCCCAATATGAAAGGATTGTAATATATATCTATCCTTGTTTAAACACAAAAGGGAGTTGCAGTTAGCAGTTTTGAGTACAGTGAAATGATATACTGTTTGAAATACTTGTACTGTCTTGTGATGGATTGAGACACTATTAGTGTCCGTGTGTGAGCAGGACAAATGAATGCTGTTCAAGTCTCATGGAACAGTGATCTGTGAGATGTGATTGTGGGAATAATAAACGGTTTTCTAAATAGTTTGTATTTAGAAACAAAGGTGCACAATTTTTCAGTGTTGAAAACAATTCACATTCTCTCTGAGCCCCAATTGCAATAACCAGCTCTTAACAGAAGTTTCCCAATCATGTAAGCAAACGTTAACTTAAGTCATAGATTAGCCTGTTGTTTTATTTAATGATTATTCAGTCCTTTTCTTCTTTGTTATTCAATGTCTCCTTCTCTGTAATCTTCACTTTGAAATCTCTGGAAAATATATATATATATATATATAATGATGCAAAGGAGAATATATTGATTGGGACAAAAAGGATGGACGTTTTGTTTGTTTTTGTTTTGCTCTTCACTGCAGGGCCGTTTCTTGAAAATCATAACCACTTGCTTCCATTTATTTTCTCATGTTTTTATATGTTTATATACATATAATTCAGACAATACAATTTGATCTCTCATTGGGATCCTCGGTATAATGAAATCTCTCCTGGGAGATTCTAGTTGTCACCCTTGTGAAATATTGTGCTGTAATCTCAATGGTTTTGCTATGCCTTGTTTAGGGCTGTAATCATAAGAAAGATATCTGCTTTAAGTGTACTGATCTCATGCTTGTCATCATTATGGCCCAAGTCTTCTAATGTGCTTGGAGAGGAGAAACATTATCTGGGGCCATTGCACCTTGCAGACCTGAACACAGTGCTCCAGGGTGTTTTTCGTCGGCCCAAATCTCTATACATAGAATTTGCTGAACTGAAAATGTACACCCCCCACTCTTTACTTGCAAATTGTATCTGTACGATGAAGTGGGTGACATAAATTGAATGCAACAGAAGAACAATATATGGAAAAATGATTACAGCCTTAAAAAGAAAGCCATCAATATATTGTGATAGCTTTGATAGTCAAATGGTTTTCTGAATTGTATTTTTATTTTCTGAAGCCTTTTGTCAAGGGATTAGGCTTTGCGGCAGAGGAGCTTGGTAAGCTTGGAGCGTTTCCATTTGTCGTGTCAAATACTTCTCAAACTGCCCATCCAGCTTCTTTTAGCTTTTTAGTGCCTTTTATATTCTAACAATGTATGAAAACCTGTTGTCGTTTAACAGTGTAAAATGTGGCACAGACTTAACCTATGTGTCTTGTTCACGATTCTGAAGATAGGAACGAAGTAGCCCAAACTGAAATTTACACTCAAGAGTAGCATTGGTATATGCAGTTTCAATACCTCCTAAATAAGATTGTAAGAAGTTTACAGATTAGTGTATAGGATGTAATGCCAGCCTTACTACTTTATTATTAAAGCTTCGTAGTGCCAACAACGTGGTACGCTGGAGTTGCTGTAAAATGTTGACTTCTCAGACTTTTGTTTTTGTTCTGTTCTTTGGGTCCTGGTTTACCCCCTGCATGCATTTCTAGTCCTATTTTATCACTGTTTGTCAGAAGAAAGTGTTTGTTGTACTACTGAGGAAAATAAATAAATCGGTGCACATGATGTGGTTTTGTCTTGCCCTTTCTCCATAACATACAAATTGGAGTTCCCATTTGAGTTCCTTATTTCAGGAATTCAATTCTCTGCTGCTGTCATGAAATGTCTGTTGAACATGCTACACAACCCAACCACATCCTTCTGACCAAAATAGAGAAATACAGAACACAGTAAAGTACTTCTCATGAATAAGAGCAGCTGACAAAACTACAATAGACTCAGGGAGGAAACACAGTTCAAATTTTATTGAGCGGATAACCAGTCTGAAAAATGCACACATATATACCGTATACTGCATATTAAAAGATATTGATTATTTATAAATAACCATCTAACTACATAATTTACACACTGTGCTCCTTTTACTGTAACTTAGAAAAGGGTTAAATTGGCATTTTAACTACTGTGGGGCATATCATATGCATAAGGTTTGTTTAAAAATCAGTTTTCCAGCATTATTTCACCAATTCCAACACTCACATGAAGTTGCCCTCGTCAGTCCAACTGTGAAGCAGTTTTGTAATGTGCTCCAAAAACCCTGTTGTTATTAGAAGTGTACAAAACATTTCTTTTTTTCCCTCCCTCGTGTTTTCCAGACATCTTTTCCTTCGTTTTTTCCTTTTTTTGTAGAAAAATTAAAGTAAAAACGGACAGTGGTATCTCCTGTTCCTTTGTAAACGTGACATTAAAGTTCAGATTTGATCACTTTGCAGAATCGTTAGAACATAAAAAGGTTTTGCTCAGCAGATTAAAAAAAACAAAAAAACAAAAATCCAAGACACTTTAGGAGAATTAATCAGAAGACACTACACTCAAACTCAAGCTTTCTATTCAGAGAATGGAGAGCAGGAATGAGCCAGGAAGCGCTGCGGGAGTCCGTGGTGGTGTCAGGAGCGAGTCAGTTTCTCCGGAGGCATGAAGCCCGAGTCCCCTAGAGTCCTCAGGGCGACTCTCCCGTTCGGGCGAATGGTCAGCCAGGTGATGCTGCCATTATTCAGCCCCATCCTCAGCCAACCCTCTGGGGGAAACTGTAGAGCCCTGCAATACAAACCAGTTCATGGTCAGAAAGGACACATACCTACCACTGCGGACAATCACCCTGATTAACACATCTAACACTGAGAAAACAACAGCAATGAACAGCAGGACTTTTTAGCTCTGGAAAATACCACAGGCCCATAAGCAACGATCTTCAGCTCTCTGTTAGTAAGGTGGCTGTAAGTATGGTTCTCTTTTTGAAGTGTTTTTTTCTAACTCAAAGTAAGTGCCAGGTAGCGAACTTCCAAGTGATCCTACAACACCCCTTTCTGAGCTCTGCAATTCTGTTTTCTTTCACGGAAAACCCCAGGTCCCGAGGACAGCAACATACCTGCAGACAAAGTAGCGGATGACGTTGGCGTGACAGACGATGATCTCATAGCTGTCCTCCTTCTGCTTGACGTCGGCCCGGTGGATGTAGCGGCGGAACGCAGCTTCTATGCGAGCCCCGTCTTCATGATACTGCTGAGATCGAGGCAGCGGGTTCAAGAGACGCGAGTCAATAAAACAAACGGATTATCACACAGGTTAACACACCCTGCAGACTTTGTAACGTAAAAAAAAAAGGCCTTAAGAAAAACAATAAACCATTCTGTAATGATACAAGCTGTGTCACATAAAGACAAGAATAAAGGAAGGAAAACAGTCGTTCCACTTAAGAGCAGAACACTTTGCACACTGTTTGTAAACAGAAATTGAATATGTACATGTTTCTGCAGTGCTTCTTTCCACTATATGAGAAGCTCCAGCCAAGCAGGAAGCTCAGGAATGCTTACCACAGCCTCCGGTTTCCAGTGACTGACAGGGGGGACCGGTTCAATCGGAGCTCCTTCTCTCAGCAAATCACAGCTGACCATGTCAACCTCTGTGCAAAGTGATGGGGGGACAGATTGGTTCTGGATTAGAGATCGCATTCAGGTTCTACGGGGGGGTTAGGGCTGGTTTTGGTTTGGAATTATAATGGATTAAATTTGGCATGAGGTGTGAAACTAATCTTAGGGTTATTTTGGGGTGCTAGGTTAGGGTTAAGGTTATGAGGTTGGGTTATTTCGGGTCCACTAGCAGGAAGGTGACTGGGCCTGGGTGTGGTGAAGGTAAGGGGTTGTGTCAGCAGCTAGTTCAGTCCCTGCTCGTTGGCGTAGGGCCCGCGTGCTCACCTGGCAGGTATTTGCTGATGATGTTTGCAGTCTCTGTGGCTCTTGTCATACTGGAGTGGATCAGGACATTGTACTTCAGCCCGAGATCAGCCAACCGCTGACCGGTCAGCTCCGCCTGCTCCCGACCTGGACCCATCAATCAATAACAGGTTGTACCAATCAATAACTCTCATGAAACCCCTCTTACCTGTGTCCTAAAGAATAACAGAGGAGGTCTTGCAGGACAAGGTGGCTCAGGAAAAGCACTGTCGAGACTGCTCTGCCACTGGCCTACCCCAATTATGCTCCTGTGCTTCCTTGTCCTCCGTCACTGCGAGCCTCCAGCTATGCCTACCTAACGGAGTGAGTATCCTCTCCTTGTCTCCGTGGCCGTTCAGGTTGTACTGCGAGTGCCGGATCAGGAAGACGTGCCTGGTGGCCTTGGGTTTGTTATTCTCCAACTCTGCGGCCAGCTGCCCATCCCCCGCCTCCTTGTCTTTCTTCTTCCCGTTGAGGAGGGCAAGGGGTTCACGTCTGGGGAAGCCAAGGCAGAAAACAAACAAACAAAACATTTAGACGATTGATAGTAACCGCCAGATAGTAGAGGCCTCCAAAACCTATTCAACCTTTTGTCCTAATCCGTATTTGGACTTTGAGTGACTGGAAAGGAAAAAACTAGGAAAAACACAGGACAGGCTAACTGGATTTCAACACAGGCATCCATATAGTCTGGAGACACCACTAGTACCTTGCCCCACACTCTTTAATACACCTAGTTTATAAGTATGCTCTCCAATATGATTATGCATGCTTTCTTTGCAATATTTATGTTAAGAATTGGATATAATCTACCTAGATTTTGATTAAAGCTGTCACAGTATATTTTAATGCATGTCCTCCAGTGTGACAGTTCAATGCTTCCTGCACGGATGCGAGCTGCAGCTTTGAGCTATAGTATTTGTGCAGGACATGATATTTATGTAATCTTCGATCACATTACAATCTGCTTTCACTCTGCTTTGTACTACTGGTTTTGGTTGTGTTGTGATGTACTCCAATTAAGACGTACTTATCCCAGTTATCGTCCCAACCGTTCCCACTGGGTGACACGGTATGGCTGGTGCCGGACGTCCAGGTCTGTGCCGCCTGCAGGACAGCCAAGCCCGTCCAGTTCCTCAGCCGATCAGTGCACCTTGAATCCGGAGAGGCTCCCCTGGACTCCGCGGCCGCTACCGCCGCCAGCAGCACCGCCGACCCGCCGGCGACCCCACACACCAGCCGGAGAGCCTTCCTGAACGCCATGCTGACAATGAACCAGGGCAGGCGTAAGAGACGGCAACTGTGGTTGCAATCGAGGCTGGGAAAATATGATCGACGGCGCACCGAGCCAGCTGTAGCGCAATTAATTGATCGTTTTCATGGATTGGAAAGGAGCTGTTCCAGTGAAAGCCAGGGCCGATCAGGGATGTGCAAGGGAAGAGTCGTGCCGCAAAATAAAACCTCTACACCCCTCGATCCCTATCGAAACTGAAAACAAAGTTGAGCGACGTCTTCATAAATAAAAGGTTGTCAGTACGTGTGCGCAGGTTGGACAAAAATAACGAAATACCAAACGCGAAAGGGGCGGAGTTATGTGAAATCTTCCAGCTCAGTTAGTATTTGTTGAAATGCAGCTCATTTAACAGCTGCTTGTATTAAAATACACCTCACAGACTGTAATTCAAAATGAATAGCATAAATGCCATATTGTATCGATCCATAAATACACATACATATTGTATTTAAAAAGTGAACTGTTATGTGCCACACATTTAAATGCATATTCAAATTCTGGATAAATAAATATGTGCATACTGCAAAACTGTATATATATATATATATATATATATATATATATATATATATATATATATAGAGAGAGAGAGAGAGAGAGAGAGAGAGAAAAGCAATAACTTCCACATAATATACAATTATATATATATATAATTGTATATGATGTGGAAGTTATTGCTTTTCTTTTTTACATTTGCCGCTAGAGGGAGCGTACCGTTTACTCTGTATACTAGCAGGGATCTTAAAATGGTTTACAAATTTAAATTTTTTTTAAAAAGTTTAACAGTACAATTGAACAAACTATATATTGTCGATTGCATCAACTTATTTGACCATAATTGAACTCTTCACATCTGGCTCATGTATGCTATTTCTAGCCGGCTGTGCTTTAGTTCCAAGCTATATACATAAGTCCAAAGCATCTGTCTTACTGTTGCTGTAAAAACATGTCAAATTAGATTATTGGGTGATTATCAGTTTCACTCTTTATCCAGTTGGACAACTCTTTTTTATTTATTTTTTTGTCAATGATATCACGAACAATGTTGAGTCACGGTGTCCTACACAGACCGTGTTTCAAATAATGGCTTGGTTGCCTTTGCCTGTACAGAAGCATTACAATAACACATCAGTGTATCATCATATGCAATGGATACATATGCATTGCTATTTGCTGGTTACAATTATTGTATTGTAACGATTCCTCTGATAATTGGCCACTGCAGAGCCACCCCTCTCCACATATTATGGAGAGTGACGTTTCCAGGGTGCCGGGGGTGAGGCTGGATGAGAGGAGGATGAGGAGGTGTTTGTTACACAGCAACAGCAGCGCACAGAGGGATCTCCAGTGGAAATCACACTGACAAGCAGGGAGAGTGGGCAGGATAAACCATAAAAACACCTTACACGTCACTGGCGAGCTTCACTCACCCTGCTAGTATTACCCAAATGCAATACGCTCTCTCGCACGATCACTTCAATGTGTGAAGCGGGGATAAGAAATCGGTTTATATCCACATTTAAACGCCGCTGATCGCATACCTCTTTTTGTTGGGGGGGGTGGGGGGAAGTGTGCAATCCCGTTGCAGTGCCGACACCTACATCTGATCGGTGTCACGTACTTTCAGATGCAAAGTAGGGCAGTGCGCTCATTTGCATAGAGGCAGATCGCACTTACAAAGTAGCCGCATACATTATGCTAATGAGGGATTCGAAGGGGGCGTGTCCCGGCTGTGCGGGGAAGCTCCACCTTAAAGCGGCGCTCTGACCTCAGCGCCGGGCTGGACGGCTGGGTGGGATTGTGTTTCTGTCGGTCTATCTTGAGGGGGGGGGGGGGATTTGTGTGCTTTTTTACATTAGTTGCAGGGGGGGGGGCATTGCCTACAAAGCTCCGTCTGTAGACCTCTCTCTGGATATCCGTCTCCCCGTTTGTGCGCGTCTCCACCTGGAATAAATAATTAAGGAATGTGGAAATTACAGGATGCCCAACAGCGCTGGAAAGAGATTTAAACCCACCAAATACATCCCGGTTTCTACTGCAGCTACTCTTCTGGTGGGATCCACCACTTTGTTCTTCGTTTTTACGTGAGTTTGTCTTTCCCAGTGCCGTGGCTGTGCTTGAAGGGACTGGGCTTTGCTTTACTCGGCTCTCCGCGCCGGCGCTTGTATGGGTGGGAGAAGTTTTTTATTTTTGACAGCTCAAGTCGGGCCTAGGAGGGTCTGTATCTGCTCGCTTCATATATCCGCGGTGGGGTCGTTTAATGCATCCTGTCCAATCTGCAGAAAACCTAATTGGCTCATTCATTAAAAGGGTGCAGGGGTGCAGACCTCCAGTTGGAATATATACAAGTTACTTGAGATGCGTTTTCAAGTCGTGTAACTGGCATGTGGACATATCTGTTGTGTGTTTTCGCCAACTTTCAACTTTGGAAGCGAGCTCTGCCTTAAAACCGCGGACCAGTCTCGCACCGGACGAGTGTCTTTTCCACATGCATGAATACATGAGATTCACATGTTCATTAGCATGATCCCGTAGGCCGCTCTACGTGCCGAGGTCCTCTTCGATGGTGGCAGAAGAAAAAGACCTTCACGTTAGCTCACGCCGGTGTTGGGGATGTGTTTGTTTTATGCAATTTATTCTTTAATTGGGCCACTTCATCTCGGACATCTGCAAAGCACTCCGTAAAACACCCCCAAGGTTCACGTTTAAGTACATTTGCATGACTGTGTGGTTTGGGAAGAAGTCTTTGCGTGATCATTTAACAGCTGGACATCTACAGATTTTTTTCCTAGATCTCATTTAATTTCCAGGGCAGTTTTACAATCCGAAACCATATACATGCAATCGTCCGGTATAATTTATTTGTGCATCCAGTCCTCATCGCGTATCATGTTATTCTCGCATGGTCTAAGGTGCATTCCGTTATATAGAAACGCAACGTGTTACAATTGGCACATTTATGCGTAGTTGTGTAGTAGTGTTTAACATTTTGCATCTGTCTAATGTATAGTACGGGAGAAAGGGATTAGTTGATGTCTGTGTATACATATAGGCCAGCAAGGGGATAGCACCATTTGTGGGTTTGCACGATTATATTTCCATTGTAATCTGCTTAGCGTCTCCCAGTAGCAACTTTTAATTTCTCTAATGAATCGTATGCGGTTTGGGTTAAGTGCTTAAGCTGTCATTAGTTACAATCCGGCTACATTTGTTAATCAGTTTCATTTTGAGATGCATGCAGGCTGCTCTGTGTAGGGTGTGTTGAACTTAAGGACAACCCAGAAACGTTAAGCATATTCATTGCCCTTTAAAACAACTTGCCTGTTAGATGTTGAAATCATGACTTGAACTGAGATAAAGGATCTGACCCTTTACCATCAAAATACTTCTTTAACTAAGGTTATTTCTTCTCCTAATATCTTATGACCCTGGTGTCATTGAAGATGCTGAGATTGTCATAATGAAATCTAGAACAGTTTTGTATGTGTGTATATTTAATTAAAACTAGTCTTTCACCTTTTTATTAAAAACATTTAAAATTGTATTTATATGCCATCTACTGTGCAAAAGGTTTTAAGATAAGGCAACATTTCCATGTCTTCTAAATATACCTTATTGTGAATTGTTTAAAATTTGGTGCCACACTTTTTTTTTTTTAATTAAAGTCCGCATTCAGATTTTGTTTTTTCCCTATCAGTATTTAGATTTCTGTTTTAATTAAATGAGGACAATTTAGTGCTGTTTTCCAGTCCATTTGCTTTATAGACTGTAACCATATGCTGCTTATAATTTGTAATCTGTCGTTGAATGGAGATGCAGGTTAAATGGAGTGCAGCCTCTATGATTTATCTAGGTTATGTATCAATGAAAGCTGCAATGCAGAATAAAGTAACATTCCCATAATTTGTAGTCCAAATATTGAGACCAGTTGGTGAAGCAGAGCGTGGATGTACATGGCATGGTTTCCATAGAAAACTAGGAATACTTCCAGCTGCATTCACAAATCTGTACGTAGCGATAAACTGAAGTTTCTTGACATGATCAGATTAGTGTTTTACAGGCACTGCTGTATCTTCTGTCAAAATGTCGCATCTTCTCAATGTGAAAAAAGCTAGTAGGCCTAACCACATTAGGATATGGTAAAATCCTTTATTTTTCCTTGGTTCAAGAAACTCTGTTCTGCCAACAGCTTCTCTATTGAATGCTGACTATTTAATATTTTATTTTTTGGCAGACACCCTTACCCAGGGTGCCTTACAGTTTTCGCAAGAAACCTTTTCAAAACATTACCACGTGCAATAAATATAATTGGTGTAGTAAAATCCCATAAGCATACATCTTGGTAGAAATCCTGTTCCTGGTATGTGCTAAGGGGTGGTTAGGCATTGGACAAGTTACAGTCAAATTATTGAATTTCTAACGAATGCATAAGTTGTCCAGAGCTTGACACATTTAAGTTTATTTACGTAGTCTGTGATTTTGCGTCAGAGTCCCAAGTTGCCGGTGTGTGGCCAAATGTAACATACCAATAGCATTTTAAATGACTCTTTGGCCCTGGAATTTAGGCATCCAAAAATGTCTGTATTCATACCGTGTGTAATACAATAATATCGTCCTCTGTTTCCCTACTCTAGCAGCCTTCACATGATTTAATGCTGTCCCCACTGTAAGCTTGGCTATAAATATTTTATAGCTTTACATATTTTTAAAATGTTCACAGTTGTATCTTAAATTCTTCAGTCTGGAAAAATGTCCTGGCACGGAAGGACACTTTACAAAAATATATTTTATTAAGCACTGTTTAGTTTGTCTCTCTTAGTTTGTAGAGGCAGTGCGAACCTGAAATAGCTCCCAGAAAAGAGCAGTCCGGTCCCACCAGCCAGATCACTTGATTACTCTGTGTCTTGTACAGTATGTTAATGTAAGAAGCATCCTGATGGATTTTGTGACACTGTCTGCACTCTACTATAAAATCTTGCTAGTTGAGTGGGTGTATTAATAGGTCAGTGTGGAGCTGTGCTTTTAGATTCACTTAGTGTGTCATCGAACAAAAATTAAACAGGTTTTCAGCATGATTATTAGGAGATTTTTTTTTTTTTCTGAGAAATTATAACCTATTTGATAAAGATGAAGATTTTGGGGGAGAAATCTAACCTGGCCCAGTGTTGCTTGGGAAGAGCATAGTTAAAGTATATATAATTCGGTAACGCCATGGGTGTAATCCAAGAGAAGAGTTCTTGCTGGATGCTATGTTATGGACCAGTTTATCGTATTAATATGTTCCACAAAAGGTATCGGTATTCCATTCAGGCAAGAGGTAATCATTTGTAAGGTAAGTTTAATGTTTGCTTGAAGCTTGGTGTAAAGTATAGACACGTTTTGGAAGCTGATTAGAGACTTGTGAATGCACAATCTTTGGCTCACTTTCTTTGAATTGTCTTGTTTTTTCACCTGCCTTTAAGCAGGCAGTTACCTTGGCAAGCTGAAATGTTCTCCTATTCATTGTAGTACTTGGCATAATTGCCTATGTAGCTCAATTTAGGCTTCGGCTCTGAAACATTTAATCTGGCAAATACTAATCACCCATTTTTCGTTGATCAAACCTGTTCTCTCAAACTAGACTGTAGAACTACATTACTAATTACTGCTTTGCAATTAGGACAATTTCCAAGAATGCAGAAGTAAGAAATATGCAGGTGTTCATTGTTTCCATTTTTTTATGGACATTATGGCAGACCCAATTACTTCAAGAAGTGTTTTCTTTTATTGATTTTAAGCGGTGAATAATGAATTGCATTCTTCAAGTGCATTAACTCAACAAATTTGATTTTTCCTATTATTCCTATCTTTCCCAACCAACCATTTCAAGCTTAAGACCCACCTACTTAACATAAAACTTTAAAACTTTATTTTATTGGTTACATTTTTTTAAGATGGCATTGTTTTCAATAAATTATCTACATGTAACTTAAATTTAGCAGTCAAATTAGGGTTAGTTGACTTTCTACTTCCTAATCTGAACAGGGTACATTTTATAGGTCTGGCTTGACATTTTGATGATGGCAGCTGTGGGCTTGAAATGTGGCAGGTAAGCTTAAAATGGTGTTTTAAGTCTATCCATTCAGCACTTCAATACAGTGTCACGGTTCAAAATAAAGCTTCTGATTTATTTTGTTTGTGTCTTGACACACTGCTTGGGGAAACACTGGTTTAGATCATGTCGTTTATTGGAAACTAGCCGTGTTTTGTTCCACTATCCTATTGCATCTCTAGTCCCATCCAGCGGGCTCCTTTGGGAAACCGAGGGTTATGCTTCAGATTAATTCTTCTGGGCATAGCCCTAATCCTAATCTTTTACAGGCAACAGCACGAATGATCATTTTGATTGAAAATTGGTAGCAGACACCGTGCGTGGGCTGAAAATGAGAGAATCTTGTTGCTATGGCGGTAGGCAGCATTACCTATTTCAAGCCCTGATTATTTTCATTCATTAAAAGAGATTTTATGTTAATATTCTTTGTGAGTCTGACGCATAATAACTGAAGTGCCATATGCATCACACGAACTGCAAATGTACGGACTGTGGTGACCTTTTGCATGCAAGTACACCCTATTATACCGGAAGTGTGAGAATCAATTACCAGAAAGTCCAAGGATTTAGCTTACAAAAACTGGTTTGCTAGGCCGTGCTATGCACCCACTACCTTACTTATTTTAGAAGGTAATAATGATGTGCTCCAGAATTCAAATTTGGAATCTGAAATTATATGTTGGGTTAGGGTTAGGGTTGGTTCATCCAATAGACATGGACCTCTATCTGGATATGGGTTGAGATTCCATTGTCTTAACAAAGATGTCTTTTAGGATTCGGCTTAGATTCAATTCGATTTTCGGGTTCTTCACCATAGTGGAGTTTAGGTTAGGAAAGAGAAGATTGCATTGGGGAAAAGCCAGCCTTTCTGCTGATTAGGCTTTTCTGGTTGATGCCAGCTCTGGATAATACTGGCCCGCATGCCGTTATATTTAGTCTGCTGTTCCCTTGCAGCCTTTGTATCTTCATCTGTTGAAAGACTCATTCCAACTGGGCTTGGGAATGCGCTTTGTGTGCAGCCAGATTCTGACAACAGATGGAAGGTGAGCGATTAGGATGGCGCTCCGTGCAATTTGACTCCACAGTTCCACTTGGTTCCTCCCAGCACTGCATCAAAATGGGCTGGGATTTGGGCAACAGCGCTTTGCTTAAGAATTCACACTCTGAGCCAGATTACCGCTTATGGCAAACTACAAACGTATACCTCATATGGGGCTTATTTATGACCACACATTAAGCCAAAACAGAACATAGGTTTGTAGTTTTCTCTTGGCAGGTGGGCTGATGTTTTGTTTTAATCTACCATTTCTCCCACCCACCAAAGCCTCTTGCTTGTTTTGCATTTTGTCATCCCAAGCTTCCCGTGCTCTAGACTTGCATGATGATAAGAATAAATAGGTTCACATTGTGTTGTTGGAACAGATGTTCTGTACCTGTACCATGTTTGCACACCATAGTGAAGAGGCATGTGTTTTTCATTTGGAATAATCTTGTATACTCGATAGCTTCAGAAAATACGCTATGCTTTGCTCTGTAGGCTAGAAGTCCTATGATCTTTTTTTTTTTGTATGGTTAAATTGGCCCATCAAATCTTGTGATGTAGCATCAAGAGCTCACACTGTGTCTCCAGTTCTTCAGATTGTCTTGTATAAGGTTGCCTGACGTGAACCCGATTGCTACAGTGTACAAATCTACCAAGCTTATTCGACATTCTTCTAAAATTCCCATGAGAAGTAGCTGGAAAAATGCCAATCTCATTCCAGCCAAATGTCCTGCCTATGAAAGAGAGCGAGAGATCCAAAAAGACGACAAGCTATGGGATGGGTTATTTAGGTTTAAAATACACTGAACTGTTGTTATGGTGATAAATTATAAAGGATGCTGCTGGTTCCTCAAGGTGCTAGGAGAAATTTCAGAGGAAAGGAATATATTTTTGAAGCAGCGGATTTGTTTTTTCTTTTGCTTAACATGAACGCCTCTCATTCTCTTGGAGTTTCTTTTTCAGTGTCACAATTTAATGTATTATTCCATAGCTTTACATTTCAGAAGAACCCCACTTGGTTATTGCAGGAATCCTTAATGAAAGGGGCTGATGCATGTACATACTATGCCTTTAGCGGGATTAAAACTTGGGCGGGGGGTTTCTGGATTGAAAAATGAATATCATGACTGTGTGGTACAAATCATGTAAGAGTATTTCTCTAATCAAGAATATCTAGGTAAAGTGTGCTATTTGTGCTCTCTTTGGGGTCTGGGTTATGACTGGGTTTGTCTGGAGGTATAGATAAGAGGGATTTGGCTTTCACACTGCAGAGGCAGATTTATTTGAAGTGACGGCCCCAAAAACAAAGCATGTTTTAAAATGCATTGAATGCTGCTATACCCCTCTGTCCTGCTGTCATAAAAGGCCATAGTCATCATGTGCATTCCCACTGCTATTAATTTACTCATGTTATGGCTGTTATTGCAGAGAAGTGGTGATACTGTATATTGCCATTAATATTCATTCTGCGTAAATCCGTGATGCCTCTTACGAGCCTGTACGGAGTTATTGCTGCTCAGATGATGCTCATTTCTATGTAATATTGTTTTGAACTTGATATTGAATTCCCATTACTTTCATGGGTTAGTAGGATATTAATTTTAAGTGCGTTGAACACAATAAGACAGATGCTCTGCCACTAATGTTAAGATCCACCTGGAATGCCATGCTTGGACTAGGCATTCGAACGACTGAAAGGAACCGTTTGTTCCCCCTTGTAATTTTAGTTGGACTGATTTATTGTCCACTGTTGCCGCCCATGTCAGAGGGTATTTACATCACTGAATATTTCAAAAACAAAAGGGGATTTTGCTTTCATGCTTCCATTCAAGACTGTTGCCCATTGGGTAATTTCAAAAGCTGTTGTCCGTAGTTCATAGTCTGGAAGGTGAACGGCAATCCATCAAAATGTTGAATGCAGCCAGATAGTGTTCGCGAAAAGCTTTAAGAATCTCCTCCAGTCTGTAGAAGACTGTGTTGCTTTAATATAGATAATTGGCACTATCTTCAATTCTTAAGGGGAGAATGGCTCATTCAGCCCCTTAATGCCAAGAAAAGTGAGTTTATATCAGATGGCACAATAATATGATTGCTTTCCATCTGTTCCAGGGCAGAGAAGAAAGGGTAGGGGAAGGTGGGGGGGGGGCGATGGGTCATCTGTTGGATTTAGACGGTGCTGTGCTGATAAATCTGCCGTTTTGTGTTTCGGATTTTATACAGGTGTCCGTCTGCTGCAGTCCTCAGTCACAGAATGGAGCCCTTTGTGCTTTATCTGTATATCCCTCGTGCCTCACTTCCATTGGCTTTTCAGCAACAAAATGTTGATTTAATAAGCTCTTGAAGTGCAACAGTTTTTATCGTTTTCCTGTCTAATATATTTTTATTCATTCATAGTGAAATAATGTGTGTATGTATGGGGGAAATTTGTGAATAGAATCCGTTAGATGATAATTTGAGGGCAAAATGTCCAAATATTAATAATTATTCTACTACATTAAGGAGAGACAATTGAGTTCTGTAAGGCCAGAATAACAGAAGTGAAAATTGCATATAAAGTGAAACAAATATATATTTTGTTCTGTTTGTGATGGATTATTTATTAACCCTTGTGCCATTGTTTCAGTGTGAAGGATCTGTACACACATCTGTCCACACACTCATTTAATATAGGTCTGGGTCAGGCTGCTAAAGTTCGTGGCCAACATTTGGAGATCACTACCGAAATGTTCTGTTGGGACAAGTTTTCTATAACCCCCACTGGTATGGTGTTCATTTTTGCAAAGTGGTATTCCCCTGACTAATGTGCATTATCGCTTGCTACTGTAGAGTAATTAAAAGATAAATTTATAGCACGAAGCTCCAAATTTGAGGTGGTTTGTTTGGGTCGGTAATCAAAATGGGATTTAAGTGTTCATGATGTTCCAGTTAAGGATAACAATAAACGAATAAAACAAAATATTAATAAATAAATTAAATGCTCTAAATGCCTGGGTATTTGGTTTTTAAGCCAATTGTAAAGATTTGTTAAACAAATTGTCTCATTAGGTTCCGGTACATTTAAGAGTTTTCATAATTTCATAGTTTCACCCATATGGTTTGCACAAATGTGTGAATTATGTGGGCCTTTATATTATTTAAAACAAAAGCAAAAAATTATGTTCGTGTTGCTTTACTCTTATCGAAAGATGGCTGATCAGGGTTCTCCCAGTTACAGGAGCAAGGCTTTTGATGTCTTGTTAATCACCTCTGATGGGCAGACTACAGCCACTCAGGAGCCAAATTTTGTAATGGCTTTGGCGCAGGAAGTGACATTTTATCAGTCGGTGCTGCCAAGCGGTAAATGGCCAAGAAGCCAAATTGCGTACCACTGTCGCCAGGACGTTCCTAAGTCCCGGCAAGGAAAAGGACTCTCTAGAAAGAAGAGAAAAATCGGCAGTAGTGGACCACCCGAAGGATATTCGTTATGGGGGGGAAGCGGAACCATAGAGAAACAATGCTGAAAGTACAGTATTGTGCACCGGAGATGTTTTACTTTGTGCTGTCAAATATACACACCTTGATTCCAAAACAATTCTGCCAGATTTTTATAGAGATTTAAATTTGTTCTTTAGGATGATCCAGACTGTAACCCTAGTGACACGAGCCATCTCTGTCCTTGTCTGGTGATGTGCATCTGAAATTGACAGAGGCTAAATATCTTGCGTTTGTGTTCATTGTTCCTGTTGTTTCAGTCATGACACATGGGTGCATGTACTCCGGTTTTACGTCATGCAAAAGGCATTCGGAGAGAAACTCATCTAGCAGAGAGACAGTGATATGACTCATAAATCCCTTTGTGAACCTTTTCCGATTTAATTTGAATTTGAAAATCTGGATTAAAAAAAAAATATATATATATATATATATATATATATATACACACACACACACATCTTGTATTATGCCAATGTGATAATGAGATCAAGTCTAAATTCTGGGCCCTGCTAAGGAAATTAAAAAGGAACGTCATCAGGGATTTGAGAGTGACAGAGGAGACTGGAAACAAACGGATTGTTCTCTATTAAACCTCCTCGGCAGGGAGTTAATTTGTCATGCTGAACAGTATATACACTATTATCCATCATTGCATGTCCAGTACAGTAAATAGCAGAGCAATAAATCTCTTGCCTTTATAATATGTCTGCCTGCTTCTCACAGCTGGCAGCCCACGTATGCAGAGGAGAGTGGCACAAAGGGATGCAGCCCACTCTCTCCAGGGGGACGTGATGTGAGGCTTTGAAAATCAGAATGCTGAAACAATCTAAAATAAAAACTCGATGCATCTTTTAATGAGTAAAGTGCACTTTGTTACGTTATCAATGACGAATGAAGTTGTAATGTGCCATCTAATCATTTCCATAACCGCCTCCTGTCACTGCTTGACAGCTTAGGTCATGTGGGTTACCAAGAAACAGTATTTTTGTCCAAATGAAGTTCTTGTGTATTAAAATAAGGCCTGTTTATCATTTTTAGATGCATTAAAATCAGGATGCTTATTTATCTGACCAAAGCAGTGGTATGAGAAGGAACTGTTGATCCAAAGTTAGGTGATGACGATGAAAGGATCTTCTAATAGACATTTTGAAACTTCAGTGCATCTGCTTTCAGCTTCCCTAAAATATGTAAAAGCTGCCTTTTTAATTACAGCTCAGAAATCCACTGTCAATTTGTATGTGAGGGCAAAGATCTAATGGATGAAACTATTGGGTAAGAAGTGGGTGTAAGTACAGGGATCCTGCTTGTTCGTGTTCTGGAGAAGGGAACTCCTTCCAAGAACATGTGGCTCTGATTTAGGAAAGTGCCTCCGGCCTCTCCTTCCCTCTCGAACTCCACCCTGTTTTTCTGGCACAGGGGCTACAACTAGGAAAAAGTTGAATAGAAAATTCAGCTTCTCCTGCTGCAATGGGAAGCATTTGAAGGCAGGGATTGAAGCACAGCTGCAGTATTGTGACAGTCATGTGCTGTATGTGCAGGTGTGGAGGGGAGGGAGTGATTGATTTTTGTGTGTGTGGCGAGGAGGGGGGTCTGCAACTGCTATCTCTTTCACCAGGGCTTCGTGTTTTGATGTTTGCTAAAAGTCAAGGCCTTTGAGGATAAACAAGGCCTAAAAAACAGAGCGCATCAAACACCCACCAGTTCTAGCATGACTGAAGTGCAACTCTGCATAAATATAACCGTAGATCTCTTTGAACCCCCGAGATCCGAAGCCCAGCCCGTAAATGTGTTTTTTTTTCGTTCCCTGTAGTGGTGGTGACAGCCTGGTTTAGCTGAGGCTGTTTTCATTTTCGAACAGCCGTCCGCTCCCTCTCTGCACATCTGATGGCTCTGGGCTTTCCAGGGTAATGTGTAGAGCAAGCAATTAGCGAGCGACACTGTACCAAGACTGGAAAGGAGGTTTTGGTTCGTTATTGGCCACTGTGGGGATACAACGTTAATAGGAAATTCTTAGGTAGTAGCTGACAGTGATTTATGAAAGGTCATCCTTGGAAAATTGTGCCAAGTTGTGATTATTATGAGAGTATATTGTTTTAACTCTTCACTGCAAGCTCAGCCAGGGCTTGTAATGAAACCCTGACAGTTAAGTCAGTGACTGCTGTACACCCCTAACCCATTATGACCCCGTTCCTGTCATTCACTCAATGTGTTTGTCTGGTGGCTACAGAGCACAGTGATGGAGGGGTTTTAAGGTCAATGTTCTAGGAAAAAATCTTTTCAAATGATGGTCAGATGAGCTAGTCTTCTAATCCCACACACAGGACCTCACTGTGCGGTGACTTTTAGATGTGCTGGCTTTGATTCAGTACACTTGATTGAAATCACCGGTTCGTTTATTCAATATTTAATAGCTGTACAAACAGGCTGGGGACATGACTGTAGTAAGGCAGTTGTCCAGCTTAAGGTCTTCAGTGGTGCAGGCAAACCAGCGAGGGATTTGTTTCCTTTTTTCTGATCTGTTCAGAATCGCCGCAGTGTAAAGCAAAGATGTCCGCTGGTGACAGAATTGACATTGATGCCTCTGCACTATGACCTTAAACGTTCAAAGGAGGTGGTGAACACGGCAGTCTGAGCTGAAACCGAGATCCTCTGTAGAATTGGGCCGGCCCGATGCAGCTAACGAGTTCGACATGTACAGACTTCAGTGATCTTAGCATCAATCTGTAAACTGCAGTAAATATTTTTAATTATTCAAGAAGGGAGCGTTCTGCTAATGCAGTATTTATAGCTGCTTTAAAGGATGAAATTCAAAACCAATAGTCAAATATTCTATGGGTAGAAATCTGTCCATTTGCAATCGGAAAACATTAGCCTGACAAATGTGTTTTCTTGATCGTTTTTGTAGGGGGTGTTTTTCCTTCTGCTGCTGTCACACATTAACCACTGCACCTCAGCTGGATTGCATTGATTGGAGTATCATTTTTTTCAAGTTAAAATTCTCATCACAAGAGACATTTGCATTCCCTTAAAATAAAACCAAACCAGAAAAAACAAACTGTACCAAAGGCTGATGTCAAACCCTATCATTTGCATGTTGATAATGGCGCACGGCAGAGAGTGTCTCCATGTAAGCAGCTAAGATGCATGCAAGAATGGGTAATGCGATCTGTGTTTATCCAAATATATATGCATTTAGTTTATTCTTTAAAAGTAGATAAATGACAGGCTGTGGTTTTCCCATCACAGGAACTTTCTCTGAAGGCAGAGCCTGCTGTCTTAATGTTCGATTCACATTCCATTCCCGTTCTAAATAAACTGGTCTTCCTGCGCTTCATCAGCATGCTGTACCTTGCTCTGCAGCTTGTGAGGAAGGCTTGGTATATAGCCGGCAACGAGAGGAGCAACTGGAATATACAGCTCTGCAAAAATGAAGAGACCACTGCAAAATCATCAGTTTCTCTGGTTTTAATATTTATAGGTATGTGTTTGGGTAAAAATTTTACATTTTTTATTCTATAAACCGACAACATTTCTCCCAAATTCTAAATGAAAATATTGTAATTTAGAGCATTTATTAGCAGAAAATGTATCTTTTGTTATTTTGACCAGTTGTCAGTGTTGTCAGACCTCAAATAATGCAAAGAAAATAAGTTCATGTTCATTTTTAAACGCAATATTAATGTTTTAACTTAGGAAGAGTTCAGAAATCAATATTTGGTGGAATAACCCTGATTTTCAATCACAGCCTCTGTGTGTCTTGGAATGCTCTCCAACCAGTCTTTCACATTGATGTTGGGCGACTCCTGGCGCACAAATTCATGCAGCTCGGCTTTGTTAGAGCAGAATGAAGCAAGTTTTCTTCCAGGATAAACTTGTATGTGGCTTGAGTCATGCGTCCTTCAGAGACGAATCTGCCCGATTCCAGCCTTGCTTGCTTGCTTGCTTGCTTGCTTGCTTGAAGCACCTCCAGATCATCACCGATCACCACATTTCACAGTGGGTGCGAGACACTGTGGCTTGTAGGCCTCTCCAGGTCTCCGTCTCTCCATTAGACGACCAGGTGTTGGGCAAAGCTGAAAATTTTACTCCTCAGAGAAGATCTTACTCTAGTTCTCTATGGTCCAGTCCTTATGATCTTTTGCAAACCTCAGCCTGGCTCTTTGCTTCTCACTGAAGGGCTTTTTTCTAGCTTTGCACGACTTCAGCCCTGCCCCTAGGAGCCTGTTTTGAACCGTCCTTGCAATGCGATTGCCATTCTTTTTGTATGTCATCCTACGGTTGTTGAGTCCCATTCGAATGAGCTGCCAGTCTGTAGCTTTGTTGTCCCTAGGTGTCTGCTGCTTGACCTTGTTCTTACAAACCGCCGTCTTTTAAATTTTGAGGATGGAAGCAACCCGACACTCGCTGTATTCTTCTGCCAGTACAGCCAGAATTGAACCCTGTGTTTCCTCACTCAAAACTTTCCTTTTCAACTCTTTTGGCATGGTCAATAGTTATTTTTTGTTTCCAATTAATTCTGAGGTACTACTAGCACTGTTTTTGCCATCCAGCTGGTCCTATTGCAAGAGGATAGTGAAGACCACAGCAGTGGTTTTTATACTTTTCCTCGTTAAATAAGATTAGGTTCAGGTGATCACCTAATCAGTACATCATTCAGGAGAATGTGTTGGAATTTTACAGACTCTGGAATGAAATGGCTGTCATACATGTAGAGATGACGATTTAAAAAAAATACTTTGCAGTGGTCTCTTAATTTTTCCCAGAGCTGAGTGATAATGATTAACGCCTAGTAGTTTGGAGACCAGGCAGAGCAAATCCACCACATTAGTCTGTTTTCATTAGGAAGGAAAATCGAGCAAAAGGAACGGGAGGCATGCTGAGTACCGTTTGATTGAGCCAGCCTTTAGAAACATTCTGCATTGCTGTAGTACATGGTTTGTTCCTGCAAATGCACATAAATGTCCATATTGTAATGTTGATTTCCCATTAGCCTATTTTTCAGGGGAAATTAATCTTTTATGCCGCAGTAATTTACATCACCAAGCCAATAATCTCTCTGAATCTTCTGACTCCCTTTTTTATGTGGTGAAAAATGTCTTCTTGGTGATCCAGAGCTGTTTGCCTTTTACCTTCCCCTTAAGAAGCTTGAGAAGATGGAGCAATCTTCAGAAAACGGGAATGTAAAAGGCAGTGTAATCCTCAAGGGAAGCCTGCTTCAGGTGGGCATTTCAGCAACACATCATGTAAATGTATTGTTTTGCATTTTATTTGTGTATTTTGTAATTCAGACCTTATTTTCATTTGTCTGTAACATGAAAGTTATTGCCTTGTGATTTGCTTGGTATACCTCCATAAGGACAAAACAAAAACTGTTAGGGATTGTTTCTGCTCACTTAATACAAATTTGTGAACATTTCATCAAATTCATGTAAGTTCTAGTTATAAATTGTAAAATGGTAATCTAGGATTAAATTCATTCAACCTGGGTGTAGCTTTCAGATTTTTAACTCATACCGTCACTGTTTTTGTTTTGTTGTTTCTTAAGACTGTTTAAAACCTAAATTGCAGTATATAAACTAAAATAATACAGCATTTTCCTTTCATCAATTATCATTTTCTAAGAAGTGGTATAACTTCAGAGATTAACTAGGACTCTCCAGGTTGCCATTCATTGTTGAAGACAATTATCTTTTTAATTTAAAAAAGGAAAATGAGATTTCATAACTCAACCAGTTTGCAGCGGTTTGTAACCAGCTGATCGTTTCCGTAGGCGTGAAAATATAAAATTAACCCATTTCTCTTCATGATTGGGATAAACGACGTGTGATTCTTTTGGCAAATTCAAAACAAGCTTTCAGTTCATACATCCTTCGTATATGGTTTCATTCTTGATCTTAAATGGGTCTTAAAGTTATTGACAGGCTACTATTCACCAAACCGGTGCATATAACGCATTTCATTACTTTTCAATGCCATGACGATGTTGTAATGTCACCTGATCAGAGTACAGAGGACTATTAGAGATCACAAATCCAAAGAGCTGTGTCAGCAATACATTTATACTGCTGTCTAAATGTGTCTTCTGATTAATCAAGCAAAGGCAGTCTGAAGCCATTTAACCATGGTAATTTTACCCTGTAGTGCTATAAATTACCTCTTTTAAAACCAGATTGTGCATTGTGGACATAAGTGTTAACAGATTCCGTAACTGTTCCTGTAACAGACTGGGCTACGATGCTGCATTGATCGTGATGTCGGGCATCGCTTGTTAACTACAGACTTGCAGCAGACTAGAGCACAAACACTGGCTTTTCTGATGCTTGCGTTCAGCCACACTATAGATCATGTCAGGGGAGAGAAGCTGTAGGCTACCCTGCGATTCAAATCGGGGAGCTTTTAAAAAGCCAGTAAAGGCAATTGAACATCGCTTTGCATGCTGCTTCCCCCTTTTAGTTTGTCGTCGGCCTGTGGAGGTTTCCAGGAAATGTTTGACGAGATGAATGATAGGTGTTGTCAAGCTGGCCCATGCACAGTTTGAAGACGACCTCTGGCACATCTTTCTGTAACCTCTATACACAAAACAGCCCTTCTTGTATGCTGTAGATAAGTCTCCATATCTGTCCAATCTTCATGTCTAAAGACTGCTTGTATATCTCTCCCTTAAGTCTGTGATCTAGAGCTGTACTTTTCAAAGCACATTTGGAGTGTGTGTATGGGTGTGCATATAATATATATTGTTAGCACAAATAAGATCAACCTTTTAGTTTTCTTTTTATGAATAGTGATTACAATATAAAACTTGCTCTGTGACATTCATAGTAATTTTAGAAAGAGCTGATGCAGAAAAGTGGCCTCTTTCCACAGACTGAACCCCAGAGCTCCAACTGTCTTCCATTACAGTGGCAAATGGCCCATAAAAATAAAAAAGACCAACCTGACCAACAAATCACTGGGTCCATTCAGCCAAGCGGGAGGCAAAGTCTGTCTGGCAGCTGCTAGCCTTTCATTCATGTGGTAATTTTCAAATGTGTCTCTTTTGGAGAAAAGGTCAGAAGCCTGTACTGTATGTATCAGGATGCACAAATGTATTTTTCAAATGTCTTGCTCTCAGCCTGAGAAGTTTGACTCGCACTTCGTTTGATCATCTGGCTTTTGTCTTGGTTTCATTTCAAGTTCAGTCAATTGTGGAAATGGTTAGAAAAAATAAGCTTTTTGTTTTGGTTTGCAGTTGTCCAAAATGAAGATGAGATGGCATGGGCTGAGTTTATAGATTTAACCCTTATCCTTACATCAGGTGCCTGTTTCCTGTGGAATAATTCTCAAAAGCTTGCACCCTTCCTTTCAGTTTATTTAATGTAATTATTATCACTTAAGACCACTTGATGCAGACGTGTATCAGCACTGCAATAGGGTAAATGAATAATCAGCAATACACATGGGGATAAATGCACAGTTTGCCTGCATACATGTGGGTTGCTTTGTTTTTTAGAGAGGGGTTTTATTATTAATATTAATACTATTGCATTGGATTTTCACAGTGCCGTAGATTTTAAAACCTGTGTAATCAGAAACTGCTGTCTGTAATCTGTGTGGACCGTCTCAGTAGACTATTGCACTGTCTTGCTTATTTGCCTTCAGCCGGGCATTTTTAATTTTATCTTTTCCTCTTTGCACTTCTCTTATTAACCGTTTCCTTGTCTGTTTTTCTCCGTGACCTCACTTCATCAAGACGATACGGTTTCCCCCTGTTGCTCAACTTGTTTACAGTTCCTCAGATAGGTGCTTTGTATACTGCAGTCGCAAGATAACTGCTTGAGTTCACGGCCTGTTTTACCTACTGCAACCTAGCTAGTATTCGTTGTTGTTGTTTTTTTTGTTTGTTTAAGCTCATTATAACCCAGAAGACAGAAGCTGTTTAGTGGCAATACTACAGGAAGGCTAGGGATGTTTCCTCTTCATAGGACCTCTTATGTGATTAACAATGTATTTCTGTAACTGAATGTTTTTAGTTTTACACATTTTTCAGGTTTAATTCTGCAGTGGTTAAGTGGTTTACATGAGTAGGTATTGGGCTTCATACACACAGCGAGTTGTAAAACCTATCCATATAATGTATAAGCATTTTAAACTGAGTTGGTTATACATTTATCTCCTGGGAATTCTACATTTAGAGGTCTGAGATGGTACATTTCTTCACATTTTATAGATGCAGCATATTCCTAATATTGACGGTCTAAGGATATAAGGGCATAATGGTTAGACTTAAAGCTGTACAGTCCCGATTTTTTTTTTTTTGTTGTTGCTGTCCCAGCTTTACTTCAACTCAGACCGCTCTTTATAAATGGCACTTTGCAGTAGAATGGGAGGCATTGTTTCAGTAATGCAGACGTACTACACATCTGAATGGGAGTTTAATACATTTTCTCATTCTGGAATACTCTACTCTCGTGGCCTCGCCTTTCCCATGAGTTCACCCAGGTTATAAGTGTGTAATATCCACTGCAGTGCAGTGCTCTGAGAGAGTCTCTGACTGACTGGTGTAGCTTTAAGAGGCAGAGTAGAAAATTGAATGACTGTGCTGTGATAACCAAAGCCCAGGCAAATCATATGTAAGCCTGTCGGCAGAGCTCAAATTTCAGCCTAGGATATCTGTGAAACTGGGGCAGTTTTCTAGTCTGAAGTGGAATAAGGCAAGAGTCAAGGTCCTTTTCCAGATTTATAGATAAGAGTCTATTGCACGGTGAGGATATTGGGTGGTGATGGAAGGCAATGGGCGATGCTGAGGAGGCCAATCTGTTGTGCCTCAGTGACTGTCTGCAGGCTTATTACAGCAGGACTAGGTCACCCAGTCGTAATCTCATTCCTGCTTTCACAATGGTGCTGCATTCGGTTGGGCTCCACCTCCCAGTCATGAGGTTGACTCAAAACACGATGCACCACATATTAGTAAAGGTAACCCTGATTTGAAACTAATCCACCATCTAATTTGGTGTGTTAACAACCTCTTGCAGATGGAATCTCAAAATAGAAGTGCTGGTGTGGTCAGTTACTCACTGCTTTGTGTTCTTTTTTCTTAATTTTGTTGTATTATAAGGTTATTCCATTAGGTCTGTACATTTCCATCCTGTGGCACAGATTTTCAGAGTGATGGGGCATTAGTTTTTTTTTTTTTTTGGCAGAATATATTGCCACTGTACTGCAGAAGTGAATGTTTCAAAGCAATTTGGAGAAGGAGCTTTATCTTATGTTTTAAAAGGCACAGCAGGTAGGGCTAGAGCTGAATTTTGATTGGTTGGCACATGGAACAGCATGATTAATTTGCATCCTAGAGGTGAAACCAGGGATTAATTTAGCGTGCGGCTGCAATTTGCCGTCAGTATTTGTGCCTCCTGCATTACGGTTTAATTTTAATGGGGACATCACTTATTTTAAGTCCAAACAAATATCTGTAAACTTGAAAGCTTGTGTTCCTCTTAACTATACCGACTTGTCTAAAGTTGATATTTTACTTTTATGTTCATGGAGGAAAAAAAGAGGAAGCTTTTTGTCAAAAAATGACAACCACAAAACTCCTTCCAAAGACTGATTTGCTTTGCATTAAGAAGTGTAGGGGAATATTTTCATACGGGGCTAGAAAGTGCCTGGTGGATACTGTTTTAGGACTGGAATCCATGGCAAGGCATTAGAGACATGCCTGTGCCAAACAATATAAACACATTAAAACCCCTTGTCCATTTATATTTGGCAATTTGGCCTCTATCTAGCCCACGCCTTTCCTCCAGTTACATAGATGCAGTTTTATGCCTTATTGCCGGAGATGAGCACAAAAGCTGTGTATGACTAAAGGGCTTAGATGCTTACTGTACATTACCACACAACTGCATGTTTTTGTGACAGTGCAATTCTCCTCTAAGCTGAGCTTCCTGGCTCAAGTGTGCTACATCAAAGCCTCCAAGATGGGTTTTTGATGGACTAACACTTTCTTCTGCGATCTAGTCCAGTCTAATGAAATGGTACTGTATTAAATCACATGTGCTTATCTCCCCTAGAGGAGAAGCCAATTCACTGCTGCTGCTTATGTCTTGAGCTGATTTCTAAAAGATGAACATGGAAAAGAAGAAAATGCAATGAAGTGGCAAGATGTTAGTGGGTGGAAAGGAATGTCTTTATCTCCACAGTTTGAAATGGAAAATGTGACCAAAAGAATGGTCCCTTATCAGATGCGGATATCAACATTTGTAACCTGTTTCTTACTTGTGTTTTGAACACAAATTAGACTTTGAGCTGCAGAGTTATAACATTTTTAAAAATAGATCACAAAATGTGTCACAGATCAGCATAAAGAATCGGAATATGACATGGGTAATGGACTAATTGTTATCCCTTAATTAACTGCAGATTTGGATGATTTAAGAACACAATCCTAAAACAAATTTTAAAAGTGGATTAATAGTGTTAGTTTGTAAAGGTCAGACTTCAAATTTTAGTATTGACAAGGGTTGGAGTTCAGGCTGTTTTTAGGGCATAAAATTGTGTAATACAGTGGTGTCTTGTATTGTAATTTTTGAAAGAAACTTCAGTATGTTACAGTCACGGACTTTGGCGTAGTTAATGTGGAACGTTTACAGAAGTTTTTTTTTTTTTCCACGGAGGAACATTTTTACATTTTAGATTTCACCCAGGGGAGCAGAAGCCAACTGATGTAAAGATTGCTGACTTGACTCCTATGTAACCTGAAGCCACACACCTGGCCCAAGAACAAGAGTTCTTAAAATAAGAAATTTAAAAAAATACAATTACAAGAAAAAGCTGGCGGGACAGGAAAGTGATGAGATTGTTGCGAGGTGGGAATTCTTGGAGCGACAGGTGTGATGGGACGATTCCAGGGTCACAGCAGCTGCCTCTGCACAGCTCCGCATGAGTCTGCCCTCAGCTCGGCAAATCCTGGCGCAAGAGCAGCAGCAGCTGCACATCGCAGACTTGCATGAGCATTTGACCCAACACTCGGGGTTCAGCCCTGGGGATTAAAGTCTCAGCTGACCATGCACCTAGAGTCTATTCCATTCATCTCAATGCCAGCGGGCCAGTTGCTTGATGCACTTCAAGTAAGATTTCTGTCATCAATTTGAGTTTAAGGAGTTTGTCTAATGTAACTTCACATGTGACTTGATATCCTTAATTAATGGAAAAGGAATTTGATTTATAAATCTTTCGAGGCAGATGAGGCAAGATAATAGATTTTTATTTTAAGCATGTTTATCTCTAAGGTAACGGCTTCACCTCAACTGCCATTAATGACCTGGGCTGTTAACATGCCATAAAGGAATGGGAATCTATGAATAAATAAACAAGCACTTTCTATTTACATATAAGCCATATTCTAATACCTGTAAAGTTTTTATATAATATGGCATAAACCCAATTTACAATCTGCAAGACAACCCTTTGAGCACTCCCAGTTTGTTTTGACTCCTCCATCTGACTGAATTTATATTGAGTCAATTACACTGAAACACCCTGCACTTTCTAAATGATCTTATTGAAAAATGAATCTAACATGCTTATTGTCACAGGATTTATTGAACTATGTATGTGTGTATGTAGCAAACCTGTACAGCTTTCATGCGTCACTCATGTCTTTGATCTTTTGAATCTTGATTTATGTATTCTAGAAAAAAAAAAAGCCTTAATTATATATTTTTTTTCTCAGACTTCTGCAAGAAAGAGGCCAATTTCCATATCAATTAACTCTTCACCACCTGCAGTTATTTGTTTCCAGTCTTGAGAGAGAGGGGTTGGGGGGGGGGCGAAATTTAGTTCAGTCAGTTTCCCATTCATTTGTAGAGGTTTGTTTTTTTTCATTCCGGAATTAAGATGTAAAACTTTTGCTTTGCAGTTTGTCAGATTTTTTTTTTTTTTTTCCTTCTACATGTCTAATGGGCTATCTTGTTGTAGTTTTACAGTATGAGAGTGAGAATGCGTGGTGGTGTTTCAGAACTCGAGAGCTACCGTTGTATTCTCCCCTAGTGTATTCTCCCTCCATGCATTGCCTTCACACTTACACGGCTTTGCAAACTGAACAATAAGACGTGTGCATGATTTATGTGTACAGAGGAGCAATGTTGATTTAAAAGTAAATGGTCAGACAGAATGGGGAAACCTGCTGCGTTTGTGGCGTGTAGTGGGGGAGGGAGGGAAGGCAGGGGGAAGATCGGTTCTAGGAGCACTACTCTAATGTAACGGGTTATGACAAGTGTGTAATTTTTTTTCTTCATTGTCATCCTGAATCTTTCTTGGAAAAGTGAGCTGTGCAGCCCAAGTGCCCCCTCCCATGCACACAAACTCACTCACTCCTGCTTCTCAACGCTAAACTCAAGGGGGAGAAATCCACCACACGATCATTTGTGACATTCTGGTGTTAACCTACCTACAACCCTCCCCCCCCCCCTTCCCCGGAGTACCATCAAGTCATCTCATCACACTGACAGTGCTAGGATTTTCAATTTGCAGGCCCCAGTCCACAACCATCTCTTCATTCCTGTTTAGCGAGTATAAAAGGTGTGTACACACTTCAGGTGTGCTATTCCTCTCATTCCTGATTTATTTATTTGGTCTCAATGATATCATGCTGGTGTATTGTCAATATAACAAATGTACTCTCCTGTTACCCTAAAAACCAGAGGTGGACCGCTGTTGGACGTTACTTTGTACACTCCTTGAGTGAGATAATACCTGGGTTTTGACACGACGCCAATTTTTGGTTTTCCAGTGCAGCCCCTCAACCCTTCCCTCTTGAAGTAGGGGAACTTGATAGGATAAGTCCTCTATAAATAATGAGCATACAATGATAGGAAGACTAATGGGCCCCAAATGGGTGCAATCTGAGATAATGGTGTTTTTCGAGAGAAGTGGAAGGAGTGTCTGGTAGACCATTTTAATAAATAGAGTTCCGGAATGACAGTTTTTCTTTGCGAGGGCGGCCCACTCTTTATTTCAGTTACCATGATTTTATTTTTGGAGGGTGGTGGAGAATAATATATTTAAGCCTGACCACCACCATGTAATCTGATGACTGCTATTCCCCATCCTTTTTAATTTCTTAATTCCCTGAAGTGGTTTATTCTTTTCTCATGTCGACACCTGTTGGCTTTTTTTGTGTGCATCAAATAAACCCTGTGTGACTTATCGGCTAGTTCCTGGCTGTCAATATTGGCAATCATAGAATTAATCCATAATCCTTATACAGTTTATACATATGCACCAATTTGGTTTTTTTAACCACCTCACCTCTTGGTTGGTTTAAAAATCCATACTTGACTCTGAGATAAGTGTGCAAGAATACCTCATGTGAAAGAACTATTAAAGGGAAATCCCCAGACAAAATAGAGATCAGTATTGGCCTGTAGATCCCGTGGGAAACCAACACACCTATTAAAGTCATCCCTGTGTGATTAGGGCCGGTTGCTCTTCTAATAAAGTATTTCCTCTGAGTAACATCACAAAATGCTTTATTGCCTAATTTCTAAATTTCAGTCGGTTCAAAGAAGTTGACTGGAATAACAAGCCCTTGTCTGCAGCTATGGCAGAGATTTTGAATGTTAATGCATCTATCTGTTCCTATTAAGAAGAAAAGGAAATCATGGATTCCTTGGGCTAATCTCAGTTTACCAAACTGTCATTCTGCGATTTCTCCAGTGATGGATAAGCTGTCTGGAGAGTATAAGGCTTCTGGTTGGCCTGCGTTGAAGTACCCAGTAACCTGAAAGTCTGAGATAAGGTTTGTTGTTTTGAGTTAGCTCTTTAAATGGACCTTATCTCAAAAGTACTTCCAGGAAAATGTTTATCGCTGTCTTGGAATCGGGACCTAGCCAGCACTAGAAACACAAGATGGGGAAGATGTTTCTTGGAAAGTTGCTTACTTGATTTGAATTATTATAACCTTATAAAATGATTTATTGTTCTCGATCTAGCACTGTGGAGACTTATTATGAAGAGGCGGAACACAGTTTTCCATAAGTATTTCAGTGAATTGTGTGCATGGGAAAACGGTGGCTCTGAACTGTACAGAAATCATAATAACAGTTTAGCAGCACTGCTGTACCATACCGAGTCTCTGCAAAGTAGTTCTAATCCTGACAGATTTGTGTCCTAAGGTCTAAAATTTGACGTCTATTTGATTTCATTCAGGCTCCATCAAGAGTAAATGAGGGCGGATTATAAACCGAAGTGAAGGAGTGCTGGTTTTGAAGAAAGATGCATTTTCTGCAGATGTGGTATAGGGAAAAAATCTGTGAGGTGGGTGTGAGGAGAGAGAGAGGGGGGGAGGGTTGTGTTGGGGGAGGAGGTTAGTGCATTGTGCAGTTTTCCCATTGATGCAGAAGCTTTTCACTTGCGCCTCTCCAATCTGCAGATAAGCACTCTTATCTCTGGGCTGTTTTGAGGCAAATTAGGAATTTCTATAGCTCTGGAGCTTCCTCCCCATCTGTTTTGTGCACTTAATTCAACAGCTAAGAGGGAGGAAGTGTGACCTGACGCAGCAGTCTTGTCGTCTCTGGGCTGAAGAGAGGCCTGGAAACCTGACGAAACTTACGTTACTGGTTTACTGTAACTCCCTGCTTGTTTTGTTACTACACATCTGCAGCTGTTTCTAATACTCATGAGGAAGATGTAAATGGTTAGTTGACGCATAAAGCACATTTCTAACTTCTCCATCTTTGCTCCTCTTTCTGATGGGTTTTTTTTCTGTTCTTGAGCTGTTGGACTAGCTTTCCCTTTGAAGGTCTCTGCAGCTTGTGCCTCTGATGCATTGAAAAACTAGATGGTTACTTTCTTTTTGAGCCTTTTGTTGTGGCTTTTTCTGAATTCCTCCACTACAAATGACAAATTTCCCACGTTACAAATCAGTTTGAAATATGTAATTTGCTGAATTGGGGCAGTTTGAATGATTTCAATTGGAGTCTCTAAAGAAACTCCAGCCTTCGAACTGAACCCAAAAGGTTCTGTAACCGGGAAAGAAGAACATAGTATTGAATCACCATTTTCGATTTGAATAACCATAAAATAATTTGCTAATCCATAAACACTTGCACAAAAAAATCATGGCAACTAGTTTTAATTTTCAGCTCACAAACATTTCCGCTTACCCCCAACACCTGCACTACAGCTGCTTGGTTCTGGCACAGAAAATGTCTCCAAATTTGAATTTGTATACCCAGAACCTGCCACTTCAGACTGTGTGAGCTTAATGCCAAGACTCATGGAGAGAAGAGAGAGAAGGGTTCATTCTGAAGGCTGGGGATGAATCTAGTTAATGCTGATCTCCTCTGCCAGCTAAAAGGGAGGTTAGGGAATCTTGCACAGCCGGGGGGGTGGGGGTAGGGAAGTCACATTTATGACTTGTAATCCCTGTCTTTAGCCTTCAGATTCTTTTGGTTGCCTATCCTCTGTGCTCAACTTCAACGAGCTAGTGACTCAAAGTTCTGCGGTTCATATCAGGATCTTGAGTGATCTATAGTGGCAGTGTCTTTCCCATTCTCTTATGCAGGGCAGTGGGTTACCCTGCAAAGCGGACCTCGGGGTAAATGGGCATCTGCGACCTTCTGTGTAATTAAGTCACATAAGACACATCGCTACTTTTTGGCAGCAGACTGGGGACAAGGGGATTCCTCCATGGGAGATGGCAAAAGGGAATTTGTTCAAGGTTTAGTAGTAGTAGTGCATTTCTGCAAGTCTGAAAATTTTCCAATTTGCACGGCACAGTCTGAGGTTCGGGTTGTTTGGTCTGCAGATTGGAATATTACACTCCCTGAACTTCCATTTTATAATTCTGTAATGCAAACAATGGAAACGACTGCTGAATAAATGGAGCAAAAGTCTTTTTATCTGCCTGCTGAACTATAACTGAACTGCTGTCCTGTTTTCAACATTTAATCCACTACCCTGCAGTCCTTTATGCTACTTAGCCAAATGCTATGAAGTGTTGGAGTAAATCTTCCCTGGAGGTGCAGTTAGACCATTTGCCAGTTTTGCAATACCTGAGGTGTTTGGTTTTGAATTCCCATCTCTGTAGGCACTAGCCCTCAACACTCATGGCATTGTGGCTCAAAACATCTGGATATACAACATTTCAAGGCTTTGTTCTGCTCATTCAGGGTCCTTTGAGTGCTGGTGTCCAGGTAACTTGCCTGACTGCTGCACATATCATGGCACTTCCATTGTTTGTTATCCTGAACCTTGCAAATTGTGTGTTACATGTTAGTTTGAGCTTCCTGTTGGAACAAGTGAAAGTGCTTCCCATGTTCTTTGGTGGCACTCATCTCTCGGTTGGTATAGGAAATGGAAAGTCATTGTCAAATACTAGGCCATGACCCCATGTGCCTCAGAGTCCCCTCCTGTGTGCTCACGGTTTGTCCCCGCTCAGCGTACGATTTATTATATCCGAGAAGACCACCTCTTCCTCTTCAGCCTTGTTCTTCACTTTGTATTTGTCAGAAAAGAAACGGTATTATTTTTATTTATTTTTTTGTTAGTTTTTCCTTTTGGCACTGAGAATGCTATGATACGTCACCCCCCCATCCCCCCCAAACCGTCAAGTCGTATTTCCTTTCATCTTTTCAAGAGTGCTGGAGAGCTGGGAAGGTTTGCGTAGGTTTGACAAGACTCAGGCTTTTGTAGGATGTAATAAACATCCTGGGGGAAACGCAAGATGGTGCCTCGCAGGTGAGAGTTGTGCTGCTGTGTCGAGGCCATGTGTAGAAGGTGGAGGAGGAGGAGGTGGAGGAGGAGGGGGAAACCAACAACAAAAACTACACCCATGAGCACAGAAGAGGTTTCCAGGACCTGTTGTCAGGATGTGAGTCATGTGGGTCACGACTTATACCAAAGCTCTGTCTCTTGGAGAGATTATTTATTTTCCTTTCCTCTGCTATTGCACAGCCTTCGTGATGTATTATTAGAACCAGCACCGGTTGCGCACACACCAGCTGCTTTATTTTCCTATCCACGGCAGTCTGTTGAGGACTCCATACAAGTGTATTTTCCTTTGATTTGTCATATTTTTGTAATATATATTTTTGGAAAGACTGGTTTTTAATATTCCATCCTTCTAGAGGTAAATGCGAGGATGCTTAGGGGCAGGTTCATTTAAGTATGGAGCAGGGGACGTTGCTAGACCCTATTTTCTCTCAGCCCCTCTAAAAATACAATTTTTCCGCTCTGACACTGGGGGAAAAAAGTCGGCACCTTCCCCCACCCCATCCCTCTCTTACACTGGGGGGAAAAAACACCGTAAGCCCCCAGTCCTGGTCATAATTTCGAAGCCCCCCTAAAATTTGGAAGTCTAGAAACGTCCCTGGATGAGAGTAACATCAGGAAGTTGTTGTATTAGTGTTATTTTATGACCAATTGTATACTAGAATTATATTTCGCAATCAGACTGGGATTGGGGTTTGTATTCCTTCCCAGTAAATGGATATCCATTGGTGTCTGGTTTGTTTGTATAGTGTTATTTAAGACGAGGGGCATTGCAGATGGGGCATAGCTAAAATGCTGTTAGGTAGGCCTAGAAATTCTAGATATTGATTGGGCTAAAAATAAGAGGGTGGTTTGACAACAGCCCTCCCACACCCATTCTGCTAATCAAACCTCTCGAAGGGGCACCTGCTCCCCACGGAGTGATAAGTGGCCCAAATTAGTGACACTGCTTCGCAACACTAGCTCTGCTGCCTTGGATTCTTAGAGAGGTTTCATTTTCACTTCTGAACTGAAGTTTTTGCACCAGAGATAAATCTAATTTACGGTTTATTTAATTGGTTAGGTAATTTGCCTTGCATGCCTACTATGTGACTGGCACACTCAGATCTGCAGTTATCCTCCGTGAGCCTGAAAAGGACAGCCTCAATATGAGGGGGGGGGGGTGTATATGGTAAGAAATGCATTTAGGCTGGGTAGGTTTCCTTTACGTTGATGAGAAATGCGCTCCATTAGTGGAGGTCATTCATTTGAGAACCGTCACACTATTGCTTTGTAGCCCACCCCAGTTTCAGTACCCAGGTTTCTCTGGAGAGACTGCATTGTGTGGGGTTATAAATAAACACTTGGCTGTTTACAGACTAGTTTATTCTGGACTTCTGTTTTTAAAGGTTCTGGTGTCTTCAGCAGATTCCAGAGTCTCTGCTTTCCCACACTCGTCGATCGCATTTCCCATCACAGAAATAGATAGTTATCAGAAGGGCCATGTAGTACAGAGAAGAGCTCATATTCTAGGAAGTCCTCTTGCTGTATTAAGTGAAATGTGTGTAATGGCATCGTAGCATAAACTCCTAAAAATAATGACTGTGCAGAGCTTGTGAGGGTCAGAGGTAAAGCAGGGACAGCTGTTTGCTTCTGTTGTGTGTGTGTGTGTGTGTGTGACATGGGAAGTCTGAGAGGGGGACAGGCCTCTGTACTGAGTGAAAACCTGATTAGTTTGAAGATGTCAATCTCCAGGGTTGTATACAACCATACTGTGCATACTGTTAAAAAAAATAAAAAAAACACTAACACACCCAGTCCATATAAAACAAACAAACAAATGTGGTTTCAACTGTGCTTGTGTTTGTGAGAGAGGGGCCAGAGTACCCAAGATCACAGACTTTCTGAAAGACATTTCAACACAAATCTGGACATTTATTTCCTTAAACGGAGTGAAAATGGGAAAGAGAAACATCTGTGTTCTCACTGGGGGTCCTGAGAAAATGGCAGAACCTTCCAGCAGGGTGGCCCGTCAGTGTGGCACTGCCTGAACCTAGGGACTCGTGGCAGGAAACTCAGATTAGATCACTTGCTTATCACCTGTACCTGTGAAGCAGTTTTCACCTTCTACCAGCTGTTATTATAGCACCTTGCAGTGTGAGATTTTAACAAGTACAATTCTAAAATCCGCTCTCTTTGGTGTGCGTATTATACACTGCTGGCACAAATACTGGACTGCTTCACACAGCCAGCTTCAGAAGATCAAATCCCAAGCCCCTTTTATTTGAGGCTTAGAACTATGACATGCTTGCCATTAAAGTTTATTATAATCTTGTGCTATTGTAAAGTCTATTGCAATCCTATTTGCTGTCTTGTACGGTATGGTGCTACACTGAATACCATAGGTTTTGTTCCAATTTCTTTTTAAATTTTGTTATTTTACAAGGAACTGTATACGTCTTTTAAAATTCCAATACAAATCCACTGGATAAAAGCATCAGCCAATCGCAAGAATAATAATGAATCCTGGCTTTGTTTAATTTGGCAAAAATCTCACTGCTGTTTACACATACAGTTCTCACAGAAGCGCATACAACATTCTTCCATGTTGATGCATCTGCCAGAATTTCCACACATTTAATTTGAAAATGTATAAAGGCACTTTGTGTTACTTCCACTTGGACTTTCAGAGGACTGACATGAATTGTGTGCGAATGAATTTCACCGGCCACTGAAAATTAAGGCTTGAACAGCTTCATCTGTTCTCAGGCCATAAGACTGTGGTAAATGGCAAAGATTAATAGTGTGCAAACTCCCTCCAACAGTAAGAATTAAAAGCAAGGTTTCCACTACACCTTCTTTTCTTTTCATGCATTGTCCAGTAAAAATGAAAAGTGAGAACCAACTCATGTTCCAACATTATTTTAATCCAATTCAAGGGGGTAAGGAGTTGCTACATAAGATAATGGCTTCCAAAGTCATGAGTTTCTCTTGGTTCATCTCAGGGTTTCAGGGAAGCAGAATGCATGTATGTCACTGCGCATGGTAATTATACACCCCCCCCCCCCCGCTTCCTTTTTATTCTTTTGCTGACTATGCAATAGAGTTACCCTGTATTCTGACCCCCAGCAGATACTGAAATGGATTTTCTGGAAAAAGTGGGGAGCTGTTAAAGCTGTATTCAAGTGATGTGGAACTTCATATGATTTGAATTTAACCTTGTCATCAGACTCCCACGTTTTTCAAGGCTTTCCTCCTGTAATTGTCTATAATTTTGGAAATGCAATGAAAATGAGGAGAATGATCTAAACTTTACTAACCTTTTTTATTTTTTAGCAAGTTCCCAAAGTAATTTTGATGCTATTATCAGAAATACTATTTAAATCGTAATTTCAACTTTTTTCTTTCCTCACATTAATGAAACTAACCCAACTGCTGTTTAGGCGAAGTGGCAGAAGACATGAGTGTCTTGGATTTTGGAAGTTTCCTTCATAGGTGATGTATTAACATATTAGTTGTCAAATTCATGGAGAGCAAAGGGGAGAAACCACGCGGTATTCCTTGTCTGGGGGCAGGCTCTGTGATCTTTGAAGTCCGGGAGATGACAAGACTAGTGGGGAAGAAATTGAAGATGACATTTAAATGGGTTCTATAAATAGTCTGGTTGCTTGGAGACCACGCTGCTTCTGAATTCCATGGGAAACAGCTGACTTGCTGGCTGCAGAGTGCAGCTGGTGTCACTGCCCCACTGTGAGGTGCTCAGATTGGCATCCTGCACTAGAAAGCCCCTCTCAATAGGTGTCAATAAAGCGCCAATGTACAATTTTCCTTTTTTGCGCTCAGAATGCATTAAAAGGTGTGGCTAATATATATTTTCTGTTGCACAAATGTGATGCATCAAGGTCTTGTTGGTCATGAAGTATACATTTTGTGTATGTAATATACACTCACCTAAAGTATTATTAGGAACACCATACTTATACTGTGTTTGACCCCCTTTCGCCTTCAGAACTGCCTTAATTCTACGTGGCATTGATTCAACAAGGTTCTGAAAGCATTCTTTAGAAATGCTGGCCCATATTGATAGGATCGCATCTTGCAGTTGATGGAGATTTGTGGGATGCACATCCAGGGCACGAAGCTCCCGTTCCACCACATCCCAAAGATGCTCTATTGGGTTGAGATCTGGTGACTGTGGGGGCCAGTTTAGTACAGTGAACTCATTGTCATGTTCAAGAAACCAATTTGAAATGATTCGACCTTTGTGACATGGTGCATTATCCTGCTGGAAGTAGCCATCAGAGGATGGGTACATGGTGGTCATAAAGGGATGGACATGGTCAGAAACAATGCTCAGGTAGGCCGTGGCATTTAAACGATGCCCAATTGGCACTAAGGGGCCTAAAGTGTGCCAAGAAAACATTCCCCACACCATTACACCACCACCACCAGCCTGCACAGTGGTAACAAGGCATGATGGATCCATGTTCTCATTCTGTTTACGCCAAATTCTGACTCTACCATCTGAATGTCTCAACAGAAATCGAGACTCATCAGACCAGGCAACATTTTTCCAGTCTTCAACTGTCCAATTTTGGTGAGCTTGTGCAAATTGTAGCCTCTTTTTCCTATTTGTAGTGGAGATGAGTGGTACCCGGTGGGGTCTTCTGCTGTTGTAGCCCATCCGCCTCAAGGTTGTACGTGTTGTGGCTTCACAAATGCTTTGCTGCATACCTCGGTTGAAACGAGTGGTTATTTCAGTCAAAGTTGCTCTTCTATCAGCTTGAATCAGTCGGCCCATTCTCCTCTGACCTCTAGCATCAACAAGGCATTTTCGCCCACAGGACTGCCGCATACTGGATGTTTTTCCCTTTTCACACCATTCTTTGTAAACCCTAGAAATGGTTGTGCGTGAAAATCCCAGTAACTGAGCAGATTGTGAAATACTCAGACCGGCCCGTCTGGCACCAACAACCATGCCACGCTCAAAATTGCTTAAATCACCTTTCTTTCCCATTCAGACATTCAGTTTGGAGTTCAGGAGATTGTCTTGACCAGGACCACACCCCTAAATGCATTGAAGCAACTGCCATGTGATTGGTTGGTTAGATAATTGCATTAATGAGAAATTGAACAGGTGTTATTAATAATCCTTTAGGTGAGTGTATATTATATGAAGACAATGATTAACATGTATTCGGAAATGGAGTGAACAATTAAGATTGTTTAATAAACTGTACAGCATTTTTGCACTATCGTTTTGTGAAAGTTGTATTCACTCTTTGGAGCTGTAGACACCCACGTTCAGATAACAACACCAGTTAGGTGGTTTAATGGGAAACTCCTTAGTCACCGCACATGCTGCTTAATATTCGGATCAACAATCGAATCAGTGCAGCCTTATCTAGATCTGCTTCATGCCTTTTCATGATCCGCATCTAGTGAGCCCGAATCCCATCCTGTTTTTTGATCCTTTTAGTACTAGGACTGTAGCCTACTGTGTTTGTTCTTCATATGCAATAGGAGTTTCAGCAAAAATGTAATTTTAATTTCATTTATATCTTTAATATTAGATTTAACTGAAAAAATATTTTAAACGGCTAAACGAATGAGATGTTTGGTTTGATTCTGTTGTGGGGGGGCTGAGTGTCACTTGCCGAAAATAAATGTTAATATCTTCAAAACCAAAGCAGCACAAACATTTATTTTAATGGCACAAACAAATGATATGGAATTTGTTTGTGCTGTAAGTTGGGGGTGCAGCTTCACGGAGCTCTACAGGGATGCCACAAGGAATAAGCTTTTGAAATCGAGGCGGGCGAGTTCAGTTTCAGGAGCTGAGAATTACATGTTCTAAATGCTGCCTTTAAATCAACGAGAATAGAACAGCACTCGCTCACATTTACTGAAGAGCTTTACACCAATGGCTTAACCAGTACCGAGCTGAGGATATTAAAAGTGCAGAGGTTCGTTGACATAAATCGAGGCTATTTGGTCCTAAGCAGGGGGTGTTTAAAGTGCAGAGCGAAATTCATTTGTGATCCCGGCCTGGTGTGTGTGTGTGTGTGTGTGTGTGGCATTTCAGCACATGGTACCCATCCCTCCAACAACCTGCAATTGACTGAGAACAAGAGGAATTTTTGGGACAAGGGCAGCGAGAGGACTGAAGTCCACCCAACCCACCCAGCCACCCCCCACACTGTGCACGTGTGTGGGCTCAGCTGTGATGAACACGACATTTAACTGCCTCCTCTGCAATTCACGCTCGGCCTGCTTTTTTTTTTTTTTTTTGAGGGTCAAAGAAATGGCTTCATTGTTGTACAGTTTACTTTGGAGTGCAAACCTGCAGATGACTGGGTTTGGCATTGAAATACAGTCCACAGTGTAGGAGAATCGAGACTTCCCCTAATTTCCGATCGGTGATCTTTTGTGCAAAAAAAAAAAATAGAAGTCTCGCAATAGCACATGCCTTGTGAAGGTTATACCGAGAATATTAATAGCAGTGTTCGTAAGACAGTCTTTGTATTCTAAAATGGCACTCATTTTCCAACGTATGTGCTGCAGTTATCTTTAGAAATGTAACAATTTGTTCTTTGCTGGAGAAACGTCCTCTGGGAAGTTATGAATTGTAAACCAATAAGTGTATAAATAGATGTGTTAATTAACGGAAGGGTTGGTATTGAAAGTCACCAGTGTACAAAATGAAATCCGTTTTTATGATTTTTAAATGCATAGAGAAGTTTTGTTTGAACTTCTCTCTGCCCACAAACACAGCCTTCAGTACTTAATTTACATGCATTAGACTGTGTAACTAGTGTGAAAGAGGTTTTAATTTTTTTTTTTTTTTGGCACAATATATATTTTCTGCTTGATGACTTTATCCGAATGCAGGCACTTTGAACAATATTCTGACGCGTTTAGTGAAACTGGTTGTGCGTTCCCCCTCACAGTATCCCCGATGCGGGCCTGTAAAATTCACACTTGAGTTAAAGTACCTCATTAATGTTTCTCCCCATCAGACCGGTCTTCCCATAGCCATTGATCTCTTGGGTGCTGACTGCCGATTTCAATGGCCCTGCTCAAAGACTGCATGTGGGAGGGGGGAAGAAAAGTTAAATAAACACTGCCTGTGGGTTAGGCCTTAGCACAGACAAACACTCAATTATATTCGCTACAGTGGGGTTTGTCTTTATTTTATATTTTTTCCCCCCTCCAAAGCTCCTGAAACTTAATTTCCACGAAGTGTCGGAAGCCACAGGCTATGTTGATGTAGGTCTTAAGTATCCTTAATGGTGGCTGATAACTCAGTGCTGTACAATGGTTTTACTATGCAATGAAAGTGTGGGTGCTTTTAACGCCAAAATGGTAATTAAAGACTGGAGCACAGACTGACACAGTGTGTTGTCTCATTTGTACCTGCTGGTAGCCTTTACAATATTTTCCGTTCTGCTGGCAGAGCCAGACGGTCGAGTTTCTTTACATTTTTAATAGGGTCCATTCATAGCAGCCTGTTAAAAGAGTTTTAGCAGATTGGCTGCTGTAACGGCTCTTACTGTATGGCTGCTCATCTTTCCCCATTTTAGTTTTTTTGTTTGTTTTAATTGAACATGTCCACTGTGTAGTTTTGGTCTCGGGTTTGTCGGTCTCTCTTGCTTGAAATTTCCGAAAATCAATACCTTCTTCAAATGTTGTCATGAAGGTCGTATAGATCTCAATTTCCCGTCCCAGACCGAGTTTGTTTCAGTGTTTCTGCGCATTCCGGATGCGCTTTCTTCTATATATTTTTTTTTTCAGAAGCTTTCCTATCCGGGTGGATTGAGATAATGACTCCTCAGCTGCCTTAGTGGACTCAATTTGCTGCACTAAATGCAATCTATCCTAGCCATTTGTTTTTTGTAGATGCACCAAGCCCCCTCTTCATCCCAGACCAGATTAGGCATTGACCAGCCTAAAACTAAAAGAAATAGAATAGATTTCAAATGTTCATGATCATAATTATGTGCTCATTGCATAAAGCATGCTCTGGCACTTTGCTGTAAAAATGAAATCCTGAAATACTACGGAAGGTATTATTCTTTAAATTAAATTGTGTGTATTTATTTCAGGACATGTAGATAGTGATTAGTGATTGGGGACTAGCAGTTCTGTAGGGGTTTCCAAATCACCGAAGCTGCGCTGTGCTCTTGGTAATAGTACACCGTGTTCCTAAGGATGGATGGAGGGAGGGAGGGAGGGAGGGAGGGAGGTGGTGGGTTTGTATCTTGAACTGCTGATTTCAATCAGTGCAAGTCGTGAAGTTCTGTATTAATGAGCAATGTGATTTAGTAATTACATTTGTGGGGGAGTGGTTTGTCTTGTGAATATCCTAGTTCGCCACAAATTGTGGAAGGTCTTTAAAGGCCTTTGAAATGGAAATCCCTCTTTTCTTTCCTCCTCTCCACCTTTCCCACAATTTACTCTGGACCCTTGATGCATTTCTTTAATCAGAGTCGGTGATTGCATTCAGTTGGATTCAGGCCGAACTGACCTGGATAAGTATAATAAACTCCATCTCTTGCTCTGTCGCACGGCAGTTGTGATTTGAGAGTGAGGCTTGTATCCATTAGCCTGCAGCCTGTCTCAAACTGCGCTCTCTTTGGCACAGGGCCATTGTTTAAAGGCATAATTAAACCTTCAGTTAGTCCCATCCACAATAAACAACCTCATTATAGGAATGCTGCATTTTTTTTCCTTTGTTCTTTCCCACCCAATTGTAATGTTGGCTTAAATATTTGCTTCACTGCCCAGTGAATGCTTGATCTCTGTAAATCCTTTTTTTTTATTATTTTTCTTTAGAAACTCTTTCATTTATCTTCCCTTGTTCTCCCACCTAACACGCATGCTGATATTTGATGTAACTGGAGCAGTCTTCCTTTGCCATTAATGTAATAATACATAGAGATATCTCTATTACAATGTTACAAAGCAGTACTGTGAGTTCTCTATCATGGAAATAACTAATACTAGATTAAAATGTGTTTATAAGGGTATTATAGATGTAGAAGTATTGCAGCCACAGAACTATAATATTTTAGATTAATTGGCTGTAACCTTTGGGAATGAAGTACCATATCATTGAAACACACATTTTAGTTGGATACAATGAGGAAACCTTGTGGTATACATTTCTCAGATCTTACAAACTAGATACGAGGTGGGGGGGTGCAGTACCTTTTGAAATGCTGGGTAGTTGTTCATGCAACTGGAAGAAAGTGCCCTGAAGGTATCGGTTTTGCATTGTTAAATGAGATGCATGTTGCAGAGAATTTAGTTAATGGGGAATTGATGTGGTTTGGAGCGTAAATGTCAGTACTAGATATACTGTACATGTAGAAGATTGAAACGCAAATGATCATCTGGAGAAATGGCACACAGTAAGGGGGAAGGGCGGTGGGGGGGGAGAATACACACATACAAAAAACTCTTAATGAGCATTGATGCATCACCACAGATCTTTCTGTACGATCTACCAATGGGCTCTAGGAGTTAATGTGGAATGATGGAGAAGCGCTTGTGACCTTGACAAGTGTGAACTCAAGCTGAAACCAATTTAGTTTTCAACATGGCCCTCGCGTGTTCACGTGTGCTTTGTAGCAGATGGGGAAAATTTAAATCCCTTTTATAAACTGAAATGCAAAATCCATTTGAGCTTTGTTCTCTTGGAAATATGACCCGGTACTGTAACCGGTTTGAGCTGCTCTCTTTACGTTAATGTATGCTTTTGTGGGTTTTACAATAGTTTAGCGGTGGGGGTTTAAAACTCGACAAATCGTTCTGTCAGAGATTTACAGAAAGGTAGGGGGAAACTGCTCTTAATTGACCGTTCAGCTGATGGGATGTTATGCTGGTGGGCAGATATTGAATGTGCTTTGTTTTTGATTCATAAGGGTAAAGCAAAATGTGCACATTGGCCATCTTGTGTTGACACAGTTGTGATCTGTGCAGTAAAGAGAACTGGACTGCGGTGCCCGGCGGAGTTCAGATACTCCTCCTCTTAGTTGATGCTGCCACTTTAAAAACGCCAACAGACTTCACATTGAGCTGAAACGAGACCTTCTGTAGTTCAAGCCAGTCTTTGCCAGTGCAGGAGGCAGCCTGGAATGGGTCTTAAGTATGGGCATAAATAATTATTCTCTTCTGGAAATAAAAAATTGTGCAAATTTCACCTAGAGGCAAATTTGTTATTGCACGTCTGTGTGCTGTGAAATACTGCCAGCTCTGTCATTGCTTCTGACTAATATTTCAAAGGAATTGTTTTACATTTCTAATGCAGACAATTATATCTGAATTCCTGGGATGAGATCTTTCTTCACAGGCATTTGATGTAATTTCTTGCTCCACCCCCCCTGCAAGCAGGACTCTTTATTACCGAGACCATATGGAAGTTCATTAACACAGCCTCCCTGTGGGATAGTTAATGCTGACTTAATATGGGCTTCACACCACGGATATCCTGTAGAAAAGAGCTGAATGTTAGCAGCTTATGTAGGACAAGAAAGGTGTTCAAGTCAGGGAATGTTGTTTAATGTCATTTATGCAAGTTTTATTTTCTCCATGTGACCAATTACTGTTTAAATTTTAAAGAACTAGAGGTCGACCAAAAACTGAAGCAGTGTAACTTGCATCTTCTGGCCAGGACGCACTTTTTTTTTCTCATGAATTGTTACATACTCCTCTTCTCCCTTATAGCATTCCTCATAGTCTGGCCATTTTACTGTACTTTCCAGACCTCTTATCTGTGATGCTGCTCTGGGGGCTGAGTACAGCAGTGCTTGGTGTTTTGCTGCCAGCTGTGGGGGTGTGCGGCACTTTGTTCTGAAACTGGATTCCCCTTTCTGTTTTGGAAAGGCGGTAAAGTCCCTATGTACCTGCTGGAGTACCTTTTTATTGATCAAATTGCTGTCAGTACTGGAAGATTGAAATTTTGTTCAAGCTTGTAATGAAATCCTAGCTGGACCATTGGCGCTATTCCGTAGATGTGCAATATTCTCCAACGTGTATTGGATTATCGGTTGCTGGATTCATTTTCTCTGTGCAATTATTCCCCTGGGGAATTAGCATTGGGGGGAGAGAGGGGAAAAAGACACCTCTCTTTCCTGGATGACTTGTGCCTGAACATATTGTACTCGTATGACACAGGAGAAATAAGTAAAATTTGAACATGCTTCTCAAAGAAGCAAGTATAAGAAGTAGTCAGGTGCTTGACAGCCTGCATCCATTGTACAATGTGTGCTGTGCTGAGATGTGTTCATATAGTCTTTTAATGTGTGTAATATTTTATCCGTATTTCAGCTGTTGTGTTGAATAATACATGAGAAGATTTAAAACCTGTTGTTTTTCCCCAGGTCCAGATTGCTTGGTAAACAGTTAAAGATTGTTCTTAACTGAGGGTTCATAAATGGTCTCCCAAATGCTCACAAGGCACATTTTGCCGGTGAGTTGTGAAATTGTTCATGCCTTTTATTTATTGCATTGGGTTTAAATTCAAGCAGATAAATCAGTTTTTCTGTTTCCTGGTGGCTATAGATTTAAATTTGCCTTGAGATATACAGCATCCATTTCAGAAAATGGGACCCATTTGGTCTTGATCCTGTCTGCCGCCTTCTGAACCGTTACCCTAATGTGGTTCATGTATGCCTCAATGTACTTTTATAATGGATGGTAAATGGCATGGCCACTGTACTGTATGTTTTGAAAGGTCATTTTGATGCTATTTTGAGTAGAGTGTTGGCCACACTAGCCTTGGGGAGGTAGTTAACCCATTTTTATTGAAGACCACCAATCCTGACTTCTGCAATAAAATATATTGCCACTCATTCCATGCCCTTTCAGTATCGGGGTCTGGACTTTGAAAGGTGACATTTTGTGTGTGTGTGTGTTCAGTGTTCAGTGTTCAATGTATTTTTGGATTTTTGCAGGGTCCCTACCAATTTAATCTATGACCCTTAACTGCATTCACCCACCATTATCTCGGGAAGTGTCAAGAGTATAGACTACTGAATACAGATCTGTCGGTGTCGGTACTCACTGCGCAGACAGAGTTTGTGTGCTATTGAGCCCCGTATACGCAGTATGGGAAAAGACACAAAAGAAGCACTTAAGTTGCATCTCGCTTTCTCCTTGTGGTTGGTCTCCGGAGGCCAGAAAGCCCAAGAAAAGGGGGCTCGTATGACGCACACTGGAACACGAGAGTGTGAGGTCACTTTGAGCGAGGCTGCCGCACCGAGCTGAGGCTGACCAGCAAATGAGCGTTCTTTACACCCCTTTGTTCATGCTGTGGTCTGCCATTTTCTAAACAAAAAATAATATACGTGATGTGAACATACAGTTCCTGGTGTTTCGGGCTTAGTCTTGATTTATACAAAAGAAATAAAGGTTACACAATTCTATCCTAACAAGCAGTCTTCTCTGATTTGCTGACTTGAGCTGTGCCTGTCGGTCCCAGAAGGTCCTCTGCCCACATCAGCTTCTGCCCCTCTGACGTGTTCATTCTGATTTGGATGGAAACCCTTAAAGCGTGAAGCACATAGACATTTGATTTGCACACGGCTCAGAAAGCACGTGCTAGTCACCGCATGGGGGGTAACCTGTGCTCACCTGCTGCTATAGCTGTCTGACCAAGGGAGAGGGGCTGTGGCCGGACTGGGAGACTATGCCAAGTTTCTATCTGGCACCGAGAGCAAGAGCAAAGTGATTTCTAAATCCAACAGATTTTCATGGACCACGAAGCATCAAGAAAAGCAGTTTGTGATTTGAATTACAAACAGAGAGAAATTGCTCTTGATTCCCCAGCTGGAGTTGGTGCTTACAAAAATAATGATAATCTTGTGTCCTCCACCTACATTGTATTTGTTTCTGTGTAGCTTCACTTCAATTATGCACAGCTAAAAATATATATTGAAGATTTTTTTTAAGCCACATAAGCATTAAAATATCTGCGATCAGCAAAGATGATGAAACTACAAATTAATCTTGACTGAAAATGAGGGGGGAGAAAAAATAAGCATTGAATTACAAATGCTATTTACGAGTTAACAAAACCGGGTCTGTGTGGCACTTTGCAGTAGTAAGTGTTTCTTTATTAGAAGAGGGCTTTGGATTTGAAGAGTGTGGGCCTACAGTGGACACGAGGATTTGAGAGCTTTAAATAGTTCCACCTGCTCGTTCGGGATTACTATAAAGCGATGGTGTGCTTTGTTGGGTTAAATCTATCCGGGTGAAAGGTCTTTCTGTGTGTACTCCTGGGGCGTGTCTCTGATCTCCTGACCTAGATGTTTGAACACGAGTTGGGAAACCTGGATGGATGTTTTTGTTTTTTTGTTCGCCTCCTCTTCAATCACAGAATATTTCCCCACTTTAAGCCATTATTTTCTTCTGTCATCTACAGGTTTTGTAGAGTAAACTGTAAATGTTCCCATTCTGTAATAAGACCAATAACTTAAGAGCTCAAGGTAATCCACAAAAGGAAACCTGTATTGCTCGGTGTGGTGGTCATATTTCTGTCTATAGGCTGGAGATTTCAATGCAATGTAAATGCTGTACTTGAATTTGTGATTCTCAGTTGGATCAGTGAGTGTGTATGTATAGCTGTTTCTTAACACCAACATACCTTGTTTTGTTCAGCTTGCCACACCATTCTACTGTTAAAACCCCCACAAACTAGGAAACAAATGGTGTTTATTTTCATTTGTCTTTCTGTAAAGCAATGTTTGCTGCTTCATGATGTACAACACATGCTCTAATAATAAAAACACAAACTGCAAAAAAAACTGTCCCCCATTAGGGTGAAATGAACAACACTACCCCCTGCTATTTCAGACTTGATAAACATATAAGCACTGTTTCATGCGAGTCTTTGGGCTCCAATATATTTACTCTAACAGCAGGTAGATGGTTGACTCTCCAACAAGCTGTTACATTTTCTGAAGTTAGACCGGGCAATTTTTATTCCAAACCACATGCCTTGTGTTCTGGTGACATTTCATTTTGGTATGTTTTAAATAAGCAGTAAATTAAATGAATGCTTGCATGCAAAAAATATATTTAAGATCTGCTCTGGAGTGCTGACATTTTTCAGAGCTGATATCTCCCCAAGATCCGGTCCTTAAATGAACTCTGAGCTGCTCATAGGACTTCATCACTTTATCATAACATACTGCATGATATTAAATTAAAATTGATCCCCATGTTATTTCCATATCCAGGCATCCATTGCACTGCCATGAATTCAGAAATGGAATTCTCAGACTCGCAGGGGAGACCGCAGTGCCGCTCAGATTCATCAGAAGACGTTTATTTGCTGCCGGTTGGGCGTATAAACTGAAAAGCAGCAGCTTACCCAGAGAGAGACGCTTTAATATTGCTTGACTGTTTCATTAAGAGTTTGCGGTAAGGGCATGCAGTCTGTAAAGTAATAAAGAGTCCTGTCCAGATGGTCGGAAACCCGTGTTGTACAGTGCTGTCTCTTCCAGAGGCTACCAAAGTAGGTTTTGTAATCCTTTTAAACAAGGAATGAGGCCACCACGCTCTTAAAGAGAAAGCTGCACTGCAGTCTCATGGCTCTTCTTAGCGCTATAAATGCAGCAGCGTGCAGCCAACTCACTGGTTTCAAGCTCCTTTTACATCTATTGTGCCACATACGTAGTAAAATCTTTTTTAACCAACACATTGATAGCCAGAGGGACCTCCCCCCACTTCTCTGAGAGGGTCACGTTGTTTAGGAAGCCCATTGTGCAGTACTCCCTCGTGTCTTTAATTCTGGCAGAGCTCGCTAGAGTTGTGCCAAGTAGCTGACATTCGTGGAGGACCCACAGTGACGGCCAGCTGGTCTCAAGGATTCTGTGGGCAAAGGGATGCAGTCAACTGCGGTTAATTTGTCTCACTGGGGTTAAGCATTTTTCCGCTGTGCCGGCATCTGGTGGCTCCACACTACCTGGGTGATTGGTTCACAATCCCCTGAAGTCATCAAGGGAAAAGCGGATCTGCCTGGCTGAGGCCAAGGGTCACCCTTCAGAGTTCAAAATCAAACCAGCCCTGCTGTATTGAAGGGCTTTCTGTAATCTCCAAGGGTTGCACACCCTGCAAATGATTGACATCGTACATAATTCCATCTTGGGCTTTTATCACACTTGTGTAATATCTGGTTGACATCTCACAGGCTTGTTATAATACCATTAAGCCAGTGGCTTAGCCAGTTTATTTTCTCACAGTATTATGCATCTTTTATTTAAAGAGGTGTGATTTAGTTTTGTCTATGTGGGGTGGGGGAGGACTATCTTTTACTGTTGGTGCTACTGTGTGGAGAAATATATTTGGGGTTCCATTTAAAGACCTACAGCATCGTTCTCCATTTGGTTAAAATGCAGCCGTTTAAGCTGACTGGGGTGATTCTTTAGGTCTGGTTACGGAGCCCACTGGTCTGTCATTGGAGTCCAACCAAGACATCCGAGTCCAGGCAGGTTTTCAGTCCAGGCAGCACCTGAGTGTGAAAGTGTGGACTTGCTGTCATTTTCACAGCATATTAAATCCATGTAAGAGTTGTTCAAGTGCATTAAGCAGGCAATTTATATAGGTGAGCGGGTAGAAGGGCGACATCAAAATGGTTCCCTTGCACAGAAGAGTTATTGAGCACAGAATCCATTCTGAATCATTGCAGTATTCCTGCCTCGGCACACTGGATGGTGACAGAGAGTTCAGTGGTGTGCCTGTCGGCAGCCAAGTATAGCAAGGCTGTACTGACATAGAATGGAGATTTCTACCTCAAAACAATCTTGGTGTTGGGCAGCTTTTCATTCAGTTCTGCAAACTCAGCCCTGCTCTACACAAACCTTTTAAGACCACAGTACATGGTGTAGGGTTAATACGAACCCAAAAGCAGTAGAGCACCCAAACACATGGAGGCAGACCCAGCTGCTTGGTTTGTGCTCTTGATTTGTTTGAGCTCCAGTCAGACTGCAGATGCACGTTTCAAATCGGTCTGCTGATTGTCAGCCAGGACACCAATATAAATATAAAGCTTGGACCAGTGGTCAATCATAAAAAATGTATAGGATGCTTAAATGAAATGCTGTTAAACATTGCAATGTTGTGTATTTTGAAATCTGTATTCAGGCAGTGCTGGAGGCAGTTGTAATTGTTTCAGTTAATCTAGTTTGTGCATTTGTAAATCTTGTTTTAAACCTTGCTTAACTTCCAATAGTTAACTTTATTTTCCCTTTTGTAAATGTATTGTTTAGCTGCAGACCATAACTGAATTCATGATATCCGACAAGCTGGTCTTGCATCAAGCTGCCGTGTAGGTCAAGTTTCCAGCATTCGACAGTCACTTCTTGTTGGAAGGGGAAAGAAAATTACATCGGGCTGCTGTTTCATCTTTGGCTCCGTTTCACCACCTGACCATATTGGCCCCTCTGGTGTGCGTGCGCGTGTTTCTGTGTGTGTGTGTGTGTCTCTCTCTCTCTCTCTCTCTCTACTAGGTTCCTCAGACAAAGTTCAGTGTCTGGACTGAGAACCCAGCACACTTTCTTTCCCCCTTAGTGAGCAGTGTGTAGCAGCACTGTAACCCTCAGCTCTCCAACATCGATAACTTCCTCTCATTTAATAGAGGATCTCCCCACTGGCTCTTTTCCTTTTTTGTTTTCCTATTATCAGCTGTCTAATTACATTTTAATTTGCTTTGTGGTAGTTTATACTGCACCCCTTTTTAAAAGCTATTGTGCCTGAAATAAGTCATGATTAACTTTGGATATTACTGTTGGTGTTTGCTATGAGGGTACCTTGAGTAGGACTTGATTAATGGGTTTGCTGTGGTCTTTTAATTGCTTTAGGGATTCAGAATACTGTTTGTGGCATAAAATACAATGTAACGGTTATGCTTTTGAAAATGAAACCCCTACAAATGTGTATAGTACATGTGGAAACTGTTCTGTAGCTTTAATTGTGGTCATGAGCCCGTCTTCACTTAACAATAGGCTCGATACTGCCTAGTCAAAAGACCAGCAGGATGTCTTAGAAAGTGTAGTTAATGAACGTGGGCGAAGCTACACATTAGGAGTATCATGGCTCACTGCCGGGGACTGTTAGAATGTCTTTATTTACATTGGCTCAAAACATGGAGAAGATGAAGAGGAAGTGGGAGGAGGGGCGTAAATCACTTTTGTGGATTATTATGGGCTGGCTTTACTCCACCCAATATGCCATATATTTTCACGTTTTCCTCTGCGTAAAAACCAAGATTAATCAGTCCTAACATAGAGAAATACGTCGGTGTGTGTGATTTAGATCTGTACAATGAATTCCTGCTATTCTGTCATAGTGGTGATATTGAATTCCTGCTTTTCAGCTCAACAGCAAAAAGTCGTCTTATTTGAGGGAGACCACCAGGCCTGCGCCTCCCATCCAATCGATGGCAAAGCTCTTTCAAACAGCGGCTCCATGCAATTAACCAGAACATGCAATTATGAAAATTAGGACTGCTTCACAGTTGTGTGCAGTTAAATGGAATTGGGAATTATAATGGACTTGCTCAGGTGGAATAAATAGTGTTCTCTCTGAAAGAAGAGCAGAGTGGCTCTTAAGAGGACATCTTTTATGATGCAGGTTTCTACCGATTGAAGGAGTAATTGCTAAAAATGTGAACTGCATTTTGTTACCTCCAATTTCATGGTTTTACATAAATGGTGCTTTCATTTTAGTTTTAGTTTTGTCATATTTGTTTACGATCTGGTGTTCTTCTCTTAAACGCACGTTTGCGGATGCTACATTTTGCAGAAAAGCATGTATAAAATATCGGGAAAAACTTTGGGATGGTTGGGGGGAAATTTGGGGAGGCATCTGTCACCAATTAAATTTCAGTAAAACCCAGACAGATTCTAATGTAGGACCTTAACTGCAGTCACCTCCTTAGTTGGTTAATTACATTGATTAATGACCATTTAATTGGGGAGATGGCTGTATCATTGTCAATCCCAGAACAAATTGCAGACGCACACTTGTACGCCAAGGCTTCAGGAAATGCTGCTTATTTTTGTAAGATTTTCCTACAGAGGATAGTGTCCGTGTCTGCCTCCCTGGTAATGCCTCTTGGTCTTATTTGATTAAAGTAACCAATGTAGGTTTCTGTAGGCCAACAGAGCTCTATAGCTCAAAAACTACAATTATATACTTTTGTAGATTTTGTAACTATTTCACCAGTCACGTAATGGTGTAAAACAAAACAAACTGAAGGTAGAATAAGAGAAAAAAAACAACCTTAATCCTCTTTAACAGTGTTATGTGCAATTAGGATTTGTTTTCCTTTTGCATACAAGCATTAGTATTTCTACATGATGAACATGAATTTGTGAATTGAATTATACATTCAGGTACTGTCTGATATGACTGCTGTTTTTAGTTAACAGAACTTGGCACTTGTGGTTAATGTAATTCCACTCAGGAAAAAAAAATAGGACATTCAACTATCTGTGTTGCCAGATTTTTGTTAAAAAATGTATCCTTCCTGGCAGCGGACCGGGTCTAATTAACTGTAAAACGGATCAAATGGTTTAATAGTCATTTGGAAACTCATCGCTTGTGCAATAAACTCCTATGGTTACCAGAAGGTCACGATTGCTCAGGGAATTACTGTTAGACTTCCGGAGATGAGCCACATCCTTTATGAATAAATGAGACCCAACTCTTGTGCGATGAGGAGAGATTCCTTGTAGAAGCCAAAACTCTCACTAGTCACATCAGATATTGTTTTTCTTTTTAAAACGCACAGAAAGTTGCTATACTCCCAAACGCTTTTATCTACTTCTTGTTTACGCTCATTATTCTCTTTGAAAACTAGCCTCAAGTGGAGACTGGCAGTAAAACCTTTTCCAAAACTAAATGGCAGCTTTGCTCTCACTCAGATTATGAAAACCAGTTTGTGTTTCCAGATGACTGGGATTGCTTTGGTGGCACTGAAAAGGATTAACACTACAGCAATACTTATGGGAGAGCATCACAGAGGGTGACCGTTTACTGTCCAATTGTAAGGTTCCTTCCATTCCTAGGATGTGAGTCCGCGGTGTGGATTGGGGTCAGTTTCTTGAAAGTAGATGCTTGTGGAAGATGAAATGTAATAGTCTGTTGAGTTGAGTTCATCAAAACACAGTAGCGCTTATCGCAGCAGCCTTTTAAACTTTTGCAGTAGTGTTCTAGATATGAACTGTTCATGTATGAACTGTAATGTCAGTATGTCCGTTTCCCAAGGCTGCTGGTAACACCCAGCCCAGCTAGAGCCTCAGCCCAGCAACTGTTTTGTTATAAATAATGCTTGGTCTTGGGTTACATCCCAAGTGTCAACGCAGTGCCCTCTGTTCTGGATTATTTGAAGTTCTTTATAGGAAAAGGTTGTTCCTTTCCTTCTGGGATAGGATTTTGCAGCTCCTGTTCTTGAGAAATTGTCTTCTGGCCTTCATATATTGCCTACTATTGCCTTAATTTGTCACAGTTATGGTGATATTTAGCTGTTGATTTTAAGGATGCCTATAAATTGATTTGGGTCTCTTCAGGACCAACGTTGGAAAACACTGTCCTGAAGTCACCATTCTGGAAAAATGCAATGCTACATTTTCAGACTGGCTTCTGGATTAGAGGCCTGAATTCCTCCCAGGTGTTGGAGTGCTCCGACCGCTCTCGTGTACTCATGTCTACAGATATATGGCTGTTAAAGATATGAAGCTCACCAGACACCAGAATAGTTCAGTCTCGTCTTAAAATAAAAACCCTAATGGAATGCAGATTGGACAGAGCAGGCGTTTGCTGCGAAAGCTGAGATGGTCACATTGCTTAAAATCCTCACATTTCACTGGGACAACAGGAGAAACGCAAATAGCCCAGTCTGTCCATAGCTTTCTCCTCTCGTGACATTAAATTTAAGAATTGCGTTCAGAAGAAACTAATTCTGTCCGCGTCAGCCTGGTTGGCATGAGTTGCCTTTGTCATTTTGACCTTGAATAGTGTTTGCATCTCCACACTATTTCTAAACCCTTTTTAATAGGCTTGGCATGTCATTTTGTGCTTAATAAATTGTATAGTTCTTTTTTGTTTTAATAATACTCAGCTCAATGGTAAATCCAGATGTCTTGCCTCTGATTATTTAATTGGAAAATAGAGTATGAAAGATTCAACTTGCAATTTTCTTAATAGCACAATCTGGGCATAATCCATCGGTGATCTCATAAAAATCTAACTTCTCCAAAAGCAAAACTTTAGTTTTTTGTCCGTCTGCTGGTAACTGAAGGAATGAGGGTAAAAGTTGAGTTCTGACAGCTAGAACATTCAGCATTTGCCATTTATTTATGTATATCTGCCTATGCTGCTGAAGAATAATTATTGATTTATGGGTTAATGGCTTGGGTTTTCATTTGTTGATATGTGAAGTGACGTATGGATTACTAGTTGAATGAGACCTATCTTGTAATGCATCGATTGCTCTTTGTGGTCCTGGTTCACAAGACCGCTGATAAATCTGATTAGGAAGGGATTGTACTTTTGTTCTGTTTTGTTGTCATTGTGATGTTTTACTCTGGTATTTTAGGGGATAAGAGGGACTTTTGACTAAAGCTGGCGATTTAAAGCAGATCTCTCCATCGCAAATTCTAAGCCTACAACTTGATGACGCTTTGGGTAGAGGCAAAAACCTTCTGTCAAGTGTGCAAATGAAGGGGGCTCAGGCTTAATTTAATGTGGTCCTGTTGTCAGAAAACATTATTCACGCATTTCCATGGCAAGAGTGACGCATCCCGTTTATTACACAATGACACTGGGTGAGGGATGGGTGAGGATTACATCTGAAGTCAGTGGTCACCCCTGGTTTAAGACCAGTCAGTGTTGCAACTCAAACCAAATGGCAGAGATGAGTAGAATATTAGTTGCTAAGTACTGACTTGTTACTTATGCATATTGTAGACCAATCAGCAGTGCAGCTTCTTGGCTGAAGGTTCCTGGTGCCTCTTCCACTTCTAGCTCCAGTCTGGCTCCAACCTCGGCTCCAGGCAATGGGAATCCCGAGCCGGATCCTGGAAATGTCCTCATTAAGAATCTTTCAAAGGAAAAACTTCTGTCTTCCTAAAGTTTCTGTAATGTAGCTTACCTGCTGTCTCCCATTACCCCATGTCTTTGTAAGTGGGTATCTTTCTGCTAATGTGCCGCTGTGTGTGCCCAGAATATTAAACACACTGTTATCTGCAAAGTCTTGGAAGCATGCAGGCATTCAAAAAAGAAAATCTCTCGAGGGAGTGGCATAAATTTGGAGTTTGTGGCCCCTAAGAGAGCTATTTGAGGATGCAGCATGGTTTAATGCGAGATGTCAAAGAGGATGATCTACTTTAAGATAGAAAGCTTGAGGTTAGCGTCTGTAGGCGATATCTTGGAAAAGAATCTGGTTTATGGGTGTGGGATGACAACAGGGTTATAGAAATGAAATCTACAGCAAAAATCCATACTTCCTGGACTGTCTGATCGGAGGGTTTATTCATGGCCATGTGGAGCACAGGGCCTTGTGCTCAGGACTGCATTGACAGCTCACTGATTGGTGGGACAGCTCGGTGACACAGATGTTTCCCATCTGCCTTTAGATCAGGCGCAGGATGGAGCTACCAACCAAGTATGCAGTGGTAGAACAGCTTGAGGAGATTAGCAAGTGGGGTGAGGGAGCATATTTCAGCTATTTTTTTACCATCTCTGTGGTGGATTAGAGATTTATGTCGGTGGCCCACTGCTGATGGTCATTCGGACTCATTTGCACATGGCTGGAGTGTTACTTAATAACACGGGCAGGAATTGTGAAGGACAACTTCCAACTGCTCCATACTCGCATCGTTTACCATACGCTCGACTGGTGACTTGCACTGTTGATGGTTAGACACCTGCATAAACAAAAATGAGTTTAAAAAGTTTAATATTCATGTTTGTTTAATAAAAGATAAAATGGCATGTACCAGTAATATGATTTGTATTTATTTACTTTTATTTTCAGCTATTTTAATGGTAAATGTCAAACTCCTTTTTTCTTTCCCTCTCCAGATTATACCTTTCAGATATGTGCAATGAAATGTCATCAGCTAACTTGGTAAACTGTAATTAATGGGCTAATTTTAGAGGTAGCTGAACATCAAAATACATTCAGATCTAGAGCTTAATTTCTGTTGAAATCTGTTCAGTGCAAAAAAATAAAAAAAAAACACAATCTGATGTGAATGACTTAGCATGAATTTGTCACCGATTTTGTCAGAAGCATGTCTTTTATGGTGACAACTTAAGTGTTCTTCAATGAAGCAGACGGCAGAGTATAGTTGAATCTGGAAAGGGTACCATTTTATTTCTAAGGTGCTACATTACATAATTTAGACTTGAATTGGATTTTGTGATCAGACTGACAGCATTTACAAATTATATATAATAACTACTTTTAATTTATTTGGATTCAAGGATTTTTGTTGCCTCTTTGCCACCCAATTTCCAGATCATTGCTTCAATATTGCTTCAATCTTTCTCCAGCATTGGGGGGGGAGAGATCTTACAGGGGTCCTCTACGATGAGCACACGAAGAACATCAGAGTGAAAAACAGTGTGGAGGGAGTATTTAAAGCTAAATAGGAGGTGGTGGTACAGGGTCAATTTGTAAAGCTTCAGAACATTTGCCATCCACACAGTAATTTTAGTTTTTGTTGGTTGTAACTCAGAATTAAGAATAGCATGGCATGACTTCGGTTAATTACGATGATCATTCCGGTCTGGTATGTTTGTTTTCAGCCGAGCTTGCCGACACCCACTCGTGTTCTCCAGTGTGCCTCTGACCTCAGTTTGGTGTTCAGCGCTGCTCAAGGAGAAGTCACGACTGCTGTCGACACACTTATTACATATGGCCACCCCCTCGGAAACCACAGAATCCTCCGCATCTGGGTTTCTTGACTTTTGTGTGTTTTTCCCAAGATGCTCCTCTTTTTGTATACTTTGATTCACTGTGTACTGTAATAGAACACAGCGTGGAAGTGAGGCCTCCTGTGAACTATGAATTATAATTTGAGTCTGTAGTGGAAGTCTGTCCCCTTTTATAAACGTGTTAAGGGATACTCCAAAGTGGCACATACACTGTAATATCGGCAACAGTTTTCTCAACGTCGGAAAAACTATTAACATCACATGCTGCGATCAGATGATATTGATTCATCAAAAGGCTTTGCAATACCAATTGTGTGTCTGTGCAGTGTTTAGTTGTTGGCAGTGCCATAGGGTGCATTATTCATTACTGTAATGCAGTATTCTTTGAAGTTATGTGGTTGACATTTTTACCTTCCATGAAACCCTCCATCAGATATGAAAACGGTCATCTTTCTATCCAGAGGATTTTGGAAAGGTAAAATGAGGATTTTCTTTTCCCAGAGAGAGCCAGTATGAGGTACTTTTATTTGAATTGTGACCCTTAAAAATATGCTGGGATAAATGACATGTCCAGATGTGCTTCTTTTTTGTGTGCATTAGAATTGGGAATCTTAGATGTGTAAAATTTATACTTTTTTCCATTTAAAAAAAAAAAAAAAAAGAAAAGCAGTAGGAATCCATTACACAATTCAAGCTAATTAGTTTAATAGCACCCTGGGGTCCTATGCTGGCAGATTTAACTCTGGCCGAGATTGAAGAAGAGCTAGATATGACGCAGGTTCCTCAGTGTTTTGAGTGATGAATTATTTTTAAGCATCTTTATTATCTTATAGCTAATTATAGTAAATACATTTTCTTAACAGCCCATCAATTTATTGTTAACTTTTTTTTTTTTTTTTTTTTTTTTTTAAAAGGGGCATTCAGGATTTGTAGCATAGATGTTTAGCATTTGTAGTAATAAGATAGCCAGCCTGTCTTACAGATGATAATTTAAACGCATGTATAAGGGAAGGAAAATTATTTCTGGGCAAAGTGGACGTCTTTGTTTGGGGAGAGGAACTGTTTGGCGATGTGTCTAGGAATTTCCTTTAGAGTACAGACTGCTGGGATAAAACACCATTTCCTTTTCAAGATGACTTTTGGGGTATACAGTTGCTGGGTGAACGAGGGGTCACTTCAGCTTGGAAAGGGAGTGCACAATGCATTGAGGAGAAAATTGTGTAATTCTGTCTGGCTGCAGTGTGGGATGGTACAATTACATAAAGGGAGGTTTTCTTGGGAACTCCCTGAGCTACTGAACTGTATCACTTTCAGGAAGACCAGAGGCTCGAACTGAGTTATGCAGAATAACAATAAACATTAAAACAATGAGCACATCTGCCACTTGGGGTGGGTATGGACAGCAGATGGTAGTGTAGTTTTACATCTGACAAGCAAGAATCTAAAGATACCATCAGTCTTCATTATTTATTTGTTATACAGGTATATTCTATTATTCTCCACATCTAAAATATATTCTACAGTGTTTTGTTTCACTTATTTGCATTATTTTATGTCCAAATCACCTTGGACAGAGGTTGCTGACAGATAAATAGATAATGATCTATAATAAAAACATCTGCTGTATATGCTTAGACATGCTATACTGTTAGAAAAGGACAGAATTTTTGGTTTTGGTTTACAGAGGTCAAAACACATGCTTGGGAGTATTTTGTCAATTGAATAGCTTTTAAAATGTTTGGGGGAAAAAACTAAACAAAAATCCAAAACAATCCATCCCATGGGCTTTGAAAAAAACATGTGTAGCAATTGGCGGTCTTGAAATGTTTATTTTTGATGCCACATGATCAATTTCCGCAGGATCAAGAATTATATATATTTTTAAAAATGTTATTTAGCACTCCATCACACATGAAAAAGGGTGTTAATTTAATCTGGCGAGAGTGCAATTCTCTTTGCATGGAGAGAGCGAGTTGTCTTTCCAACACATTTAGTTTATCAAGGCTTCAATTCCCAGGATGAGGATATAAATTTGATTCAAACAAACAAGGCAACATGAAAGTGTGTGTGGAATCTCGGGTGTCAGTTTCTCCTGACCCGTATACTCAAATTTGAGATCTGAAGTGAAATTCTTGTTACTGAGATCAGAAGAAGCTGTTCCATAGTTCTGCAAAGGCTGTAGGACAATGGGAAGCATGGGTCCATCTAAACCATGCCTGGTACTGGTTTGTAAAAAATGTTCTTATAGACCATAGGTGTGTGAGTGTGAGTGTGTTTCCCTCATTTATTTATTTCAGTATCCATTTCCTCTTGAAGTATAATGTAGCAGTTGCCACTGTGTGTTTAACCCAGTACAGATTAATTTGCAGAGGACAACTTGATTTATTACAATAGCGACGCAAGTGAATATTAAAATAGTGTTGCAATGTATTTCAGTGCTTGTCATGGTATACCTGATCTGTGCAAAGTCAATGGTAGAGTAAACTGCACCTGCAGCCACTTGTACAGGGTTAGACAGACAAGTGATTTGACATGAGGGGTGAGTCTCCAATAGGGTCCCCAGAGGTTAATCTGTGTCTGTCCATCACTTTCAACCTCCTTTTCATTTCAGTTAATTTTTTAGTGAAAGATGAAAATGATTAATTATTCAGAAGCTCATGCACTGCTTTCATTTTTTTCCTCTCCATTTTCAATCAAAAGCAAAGTGTTTTGTGGTTCACGTACTGTTGTGGACCATCATCTTTCTATAATAGACTAATGGTATGATTCTGTTACGTGAAATGGTGGATTTTGATTCATTTGTAATTACTTCAGTAAGTTTGCTGACTCGGCTCCTCTAAGAGACAATGCGCCAAAACTCTTTGAATCTGGACAGGGCAGAAAGTGCAGAACTAAATAATATAAGATTCCTCTCAATGGAAGGGTCAATATTAAGTGCATAGGGGCTCTTGATTAGTGATTACTCTATCACTTTCCATTTTATCCTCGATAAGATATTGACTCAATTCTTGGAAAGTTGAGACGACGCCTACGTTGCATTGAACACTGTGTACTCTATTATTCCAACACACCCACATCCCTGGCCCACTGACATTCATTTCAGTAGGGAAAATGTCACTCAGAGAAGTGTCTTTCATGTCTCTGTAAGCCCAGGCATTGTGCAAATGAGACTGTAGGTTTTTGAGCTCTGTAGCGGGTTTGGAAGTTTGGCTGACTGGTCTCCTGCGCACCTTTTTGTTAGGAATGACCCCCGCAATTACTGCAGTCTTTAGAGTGCCCAGTTGAAGTTCATACTTTTGAGTTTTCTGGCATGTCTTTTGTGATCATTTAGTTTAGTTTTTATTAATATAGAAGCAATCTTCCAGGCTGAAGTCTTGTTTGTTGATATGCCAACATGGCTATTCCAGTTTCTACTGCGAATTGTGCTCTCAATGAGGAGAAAACAGGGCTGCGCCAACACTGTTGATAGTCATGGAAAGCTAGTGTTTGATATGCAGAGGAACCTAGCGATCTCCTTGAAGACTAGTATGTGTGACACTGAGCAGAAGAAAATAAAAGTTATTTTCCAGTGAGATCATATTCTATCTCTGGGTATTAAGACCTATATTTCAATTAAATTAATAAAAATATGGTGTATAGGATGAACATAGTTTGCTTTTGGAAATGTGCATGGAGGGGCTGGCAATACTTTGAAAGGGAGGGCTTGCTTGGGGGGGGGGGGGGGGGGGGATGTTGTGAAGACTGCTTCTGCCATTAGGAGGTTTGCCTGCTGTTGTGGTTTAGTGATCAGTATGATGGAAGCAGGCCATTCACAAAGATCTGAGGCATGTCCTTCCGAGGGTCAGCCAGAGTGTGACCACAGACATCCTGGCCTCTTACAGCTCCTTCTATCAGAACAGCCATTTCAAAATGTAATTTGAACCCCTGTCCCTTACACACACACACACAAGCCACCTACCCTTTGCCAAACGCTCCCTCCGATGTTTAATGTTTGATGTTTAAAATGCTTTGTGGGTCCCTGCTGCCAGATCTCAAGGCACATTGATTTAATATTTAACTTCTCTTGCCCTAGGGTGGCATGCACACCTCACGGTCTTTAACTCCATCCCCAGCCCTGGCACAGCTCCAGAAAGAGGAAATCCACTACCTCAGGGCTCACAATGAAACACAGCAAACGCTCCAAGATCCACACGCCCCCTTCCAGCAGTCTTGTGCTAAATGACTTGCAGAAAAATACAATGCTCCTCACTGAATTACACTGCGGTTCTGCATTATACATCTTATTCGTTTGCAGCTGTCCTTGGTCGTGTAAAGAATTGGGTAGGGAGTGACATTGTGTGCTTGGCTTTTAAGCCAAACAAGATCTGTATTCAAGGGGGGCACCATTGATCGAGGCTGTGCATGATCCCTGGGTTGATTTTATGTGATGTGGTATTTTGTTCTTCTCAAGGGTTCTTCGTGTAAACACCTGCTTCCTCTCTTTCCTTCCCCCTCCAGGTGCCCCTGGCTGACAGATGCAATCTCCCCAGCTCTCCCCTTGTACAATGGGATTGTGTTCCTGTTCGTGTTGGCCAACTTCAGCATGGCAACCTTCATGGACCCCGGAGTGTTCCCTCGAGGTCAGCGTGTGCCCTCTCCCCTTTACCTTCTGTCCGTTTCTCTGCCCCCCCTCTCTTCCTCATCTTGCCTATTTTCCCCACTCTGTTCTCTCCCTTCCCTCGCTGTTTGCTCCTCCAGCGCGCCATACTCGACGCACTGCCCCGCTGCAGCCAATGTGTTAGTGTGCGCTGTTAGTTTCCAGCTGGGTTCTCAGTGACTGAATCAACGCCTTTTGTTGATCTGATCTTGTGCTTAATTAAGCAGTGAGGGATGTTTTTTTATTTTAGTCCAGGGCCCTGTTTAGTAATTGAGAGCTTTACAAACCAGACACAGCAGGTCTCGAGGTCCATGTGTGGAGAATCCTGTCTCTAAATGGCTGACAATAAGTAGATACTATTTATTCAGTGAAAAGCAGAAGCATTGAGAAGCACCTCTCCTTACTCTGCTGTCATGCTAATCCCATGTAAGCCCTTCATACATGATATTCATTTGAAATAGAGACAAACCAGATCAATAATCACAGTGGGAGTGCATTATCAACAACGACTTCTGGTGCTGTATGAACTCTAGTGTTCGTGCTAGTTTAATTGGCTAAATGACTGTAATGAGTCCAGATCTGGCTTCTTGCTAATAATACAAAATAAAAAAAGGTAACAATAATAAGATGCACGGTTGCTGCTGCTGCCTCAATGTGACAAGTCTTTCCTGGTCTATCCGTGGATCCACCCTGTGTCTTGACTTCAACCTGGTTGTCATGGTGACAGGCAGAGGGAAGGGGACGGAGAGGTGAACAACGCTGAGCGCATACGTCCTGTCTGCAGCCCCCCCGCCAGACGAAGACTATTTCCTTAAACTGCTGCTTGATCAGAATTCCTCTGTGAGGTTTATGCTAATCTCGGCCATCTTTCTCCTGGCATGTGATGAACGTTACTAAGAAGTTCACATCAGAGATTTGTTTTTAAGGATTCGGTGAAGATACAGCTCTGCAGTTAAATTAAATTTAAATTAAATTAGGGGAGAGGGGGTGGGTAATCTCTCCTTTTCAGAGTTATTGGCACAAAAACGCATTTCATCTAGACTCTGCACCCTGGCTTGTTTGAACCCGAGGCCCACTTCATACGCGCACAGGATTGCTGGGAGAATGCGAAGGTGCCAGAGAGGGAACTGTTAAAAGCATTCATTGACTTTTGAAGTTTATGGTGCTGTAATTGTTTTAGCTGTTACACCAATGTGCCGAGTAGGGTCTTTTTTCCTTATGTTTTTTTATCCTGAAGGCAAACGCTAACCCCATGGGACGGCAATAAAGGGTTGTCAGCACAATCATTAGTCTGCGATTGCTTCTGACTGAGATTGACCGCGTTCACTCCGAAGCAGGTAGACAAAACGCCATCAGACTGTCCAAAGGCAGTATAGACACAGGGTGTCACGTGGCTGAACAGCTGTTTACATGTAACTTTGTGCTCGTGATGTTCAGATGTTTTCCTCGCTGCTTAGAAAAACTAATTGAAACCCACCGCGTCCGTATGTGTGAAATTTTCGGGCTTTGACATTAATAGTTCAGACCAGAGCCTCTTTGATGGGATTTAATAGAATCTGACCCTACGTATTTCCTCTAGTACTCTCACAGAAGTAATAACTATTTCCTGTTGTGTGATCAAAAGCCGGTCGTGTTTTGTAAATATACAAGGTTTCCATTGGTAGGGTTTTATGCAGCATTGAATTCAGGCTACTGGAGACAATAATACCAATTAATACAAATAATATCAGATAATACCTTTAGTTATCAAGACTCTTCACAAAGTTCATGTATGTTTTCTAATATACAGACAAAAGAGTAAGGCGCTCTCTAAATCCAGTATTTTACAGGGGGCAGGTTTAGGTTTGAAAAAAAAAAAAAAAAAGGCCTAAAGGATGAATATGGCCTTCCCCAGAGGCTGCAGCAGTGTGAACGTGTTCAGGGCTGAGCGGAGGTGTGTGCACAGGTTTTAATTTTCTGCCGCTTGTCCTCGCAGCGGACGAGGATGAAGACAAGGACGATGACTTCCGGGCCCCGCTATACAAGAATGTGGACATCAAGGGCATCCAGGTGCGGATGAAGTGGTGCGCCACCTGCCAATTCTACCGCCCCCCGCGATGCTCTCACTGCAGCGTCTGCGACAACTGCGTGGAGGTGAGTGAGAGCGAGCAAGGGCGTGAGAGGGAGAGAGTGAGATGGGAGGGTGTGGGGAGAGGGAGAGCAGTGGCGCTAGCTCAGTTTAAGGCCGTACTGTGCTCTGATCTGTGGATCTTGGCCTTCAGAGCAGCTTCAGACCGGGCTGCAGAGAATCCAGGGAGACCTGTCAGTGACTACAGGACTCGAACTCCCTTTGTTTGTGCTTCCAAATGTGGGCAGATTGTTTGAAGAAATTGATAGCTTTCAGAGATGGATAGCTGGGTATATGGCTGTCATCCTGAAAATTACCATGTCCCCTTCAGATTCTGTAAGTCGGTCAGGGTGGGTGGGGCCTACATTAAACAACAAATTGGTTCAATGAGGTAATAGGGAACAAAGACATTGCAGTCCCATAAAGTCACAGCTGCACCCTCAGGCTACACCCTTACTACAGTAGATTTTTTTTGTAAAACTTGTAGACGAACCTACTTAAGAAAATGTGACTGAACACGATTTAACTCGGAATGAACAGATTCTGCATTATAATGTCAGTTGGAGTGTTGTGCGTGTTATGGAAAGTCGATCTATTCTCTCTGTGCAGCCTGATAGTCTGAGTCAGCGGGGATCCTGAATTTCTGTGCCCTTCTCTTCTGAAACGGAGTTGCGTCCATAGTTTAAGCTTTAATCTGTGGTCGTCAAACTATCATTCAGTGCGTCTGCTTGATGTGATATTTAAAATAAGCGTACAAATCTGCCCTCAAATCTCACACTTCAGTATAATCGGCCTGGTATTACTGAAACAAGTGTGCAGAGATGAACGATAAAGCCAGGCCCAGTTACAAGCAGAAGAGCATAATTTCTTCCGATTGTCTTTGTGGACATCTTTGTGACTGTTGTACTTAAATTATTTTTTATTTACTGAAATATACTTCTGAATAGGTTTTATATCTTTGTCATTTACTTGGTTAAATGACCGTAAGAAAAATATAACTATCTACATACATTTGTGCTTATAATGGTATCAGTTTTATTGATTTTTAGAAATGTAAACCATTTTTATGAAAGCTTATTCTTACCTATTCTTGTTTTGTAGCTAATGCCAAAATAGTGCAAATGTTAGCACATCTTGCAGATTGCCCCGAGCTGCTTGATTTAAAACCGAAATTCTGTTAAAGAAAACCCAATTTTCCTCTCTTCAGGACTTTGACCATCACTGCCCCTGGGTGAACAACTGCATTGGCCGCAGAAACTACCGTTACTTCTTCCTGTTCCTGCTGTCACTCAGCACTCACATGGTGGGCGTCTTCTCCTGTGGCCTGCTGTTTATCATGCATCACCTGGAGAAGCTGGGCGCGCTGCACACAACAGTCACGTATCCTGCACCGTGATCCGTCCCCTCTTCCCCTGCATTCAGTCACGTCAGGTGTACTGAGGTCTACTCTGTGAAACGTGAAAACTGGCAGTAGTCTTTCTCTTATGCCAGTTATTTAAGGAATACATTAAGTACTGCTTTTGTTTTGCTGCTGGTGGTGGGGGCTGGTGACTTTTAAATTGTTGTTTAGTGCTGCCGTTAATACACAAATATGATAGATTGGGAAAGGTGTTGCTTTTTTACCATGTGCCGGGGATAGATTGATATTCCTTGACTGTGCGGTGCAGCCTGGTGGTGATGTGTGTGGCCGGCCTGTTCTTCATTCCAGTCATCGGGCTCACCGGCTTCCATATGGTCCTGGTTGCCCGAGGTCGGACGACAAACGAGCAGGTAAGAGCTCTCGCAGTAGGGAGTCGAAGCGTTGAAACCGCAGAGGGGATGCTACAGACAGGACAGATCACAGTGCTGAAATACCAGGAGCACTGGTGCAGACTTAAATGAATCAGGAACGTAATGGAGGGGATAAAGACATTATGGTGGTGTGAGGGACTGAGCTTGATCCTGTAATGGATGCTTATATGGTACAAGGAGCTGATTTAGAAGGCTCTATGACTGCAGAGTCTGACAGATGGGTAAAAGGAGAAACCAGTTAAACATTCAATGGTATTATAAGGTCTTAGGCCTTAATTGGATTTTTTTTTTTTTCTCCCCCCCCCTGCATTTTGAAAATGCCTGAATGCCCCGAGTTGTGACATTATGATTATTAGTTTCGAATGCCTCATTCCTTTGGCAGACTTCTTTATCCGCTAAATCTAATTGCATTATATGTGAGCGCATTATCTACATGCACTGTAACATGTTTTTGTCATTTTCACATTTTTCATTTTCCAAACTCAGTCTACACAAAGTAACCGCCGCACAATAGTTTAATATTTGCTTGTCCTGGAGCCCCCTGAGATGTAGCCTGTTGTTCCACAGGTGACTGGAAAGTTCCGTGGAGGGGTCAATCCTTTCACTCGGGGGTGCTGTGGAAATGTGGAGCACGTGCTCTGCAGCCCTCTGGTTCCCAGGTAAGCTTCACACCCTTATGTCAGATTCATGAACTCATTGACTGGTCTCCTGTCCCTTTTTGTAACTTCATGAGCAGTTGATGAATCGGGCTATGAATGGTAAGCGCATCCTGAGTGTTCAACAATGGCAGTCGTCCGCTTTATGGCAGCAGAGTATGTATAGCTATGGAAAATATAGCTCATGATAGTCTTAAGTCAAAGGAAATTTGATGTAATTATGTGCATTTAATAGGGGGCAATCAAAAAGTGTTCTGCAAAATGATTAGATTGATTCTGCCATCTGCCATCCCAGGACACTTTTCCAAACAACACCTTGCATCTCAATCAGCTTTTCCTGAATTAAAAAAAAAAGCATTAGGGAGAGAGAGTGGGGGAGATTTAAATATGCAAATACAGCAATTGCAGTGCCTTCCTCGTTAATCAAATCAACACATTGGTTTCAATGTTAGCGGAAAAGCTGAGGTAATGTTGTGTGTGGCATTTAAGGATGAAGCTCTGTCTACTCAGTTGTGCTGGCAGATTCCGTGGATAGAGAGATTAATGGCTCTCTTCTCTACTGGCCTGTCTGCACATCTGAGCAAACAGTCCTGCGCCACCTGTGCGAGAGAGAGGCTGAGGAATGGGCTACTGAGGGAAGGCTGTGTGTCCGGGAGGTCAGGGGCTGAGAGTGGTCACCTGTGGCTTTTCTGCATCTCCACATGTTGCCATGACTATTAGGGTCATGTGGCTGTCATTCCCTGTCCTGGCAAGTTTTCAAAGTTTTCAAACTTTGGCCAGACGGACACCTCAGGGACCCCACAACACCAAATAGAAGCTATCATCTTGAAAGCGTGTGCACTATAAATTGGGGAAAAAAAAAAAAAAAAAAATGCATTCGAATGTGACCAATTAATAGGGAAGGTTACAGCCACACTGCGTAGACTCCAATCTCAAAAAATGGCGATTTGTATAAAAAGACGTAAGGAATTTTTATGCGACTGAGGAATTAAGGAACTTAAAACACAAATGCCTATTCCCTAGTTTGAGGATGAAGTGGTTTTAAGTGTTACATGAGGGTTTTAAATAGTTTTGGTGCTTTATGCAGCAAGTCCCATTGCGCTGATACTGACCTCTACCGACCTCCTGCAGGTATGTGTCCGACCCCAGGAAGAAGCCAGCAGTCTGTATCAAGCCCCCATTCCTGCGCCCTGACCCCTCAGACCGACAGATCACCGTGAAGATCAGCGACAATGGGATCCATGCCAACATACACAAAACCAAAGTAACATGCTTTTCTGTAGCATTTCTTCTCTCGTTTTTGTTTTTGTTTTTCTCCTTTCCTCCTTTCGCCCCTTTCTTTCCCTCCTCAGCGTTTCCCAGTGAATTGAAACATGCTGGTGAGTTTCACTGGCCATTAAGCCTCTGGCTGACAGTCGAGATGAGGTCAGCTGCTTCGCGATCAGCGCGGTTTGCTCGCGCTCCCCCCAGGCTGCCAGCCAAAGCACTTACACGAGCATGTCTGTTTGAAAAAATGGATTGGGTTCAACTCGGGGGATCTGCTCATCGCCCCTGGGTTAAACACAGTAATATGTATCTCTTAAGAAAGTGCTGGCTTCTGTCTCGTTCTTTGATTTATTTTTGTATCCCCTCCCATTCTGAATGCCCTGCCAAATTTAGTAAGATGCATGACTGACAGGAGATTCTGTACACAATGATAATTACAGCAATATACATTTGAGTTGATAGAGTGAGACATTATAGGGTATTTTAGAAAACTATATGTTGAAACTAAACTCTTTATTGACAGCTCAACCGATCTGAATGGACAAATCGATTTGAAGATTTTTTCCATGTAGAGAACCATTGATCTGGAACCTGTCCAGTGACTTCCTGGAGAACAGAACCCTAAGAGCAGGGATAATAAACCAGTGACTGCACATCCTGATTAGAAACCCTAGTTTATGACCCAGAAACTCAGAGGCACTGCAGTGTAATGTGCAGTGATTTTAAACCTGGAAATCAAATGTTGGGAACTGGCTGAAATATTGGTTCTTTTGGCAACTGCTGCAGAAAACAAGATTATAAAAAAAGGGCGAACTAGCAACTATTGCATTAACCCCTGAATCTCTGTCTCTCGTTCCGACAGTCTAAAAGCAGCCTGGATGCTCTAGATGATGAACATTTGGACAGCCAGCCACCACTCCCCCCCAAGGCTGACCCCAGCAAGTACTCCGAATTGAAGAGCCAGCTGACGTCCAGTGAAGGTCAGCCCCCATCACCCAGCTCCACAAACACTACATTACTGAGCTCATGGTCAGGCTGGAGTACAGCATGTCAAAATGGGTTCCAACTTCCATTAACACCAGTCTTTTCCAGTCTATATCTTTCCCCGGACTTCTGCCCCTTTTCATTCCTATGAACTCTGTCAATGAATTGGTCTCATTGAACCACACCTATTGGAAATGTCTCTTCCAGAGAATTTGTACCTTGTTGCCCTGGGTAAAGGTGCCCTATTCAAAGGAACATCTTGTTTAATATGAATTACCTTGTACTTTATCAATCTTACTCCTATTTAGTACAGTGAAATGACCCGGGAGAGCAGGCGATGTACGATTTTAAAGATTTAGGAAGCCAGCCAGTATGTCGCAAATGTTCCTGTACGATGGCCGAGTGACCTGATTTGATTAATTTGTTTTAGATTTATGGGGGAGAAGTTAAGGTAGCGGTTCTGGTTATCAGTGCGGCCCACAGTGAGCTGTGCTGAGGCCTTGGAGGATATTATTAGAATAAAACCACTGCAGACGTCAATATATTTCCCAGCAGTGATCTCTTAAAGGAGCTCTGCCAAGTGACAAGAATCTGAAATATACATCTCATTACACACCCCTTTCAGGCATCCAACAGGACTTCTTTTACAAGAAAAGGGACTTCAACTAATTTCCCTTATTAGTTTGCATTTTTTAACAAACAACACCCTTCTGAGAGCATGTTAAAGCAGGTGAATGGAAATACCCCCATGCAGACACACAGGCATGCCAGTCTGCACAGATACCAGTTGTTGGGAAAAACCATGCAATGTGTGTTGGTGTCAATAACAGATTTGTCTCCCGGTTTGTTTAATGATAAAATATTCCTGAAACTCCCCTATTATTCTCCTTTGCACAGTATTATCAGGTTGGCAGGGGCCATGTTGATTATTTTAATAAACTAAGTATGGTTTTTGCACTGTAAAAATACTCTCAGGTGTAAGCCAACAATTATCACTGCATTCACAAACAGTATAATCATGGATGGATGCTGAATCTGTCTCATGAAATTCCTTGTCAGTCGTTTCAGTCATTGTTGCCTAGTTCTGGTACCCTCCAGTGCCAAGAAAGGGTACTGCACCTCCTGTAATAGTGCTTCAATGTAGGCACTGGGAAAGATTTTTGCAAAATTGGACAGAACAATGATTAAATACAGCTGGAAACGTATATCCGAAGGCATTGTGTCTTTAGTTTTCAATGGGGAATGTTTTTCATGGGAAAATAAGTCGCACTGTTGTCACAGAGTGGTCAAAGTCCTCCTATTTCCGTATGACAACAATAACAGTCATCGGATAGTAGGGAGGTAGCTGGGGTCACAGCAGGGCCAGCTGATGGACTGAAAGTAGTAAAATGTTGCCTCATTGACTCGCAGCTTTCCTGTCACGCAATTTCCTAGCAAAACATTGTTTTGGCCTCATATGTCAAAATTGCCCCCTGTGCCAGACAACAACCGCTCAGACTAAACCAGATGCATTGCAAACATGTATAAATCATTAAGGCTTGTATTCCTTTGTCTGTTGTAATCCAGTCTATTAATAATTGGGAAATGTGTTTAAATGTATGTAAAGTTATTTCCTTTTCAAAACTTATTCTGTTGTGACCAATACTTGACATATTGTGGGAGCTGAGGGTGGGGTATCATTGCCCAAGCAAGTCTGTTAAAATAAAATAGTTCCCCTCATCTCAGTTGTTGAAGAGGGATTTAGAAATGGGTAATATTGGTTAACAGCAACTTGCAACCAATGCCTAGGTGAATATTACTTGTAAATTTAGTCTGAATATTTTAGAACTGACGGGCACAGCCACTAAAGTCTCGCTGGCACAGAGACGTCTACCGGCATCGAATTACAGCCGAGGTTACAGCTTCCTGATGTGGGAAGTCTGAACAGGAAGTGAGGGTTTAGAATGAGGCTGCTGGATGCCAGGCCCTTCCTCCCCGATCTGGATGCAGATTTAAACTGTAGAGAATATTCTACACAAGGCAGACGGGCACCTTACAAGGGTATGGCATAAGAGAACAGGAATGACGGCTGTGTACACAAACTGGTGTTTTCTTTTTTTATGCTTCCAGAGAGTTCCCTGTACAGCAAGCCTTTGAACCCATCCACTCCGGCCATGTTCAAATACAGACCCTCCTTCAGCACCATCCCCAAAGTGCACTACCACACTGCGGGGGAGAAGGTCAGTACAGGATCACGGGGGACAGATTTATAAGGTGTACACATTTACAAAAATATGTATAGTAAATGTATACAATTATCGCTGTTCTTAATTTTTAGACACCATGAAAGCCTTTTGAGATTTTGTGAATCAGACCCATGTGAAAAGCCTGAATTAGACCAAATTTAAATTTAAATGCCTTTAATTTATGTACTGATAGGTTTATCATACGCAAAGGTAAAAAATGTATTTGCATCATTTGTCTGTGGCTTGCAGATTGTGATGCAGGACGAGCGCAAAACTGCTGCGATCCTGGAGGAGGGCGGTCGGGGCCATGACTATCGCTCAGAGCCCAACCTGGACCTGCCCGACTACAGGAACCCCTCCCTCCACCGGACCTTCCAGTCCTCCCCCCTGCAGCTGGACTCCTTCACCATCAACTCGCGCTCGCTCAGCCTGAAGCACGCGCACCACCGGAACGGGGACAAGGTGCCCCTGCACCCCTTGAAATCGGAAGGGACCACCTCCACCCCGTACAAGAGCGCCTTCGCCGCCAACACGTTGTCCAACCGCAACGGCAGCCTCTCCTACGACAGCCTGCTGAACCCCAGCATCTCCCCCTCGGCCGGCGAGTGCCTGGCCCACCCTGGGATGCCTTCAGTGGGGTACCACTCGCCCTACCTGTCTGCTAAGATGTGTCACGTGCGGGGCTCTGAACTGCAGCGCCAACTGCCACCCACCTACAGCCCCATCCTGGGCGGCGGCAGTGGAAGGGGCGGTGGGGGAGGCGGTGGCGGTGGCAGTGGGGCTGGGAGCAGGCACTCGCCACACCCACGGGACCCCTCGCCAGTGCGCTATGACAACCTCTCCAAAACCATCATGGCGTCCATCCAAGAGCGGAAGGAGATGGAGGAGAGGGAGAAGCTGCTCCACCTCCGTGCCCAGGTCCAGGCCCAGGCCCAAGCGCAGGCGGAGGCGGCCTACGCAGTGGACTCGGGGGTGTACGACACCCCCAGCGGGTACAGCATGCAGCAAGGCGTCTGCTACCCAGACGAGCCCCGCGCCCTGCCGTCGTCCTCCGCCTACAGTTCCCGGGACAACCTGATGGGCGGTGCTTTCACGGGCCGGACGCCCCTGCTGCGTTCCTCTGCCTCCTCGCTCAGTAGCACCCCCCTCTCACGGGTGCCCAGGACTTCCACCACATCCCTGCACGCCGACATGGCCAACAACAACATGCAGGGCAGGCCCAGTGAGGCGCCCTACAGGTCCCCAGCCCACCAGGTGCCCCACTCCCCCTCCGCTCTCCCCCGCTCCCCTTCCTATGGCCTCCAGAAACCCCTGTCCTTCATCAACGCGTTGGAAATGACAGACTCGCCACCTCTGGGAGGCCCAAGGTATGAGTCCTAAGTCCCAGGTGCATGAAAATAGATTTTTTTTTTTTTTACGTGTGTGTGTGTATAAATATATTTTACCTGCAGCTCTTTCGCTGTAGCGCGGACACTGCTTTCTGCTTCTGACAGAGCCTTGGATCATGGAATGCCTTCAATCCACCTTGTACAGGAAATACTAATTTAAGATGGACATTTCCTTTTTAAGCAAGGGAGAGTAGCTTGAAGTATTTAGTGATTACCTGGGCAACCCTCCTACTTGGTCCTTTGGTCAATCCCTCTGGCTCCCCCTCAGAGTAGAAAAAGCTCCTTTATATGTTTGGCAGGATCACCTGTATACAGAATCGATGGTCTCTGCAAGATTAAGCACAGTGGGGGAAAAATAAATAAAACTGTTTATAATTTTGTTTATTTTAATGACGTGCATACAAACTCATAGACTGTAAATGTCCCATTAAAAAGTATTTATATATTGTACTTTTAGATTTTAGAACCAATAAAGTTTGCTTTTTGTTTTTGCTCCTTTTGGTTTTTGTTTCCTTTTATTTTGGCATGATTTTCTTTTCTTTCTGTGGCTTTCTGTTCTAGTGCCTTGCTGATGGATATGCTAATGCTGCTTCCACTAAGGGAATGCAAAAGGCTAAAGAGACTCTCAGCATGTAATTACCCTGTAGGATCTCGCCCTATTTGTAAATAATTTAGCCTAACAACCGTCATAATGGTGAACATCATATCCGGAAAAAAGCACCAGAAACAGTAACGACATCTAACACTATTTGTTTTGCATGTGAAACATTAGTGAAACGCTACAGAGTCTGCCGTGTTGGTAGATGTTCACAGAACTTTTACTCCAAAGTTTCCATGAGCACTTTTTCTTCGCAGACTGAGAGCTCATTTGTTTAAAAACTGGCAAAAACGTTTGGAAGAATCCACAAAGCTGCAGATTCTCTTGGATGTCTGTTTCTTTCTTCCTAAAAACAGTGCTAATGGGAGTTTGGAGTTCATGGTTTTGAACAAATTCCAATAAATGTATTTATTTTGAACATGCTGTTTTCAAAAATGTTTTTGCTTTGACTAATGGATCATGTACCGCCAGCGCGTAGTGGACTGAACTTCATAGTTAAAGCGGTGCTGATGTGACATCAATCACTTTTTGTTTGGTTTTCTTCACTCACCGTGTTTGTCTTTGTCTCCTTGAACTCTAACAAACTGCATGCGCGTGGAGCAGCCTGGGAATGGTGGACTAATGCTGAGTGTCGTGCACGCTGAAACCACTCCCCACACGGCCTTTCAAACTGCTCTAAACCCTCGGTGTGCGAGTGCGTTTGTGAGTGCATGTGCGAGCAAAGGAGAATTTCGTGAAAGAATGAGGCGGCGACTTTACGTTATTGAATCCATGTCAAATATTTCCTCTTGTCTTTTTTTCCCCCTCCAGGGAGGATGGCCATATGAGAACATCCCACAGTAAAATAAACGGGCAGCCCAAAGGCCTGACCAGGGCCGACTGCCGCTTAGGGTCTGCCTCCAGTTCCCAAGGCACCCCCGTGAGCCCCAACCGCCATACGAACGTTAAAAAGGTGTCGGGTGTGGGCGGGACCACCTACGAGATCTCGGTGTGACTGGGCGTCGCACAAAGCCGGAGGCACTGCCAATGGGATCCACTGCAGCGCAACAGAGGAAGGTTCTTGACCAATAGGCTGCAGCCTTATTCCCCAGGGAATGACGGTCCAGCCAATCAGACGATCCCTCTTTACCAGACTCACGGCAGTCCCTGTGAGCGGTGTACTGGAGAGTACATTTTGTTTGTGTTTGTATTTGTATTGTTTTTATTTTGGTCGGTCTCTCGGAGAGGGGGGGGGTGAAAAAGGATTTACAGAAATCTAAAGGAATTTGTTCCCTGTTGTGTGTACACCGCTGGGGGAGAGTTTGATTGATTTTGTTTTTTCCTTCATTTGTTTTTTATTGGTTTATTTTTTTTGAGGCACTGAAAGCAGTTTTCAGATATGTATATGACATGTTTTAGACGAGGCTTTTGAGATTCACGTCCACACACTGTTTCTCCTTTTCAGTCACTCCACTCTGAGGGGGCACAGCAATGAAAAGCAGTCATTTCAACCAGTGACTCAAAGACCATCCGATGGTCCAGTGTGGCCTGGGTCTCAGTGAACACGTCACATCGCACACCTTGGATGTCTGTGGGCACCAAGGGCAGGACGGTCTTTCTGTCACCCATCAATATTGTGTTCTGCAGTATTAACTTTTTATTGAAAAGCTGGGTGAATGATTTAATGCAGTGATTTGTAAGCTGCGGTCGTTGCCATTTGTTCCTTGTTTCTCTTTGTAAAGATTTTTTTGCTTAATTTGATTCTCTGTGTAGCTACACCGTCTATACATGGTTAAAATAACAGAATAATAACCCACTTGCTTAATAAATATTTATGAACTGAGAAGTAGAGATCTTTTCTGCTGGCCAGAGCTGTTACGCCAGTGGAGTTGTAAGTAGTATCTGGACAGTGTGTTCTGATTTGGGCAGATACCGTTTTAACGTGTGTGTGTGTGTGTGTCTGTGTCTGTCTGTGATCTAGCACTGGACTATTCATACACTGTCCGTCTGCCATACACAACCCAACAAAACAAAAGTAGGAAAATGTTTCAAAAACTGTTTGTCTCTGCAGATTGGACAAAAAGTTCAGGTAACTGTAAATAAAAGTAAAACATTTAAAATGCAAAGTTTTAAATCACCAGAGTTTTCTTGGTTTTTGTTTTGTTATAACACAAATGTTTGATATAAATCTTGTTTTTTCTTTTCTTTTTATGGAAGTATATTTAAATGCCTTTGGTTCTTGAATGTTTCCGCCACCTGGAATCAATTAAAATAATGATTGATTATCCCTTGATTTGCAAGGGAAGCTAAATGATCATTGGGGCGATGCTAGTTTGTGGTTCCAATGTTTTGCATTGCACATAAGTCGGGACTGTACAGCCACTTTTGGAAAGCTCGATATTTGTTGTTACTGCATTAAATATTCTAGTGCAGCAAGAAAAGACATTTTCTTGAGGTTAAGAAGATTCCTACTGGACACGTCTATACTGTCGTCATTTCGATCCTAAATGTATGTGCTTATTATTGTGTGGTTTCTTTGTCCTCTAACAAAAGTAACGTTAAATAAGAAAGCTGAGTTGGTTGTATGACGGAGCAACATTCAGGGCTGTTGTCTGGCACAGCACGAATACGTACACCCTGCCTAAACATGAAGTTTAATGGAACGTTTGTTTTTTTTTAATTTCATACGAAGGTACATCAGTTTTTAGTTTGTATTCCTTTTATTAAAATCTAGGTTTGCTTTAGTTAAAAATAAATAGTGCATCTCAGTGGAGTTAAGTCTGTATGTTAGGGGTCTGGTCTGGGGGCTGTAGTTCAGTGTGGCTTATCGTTCTCTGTAATTCACCAACACCTTAAAACAGTCAGAAGTAATTAGTTGGATAATGTACTCTCTAGTGCTGGTGGGAGGAAAGGCAGAAGACCTGGCTGCCTTCAGGGACCAGCACTGCACCCCCTTGTTTGGTCCTGAAATCTGAACAAGGTTATCGTGGACTCCAAAGAAAGCCAATTTACACACACACCACCCAACTGCTCAGTTTCCATTCAGCGTTTTTAATGTAGTGTGTGTGTAATTGTTATTTATTGCAGACTTATTTTTGCAGGTATGACAGTTTTGAAGATTCTTTTTTTTTTTTTTTTTAGGAAGGACTGGTCTGGAAAATTGTGGGAATTTATATATATATATATATACATACATACACACACACACACACGTTCAGAATAGGTCTCATATCCCAGTAGTTGCCAAGAACAGTCCTGCGTAGCTTCTGATCTCCGTTGCCCTCTCTTCACGGTGCGCTGTCTGGTATAGCTACCACTTCCCAAAGGCACTTGACTGTTTCCCCCATTTTAATTATGATCTGCATTAATGCATACTTAATGAATGTGCACAGAGTTACTGGTGCTGCACCGAATAGGTTTCACTCTAAAGCCTCTGACCGCAGAGGCAACTCGCTCGCTCTTCCCATGCTGCGCTCTGTCTGTGGGGCGTCCCCATGAGAGCTGGGACTGTGACCTGTTACTACTGGATGTGTGAGTGATGGATCAGGCTTTAAGATGTAATTGAAACTGAAGAACTACTTGAAAACAATTCACTACGAACAAAATGTTAATTTTCCCAAGATTAACCCAACGGCTTTTTAATGCAGGACGTTCAGCAGGGCATTCCACTTACGCAAGGGGTCTTATGCACACTTTAGATGTTCATTACTGGCAATACTTTTGTGCTTTTGAAGGAACCAGTTATAACTCTCACTGGTCTCTCAATCCAGCAGTGTTTTACGGCGCCACGAGTCAAATTTTCATCTATCTTTTGTTCGCCACCTTTTGTCTCGCTGCGGTTATGGTGTGCAGGGGTTGAGGGAGTGGAAGATGAACGGAGCTCTTTGTTACACCAACTGCTGTAACATCTACTCTCCTGAGCATCAGTATGGTTTTAATTGAAGACCCTGAGTGAGCGAGCAGGGGAATCTAATGACAGCCCGGCTTTGGAGTGTTGTAGCCCTCCGTGTAACGATCACTTATTTATTGTACACTTGTAAAGTATATGTTGCTAAATTCATTTTTAATGATGCATTTCCGGCAGGGTAGATTTACAGCTCCGATGACAGACGCCCGCAGCGGTGAGCGAATGAGGACCATGAGTAGAAACATCCAAGTGCTTTATTTGAAATACCTACCTTGAATGAATATATAATGGATATTTTATTCTTTGTCCCACTCTGCTATATTGTCCTCTGTCCTCTAGCATTTTTCCCCTCCATTCTTGAACAGAAGGTGGTGGGAACAGAAGGCATGAATGTTTAAGAAACTGAATACCACAGTTTGGGTTTATTTTCCTTTTTAGGTATTCATAATTTTCCATGATGCATTATATATAATGCGTGTACATGTGTCAGTCAGGGTTCATACTCGCTGCCATTTTGTCAGCCTGTTGTTGCAAAATCATCTTACAGAACCGGATATCTTTCACCAGAGTGTTCAACGCGAGGAACCAAAGCTGTCGCTTATCAACCACTTGCTGCCAAGGAGCTGATACGTTTCAGTCACAAGCTTTGATTAATTTCTGTGCCATATCGTTGGTATTCTAGGGATGGCCTAAGTCAACCTCTGGAAAACAACTTTTGTGCTTGGTAGTTTGTATAATAGAGCAAAACGGAAATCATGCTTTGTCAATGAGTCAGTTAGTGCTCCTGATATACCCATTGATCTAATTGATCTAACCGTGTATGAGGGAGTGTTTGGCAGTTACACAATCATTCTTACTCTAGTATTTGCTTTCCCATGGACCAAGTTTGTTACATTTCTTGTATTTCAGATGTTTACAAAACTGAGACATTAAGATTTCCTATTTTTCGATGTCTAAAGTATATTAAACCATTTCCACCCTTTTATTCTTCCCCGTCCAATTACAACAAAAAAAATAAAAAAAAAATAATAAGTCCCTATTATTGAAGCAGACGTCTGCTGCAAATTTTTGGATACTGCAATGTGGTTTTGCTTAATAAATCAGGACAGGTTATATGTATTACTTCTACCAGCGGACAGCACTATTTTATGTGTGAGAATTGCAGAGCAGGGTGACATCCTGCTGTAGTCCAGAACCGAGTGCCTGACTTAATAATGGCAGCAGGAATACCAGGTTAGCTGCCCTTACGATGAGAGTTGGGAGGTTTTTTTTTTCTCCCCCTTTTAAGTCTGTTTTCCAGGCCAAATAAAATAAAAATCACTAGCACATAAGGCTAGGGCTTGAGGGTCACAGTGCAGGGAGTATCAGTGGCTTTCTGGAGCTACCCTGTTGGTGCACATAAGTTCAGGATCAGGGGCAAAGGACAGACAGGTTCCTCAGTGCACGGAAAATAACAATCCTGTACATAATTGTTAACTTTTGACATTTAAACCGTAAAGTGCTACTTGACCAAAAAGGTGCTAATATAAATATAGCCACGCACACAAATATTTTGGAGGGAAAGTAGGTCTGCACTAAACATGATATGGATTTTGATAATGCATAGGTTTACATATCAATAGATTAACTGTGGTCCGGACCTGGCACTTTTAACAGCAGGGAAAAAAAAGACCACAAGATCCGCAGAGGACCAACCTTAGATTTGTCTGTCACGGGGCCGGGTTTAATTTGCTGCGTTTTTCATAGAATGTATCCTGAAGCAGCCTCCCACTTTAACCCAGCGGATGGTGTACGCAGCACAAGAACCGCTTCCATTTTAAATACAGGTGTATTTATGAGCAAGATTGAATCATTCTTGGATCGAACTTTAATCTGAACGTGTTTTTGGGAGAGAGAAAAAAAGGCAAGTTATTTTGCGGTTTGTGTGTGAGGGTGCTTGTATAGGGAGTATGTAAATACAGACTGCATGGGTTTACTGTAAAAGACATTTATATATATAATTTCTTTTCACCTGTATGTAAGCACTGAGGAAGATTTTTTTTTTAATTTTAATTCAAATTCTTTCACGATATTAAGTCCATTTACATTTTCTTTCATACACTTATGAATGTCATGTTTCCTGTACCTTTTCCTTTATAGAACTGTAAAGCATAAACATTTGACACTTTTTCAGCTTATGTCATTATTTTGTCCAATATATCATAAAAAGATTTTTGGTTGAGCGAATCGTGTTGGGACTTTTTTTCCTCCCCACTTGCGTCCTGCATTTAACTACGTTTGCATCTGCTCATTAGGAGCAAATTACGGTGTTTATACCATTTCCCCTAATTGGATGATATGGGCCTGTCTGTAGTATCCAAGAAAATACATATTAAATACATCTGAGAGAAATAAACTGCAGGCAAAACTGTTCTAAAATACAATTAAATATGTAAAGATCCATATTCTATTTTGAAAGATTTCCTACAATTTTCTCATACAACTAGATTTGCGGAGGTCTTCTATCCAATCAGTGTTGTTTTCCACAAACGTCTGCAGGATGAAGAAAGTGTTAAATCAAGGTTGCTAATGCCACCAGAGGGGCAGACGTGCTCCTAGCAAAGCCTTTTCATTCTTTTTATGGCTGCACATTTCTGAAAAAGACTAACTGGAAGACCCTAAACAAAATCACATTCACTGCCAAATTAAACTACATTTTCTTGCTCTTTCCATTCCACAGTAAAACAGGCAAAAATGTTCTATGGAGCAATGCAAAGTAGAGCCACATCTTTGGATGGTTGTATCTACACAACAGTTTATAAACAGCAGTCAAAAACCAAACAACCAACCCATGAATGAAGGGGGGAGGAATAAAATAAATCCTCAGTATCTACTCCTAAATATAAATAACTTAAAAATGTATAGGAATAGTGGAGGCCTATACAAAGATTGCAGGTAGACAGTGCCATCAATTTCATTAGTGTTGAGCACCTCCCTGTGGACACTTCCACTGGAGAGCTGAAAGTGGTGCCTGAACATTTTAGAAGATGGTTTAGACCAGGGGTCCCTAAACTGGTCCTGGAGGACCCAGTCCTGCTGGTTTTTGTTCCAACTCAGCTCTTAATTATATAATTGAGCCTTATATTGCATTGTTAGTTCAGTTAAGGAAACAATTAAGATCTCAGTTGGAACAAACACCAGCAGGGTATCGGGTCCTCCAGGACCAGTGGTTCTCAACCCTGGTCCTGAAGGACCACCTCCCCAGCTGATTTGTTCCAACCGTGCTTAATTGACCCCTTAATAGAACTCATAATTTCCTAAATCAGAGCCTTTTAATATATTTTTTTTTACAGTAGTGGTTTTATGTTGGATATAAGATTGTATAAAGAGTTTGTCTTAAGGAACCAACTTTCTCAGTTACACAACTCAAATGTAATCAAATTTCTTCAATTAAGAGATCAATTAATTTATAGAGGGCTTAGTTGGAACAAAATCCAGCAGGGTAGGTGGTCCTCCAGGAGCAGGGTTAGGAACTACTGGTTTAGACAAATGAGAAATTGTAGGAACCACAGATGGTTTAATTTAATACTGAAGAAAATTCTAACGATACAGGCACAGCATTTTATGGTCTGTGGTTTCAAGGACAAGCACAGACTTCATTAACAGAAGTTTCAAAGATGTGGCAGATGCGTAACCCCCACCACCACCACCTATGCGTGTGTGGATACTGTGCATGTCTACAATTTTCTAAGCTGGTTATAAAAGGTGGTCACAAGGAATGAACTCAAATGCTGATTAATAAAAAAATAAAATAAAACATTATTGGAAAACTTGCTACAGCCACAGGCTACCACCCAACTGTGTTACTCATGACATGCATGTTATAACAATGTTAAATAACTACTAAGTTTAAACAGCTCACATAAAAAGTAGACAGTATTGTACTTTAATTTGATTTGTTCACAACCTTTTTACATCATGTGTAACATGTTACCACTATAAAAAAAGCAAGATCATTCAGAACCAAATCCTTCATTAGGCTTCTAATGAAAATTTATTATGTGCCATGTCCACATTTTCCAAAAAACAAAAAGTGCTAGCTACATAGGGGAATGCTGGGAAGTGTTAAGTCAAGCGACATTACAAGAGTATCCTTAACCAGCTCATTTGCATCTCAAGTTTGTTATGTCCTTACTGGTTACGATGTCAGACTTGGAGTTACACAAATACAATACATTTTTTTTTTAGGCAGGTAGCAGCAACTCTTAAATGTTGACTTCCAATTATCTCAAAGCACATTCCTCCCCATTTTTATTTAGTTTCCTTTACCTGTCGGTACACCCATCCTCCCACCCCACTGCAGAACCAACTTCACAAAAACAGATGCTGCTTTTGCTAGTTCAGCATCACACAGTGGCACCTGCACCTCCTCTCCCCTCCCCCACACTGTACCTTAGAGAGAAGCATGCAAAAGTCAGAAACCTAAAACACGGTTCTTTGCCAGTGCGGCTGGGATTTAAGTTCAACTCCTCAAAGGCTCACACCGGGGCAGAGATGTGAAAGTGGTCATTGTGGTTCTTTGCGTTAAGCTCAAGAGAGTATACTGTATACGCATCTCTTAAAGCGGTTTTCCTTGAGTGTATATAAAAAGCAAATGATAATATAGCTTGAAATACAACAGATGCACTGGCACTTACACAGAGGAAGCAGAAGTTGCACTAGAGACCATGGGCAGGAGTGTCACTTTTTCAGCATATACCCATGAGGCCTTTCCTCTTTGTAACATCTCCGAGACTTCAGAAGGATCTAACTTAATATTTATTTTGCAAATTTAAGTGTCTCTCCATGTTAAAAAAAAAATAATAATAATAATAAAAGCCTTAATTTGAGTAACTTTTTTTTTTTACCATCAACAAGTGTCATTAATGGACAATCTCCACTCTTCAGATTTCACCACAGTCAGAACACTTCAGCAATGGTCTTGCTTCGAGTCCCACTGCTAGAGAGCGAGATTGTCATTCCCGATTACCTTTGCTTCCCCAGCATTAGTCAACCAAGTGCCTTTCTGTAACAAATCTGAATACAATGTGGAAAAGTATAGGGTGCCCAGCTGGGAGCGAAACGGTTGTTATACTTAAATGTTTCACGGTTCTCAATTCTCAATGGGGAGAACTCTTCCAAAACCCAGGAAGTAGCTTTTTCTTCCCTTTCCACATTAATAGCGATAACCAGCATCCTGTAAGAAACCTTTTTATCTTTGCTCTGATCCTGAATGACAACTTTACTTAAAAATAATAAACAAAAACAAAAACGTGCTACCCAATGTGGGAATCATCAATATCACAAGCCTCATTTCACAGTACGATGTCATGTTAAGATACTTCGAGTTATAGATGACCAGAATATAGACAACTCATTTCCACTATGGAAAAACATTAGCACAGTACATTTTGATGACTGGGGAATGAATACTCTGAAGCGTCTCCAAGGTCTTGTGATCTCAGAGGGCAAAAATCTTATCAAGAAACAAAAGGAAAACGAAACTAAACAACCCCCCCCAAAAAAAAAAACAACTTGCAAGTGTCCGAATTCAGTTTCTTTTATAAAGTCTGTCGTAAAAAAAACAAAAAATCATAATTTGAAAACTCGAAGATTAGAGGAAAGCCAAGCACGTTTTACTGCTTCTCTTCATCCTTTCCCTGGGCGTTCTCCGCCTCTTCCTTCTTGGGCTCCTTGTCCCCTTTATGGTCGCTGGGCTGCTTGCTCTTCTCCTCTTTTACAGAAAGCTCCTCCAGTTTCTCCGCCACTTTGTCGGCACATTCCTCATTGCCTGGCAACAGAGATGCGACATTACAACTCAATTCTCCGCCAGATCCAAACTAACGAGTTCTCCATTAGCCCAGTCGAAGCCAATACGTTAGAAACTCAATTACTGGGCATAAAACCGTCCACATTAGAGAGAGGTTAGGAGTTTGTAGAAAATTGACTGATGGAGTAAGTGTTTAATACCGTTCAGTTTGACACTGTAATGGTTAAAACAGTTAGATGTGTGGTTAACTGGCTGTCATTTCAAGAAACCTTCAATAAATACACAAATTCTTCCATTGTAAAGTTGTGAAACTAAACTAATTATATAAACGACTTTAGGAAATTACTTTAGGAAATGCGGTGAATGTGTAATTTATAAATGTGTTTTATAACTGAAAAATATTGACATCTTAGCCTTTACTTCATTTTTTTTAAGTTTCAATTCCAACTAATTGCACACGATTGGTTGTTCCAGTCTGCACGGACAGTTGCCAGTTAAAAAAGGCAAGTGATTCGTGACATCCTGCAATTCAATGTAGCAGACAGAAAAAGCGCCGGGCAGGAGAAAGCTGCCAGGGACAGAGTGAGTCTGCAAAGGCTCAGAAAAACAGCCCAATTCAAGACATCCATAGTTACCTGAACTTTTTCTAACTTCTTCCTTGCATTCATCAAACTTTGCCTTAAATTTCTGTGCATCTGAAAAAACAAGATACACACGTCACAATTTGTAAACATTTTACAAATTGACATAGCATTAAAACAACTTTTGCTAGCCTGGGTAGAGTACTCATCACCACAAAATACAAATGCAGAAACCCAGGACCCAACTAAGCTCAACAGTTGCTGTTGCTTCAGCCGATTAACCTAACGAACCAGAAATAAAACCAAGGAGGGAAAAGACATCACAACGTTTTTCCATTTGCAATCCCTCCCTCTGTTTTCTGTCGATACCCATGGCGACACAAACACTCACTCTCTGCGTTGAGGAAGCGGATGGCCAGCATTTCGGGTTTGGGGTGTTCGTCTGCGAAGTCGGCGTGTGTGTTCCAGACCCAAGCTCTGTCACTGCCTGCGTTCGGCCTCAGCTCCATCAAAGGGGCAACTAAACCAAGGACACAAAATGGCATCACGAACAACGGAAGACAGAATTCCAGAACACGACTGAATAAGAGTGGATAATTAAGTTTCATGCTTTGATAGATAACAATCAGATTACTGACGTTTGAGATTAATTGATGCCCAATTAAACTGGCACACCCAATTGAAATATAGGACCAGCACCGCTGTAATTGGCAGCCATCCCACACTTTAGACAGTAATAAAATGGATTTTGTAAGGCAAAGACGTACTGTTGTGGTTTGCACAGATTTTGAGGGTCCGGTCTCTTCTCATGAGCAGGCGGATGGTTCCCTTTTCCTTGTGTTTTAAGAGCTTCACATCGCCAGTGCCTCTCTCCTTCCACTCAGGAGGGTCATTCTCAGATGCAAACCGATACAGTTTTGCTCGCCTGAAGAAAAACAGACATTAACACCAGTTTATACAACAAGATCATTTTTTGAATAACATTAGTAATCATTCCATACACACAATAATAAATAATTCCTATATAACTCATTTTAAATTTCGACCTAAACACCCCTTTAGTATTTACAATGTTTGTCATTTCCTCCTACCTATATTTTCAATTTTTTGTATAGTTTGCAAGCAGACAAAAAGCACTGAAACACAATTACACTATCAGCTGGTTTCACAGACCTTGATTACCACTAGTCTACTGAAAATAACATTGGGCAGTCCAGGTCTGGTGCTAATTTGGGTCTGTGAAACCAGTCCTTTAACTTAAAACTGTGCCAATCAAATTAACTGACTCAGAGAGCACCATTCAGAGCAGTCTATTCCATCCAGACTGCAGTATATAAAGCAACAAGCTGCAACGAGTAGCTTTCAGGTCTGCAGGAGAGGCAGGTAAATAAATTTAGAAGATCAAACATGACACGCTCTTTAAATTGTGCATCAGACGGCAAAAACTAAACCTATTCTAAACCCAGGGATGACGGCACCTTGAGCCTTCTCCCTAAAACACCTTACATTAGCCTTGCCAGGTCATTTTAAATCAAAACAGGCACCTCCTTACATTTTAAACAATTCCTCCTCATCTTCCTCTAATGTCTTAACCTCCTGCTCAGGGAGAGATACAATCGGTTCAAAGTGGGGGTCGTGGTTGGTGTCCTCTGTATTTTCTGTAGTGGGCTCAGGTTCTTCTGGTGTTTCCTAAGACAAACAAGAATACAAACTGATTTCTCTGCGTCACATTGCAACACACATGCCCACTGGAATCAGGATTTAAAAAGAAAAACCGTTGCATTTGCACACCAAAGAGGCCAATAGGTATACGAGCGGTGCAATTGTAATCCTGCTCCACTCTTGCACTTTGCAGATGAGCTAAACACTCCTGCTGTAATGTGAATAGAGGGATTTAGAAGATCATGCTTTGGGGATCTCGTGTGGGGAATTTGCTGTGGTAACTAAACTTACTGCCATGGTTGCGGAGTCAAGCACTTCAGAGGTGTATAAAATTAACTTTCCATGGAAGCCAAGATCAAAACCCCTCACACATGGGCACTGACTGACTATGAGCTGGTACACACCCAATCAAATACAGACGTGGGGGGGAGGGGTGCCACATTTCTATCACTGGGACTTAATTAATTGAAGATATTCAGATATAAACAGTGAGGGGAGTGACATCACTAAGGATAATAGACGCATTTCTAATATAGACCTAAAACAAATGTGAGAAGTGGTTTAATTCCCATGCTGAAACAGTGTTCAAGTGCAAAAGAAATGCTCCCCCCAGCCCAGGCCTTGCCGGCGCTGAGACCCAAGCGGCTGGACGCGGCCGGCGTGTGAACCGGGTCTTCACGTCGTAACGGACGAGACATCGCCTAGTGCTGAACTTGTACATTTCTCCCCAAACCCGGCCATTACAGCAGATCGCGGCTATAATCTCAGTGCCGCTGCATATGGAGCATGAGAGGGGATGCTAGAGGTGGATCATGTGTCGGACCTCAGAGCATCACGGAACTATTCGCATGCGATTGAAACAGATGACGCTGCTGTTCAATAAAGCCGTGCGATGAAACGCGGCGCACAGCGAGTCTGCGGCGACCTTTACAACGACGTGTCGAATAATCGCGTCGGTCGCGGAATCAATGAAGTCCCAGCCAGCGAACTGAAAGTATGACGGGGTCAGAAAATGTGCTTTTACACTTTTAACGCCACCGCCTGCATCAATTCAATCAACTACACAGGCAACACTGGGTATAAAAACCAGACCTGCTATCCGGCTGCCGGGGGTCGCTTTACCGCGGTCTACACCACCGCCCCCCACCCCCGTCACCCAGCCGGGCCGGCTTTTAAATTCCCCCCATCACCGCCCCACACATAAACCGCAACAATCCCCCTTCACTGCGCGATTACTCCCGAAATTGTATTTTTCTTGAACTCGGCACACTCCCAACCCCCGTCCCGCAAACTCCTTACCTTCGTATCTGCCATGTTGTGGGAGATGATGGTGGATTACAGGATGGTGTTGTTTGATTTAAAAGCCGCCCGTCCTGCTCTCTGTGTCCCTCTCGCTTCCTGTTGCTCCTTTCGCGCTGAAATTTCCCTCTGCACATTGACCTCACTCCCAGCAGCCCCCGCGCCGCACTGGCCGCTAAATCACGTCCCTTCTTTCCGCTTTCCACCCCTCACCCCTAGTAACATGAAAACAGTTATAATACATTTTAAAACGTTTATTTTCAATGGCATTATCGCGTCTTTTATATGTTTAAAAAGTAGTGTTTCATGTATAGTTATCAATGACACATTTTATTTGTTAACCTTTAATTTTGATGATAAAACTGCAAATGCAAAAAAACAACTATGATAATTAGATATAATACGTATGTATCGTAAACATAACATTATTTAATCTTCATTTATTTAACTTTATTCCTACTGCTGACCTTTGGCCTCTAAGTGCGTCATTTCCTTTATGTTTATTTTATGTTGGTTTAATTTGTATATATATATCAAAACGATTTAAAAAAAATTCTTAATGAAAATTACGCTGCATTTTTAAATATAAACTAAAATAGTGACTTAAAAAACAATGACCCAGAATCCTCTGTTTTAGTGAGCTGTAAGTACGGTTTCCCTTCCCATCATGGCAGCCTACACATGCAGTTAAACCTGGTGGACGCAATTACTGACGTTGGTATTTTTATACTTTAAAAGCGAAAAGACAGGTAAGAGGTCTCTGATAAAAATACCCGTTTATGAACTGACACAAAAAAAAAAAGTTATACGTGGAAAAAATAAATAAATAAATATTAAAATTTCAGGTTAATTTAAAAAAAGTGTTTGTCAACGTTAGCAATTGGTGCTCAGTGAGATTTTAAATGGATTTAAATATCATCACATGGATTATTTAATGTATATATGTTTTAAGAAATGTATTACTGATATTTATCACGGGTTAAATGCACAACCAGGGTATGGTATGCTGCAGAACCCAAAATTATAGACATATAAAGTTATCTTCTTTACAAAACTCTTGTAAAGAAATGCACAACTCGAATGGCAAAAGAAAAGCTACTCTATAAACTCTGTATATCGGACACGAGGTTAATTAGGTTAATTCAAGAAGGGACATATCTTAATAAAGGGTACTTTAACATACAGCTCTTGCAAAAAAAAAAAAAAAAAACTGAACTTCACATAGTATGGTAATATGTAACATACATTAATTGTTTAATAGTATTATTGCTATAGCAGGATAATAAAACAATTAAACTTTACATTTGATAGTTTCTTAAAATGTCAACCTGATCCTTAGGTCCTGGGAAAATGGCTGAGGTTGTGGAAGGTGTCGTGGCAGGAGCACCAGACCTGGGTGAGGAGAAGGAGGCCGTACCAGAGGAGGCGGTGGAGGAGGGGGCGGATGTGGACCGTGGAGATTCAGGAGAGGAGCCTCAGCCAGACGGGAAAGAACCAGATGGGGCCGACTCCAGCGTCTACCGCTACATCAAGGATGACCTCTTCACCTCTGAGATCTTCAAGGTGGAGATCCAACACCTGCCCAAGTTCACCGGCTTCAACGACCTGAAGAAGTTCCTGGCCAAGCATGGGGTCAACCCTCACAAGATCAAGCTGTTTGGCCGGCAGACCTTCGCCTTTGTCACTTTCAAGAGCCTGGAGGAGCGGGACAAGGCGATGAAGGCCGTCCACGGCATGCAGTGGAAGGGCAACGTCCTGAGCGTGCGGCTGGCCAAGCCCAAAGCCGACCCCATCCAGAAGAAGAGGAAGCAGCAGGAAGAGGCCGGGGCGGGGCAGCCAGCCTCCAAACGCTCGGCGGCCTCGGAGGGGCTGGAGGAGGATGAGGAGCCGCTGAGTAAGCAGCTGGCGGACGTGGTGACGCCTCTCTGGAACGTCCCCTATGAAGAGCAGCTGAGGAGGAAGGAGCAGGAAGTTGAAGGGGTCTTGCAAAGACTAGCGAAGTTGGTAACTTTGGAAATAATTGTTTGTGTTCCACTTGAATAGAGAGTAATGCAGCTTACTAAGGAGAAACAGATCTCCATGATATACTACAGCATGCAGAACCTCACCTACTCAAGGACTTAAATGTTAACAAAACAGCTAAGCATGTTCTAGAGTTTGAAGCAAATTATGGTAAAGAGGAATTCACTGTGTTATCACTCACTGTGCGCTGTAAAAAAAAAAATGCAATTTCAACAGTCGCTCTTCTGGGTACAGTTCTCGGTGGCAGCTGATAACTGATGACATGTTGTCGTTTCCTTCTTTCTTTTTTCCAGGGAAATAGGTAACAACAACAAAGCCATGTTGCCCTGGCTTTTTGTGCAGAAGGAGAAGTATAACAGAATGTGCTGTCCCCTAGAAGCTATCAGACCATCTCCCCTGCAGGTACAGTACAGGTCACTGTGCCATACCACTCCCAAACTGCCTGTGCTCTTCCTGTTCATGCTGTGTCTCTGATTAGGTCTCCATCATTTAGAGATGGGAGCTGCTTGTATGTGTATTTGTGAAAGACGGAAATTAGTTTTCTCTCTCTCGTCTTCTCTGGCTGCTACAGACTGAATATCGAAACAAATGCGAGTTCCTTGTCGGGAGGGGAGCAAAGGGGGAGGATAAGACGGTGGGCTTCCGACTGGGCAAGTACAAGGGGGGCTCCTGCGCTGTGGTGGAGCCGTCAGATACCGTCCACGTCCCCGTCCACACCAAGAGGGTGGTCAAGGCCTTCCAGGAGTACATCAGGTCAGGAATTTGTGTCCCGCCAGAGTTCTGTGCGATGCTGATTGGCTTTATCATTTCCTTATGAGATCTTAAAATGCACTTTAGTATCAAGGCTGAGAGGTTTGTTTAAATGAGAGAGAGAGGTGATGTTTCTTGATAGTTTCCTGTCTTAAGACTTCTTGTTTTTTAACGTTGACAGGCGTGCTTGCTTTATTTTTCCTCCCCACACTAGGACAACTCCCTACACAGTGTACTGTCCCGAGACGTACGAGGGCCACTGGAAGCAGCTGACCGTGCGCACGAGCAGGGCTGGTGAGATCATGGCGATGGTGTACTTCAACCCACAGGTACGTGGCTAATGCTGACCCACACGGTCCCCTCTGTGCCCCACTTCAAATCGTCCCTCTCGTTTGCAGTACTGAAGTAGTATTATTCTTACAGAAACTACAAGACCCAGAGCTGGAAAAGCTGAAGAGCTCTCTGGGCCAGTATTTCTTTGAGGGAGCTGGTAAAGAAAGCAAGGTGACCTCTCTGTATTTCGTGAGAGAGGGGCAGCGGTAAGTCTATTTCCTTCTATCATCACAATCACTTCACCCCTAAATGTCTGAAATTCATTTGGTGAAAAGATATGAAGGATGTTATTGACTTGTCCTTCCCCCACCCCACTCAGGAAGTCTCCTAACCTTGAGGACCTGCCCTCAGAGCATGTGGCTGGAGAGAAGTGGATCCACGAAGAGATGCTAGGACTCAAATTCCAGATCTCGCCTCACTCGTTCTTCCAGGTGGCAATATAGACAGTGTAGCCCATGCATTGTGAGGTGTGCAGGGTGCTGTGTTATGCTAGGCGTCCCCCCCAGCTCCTGACCCGGGTCTGTGCCTCCTTGTTCCCCAGGTGAACACGCCGGCTGCCGAGGTGCTGTACTCGGCTGTAGGGGAATGGGCGCAGCTGGGCCAGGACAGCACGGTTCTGGACGTGTGCTGTGGGACAGGAACCATCGGGATGTCCCTGGCCAAGGTAACTGCAGGGCTGGGGGGATGGGCTTCATAGAGCATCTGTTTGTGTAGTCTTCAATTACTGTCTTTTGATTTTGCTTTGAAAACTGGATTATAATTTTGCAAAGCAGTTTCAGCACTGAACTCACCATCTCCACGTGTATTTGTCTTCCACCCCTGTGCAGAGTGTGAAGAAGGTGATTGGAATCGAGCTTTGTCAGGAAGCAGTAGAGGATGCCAAAGTGAACGCCCGGATCAATGGTGAGAGACAGTCATTAGGGTCATTAACAGATTCTAGTTTTGCATTTTCATCAAACTTAAAAAAGCCACAAAGGTATTTTATCTAACATTATACAATTTAGTTTTAGTTTTTTTTTTTTTAGAGTTACAGAACGAGATTAGGTGATCTGAAGATAATACGCGGCAGTGAAATTAACAATTATGTTAATGTTCTCGCTGTCCTCTTCCACCTGAGTACTTTCCATTCACCGAAGCATCTGGCAGTCCTCATCAACAGGAGTGCCCCCCCGTGAGACCCGGCATTCCCCGAGCCTGACAGGAGCTGAATTTCAATGTGTTTGTTGTAGGTCTGAGCAATATCGAGTTCCGCTGTGGGAAGGCAGAAGACATCTTCCCCTCAGTGCTGAACTCCATCGTGTCCCGAAACGTAACTGCGATTGTTGACCCTCCGAGAGCAGGACTGCGTAAGTGTTCTTGAAATCCCCAGCAAGTGTATACATTGTACACCCAGTTTTTAAACCCGAGGCATGAAAATCAACTTGCTTTGCATTTTGTGACAGCAGGTGGCATGCTTCATGCGTCTCAGCCGTGAACGTGTGCGATCAAAAAACTGTACTGGGATTTGCCCCTTTCCTTTCGGTGTTGTGAGTGTAATGTTAAATGGCTCAACACTTCATTTGATGCAGAACATATTCTGACCTTTTACCAGCAAGATATTGAAATGCCTTCATCTCATTATTACATTCTACCTCTGCAATCCAGATTCCAAAGTCATTTTGGCCATCAGAAGAGCAGAACACCTGAAAAGGCTGGTTTATGTGGCCTGCAATGCTAAAGCTGCCATGAACAACTTTACAGAGTAAGTGCATCAGATGTGTGAAATGTGTATTATAATACTTTAAATGACAAATACTTTAAAAATGTAATCACATTTGATTAAAAAAACTAAAAATGGTTTATGCTTTTAACATTGGCTCATGCCTTTTTGAAATGAGTTAAAACCCTTATGTATTTCTGTACATCAGTCTCTGCAGGGCCCCTTCAAACCGGGTCAAAGGCGCCCCCTTCAGGCCGGTCCGAGCCATGGCAGTGGACCTGTTCCCTCAGACCATGCACTGTGAGCTGCTTATTCTGTTCGAGAGGGTGGACTACAGCTCCAGTGCTGACCCCCCAAAACCTGCGGAGCCATCCAAACCAGAACCTTCGGCAGACTGACGGCACAAAGCTCCTTCCTGGTGCCTTAACCAGAGGTGGGCAACTCTGGACAAGGAGGATCGCACAACACCTCCTGGAACTAAGAATGTGTACAGGTGGTGTTCTAGAACATCAAAACCCTGCAGGACCATGAAGAACCAAGGTCAATGCTGCTGGGCTGGATTTTGTTTGCTACTATTGTTTTGATGAAAGGTACAGAAGTATGTTAATTTGTAACTGTTATCCTCCACTTCTGTTGAATGTATTTTGGTCGGTCATCGAGGAAACGCATGTGTGAATGAGCAGTGAGGATTTTTTTTTTTTTTTGCAACCAAAACCTCGCATACAGAGGAATGCTTAAAGGAGTTCTGTCCATTTTCAGATTTGGTTATGAATGAATCCATGTGGTCGGTTCCATTTCAAGTTTCCTGTTCATCAGTTTAAGTAAATCTGTCAAATCCAAAAATATCTGTACATTATTTAGGATGCAGGGTCATATAAACACTAGTTAGCAATACACAGTCTACTACTATAAGTGGACTGGCACAGTTGTGAAGCTGCTTTTGTAATGCAGTGCAGTTTCTACACAGGTCAAGCCCTGTTGTATCCAGTCTGATGTACAATAAAACATTCCACCCCAGATTGTTTTTGTTCTTTTTCAAGACAGGTTTATTTGCATAAACAAATTTCACTGAAAAAGTCAGCGCACTTAAGTCACATTACAGGACACACTTCATGTTCTAGGCAGCGTTACCTCTAACTCCACACTGTTACAAGTCAAACAGTAACGAGTATAAAAAGCTTGTCTTCACACACTAACGACACACTTCGCACGACCGAAGAAACTCAATGTCAGTTCTTCCCTCTGGACACAGTTACGCAGAAAGCACATTCTTAAAGCGTCATTCTAACCCTCCTCCCAGCAGCACTGTGCTCGTGTACAACGATGGAAAAGAAAAGTTGAACAAATATGCCGTAAACATTGAGAAGAAAGCATACACACTGAAATACTTCACACAATGACAGTGCACAGCAGTTGAAATGACTTTTGTTCCAGCAGTTATTGCATTTTTTTCTCTCTCCTGTATATTTATTGGATGCAGCAACCTACAGTATTCTATAAAAATGCATAAGACAGTATTATTTAAGCTTTGGTTCACACTGCTTCTCAAACTATTAACGATTTTAATGGGACTCGGTATCTTAAATGACGAACGTATTTTTGTTCGAGGTAAAGAAGAGTACCTTCATTTTTGTCGATTGCCTCGGATAATCACTGCACTAAACAAACTCAATGTACTAAATGGTCAAAAACCGACTGATGAGCTGAACAAACAAGATCAATTAATTGTTAAATGGCAAACGTACATATACTGTACACAAACATACACAACCCATTAAGACAATTAAAAATAGCACATGCTAAAGGCAGTTATACCAGAATCTCATTACTGACGTGTCATCTTTCACTCCACAGCAAATATATACTGTACCATATTCTCATTAAACGCAGGCTCAAGTATAAGGGCTTACCATTTCCCACAACTTTAAAGGGACTATTTCCAGCATTTTCCTTGTGTTCAGAAACACGAGCCCTTTAGTGAAATAGGCTTGCTAAGGCATCACACCATTACCATTTCATGAAGTGTGAAAGGAAAATGTCCAAATGTTTATTTCCCACTTGAAGGAGTTAAGTTATCTGTGAAGCAAACACTGAATATCGTAGTTTGTAACAGCTTTAAAAGCTCTGAACATGCACACTTTACTTTAATTAGTTACACAACCGAAACCTACGGTACCTCAAGCCCTATTGCTTGTGCTCTCTGCAGTGCTGTCTTTTGGAAAGCATGATGTTAGCTTGGTAGACCAGCAGGTAAAGCTGACCTTTGATATGTTTCATCCTGCACTTCCAAAAAAGGCAATCAAAATGCATGTGTCTGTGTTTTTCCTTGTGTATGTAAAAATAAAAAAATAAAACGCATGACATTTGTGACCATCTTTTGACGGTTTTGGAAAGTAAGATGGACTGTTTCAGTAGGATGCAATGGTATTCCTTTTTCACCCCCCCCCACCCACTGCATCATCTTGTAAACAAAGTTCCTGCAGTAACACATTTGAAAGTATTTGACTATTATGCAGATGAGGCTATGTGCTGCTAACAAAATTCCACACTTGAATATGAACAACCTATTATATTGATTAATTACTGCTTTTAATACGCAATTGAAAATTACAGCGGACAGATTTGGACGTCACGCTGTGTCACTTGCAGTTCTAGTTTAACATCCACCATGAAACAATACACACTGTATACCAGGTAAAATATCCAAAACACTAGCGGCTGCCAGATTTCTGTTGCGTACAACAAAAAGCCAACGCCTACTTCAATACAACTGAAAAAAGGAATTACATGGACCTCACCCCCACTCTCCCCACCCCCTTACTGTGATGTCCCAGATGGACTTTAGTGTATTGTGTGTAGAATTATACCATATTGTCATTTTTAAACTATATATTTTTTTTGGTTTAGTTCACAATGGGTAATCTAAACAACGTGTCAAACAATTGCCATCAAGATTGTCATGCTTCCTTTTCCAGGGAATATTCAAAAGGAATAATTGTGACTTGCCCTTGATTTCTAGAGGTGGTCATCGATATCAGAAAAGGTGAATCACCTCCTAACAATTATTTCAAACAGTAGAAAACAAAAGCAAGCCAACTTGAGTGCAAATCGACTGGTCTGATCACCGGTATTTCAATAACTACATTAGTCTTGCATTTTCCTAACATGATTTAAACCCGATCAAGTCTGGTCAGTTCATACAAAATACCCTGACGTCAATCGTGGCCACCTGTGTTTAATCTCAGGTGTCACCCTAAGGTTTACATCTGGAGGAAAAAATATAAAAGTGCTGTAGAAGGAATATCAGTAGAAGTGAATGCTGTTGTAGCTGTACCTATACTTCATTAGCGAGTCCATTCTCAAGTGTAAAATGTGCCAAAATAAACACTTCCATAGCTTTTAACAGTACTGAAGTTACAGAGGTATCCTTACATTATTTTATATTGCCATTTCACTCTGCATAATAATGCATAATTCAAGCAGGAGGGTGTGGACTTTGCTTGCCGATGGTGAAGACGGATACCATTGGTCAGTGCTATTTTTATTTTTTTGACTAGTTGTGAGTTTCCTAAACGTCGACAGTACACAAGGGTTCACTACCAGGCTGGGCCGATTCCATTATTGTCATTTTTGGCTTCTTCCTGGTTTCCTCCTGCAATAGAGAGCGAGACATGAGTGAAGCTGAAACTGTAGACAGAATAAAGCTGTTATTTACAGTATGCACTGAATATCTCTTTGTCCTGCTCTGGTTGTTTAGGATTCGTATGTTTAAGTACCACAGAATCTTTAGTTTAGAACCTTTAGTCCTCACCTAGTGAACTCAAGACTCGGCACAGCTGCATTAACCTAAAATTAAAGGTATCTTTGGGGTCACACCCAGTGCTGTCAGAAGTAGAATACAAGTTCTGGCATGACACATTTTGTAAGTTTCTTGGGTGTTTCCTGATCAAAAGGCTTACCCTCTCTTTCGCCAGTTTCTTCATCTCTTCTTGCAGTTTGTTCAGGATGTGAAGATTTGGCTTGTTCTTTTTGGCATACTGCTGAAGTTCAATCACACTTTTGTCTGAATTTTCCTGCCAAATCAACCAGGAAAAAAAAACTATAAATATCAAAGTGGGTTCCAGTTTTACCCATTTTAATTGCTAAAACATTGTTCAAAATACTATACATGTGTCCTTAGGTTTAGATTAAATTCAATATTCCTGGTTACTTCTTAATTTGGGGTTGACGACCAATCAGTTGGATCAAGGTGCATTTACAAAGGGAAATGAGCATTAACAAGGTATTCAAGGTATATTGCCAGTCACGTATTGTATTGTTTAATCTAATATGGCAATGAACATAGAGGTGTTTCGATGGCTATTTTATACTTATAATCACAGAGCCTTTAGGTGTTCACAAAATGCCCTTTCCTGTATAAAGACAAGCACACTTTGACTGCAGTACCCGTAGTCTCTGGCCGAACGCGTACCTTTTTCACCATCTTATTGCTCTCCCTGCCGTACATGCGGAGAAGTGACCCCCAGTTTCTCACATGCGGATGCAGTAACTGCAGGATTTTCTGTGAGGCCAGCTGCTTCCCCACTCTCTTATTTTTACCTGCGACAAGAAAGGCGAGCCACTCAGTACCTGGTTTTTATCAGCCAAACCTGAATCGTACTGCAACTCATCTTGTAACCAAAACCCATTAGAGCATGTTATTTTGTTTAGCCAACAGAAAACACGTTCCAGTCTACCCAGTAAAAAAAGAATAATCTTGCAACTCTGTTCCACTCAACATGTTGGAACTACGAGTCTCCCACGATTGCGAAACAGAAGCTCAACCCTCTGCAGATGCATCATTTGTCAATGAGACAGAGCACATTCGGGTAAATGTACAGAAGGTAATTCTGCTTTTACTTACACCATCCTCGTACAGTGTGCTTGCCACAGGTCATAACAAATTCACTCTTCTGGTTTTTACCAGGAATCACCTCAAACTTTATGCTGGTATCACCCATTCCATGGTTTCTGAAAAGCAAATAAAGACATTTTATAGAGATCATACAAAACAGCACCCTACGGAGCACACGAGTGGCCTGTGGGTAGGATTTCCAGAGTAGCTGAATGCTTCCATCACACATTTCCACTTAATCAGTTAAATACAGTTCAAAATGACAGGACTCACCTCTTAAGGCACTCATGAAGAATCTGATATGGTGATAGCAGTCCTGCTTTGTTGGTCAGTTCATACACTCTGGAGTCTTCAATACTGATATGGTTAAAATACTGTGAGAGAAATGGAAGAAAATGCAAATCATAATATAGATAAACCATGAAACAATGTAGGAAAATAGCATCATTTTAGCAGATATGTAGCCCAGGTTCTCTGCCATTTGGATTCACTCGCCTCCAACTCATCGCTATCTTTGGGCTTTTCCTCAGACGTCTGTTTGACAAAGTCAGGAATAAGGATTTCCAGTGTGGCTCGAGCTGTGTGTAGAATAACAAAATATTTCATAACAAGAAGCTGTTCATTGTAAAAAATAAATGGTTATTTTACGTTGCAACAGGAATCTTGAATATAGTAGGGGTAGTATATTACCACCTCCGAACCTCGTCTGAGAATCATACAAAATTAATGCACCATTTAAAGTACAAGGAGAGAAATGCGTTTCACTTTACCAACAGGTACCCGCATTACTAAATCAGACAATTTTACAGGCTGTATAAAAACAAGTATAATTACACTTTAAAAAAACATGTAAAACCAATTACCAGCTTTATTCTTGGCCAGTTTCTTACTGCTTGCAGTTCCCGTGCCATATGTCACTCCATCTATAATGACGGACGCTCCGAAGGGCTCACTTGGGTTTTCTGAAACAAGCAGAGCGCACGTTTCACATTCCCACACGTTTCCTCTATAGATAGCTGTGCCTCCCATGATACCCAGAGCCAGTTAATTTAGTAGCATCTTCCATGCATTTTTAATCCGTGCTCGGCAAAAGTTTTTTTTTTCTCCTTTGCTTAACCAACACAAATTACTCGTGTACACATCTGAAAGACTACAAGTTATCCCAGCTCTCTTGTGATTTAGTTCTCCAAGCTAATCCATTACCAGAACAAATGACTTTAGATTAAATGTTAATACACAATAACTGGAGTTTAATTTTCTGAACTTCAAAGTTAAATTATAGCAGGTATCAAGTTCATTTATAAGGATGTGTTTTTATGAGGGCGATAACATGAACAAGCAGATAAAAACCAATTATTTATATATTTTAAATTGTACTTACCACATTCAAAAAAATTATAAACCGGTCGAACCTTGAGGACCCGTTGCATATATTCGTGTAGAATGCACACTTCTGACTTCCCATTTGGATTAATGACAAACTCTAAAGACAAAGAAAGAAAAAATACAATTACAAAAAATCCCTCACAATGAAAACTGGTTATGCGTCTCCAGGTACAGTACACCTGCACAATGGTTACCTTTCTTGGTAGGTGCATCTTGAACCGACAGGGTGATGAGCTTCTGGTTGGCTGGTAATATAGGCCTCTCTGCTTCCGCCTGTTTCCTCTTCATCTCCCTGTTGAACTGCCTCCTCTCAGCCCAGGTGCGAAACTTCTTCACGGTGACCTGCTCAAAATCGAAGCACCTTTCCAAGTAGTTCCGAAACTCCTCAATTTCTGGAGGATAAGAACAAAACCAAGGTCTAGGTTTGTTTAAATTAATTAATGCTTACGAATGCAAACAATCTTTCAAAGAATCCAGGGTTTAAAATATTAAATACCCATCAATGGATATAAAATTGAATGAAGAACACAAACTAGAGACCTAATTCTCAAAAGGACAATAGGTCTACTAGTCTTGAAAAATGCAACAGAGAGTAATAAAGTCTATTATATTAATTATAATAATACATAAGGAAGACATATTCCATGATGGTGTGGCTTGCCATTTAGTCACAAATCTTGAGTGGCTAAATCTAAACATAAAGGGGAAAATCTAACCCTCTCTGTGTGCCTTACCTATCGATTCATCCTTGCAAACCTCCACCTTAGCCTTGACTTGCCCCAAGGCCCCCTGCGCTGTCTCGATGACCCTCTCCTCCGAGGGTGCTGCTGCAGACTGGGCCCCTTCCTCCGGGACCCCGGGAGCAGCCCCTGCAGTGGACTCCTCCGGGGCCGTGGAGTCCGGCTCGTCCGCCCGCTCTGGGTCCACCACAGCCTCCGCGGGCTTCTCAGGTGATTTCTCCGGATTGGGGGTCACCTCACCATTTTGTTCCCTTTCTTCGTGTTCCTTCATTTTTTTGTAGTGCAGGCAGGGAATGCTACTGGTCGGGGGATCGTGCTTCTGTAACGGGCAACAGGTTCAGGTTGAGGTGAAGCACACATCTGTTGAGCACTACACTTAATCAATCAATGCTGAAAAACTTCTTCACGAATGTCAGGGAAACGCTTTCTTACCCTGATGCTCCCTGTTCCTAAGAAGTAAGGTCTAGACCAGGTAACTACTCTGGTTTCCCTGTGAAGGTAGACTGGAATGCCAGAGTTATGGAATGTCATGATCCATCCATCAGGCAGTGGCTCAGTGGGTGGACGGCCACGACCTATGAAAACAAAGAGATAAAATGCGTCACCCATATGACTAAAGCCAACCTCATTCTGAACAAAAACAGATTGATGGAAAAGTATTAGAGCGAGTGAATTACGATATCACGGCACCTTTGCAGGCTTTGTTGCTTTAACAGTAAAGGGCATTCCACTAAAACTTTGATAAGAATCCAGAAAGAGGTCCACTTCATCAGAGGCTCTGGAGAACTTCATACAAGTAATTTAGCCATCAACACAGAAAATTAAAGAACGAGAGCTCACTCTTAAGCACGGTTTTAATTTTGGTCATCATTGGCTGGACGCTGGTCTCCCCGTCAGACTGGTGGTCACTGTCTCCGGTGTACTTGTCCTCTGCCAGGCGCATCTTCTTCTTAGGTACAGGCAGGCCTTCCTCCAGCAGGGCATCCACGTCATTGTCAAAATCCTCCTAGAAACGGAGATCGGAAAGCAAGAAAGGGAAAGGCAGAGTGAGAGAGAGAGAGAGAGAGAGAGAGAGAGAGAGAAGGGGGGGGAGAGAGAGAGAGAGAAAGAAAGAGAGAGCTGGTCCTAGCCTGTCAGTCTTCCAACCACAGGCACAGCCCCTTTATGTCATCCTCTTAAATGATTCTGACAAACACCTCAAGATCTACGGACACTGGGCAGCCATTCCAGACAGTGGAAGTCAAACAGTTACCTGCGCCACAGCGTGGAGTTACATCCCAATCGTAGCTGGTTAAAAACTGTGACGATGGATCAGGAATGTGCTCCAGACTGCTAAATATAATCATTACACACTTGCAAAACGTGAGCATTCATCAACCCTTAGGAAACCACCTTGACCTTTACAAAGACCTGGTAAATTGGCTATATACCTTTGTCAAGGTTGTTAAATATTTGTGACAGGGTCCCTAAGGGTTAAATAATAATCACAACAACTTCACAACTCATTTGCATTAAAAAAACAAACTACAACTGAGCAACACTAGAAATAGCTAATACATGGTAAATAAACAGGTGCTGTAGAAAGGGATTGAAGATTTCAAAGCCCTGCTCTATAGCATCAAACTGAAGGACTATCAAATACTGGCCACATACCTCATAGGAATAATTCAGGGTCTCCTCATCTGCACGGTCCTGTTGAACGATCACTTCAGACTGGAAACCTCCTTGGTCTCCATCTTCCGTCTCCATAAAATTCTCTGTGAAATCTTCCAGTTCATCCAGAACCGCAAACTCTACTTTCTTCTCCAAATCGCCCTCCGCGTACTCACACTTCTTGCCTGCGCTGACAGCGGTTCCACACTGACTCTCCCCACTAAAGCTGCCCAAGTCCACGTCACACAACTCCCCATTTAGGCCCTCATTACTAGCCTGGGCACGGTCCTGTACCTCCTGCCCCTTCCCTGTGTACAACACTTTCCTGTCCTTGCTCCGGCTGCTCTCTGTGAAGCTCACACTAATCTTGACGTCCTTCAGTAACTTTAAGTCAGGTAAGAATTTTGTAACAGGGGGTGCGTGCCGAGCGGTTCTAGGACTCAGGGAGTTGGGTTCTAGCTCATCTGTAACACGGCTGGTAAACAAAGCGGATCCCTTCGCGAGGAGCTGTGCTGTGCCTATCGGTTCAACGTCCCCTGCTGGGGTGTCTGTCTGTCCATCACCACCAGAGCTAACGTCCATTTCCTCTGCGTCACTGGACGTTTGCAGCGGAGGTGGTGGAGGCTGTATGCTTGGCGGTAAAGGTGGGGGACTATTAAGGCTCTCCAAACTCATTGCATCAGGTGGCTCTTGCGGGAGGGGTGGTATAAGTTCACTTGTCTCCATTTCAAAAACTTGTAATACTATTATTTACTATGACAAAGGAAGAAATGTATACTATGGTTTTGTTTTTGGAAAAAACAAAATAAACTTTCCCTTTCCTTCCTAAAATTAAGTATTTCAACTATTTAAAGACATGCAGAAGTACATTCCTCGTAACTCATAGAAACATTATTCTCTTTTGGTCATGTAACTGTCGATTATGTTAAGCTGACTACATTGTTCTTTTCATTAATGTAGACAGCTTTTTAGAATCACTGTCTCAATTATTGGAAATCACAATGCACTCAGCTTAAATGTTGCCCATAGCTAGGCAATGCTCATCTTCCAAAGCAAAGTCTTCTGCCAAAGTCCCAACTAGAAAGGAGAACAAAAATAAACAGACAAAGCAATGGTCAGGGTGTATTTATCTAAATTTCCCCCAATTAATTAAATTAATGTATTAATAAATATTAATGCAAAGGAAAGGCCTGATCTCTGTATGAATGTCAGATCTGTAGCTTCCTGCACTTATTAACAACAAATCCCATTGAATCTTTAAACTTAAACTCTCCTACAGCGTTTGCTTGGTGCAAGTTAATACTGCAGTTTATACATTTCTGAATAGACACTGATACCAACCTACAGACATATATAATCGGCGGTCAAGTCCCAATTTCTGTTATTGCGCAGACTTTTATTTTAGATTACCATTACAAATAATAAATACTGTACTAGGGATGAGGGTGAAACCCGATTATGGGGCCAGATCCTCTTCCCTGTCTGTAGAAAGCGAGAGGCCGTGTTCGTGACTTTTACCTACAACAAGTCAACAAGACTTTGTGGAAAAACAAACCGTGTAGGATAAGGGTTCGTTTTAAATTGCAATTACGTTTAATCAAGTTCGCAATCGGTACTGTAAAACGATTAAATGACAAGCATGATAAATCATTATCGGGATGTTTTCTATGGGGTTTACTGTCACCTATGTATTGTGTTGCTGTGCTTGATGAGGATGTTTTGTCCACAAGACCCGATTCTCCATATTAGTTAAAATAATAGGATGTGGCCCGTGCATCAGTCACACCTATCGCGTACTGTAATTATAACTATATCCCCAGTTTCTGAAAATGATCACATACAGCAGCAACCCGCATCACTGCCACCGACCGAGCGCACAGATGGCAACATTATATTCATTTCTGGGTCTTCGTGAATGGCAATAAATAAACAAAATGCATCACGAAGTTTAGAGATCATGACAGGTTTGTCTTCCACACGTACATGATTCAACACATATCGTATATGGGCAGTATTTTGTAACTAATTGCATTTTAGTTAGCTAAAACATATTCATTAATGGCATTCTAGATCTTAATTACACATCAGATACTGTATTACAGACAGATATGATTTTAACACTTTATTAAATTATTAAAGCGCTTTTATTTCAATGCGTTCTTTTTTTGTTCCAGACAGTCTAGGAAAAAAGGATTTTACCGTGAGAAACTCCTTTGGTATTTTAAGAACCGAAAAAGTAACGCTGAAAACAATCATTATTTTCCTACAGTGTCCGATTACTTACCTGATAATTAATAAACTTCGTATTACTCAATTTGAAATTATAAAAAAAAATGAAGAAAATTGACTCCCATCTCACTCGCCGCCGCCATCTTTGAAACAGCACCAAAGGTGCTGAAACTCCTCCCCATACCGGCTCCGCTCTGATTGATGGTTCGTAGACCAATCAGCAAAGAGATACACAGAGAAGGACCAATCACATGCAATAAAAACTGGGATCTGTACTGTACAGGGGACTGCGGGACGGAATGGACCAATCAAATGACTCGATATACCGTGCCTAGCCAATAGAGCGGCAGAAGAGGAGGGGGTTTCATAAAACTGAGCCGCGTGTTCATACGAGTCCGGCGCTTGATCAGGAAATGATGGACAGGCCGGTAGATGCTGGGAACTGTTACACGCATAGGACCAGGGTTTGTTTGTGACAATCTACTTTAAACACAAATTATGTCATTTTTGTTTATTTGACTAACATGTGTGACATAGTATTTTATAATATAAGACATCACATTATCATATTCTCCCTCTTGGTAACTTTAAACCATAAATATGAATCACAGTTACAATATATGTTTAAGCAAGTGTTTTACTCAGAGAAAATAATTCAGTTTACATACTGCACAATATATCTCATCATTTAATATTGTGCTTTTAGTTGCAATACATAATCACAACATATTATGAAAACAGAAATTAGGAAAACAAAATATAAATAATAGTTACAAGAGATACAAAGCTTTGTGTGTCAAAAAATACTGAACCAGTACAGCAAAAAACAATCAGATGTTTAGGAATATCTAAAATAATGATTTTCTTTAAGTTTTGGTTATCCTCAGTTATTTTAATTAGATGCTGAGTATCACAAAATATGCCTAAATATAATAACAAACATTTATCATTACATCCCACATTCAAAGAGAATTTGTTAAGCAATTTATCTGAATTGCCTCAAGCAAATCACTCCTACAGGCCTCACCAAAAACAAAATGTACATCTACTGTTTAAACTTAGGGCTTTCATTACAAATAGACATTTTCAATACATTTTTCATCAAAAAGGACAGAGAAAAGAAGTTACACCAAGTGTTTTGTGATATCACTTTTACTGAGCCTGGAGCTATAAAAAAAAATCCTGAAAAATATCAAAATCTTGTCCAAAGTCTTAAATGCACTTGGAGCAATTTAGGAACAGGGGTTTTAATACAAGTAATAATTTCAAATCAAGCACAAGGGAGTTCACATTGTGAGCAAAAAGAAAAAGAGAAACATTACACCATACTAGCACTAGGGGGAAGTATCATAATACTCTACAATATCAACTAATGGCTAATTGTTTCGGCCCTAAAACTTTTAACATCTTCCTTCTACATTTTGCACACAAGCTCCCCTGCTATCACCCACACTCCCACAACCTCAAATCCTCTAACAAAATATACTCATCTCTTAAACCATTCCTATATAAGCATTAATAAGTGTAAATAGAATATGATTCTAACTCTCAGAAAGAAAAGAAGTAGACACCTGGAAGATGTCTAATACTTATTTCCCATGTTTTTTTTTTTGTTTGTTTTTTCAGATTTAAATATGAAGCCATTTTTAAATAATAAATACAAATCTAAGCAACATGGAGCATGACATTTGTTCTAACCAAACTGAATAAATAAGTTAATTCAGTGCATTAAGTTTAGGTTGAAGCAGCAAAAGGAACTTGCTTAAACAGTACCCTGCATAACCATAAGACAGACTCATACCACCCCACTGTCTCAGTCTCTCTCTCACTCATTACAGTGTTAGCTGTGGGAGTTATCCAGTATTCTAAAGTTTAATACCATACGCTGAGTTAAAGTCCTTAAGAGTTCATACAGAAGAAATATGGCTTAAATATAACAAAGTCATAGTAAACACACACATGCTGACTCATGGAGAATATGGCAATCTTCAAGCATTCACTCTCCAGCACCCCCTGTGATGTTATCACTGCATGGGTTCAGACTCCATATAAGGGGGAACATTATCTTTTAACCTCTGTTGGTGTCCTTATTACTTAATTAGCACCCAATTTGGTTCCAAGCCGTTGCACTTCAATACAGGTTTTTAAACCAATCTTTAAAGTTGCCACGTTTGCAAGCAGACGCAACCCACGGCTGCCCATGGTGTGCAACAAAACCTGAAATTGCATGCTGACAGGTGAAAAGAATAACAGAGAATAGGTAGCATGCACAGACAGGAACTCAATAGAAACTGTACTGGTTTTATTTCAACCTGAAACGCTGATCCTTGGTATGTGATGCCACCTCATGTGCAAGACCAGTACATTTTCAGTTTCAGTGCAAATTACCAATGCATGGAAGGCTGGCTGCAAAAGCCTTTGTTACTAATAAACACCTCATCTGTACTGTTTATTTTGCTAATGGAAAATGACTTGTTTCAGTTTCTCATTAGCAAATGCTAACTAGAAAGAGTCAAGTACAAAGCTTTTTTTTAAGAAACGCAAAAGAAGCCTGATTAAAATATCACTGTTCCCTAATGGCCAAACATGGGGGGAAAAAAACTTGCATTATATCTGTGAGCTACGTGGATACTTGAAGCTTAAATCATCAGAGAAAAACATAAGTCTTCTAAGTGGGGTACAGGGAAGTCTCCACCACCTTACTCTGAGTACAAATATCAAGAACAAATGCTGTTATTTACAGTGCCTCCATACAAATGATCAAGCAAAGTCTGTAATGACCCGAATATATATTATAGGCTATTTATATTTATCAATGCTGAATCACAAATATGTGTTACTTAAAAGAGAACTTACACAGAGTGACGTTAGACTTTTCCCCCCTGTAATAACGTGGCTTGTAATGCAAGGTCTGAATGGGTCCAGATATGAATAGCTCTGCTATTCTGTTCAGCTCTCTCAGTATTCACAAAACTGCGGTGTGATTTACATTGAGCTTCAGAGGAGCAATTACTGCTAATGTAATTTCAGGGCACTGCCATTAATTTAAAGATATAAATCAAAAGCATATTAAAAACATTAATTTTGTGGTTAGTGGGTGAGGTGAGCAAAGTTAAGCTAGTACAGGTTAATACGATGTAATTTATTTATTTATAAACTGATGCCTGGTATTAATGAGGCAATATATAGTTTGAGTTCCACTTCAGGTGACAGATGAGTAATCTACAAATAGCACATCACATTAATTACTGGGATATGGGAGGAAGGTACCAGACCACAGTGACAACGTTATCTGCATCTCTGAGGCAGTTAAGCGGGACTCGGGGAGTCCTCTGGTAATCTCAGCCCAGGCAATATAAAATGCTGGCTTCAGCCACACAGGGATGTTTTTGTTACACTGGGGGGAGAAAAGAAAAAGAAAAGAGACTCTTGATACTAGAGATGCATATCTAAACGGCTGAGGGGAGTCTTGTAATTAACTTCTGCATTTGGGGAGTTAAAAATTGACACAGAACATCCACAATGATTAATTATTCTAGCGGCGGTGACACCTGAAAATAATAACCGCTGCCAGTGGGCAAGGTTGAACATTGAGCATGAAATATTTAATACTGCTGCTTGACTTGAGGTTGGAGGTTGACTAGAATGACATGAATGACAATTATAATTTCAATGACCAGGGCCGAGTTCAAATTAAACCAATGTAAAACATGAAAACAAGAGCACCGCAGAGGACTGGGCTCCTGACAAAGCACAGGCCCAAGAGCCCACCCTGGCTAGTGGCACAAGAATGGCCCCCCAAAGCTTCCTCACTGTGCTGCTGCCTGGACTATAGGAGTCATGACTGAGGCTCACACTTCATCAGCACCCCCTTAAGTGTAGTTTTTGGGATATGGAATATATGGAAAAAGTGTCCCGGTGAGAGCCGAGAGCTGGCCCAGGTGTCTGAGCTGGCTTTATGAGAAAAAGGGAAATGAAAGAGGCAGGTAATTACTACTGAACAGCCTGTCCCTCAGCACACATGGAAGCAGGGTACTGCAGACTCCAGGTATAAATTATAAATCAAACCCTCAGGCCCTGCGCCAAGGCAATCACACACTCATCTCCTATACTATATGCCTTGGCTCTGGAGAGTGAAGACAACATTTCAGTTTTAATAAAGTTAAACAAGTGTGTATTCAGATCTTCACAGGGGAAGCTCAGACCATCCAAAATCATAAATAATAATAACAATAAAACACTTTCTCTCTCTCTTTGCCACATTCCGATGCCCTGGGCACCAGTGGCGGCTCGCCTCCTTAGTGACACTGACTCACTCTGAACCATGAGAGAGATACTGAGCTCTAGGATTTATTTTTGCTCGGTCTAACCTTCTGTCAGAGGGGTAAGATGAAAAACAAATGCAGTGCCCCATTAAGAAAGGTCCATGATTTCGGGAACGATATGAATGCTACACAAACAGACCACTTGTCTCCTGAAGAGCTGAAGGATAAACAAACAAGGGGATCATAAAACAGAGAGGCCTACACCCGTTTCACAGGCCTGACTGAACCATTTTTTTCTCTTCTGCTTCCTTTATGGAAACATACATTGATTGCTAAATATTACCTAGGTTGTTGTTGTTGTTTTCACTTCTTGAGCTTTGACAAGACATAACATGACGTTACCAAGAGCCTGGGACCCTGACATGTCTGTCTTAATTAATGAAGTAGCTCTATGCTTACTGGTCTAAAGCTCAGAGAAGACAGACACTCACTGCTAGTATTACTGGTGCTCAGCACAACGTTCAGCTACATGTTTGGCTAAACTGAACGGACTGGAATGCACGGAATATGGTAAAAACGTTCCTGTGCTACAGCATCCCCCTTAATCTACATTTCAAATCTTATAAATCAAAAGAAATAATAAACAAACACCCTTAATATACTGGTAGGTAACTGGATTAAACACAAAGATGTTAACAGATATATGCAAGTCTGCACATGTCTGAGCGCTGTGTATTACTGCCCAGAAAGGCACTAAGTATATATTCTTCAAACACTCCACCATCCCCTGCAGCTGTCCTTACTCCAGGAGCTTGAAATTAAAACAACTCGTTTTCCATTGGTTGATGTCCGAGTTGAGCATGGTGCGTTCTGTAAAACTGACGTTCCCGTCTCTATCGATGAGGATAACGGTATTGGTCCTGGAAATGAGAGAAAAAGAAAACCTATCAAAAAATAAATCCATAAAAAAGCCATACGCTGTGCGTTTCAACATGGTCAACACAATTTGACCATTCTTGGCCACTGACATTCAGTTTTTCGTTTATTGATCAAAGATCTCGTCAAGATTATTCTTCAAAGGACAGCAAAGAATCTTCTGCTACAATATGGCTGGGTAGAGGGTTCCAGCTTCCCGAAGCCCCTTGATTTTTAGGCCTAAAAGTACATTTAGGGCTGGAACACATTCCCTCACAATTCTCACCTTGTGCCGTAACCTGGTGTCCGCACGCAAACCGCAGCCAAAGCGAGGAGCATGGACTGGCTGTATCCCTCCCCCTGACTCTCCATTGCTGGGTCTGGGGTTTGCCTGCTGAATACAAAGCAGATTTAGCTGAAGCAATATCCAAAAGTTTTCATATTACTTTAAACCTGAGGCTTACAGAAGTGCTTCGGCACAGACGACTGTTGAAATGAATCAGTATCTTTATACACAAGTGAGTGTCTGGGGATGATTATGGAAAAGAAAGAAGGTGATTGGAAGTAAAGCGCAACATCCAACTCAGTGGTTCAAAAGAAAAAAAAGTTCTGGAAGACACACACACACACACAAAAGAACAGGAATGATCTAAAGAAAGAAAGTTGGTTATATCTCCATTAAATATGTTTTGCATTTCCCTTTGCATCTCCACTGTAAGCTTTGGTTGAAAGATTAGTGGCTTTTAACAGCCTCCTGTTGGCTGGGAAGGGCTGAGGAAACAGCGGGTTGCCAACTCACAGTTCTTCGTTGTTGAGGATGTGCAGCAGCTCCTGGACCAGGCTGTCCGAGGGGAGGTTCTGGTTGATAACATCAGTAAAAAGGCGTTTCCCGTGCTGCAGCTTCCTCCATGGTGTCTCCAGGAGGGAGTTACTGAGCCCATAAATCCCTACAGGACAGGGAGCACAACATAAAGCACACGACACAAATCACAGTTCACACTTTAAAAAAGGGATTAGCACACCCCCGAAAGCCAAAATAGCAATTTGTAACAGTGCATTGTCCCAGTTGCTTGGCTCCAGCTACCCACAGTCATTCCATCCCACCATCCCCTGATTTGAAACATCCACGTAACGGCTAAGGGACTTGATTAGCCAGGCTCCACTTGAAGTGATACACTTAATTATTATTTATTTTTTTCCCCACTGCCTATTACTCAGTTGGCCTTATGTTGGATTTTTATTGTAGCTGATTTGGTTGCGGTTTCAAATAGCCTTGTCAATTTCACTTTGGGCAATGCTATGCTCAACCACAGGGTGCCAGAGTCAAGATGATAAGGCAGAAAAGACTCCGTTACAAAGCATTTAGCTTTCCTCACACTTACTACAGAGCCAATCCCACAGGAAGGCAAGTCATCTGAAACTCAAGGGGCTTGACTGATGAAAGTACAAGACGGATAAGATGGAGCCTAAGATGGGAGTTTAACTGGGAGTTGATAATAAGAGGAAAAGGAGACAGAGATGGTGTGCAACAAATTCTGTTACAAAAGATTTAGCATGGAATTCAATATATGCATACTCGTTAATTCCAAGACACACCAGATAACTTAATAATTAACTTGGAATGAATCAAGCTTCAGATAACTATTTTTAATGCCACAGTATTTTGAATAAAATGTAAATGAGTGAATTATCCATGCTGTTGCTTTAAAGTATAGCATCGACTGCCTTTAGCTTTCTGTATGAAACTCAACAAAGCGTAGACAGGCCTGGATTAAATCAAAGCCTCAGCCCAGCCACCAATCACAATTACAAATCTGCTTCTTTATGGTGTTTTTTTCTGTGCCACAGGCTTATTGCTTCTACTAGCTGGAATCCTGCCACTATGTTCTGGGTTTATCATTTGCAAAAGTGGTGGGGCAGTAGAGGTCTTTGAGTCAATGAATTAATGAATGAATACACACAAACACACACTCAAAAGTATGAATTGTCTGTAAAATCTCTACATAGCAGCTGGCAGAGAAAGGGTTAAAATATATACATGTACACAAAACAAACAAACCTGGTTTTAAAAAGATGGGTTCAGGGTTTCCTTTGTTTCCATAGTAACAAACTGTGTCTTCTTTTGCCCTGTGCCAAAACAACAAGTTAAATGAAGTTTAAGGGGCTGAGCTGTTACAAACACACAGGCCATTTATACAATTCTTCAAAAGACGTGTATTTTTTCCAATTTATTTGAATCTTTTTAAAGACACACTTATTCTATACTCAAAATGACATGCAGTAATCCGATCCATTATCCTCCAATGTCTTTTACTGTCTGAACCATGAAAATGTTAGCATTTCAAGAATCTCTCAAACCTTTCTACTTTGTGAATCAGTTCATACATTATCTTAATTATGGATACAATTCTCACTATCCTTTGCAAAGGGGAGATCAATGTTAAAAGGTATTCCTATCCACAGCTCCTAACAGTTGCAAATAGGGTGCATCTTTCAGATTTCTCATATCCATTACCATATCAACTTAATAGTCTATCACTGTTTTGGGCTGCTGTCCCAAAATACTCTTCAGATGAGATTCCTGTGATCCTCTCGGAGCTGACACGGATTCAGAGAAATGCTCCTTACATCCTGTCCTGACTTTTCTTCACACAGGTGGCTTCTTCAAAACATTGCCAGTTGTTTACCCAGGTGAAGGAAGATAGTGTACATTTTTGCATAATTCACATCAGTGACTTATCCATTTTCACACAAAACAGGACACTGAGAGAGAAAGGAACTAAATAATAAATCACAACTAGCCCTGCAACACAGAATTAATTACATACAAGGTTGCAGACTGTAGCTGTAAGCATTAATCTCATTGTGCTCCCAGTTGACTGAAACATTACAGATGTGTGCAACACCATCATTATTCAGAGCTATGCAGCTCTGTCTCGGGGGGTAAGACAGGCAAAGTGTAAAGACAAACAACTGTGATAGATTTTACTGTATTTCTTGGGGAGCGACTGGGTTTGGAGGTTAACACAAAGAGCTGGGTTTAAACCACCTCGCTCACGCATGCATATGGCTACTACAACGTGTTCATTATCTTCCTCTATAAATAAATTCAGCTGCAGAACCAGAATAAATTAAATTAGGTCGACATATAGGTTCTGCTTTCTCTTCGTGTACAGCTCCTGATAAGCGTCAATTAATTACAAGCAAATCTGCCTGTCCAGGCTTGTAAATTTGTTTGTGCTCTTGTGAGCAATTAGCCAAAAAAAAAAAAAGAATGTTAATAATAAGAATAAAATGCTGAAAGACATGTATTGCTTCAGCTCAGATAGAAAAATCTGTAACCATTGAGTAGCAACTGCATTAAACAGGCAGGTCAAAAGACATGGCAGTCTTAGCATGCTGTTCTGAAGATAAGCTAAAATATACCACTGATTTAGCAGCCATTAGACCATTTACAAACAAACTGTAGTTCCACTAGTTTATTTAATATTCTCAAAAGGGGTAGGGCTTTTTTGAGCTGGGGATGAAACCTATCATTCAACTTCAGGCCTATATTCAAAGCAACTAACCCTCTCTGCAAAAGTAATTCCTCACTTTCAATTGATTCATAAGAGAAAGACACTTAAATTGAGGCTTGGTACAGACAGGTTTATCATATTGAGCCTTTGGGGAGAATCTGTGTGTGTGTGTGCGTACGGGCTGGCAGTCTGGTGAAGCTCATTCCACTGCTTCCTGATTTTCAGCCTTGCGTGTGTGTTGCATAATGTGGACGTTTGATCCATCTATCCTGAGAGATAGACAGAGACCTGGTCTCCGATTCCCCAGCATGCCTCCAAGCCTCACTCTTTCAACCACAGGTGAAGGTCTGGAGATGGAAAAGGCTGCGTCTATCGCAGGCACACTGTTTCAATCACAAGATATTCAATGTCCTCTGTGGGGGTAACAATGTTTTTACAAATACCCGCTCTGGGCACAATGGCCACCAGTTCCATATTGACATTCTCTCACAAGAGACCCAGGCTTTCCTACACACTCTTAGGCCATTACAGAACATTTATGGCTTTTGATTGCAGATTTATTGTGTTTCGTTCCTGCCTGTGGAGTGCTCTGCATGGCTGGAGGTTTTTCATTTTTGAGGAGAATGTTTCGATATCCAGGAAACGGAGATAAGTACATCAAAACAACAGCAATTGTGCTGAAAGGGAATTTGGCAGCAAATTGTGAGCCACAGGAGGCAGAAACATTAAGGAATGAGAATAATATGAAACTCAGAGACTTTGTGCAGCACTTTGAATCTCACTGACTTAAAGATAAATAATACACTTCCAGAACATACACTCTAATTTATATATTTTGAAAAGCTCTGAGCTTAGTTCCTTTTCATTCTACTTAATACTTTGTGGTCACTTTTGATGACAGAGTTTCATGATGCTTTCAAATTATTTAGGTTACTGAATGCTTTCTTTGGGGACTCAAGGGGTGCTTATTGAGAAACAAAACAGCATTCAACATGCCTAAGGGCTTTTTGTAGATGACTGCAGTTACAGAGGAGCATTTTTGATTACACTGTAAAATGGCTTTAGTTGTAGTAGCAGGGGGCACAAAACACTTATTCCTTTAATTTCCTGTGCCAAGACCATGTAATGTTCAAACTACAGACACATAGGGTGTGGGATTCTCCAGACATCAGCTTCCTGATTTGTATTAGAAGGGATTATGGATGAAAAAAAAAGCACACACACACACACAAAAACACAGTGCTGTTGAGTGTGCTGTGTTTGTCAAAATGCATGCTGACAATTTCAAACTCAAATACTCTTTACTGCGTCTCTGCCAACTGGGCACTCCAACACCTCAGCCTAGGCAATGCTGTACTTAGTTTCTTAATCCAGTTGAGCCGATTACATTATCAGGTAAGCTTGCTAAGTTCAGTTCCAGTGTACTGGCGTTTTTCATCTTGGTATAGAAGGTATGTGCCAACTGAAGGCACCATCATGTACAGTAATGCATGTTTGCCAGAAATCCGCAAGACACCATGTTTGCCAACTTTTACCAGTTGATGTCACTGAAGGCCTGCCAGTTTATTTGCATAGTAAGTTTTCTAGCAGATACTGATGCATCGCTTTATCGCAAAACGCCACGGTTTCCTGTAGTTCGAGGGGCTGTGTTAATAGCATCCAGCCAAGCTCACGCGATACAAATACAGCTCACTGTCCCGAATGTATGTTTCCTCCTTATTTACAGCAGATCCGTATACGCCCCAAATTCTTTTATCCACCGCTAAGTAGGTCTACAACACACAACCCACAGATTTCATATTGAACGTCAGCCTTTTCATTTTACCGCAAAATCGAGGTTTTACAGGGATTAAAAAAAATAACATTTCTTTCTATTGTTGAGCCGAAAGGATGATGTGTTAATCACAGTAATGTCAAGGCATGATGCTGAAACAAAAAACATTTCATTTTAAACTGTTTGCCAATAGGTTTTTTTGTTTTTTTCCCCTGCCCACTTCACTGTTAATCTTGCATTTGATGATGATGCAGTGAAACAGTTTCAAACAAGACATAATCCACCTTTTAAGAGGATAGACAAGCTTTGGAACAAGCACATTCAAATGATGTTCAATTTTTTTGTGGTTGTTTATTAAAAAAAACTAAAACAACAACAACCATTTCAGATACTGCAACAACAGCTGAAACTCACTGGAGAATCTTTGAAACACATCCTGGTAATTTCTATGGTGTTTTCACAGTCTTGCCAGCTGCAACAGATTCTATTTTTAGCTCTAGCTTTCAGCACTTTTTAATTCCCTTTACTGTAAAACTCTGCCAACTTTCAACAGAAGTCCTGTTTTAGAATCTGCTCAAACTTTCAAGAGCATTATGAGGGATTTCACAAATATGCAATACAATATACAGCTGCGATGTGTATTTAAGAAGAACAAATATGATCCAGATGACATTAAGACAAGAAAACGACAAACAGATGTGATTATTTTAGTGGACAATAGATGTCTAATAACATTTTGCCATTCCTGTCTGTATACACAAACAAAAAAAAAGTACATGATTTATGAACAACACCCTCAAATCGATCACCATCTACTGTATTCATATCTATGCACTTGTCATCCCAAGACAACAACATTAATTTTACAGCATCGTCCTGACAGCAGCATATCAGGGCTTTGCCTGATAAAATAATAGAACCAAACCAACAGATATATGAGGCGGAGACAGCGGACACAGGGAAGCTTTTTCTGCAGAAAACTAATCGACACAGAAGTTCAATGACATCAACAACTTCCAGAAAGTATCATAGTGTGTCGCAATCCAAGATAAAACATACAAATTCTATTAATCTGAAAATGTAAAAATACATATTTTTGAAACAAATTGGTTCAGGTGCCCAACCATTAGAAATTATTAAAAACAAAAAAAACAGTGAAACTTTAGATTTCCAAATATCAAAGTAAAGACTTTGTTCTTAAACCTCCCTACAGGCTTTTTACGCACAGCTTGTTCTTGTTATTTAGTTTCCAAAAGACAACCAGCAGTCTTTCCAAGTGTCTCGAAACACTACGATTTGCTAACCAGATGTACTGTAAAGTTTTGACTCATTTTAACATACGCTTTGTTACAGCATGCATAATTCATCTAAATGAAAACACTACATTTGAAATTCAAGTATTCTTGTTCAGGGAGGCAGCTATCTCTTCACTAAAATGCTCATTCTTTTAAGAAAGGTAGAGAAGCCTTTCTTGAAGCTGAACTAATTCTTTCCTGTTCACTGATCTTAAGCACGTTTAATGTTGACTGTGAAAACCCTGTCTGCGTTTGCAGTGTAAAATATGAGGCTTCCCCACATTCTTCCATCACTTTTTTTTGTGTGGTTATAAATAAGAGATCCTGAGATTAAATTCAGACTGAAAAGATGTGCAAATCAACTCCTTCTGCAGGATTAAACTATTGATTAAAAATAAATGAACTAATAAAACCTGCTTGCAAAAAACAGCATTTGGCTGTCTGCACAGATCTAATTTTTGTTTCAATTGCAGAGGGGAAACTAATAGCTCTATAATGAGGCTGTTTATTAAAAATGCAAACAAATACATTGCAATGACAGTTGCCATTTTTCTCTCTTCCATTACATTGAACACAGCACCTATCTGTCACGATCCATACATCTTGTCCTCAATATGTGAGACACAGAGCACCCAGCAGACAGACAGTGAGCAATGGAATGATTTCAGTTCCAGCCTGGCTGTGGTATACATCATGACTGGGGATAAAAAAGAAATTGCTTTTCTCGACCAATGCCTCTACCAACTGAATTTTCTGTGTCTTTATTGTTTTTTATTATTGCGATTATATTATTATAACCATTAACAAGATAATATGCATTTCTAAATAGCTTTCCTGCAATCTCACAGTGGTAATAGTGTGCGTGTATACACCAACACCAAACTGCACTCTTAAAAAGTTAACTTAAATGTGCGATGCCCCCCTCCTAAGGTCACATTACAAGGAACTGCAACACAAGGTCCAAGTGTCCCTCTGGGAGAAGAGTTATTCTCTCAGGAAGTGAGGGAGTGCTGGACTTGGGTTGAGACAGTCAACATAAACAATTTCTGTAATGGCTGAAATGTCTCGTTCTAAACTTCCACAGAGAGGCCTTCGAGAATAAAAAGTCGTCTGCTCATTTAAGTAATTTACTTTTACTTAATCACATTAAAACCCAAAACAATTCTCAGACATTCCCAGAACCCATCATAAGTTACCATCGTACAGCTTTTAATTGAATTGGCACGATCCTGCGGTATAATAAAGAGTATAATTCTGAAAAGGCATTATTATTTTACATGGCTTTAATCATTAGACTACAAGCATATTTTCCAAATTGTAGGACATACAGCTCTTAAAATTCTGGGAAAGGGACCAACACAACAGCCAAGGGAAATGTTCACAGATCTCAATATCAGATGCAAAGATTTAAAGACTTTAGAAGAAGAGGCAGATTATACTCACTCTCTCTCTATCTTTCTCTGTCTCTCTCACACACACACACACACACACACACATATTAAACACAGCTTAGGGTGTTCCTGAACATCTGTATGTAATCCTTTGAATATGCCACATTCCCCAGGCTCCAAGAAGTTTGTCTACAAGATAACTTGGACACAAAGCAGACAGGTGGTCTTGCCAAACGGAGAACAGGTGGTCTGGAGTTTTAAATGCCCTTTACAAGAGAGCACAGGTGGTAGAAGCTGATATCTGTAACCCACCTCCTTCCTTCCGCCATCCCAAAAAAAACAGAACAACACCCACATGGCCGCTATTTTACAGACACAAAGTTAATAAACTTAAGGAACACAAATAACTCAGGGGTACAGCTCACCGTCTTCATGTTGGGAAAAGTTTGTCTGAAAGTCCTGCTATGAAAATGTACAGTTTAGAGCACAGAGAGAGGAAGAGTAGACCCCACTTTGACATGAGATCACACCCTTTGCCATCCTCTCGAAATGTGCAGCTAAAGAGATTAGCAGTGAAGGATAACAAATAATTTCTAATTTGCTTAATCTTGTGCTCTCTCTCTTAAAAATGACTGCTGATAGCTTCGTCAAGGACTTTCAATGCCCGCCTTGCTCCCATGCGTTTAATCAAGAACTAGCCGTTTCGTTTTAAGGTGTCGTTGATTACTCACTTGAACTCCGCAGCTAGCAAATTAAAGCCATTGTACAGATGCCCTTGAGAAGACACTTTCTTCAGATAGGAATAGCTGTCCAGGCTATCAGTCAAGAAGTTTGATACCAAGAACCCTTAAAAACAAACAAACAGAAGCATGAAAAGGCAGGCCTGTATGTGGTAATAGGTTTGTGCATGCTGTTGACTATGAGGTTAGATGTGTGGTTATGTGATTGCAGCTCTCAGGTTTGCGCATCATACTGCATGCAATACAAGTCAGTGTTTGCTGTGAAGTGAATGAAAGTGAATAGGAGTGAGATTTTTTTTTTTCCTGCACTGGGGAACTGGACACAAACCAGGCCGTGCAGAACAGATTAAGGCACAAATTTCGCTTCAATGAAAGCATCAGGACCGGCATTAGTGTGGACGGTACTGAAGTAGTGTGGTAATACTAGTCAGCACATGAAACAGTTGGTCATAAATATAATTGTTACATTGCACACAATTCAGGCAGACATTAATAGTGTTAAGAAAAAAAAAAAAAAAAAAAAGAAATTGTGTGCAATTTCAGGAAAGGAGAAGCAAACCCATTAGAGCACAGCAGTCTCTTTTTCCTCTCTCTTTCCAGCTCTGCACAGATCACTCAGGCATGCATGTCTCACGATCAATGCTACTCTGTAATCAGCCTACTAAAGCATTAAACCCATTAGGAGAAAGCATTATCTGTTCAAATTTTTTAAAGACTGCGATCATTCTTAAGCCATTGACATCCTTTCGTGTGCACTAAAACTTTAATCGCTTTTATTTTACTTTTTCTTCCCCACTATAGCTCCTGGCTGCCCATCAATAGGTTTCCAAGTTACTTAGCATTCAGAAAAAGGACGCGTAACTGCAAGGGCTGGTAGAGCAAACATCTGAATGAGTTTTTTTTGGTTTTGTTTTTTTAAAGGGAAAACCAAAGGAAAAAAAGCTGCCATTACACAACTCTGAATAAGACATATTACTCCTGGGTGTCACACATCTGTGAGACACAGCTGAAGAGTGACTGGAAATCAGATGTGGTTGAGCATCTGCTTGTAGACAAAGTTAAAGGGGTAAACAGTACGAGCAGGCATTTTTCAGACAACTGCAACGGGGGAAAAGAAAAAAAATTAAGAACTTTTGTGCTGACCTTGAATATCAGCAAAATCAATCACACACTTTTTGAGTCCCCTCATTAATCACACATCAGGGAAACTGTAGAACAATAGTGGGTCAGGACGCGAAGGGTTAAAGATAAAATAGTTTTGCCATATAACATTGCACAGGGCACACAGTTGAGCTTTACTTCTCTGTATTAGAAAAAAAATCACAAAATCATAAAAAATGCAGTACTGTGCAAAAGTTTTAGGCAGGTGAGAAAAAATGCTGTAAAGTAAGAATGCTTTCAAAAATAGACATGTTAATAGATTATATGTATCAATTAACTAAATGCAAAGTGAGTGAACAGAAAAAAAAATCTACATCAAATCAATATTTGGTGTGACCACCCTTTGCCTTCAAAACAGCATCAATTCTTCTAGTTACACTTGCACACAGTTTTTGAAGGAACTCGGCAGGTAGGTTGGCCTAAACATCTTGGAGAACTAACCACAGTTCTTCTGTGGATTTAAGCAGCGCAGTTGCTTCTCTCTCTTCATGTAATCCCAGACAGATCGATGATGTTGAGATCAGGGCTCTGTGGGGGCCACACCATCACTTCCAGGACTCCTTGTTCTTCTTTACGCTGAAGATAGTTCTTAATGACTTTCCCTGTATGTTTGGGGTCGTTGTCATGCTGCAGAATAAATTTGGGGCCAATCAGATGCCTCCCTGATGGTATTGCATGATGGATAAGTATCTGCCTGTATTTTTCAGTATGAAGGAGACCATTAATTCTGACCAAATCCCCAACTCCATTTGCAGAAATGCAGCCCCAAACTTGCAAAGGAACCTCCACCATGCTTCACTGTTGCCTGCAGACACTCATTCGTGTACCGCTCTCCAGCCAACAAACTGCGTTCTGCTACAGCCAAATATTTCACATTTTGACTCATCAGTCCAGAGCACCTGCTGCCATTTTTCTGCACCCCAGTTCCTGTGTATTCCTGCATAGTTGAGTTGCTTGGCCTTGTTGCCACGTCAGAGGTATGGCTTTTTGACGACAAGTCTTCCATGAAGGCCACTTCTGACCAGACTTCTCTGGACAGTAGATGGGTGTACCAGGGTCACACTGTCAGTCTTGCCATAGTGTATGACTTTTGACAGTTAACTGTGTTCAGCAACCTCACCTTGTTAGCTGAGTCTGGCTGTTCCTCACCCAGTTTTTTCCTCCTACACAGCTGTGTCTGTTTCAGTTAATGATTGTGTTTCAACCTACATATTGAATTGATGATCATTAGCACCTATTTGGTAAAATTGTTTAATCATACACCTGACTATATGCCTACAAAATCCTTGACTTTGTGCAAGTGTACCTAGAAGAATTTATGCTGTTTTGAAGACAAAGGGTGGTCACACCAAATATAGATTTTTCTTCTGTTCACTCACTTTGCATTTTGTTAATTGATAAATATAATCTATTAACATGTCTATTTTTGAAAGCATTCTTACTTTACAGCATTTTTTCACACCTGCCTAAAACTTTTGCACAGTACTGTACATTGCCCTCCAACACAGAAACGTGCAGAACACACATTTTATGCTGACTTCAGCCGTGTCCTGGGGGTAGGGTTAGGCAACGTCTTGGACCCCTGCTGTTTCTTATTTATGTAACTGGCTTGGATAGGGAAAAACTGACGACTTATTACACTTTCAGAAAACACAACTGCGTGGAGTTGTGCTCAAACAAAACGCAGTATGGTTAATTCAAACCTATTTTGATCTGTCCTGAATTCGGGAAGATTTATGGCAATTTAATATTAACACATTTAATGTAGAATACAGATAGAAAATGGGGGACACAGTAGAACAGGAGGATTTTAAAGCACTGAAGTTATAGTGGATGTTATATTAACATAAGGTATTACAAACAAAAACAAACTGGTGCTGCTGTGTGGCACTAATGTGGTATTTGTAGCCTTACCTCGGCCCTGGGCATCAGGGTTTTGCCTGGCATCCATGTAATTTGTCAGAGCTGCCAGTCTCCCCCTTTTACTGATCCCAAGCCATGACCCTCCTTCCTTCCCTTCCTCCAAGTCTAGCCCTGCCACAGAAAATGTGCAATGAATGCATTGAATTTCTCACAAATATATTCACTTGACACCTGGAATAATGACATACAGCAATGTACACAAATACACACACAAACATGAAACTGCCTACCAGGAATATTATAAGCTTGATAAACTGTATACCAGGGGTGGAATGGGACCTAAATTCAGCCCTGACATTTTAGCTATACCAGCCTCAAAACAACAAACAACTCCCACCGGCCCTGCACACCACCACCACTAATTTCACACGGGGGGTAATGTCACTAATCTGGGAGTATACAACAGAGTTTCTCAACTTTTAATTTGACTGTTGATAAATGATCTTTCTCCCTTTTTGACCAGCACTTTTAGAACATTACAAATCCAACAACTGGAGATCCAACTACAAGTGTGCCTCTGTTGCCTTGTCTCCCTGCCTGTCCTGCCTGTCGGTGCCACTCTATCAGTTTGTGCTTTTCTTGTTCTCCTCTGTTGTCACTGTCACTTTGTCTGCCTATTTGTTTTTCTGTCTGTCTGTGCTTCTTGTCCTCCTCTTCTGTCACTAAGTCCTAACCAATTGTCAGCAGGCGTCGCAGAAGTTCACTCTTTTCTGCCACTCTGTCAATGAAAACATCTGTATCCAAAGCCATAAGTATTTATATTTCAGTTCCCGTCAGCATAAATGCCTCCAAATTATCGTCGGAGAGGGTATTCCTGAGTCAATTTAATTCACGAGTTTGAGAGTATATAAAGTATACTGTCAGCAGTAGGCTAGCAATAGATATGTGCCAGTGTGTGCGCCAGTTTTCTCCCTAACCAACTCATCCTCAATGACTACTATGCTGTTCACTGCAGCAGCAGCAGCAGAACTAGAACTTTTTGAAATGAAGTCTGTTCATTTGGCACATTTAGAAGCATCTTCCTCAAGAGCCATGTTTTGGTCTCTCTCACTTTCGTTTACGATCCATCTCTAATGAGTGACACTGAGTGAAAGTGGGTCTCGTGCTCATTTGACTTTGATTGATTTGATTGGTCACTTTTGATTTGCATAACCATAAGCTCAGCCTCCTCCTTAGCCAATTAGAAAACTGGGCTAGTTGTTGGACACCGATCGGCCAAATGCCGGTTATGAGAAATAGCCTATGCTGTAGACCCATGTCTCTGCTAAATTACAATGACAAAATAGGTAAAATTTTCAGATGGTCAGGTTATATATCATTTTTTTTGGGGAGATCAATTATGGACTGCCCGACACATGTAACAAGCAAGCAGACTTTATTTACTAGAGAATTAGATCAATTATGTTAAATTAAAAAATACAAGCAAGCAAACAACTAAACAAGGTTCTATAGCCTCAGCCTCGTCAGGTCCAATCAGAACCGATACAAAGTGCAATCAAGGTGATCTTCAGCTCTCAAAGGTCGACTGAGTCAGTAGTTTTGAAGAAGCAATTTTTCTGTGTCTGTCCTTGCTCAAAAAATATTTGAAAAGGTCAAAACATAAGTTGCTAGACATAACAGGATGCGCTCTATAGTTTGCTTCCATTGAAATGAGGCATTATTGTAGGTATTATGAACCATTTATTTCCCCCTTTATAATTTTAACATGAAACAGTGGGAACCACAGACACACAGCACACTCTGATTGATATGGATGTATGACCGTAGTACTGCAAGCACTTAATAATCTAAAGCACTATCAAAACATTGCTGCATAGATTAACTTCCTTCATAAAAAAAGGCAGTTCAAGAATTTGCCTGAAGTGCATCATACACTGTGTACTATGGTATACAGTCTTATACCATGTTATATTTTTAAAAAAGCATCATGAAGGGTTTTGCACTGCAGAAAAAGCAATGGCATTCTCATGACATTTACTTAATGCATGATCATCAGATGTCAAACAATAAAAAAAAATAAAAAAAAAGAATAAAATTTGGTCCGAGAATGAAAACATCAGAGAGTCTCTTTGCTGCAGTAGAAAAAGGGCTTTGTATTCACCCTTGGGCAAAGACAGCAGAACCTTTGAAGATTCAGAGTGATTGAAATAAATTCCAGTAAATCCACCCTCTCCTGCATTTCTATTGGCTTCGGAGGGCTCACACTTTAGTGCATGGTTGCACACCACGAGAAAGGGAAACAAATCTTGACTGCACAAATGCACAAACCACTGACCATCAACAAATGCTCTCCCCTCATGTTTATTGGGTGGTGTGTTTTTTTTGTTTTGTTTTTTTAATATATATATATGGTCAAAAAATAAATAAAAATGTCAGAGCTATGTGCAAATTATGGCTGACGGTGCCTACTGGTAACTGATAATTATTGTTTTTGATGTCGGAAATAATCAAAAGGACATGAGAACAGACAGATCTACTGCACTACAGTCTACAGCCTGGTAATGCGACGGCTAAAAAACATTTTGTGCAAGACAAAGGACAATGTTTGACACACACACATTCTGGAAATCAGCTATCGTGACCGTAGCACCTTCATCTACATTTACAGTAGATGACAAGGTTGATGTATGAAGGGTATACCATTTTGGAGTCATGTGTCCTTGAGAGTATCAATTTAACGTGCGAAAATCAATTAGGGGAGTACAGAACGTGGATGTAGGGGGTTTTGACAGATCCGTCTGTTAAAACACAGATCTCGGATGTAAATGCAGGCTAGGCTTGAAAGCTGCTCTGGGAAGTAAAGTGTCCAGGATGCTTTACAGGTCTTGATGTGCACAAGCAAGTGCTGTTTGTGTGTGTGAACCCACATTCACGCAGCTCTGTAACAATTGACTCAATCACTAAACATCAGGATCCACCCAAGTACCCTTGGACAGCAGGGAGAGCAGGAGTAATTTATTTCTGCCACTGCCAATAAACTCTGCCATCAATGAAAAGCCTCCTCCTGGAACCTCAAAACTCTGATTTAGGGGAAAAGAAAAAAAACAAAAGAAGTCTGATGAAGAACAATTGTTGCCACTCTGTGGAGAGCGTAAAGACAATTGATTTCTGTGTTTAGTCTGACTCAGAGTGAGACAATCAGTCATTTAGAGGGAATTTATTTCAGGGGTCACATATTACCTGCAGACATTATCTGATTCATGTTCAGAAACAGAGAGGAAGTGAAGATGTAGATCTTGCAAATTATGGCATTTTTTTAAATGGAAACCTTAAATGTCCCTTACCCATTTAGTAATGTAAACCCAAAGCTTATAGGCATGCCAATTCTAATTGTTATTTAGAAATACAAAAAAAAAAAAAAAAAAGATTTGTGCACAGCCAGATGACAAAATTAATTTAAACTGGCAAGGCTAGATTAAAAGCATTTGTCAAAAAAACAACACAGATATACTTCTGATGTTTATTAATGTTTATTAATAACAAACAAGATATTTAAAAAATATGGCGAGTGAGTGATTACTTATAACAGCAACTGACCTTTTACAAATATGTAAAAACTACAATTTGCTGAAATGGACACCATAGACTAGATTAGGCACAGAACTATTACATTGCAGAATATAAATTACTTTAATAGCTGGATAATAAAATGCTTTCTTTAGTGCACAGCTTGCAAGTTAACATTAATATATGGCACGCAAACTCTATTAAAATACAGGCAGAATGCAAAGTTGCCCCTTTAATAGAACTTGTTAATGTATTCTATTGATTTACAGTCTGGTTATGCACTCAGAAAGAACAGAATACAATAGATTAAAAGAATCCCAAAATGAAGAGGATTACCATGTAAACTGACCCACACATATAGCCTAATTCACTTGTGATGTATACATGATGCATATGATTATGGCTAGAGATTTATAAAGCATAGTAAAATAAATACATACATACATACATACATAAATAAATAAAATAAATCACTGTGGTTTAGCACTGCAGATTCGGACACATTGTGCAGAGTGAGCCAAAGAGTTACAACAAAAGTGTTCAACAGCTACTAAATAGCAATGCTATTAATGTACAGCAGGAGACACTGTATTACTAGATGTCTATTGCGTTGGAAAATCATGCCTTTTATCTAGCACAGTGTAACTCCATTAATAGAAGGCTGTATTTTAAAAAGCCACATAGAGTCTCAGGGCAAGGCTGTGTGGCTCCAGCAATTATATCCAGCACTGATTTCACAAAAAATAAAGAGCTTAATGTAGGGCTCTGATAAACAAACATTCCGTTTTAAAAGGCTTTTTTTTTCTCTTAATAGGAAAAAGAAAGGTTAGCTGACACAGGGATCAAAGGCCTGGAAAGGCAGGCATTTTCAAGCAGTTGACAGACAAAAGCGCAGAGTCAGATGTCTAGTCGTGATTGCATGTGGGGGAAGTACATGTGTGCTAGTTTTTCGTCACATCATGGAACACGCATGTAGATCAGGTGCACAACTCACCACTGAGCACCTCATTGCCGCTTCCCCAGAAATCCACGAGCTTCGATGGCCTGTTGTACAACTCATCTCTATTGGCAGCCAAAATAAGTCTGAAAGGAACAGAAATAAAACATGGAAAAAAAGACATACATTCTTACTGCCTCCTGCATTACTCATAAAGATAGCACCCACCGTGACAGCTTTAAAACTGTGAAGAATGACTAGAAACCAACAGGGATGTTGTAAAGCATACATATATAGTTCCATTTCATGACTTAAGTCATCTTCTTTTTTATTTTTTTATTAGTAACATTTTTTGTATCCCTGTTGTCTAAACAATCATTCCTGCAGGAAGGGGGGGTGGGGGAGAAAGTCAGCTTTCAAACTTCAAAGCAGCACAGCACAGAGAAAACCCCCACGCATGTTAATTTGCATGCTGTATTTTATGCCGAATAGAAGGAATAAGTAGTACAGTGCTGCCGAGATTGCTGAGGGATAGGTCACACACTGCGGTTGTGAGCACAACAAACAAACGATAATTTGCCGAGCGCTCCATCCCTGCCAATGCTCCTCAGCCCCAGGCAGCAGAAGTAGCCGAGTGGTGCTGATGCAGGGAAAGATCCGGCTTGTCTTAAACACTCCGCACAGCGCCTTCAAGCGCATCCCTGCCTCCCCGCCAACAGCTGCACTTTCCAGCCTTTCCAGGGCATAGATTACAAGGGTAATCTGCACCCTTCAGTTGAATGAAACATCCCTTCAGTTTTTTTATTTATTATTATTATTATTATTATTATTAATATACTTCGACATGTTGTTGGAGTACATATTACCAGGTTTCACACACTGGTAGTCTGTCCCCAAACAATCAGAAAAGAGAGTCTGACACTCCATTCAGAACCCTGGCCGATATTCCATTGCTGAAAATACTATGATAGCCTATTCTATAAAATGGAGACTATATTCCTACTAAATCAGGCTGAGAAAGGGGCATTTCTCAGGGGGGAGTTCAAGCCTCCTCTCTCCCTCCTCTACTGATAGAGCCATCCTCAGCAAGGTTGTAATTTCTCACGGGGAGGACCTACCCCATTCTCACCTCGCTAGGGGACGCAGCAGCACTCTTATGCAGCCAATTACAGTATCCATCTACTGCTGGGGAGTAAGCTCTGTAATTATGCTTTCTCATTATGATAATGAATAGGCTGATCACTTAAAATTGATCCAAGCTGCCAGTGGCTTTAGTGAAGCAAATCACTGAGCTAATCCCAGCACTTCACTCGCCCTCTTGTGCAGAATTCACATGTTTACAGGAATACAGCTCGCTTGCCAAGGCTGTTATTTTTTAGTTCTTTCCTTTTCCTATGTTGTATGCAAAAGATGAAGTAGAAAATGCAGAGAGTCAGGCATTCAATCTGGGCTGCCTAGCTGCTCCTCTGTTGCCTAGGGAGGGACTTTATATTCTTTGATGGTTACACATCAGCTTTTTAAATGACTTAGTAATACCACAGGTTTGCAAGACGGCAGCAGTCACCATGAAGAAACTTTCAGGAAATGAAAAATCATTTTGTCACGTGCCCTGTTGTTGAAATCAACCACCATTAATCAAAAGACATTTCCATCCAAACAATTTTAAAAGCTTTATAGAAAAAAAAAAAAAAAAAAAAAAAAAGACCAAAAAAAAAATACACAAATAATTAAGTGCTAAAACATTTTTCTGCAGAAAATTACACTACAGTAAGCCAAGCCATTATCACTGATGTTACTAATGTTGTGTTTGACATTAATGTTCTGAGACTTTTACGAACGTTGCACAACTGGTCGCTTATTTAGTATGTTAATGGTGCGTGACTTAGTGACTTGACATTAATGTTAAGCAACTGTCTGTGATTTTTTTTTTTTTTTTTTCCCCACTCGCCATTACTCCCAACTCTCGATTCTAATTTTGATTTTACGACTGTGCTGATGTTACAGAATGTGCTCACTGTAGTTGCCATCTATGCTCCGGGGAACACCCATTTGAAGCACTGAGATTCTGGTCAGCATATCAAGTGCAATTTGGGTCAGCAGGACGGCCCTTTTTAGTGAACTGCTTGCAGAAGAACACTGTGCAGAAACAGGTTCCCACAGGTTTGATTTTTTAAGTGCAAAGGTGGTTCTGTTTATACTGACACTTCCCTGTGCAACTGAAGGTAGGTTCAGAATATTTCTCAAAATGTTGTTTTCAAACCAGCTGCATCCCATCGAGCACTTGTCAATCTTTTACCCATGCACCCCACTTCTGACATGAAGGCTTGGTTCTTGGTGGAGGTCGAAGCTCATTTGCAGGAAGGAAACATACAGTCAGCAATGCTGAGGATTTGCAATTAGCACATTTAAATCTGCTGCAGAGGAAAGGTGTGCCCTCAGCAGGTTTGTGAGATTAATAAAGATCAATAAGGCCAGCTGAATTGATCCCAAAGCAAGGCACATTGCTGCCATTCACAATCCACAGCTATCATGGCTATCACCAATTACATGCATTATCAGTAATTTCAAAGCAATGGAAGCCATCACCTATTTAACATTTATTGGATAGGTTTTTTTTCTTGCACTCAACACAGACCTTCAATAAGCTCAATGAATCAGTCATTACAATATATACTGCCTTTCAAAATAAAAAACAGTAGGTTACCAATCTGTTGATGTTAATTACATTTTATGATCAAAGTTAATCAAAAATGTAGTAGTTAAATGTTAGTGTTAATGTTGGCTTGAAAAACATCCAGCCCAGGACTTGTGAGTTTTCACTGCACATTTGGCCAAAACCAAAAGGATTGCTCTTAAAATACAGCTCTTCAGCAAGATAAACGCACACGTTCGAACAGCATTCCTCCAGGAGCAAGATAATTGAACTGCTTATGTTGCACCACTAGGTCAGGAGTCAGAAGCTGCAGCTTATACAATTCCCAAACACAGCCAGGTACTCAAACACAGTGCTACAAGGTGTAAGTTTGTGATTCTTTTAAGTATAATGACTTGTTATATCTTTATCCCCGCACTGCAGCTGACCCGCTATGCAGCTTCCATTTATCTTGTTAAGAAACGGGCTTCAAAAACAAAACTAAAAACAAAAACAAATTGACCTACAGAGGGCAAACACAAAGTATCATAGGCTAATAGATACAAAGCAATTTCCGATCACATGTACCACTAAGAAGTCAATGCATTCCTAGAAACAAAAGTGCTAATGATTCAACACAGATGCATCATTATCTGCCAGTCTACAGCTTCAGGCAGTGAAGAGATCTGATTACTAGACCTCAGAGCCTATCCCAGTACTGTGTGTCAGTATAAAGAATAAGCTGCATCTTGCTATTCTTCACTGTGGATCGAGGCAAAGAAAGATTATGTAAACTAAACCACAGAGGCACAGTTGGCTCAGCCAGGGTAATATAATGCTCGTTTTCATCTGACAATGAGATGCAGGGAATCTCCTGCATTTGAACTTCAGCTGTGTTCCCTTTGCTGTCGGTGGGAACAAAGACATTTCATACCTGATAATACACCCGATTTCAAAAGCTATTGCTTTAATGAGTTTAATATCTCAGCATTTTACAGGATATTGTTCGCCACAATGTCAAGTGCAAAACCCTGAGCACAAGTTTAATCGAGAAGCTGAAATGGCTGTCAAAGAATGTTCAAAATGTCTCCTTATCCTTGAAGATGTGCAGGTTTGTTTGTTTGTCATACAGCAATTGTTCAGATCCTGCTGTAGGTGAGAGTGTATTTGAAACAGTGACAGAAATATAATCAAGTTATTCTACCCATTGAATAAATGAAACTGGTTTTGCACATATAGAAGATTGATCCATCAGAGTTTGTCAGATGCAAGGAAAATTTTTAAAAATATCAACACTCTTCAATCTTGGTTGCAGCCTTGTACACAAAGCAATACCCCCTTTGAATCGTAGCTATGGAACCAAGCCAGTCGGAGTGCTTATGCAATCCGTGGGATTATAAAAGGCAGGTCCTTAAATTGCACAGTCAGAAACATTGACTTTTCCTCTTCTAAAGAGGCCTGACCCGCAAGATTTTTCTCTGAGAAAGACCAGCTTTGACTGTGGGAAAGGTTAACTAAATGAGGCTCTTAACCTTGTAATCTACAGGAAATGTTTGAAGCCTTATTTACACAAAACCCATGAATATGCCTATTGAGAGCTGGAAACACTGTTCCTTTTACTTTCTGTGCCCACGATTCTAAAGCCTTTGGTTGTCCATTAGATCTGACACAAAACTGGTCCCTCTGAATCTAGTCTGATGAAAGGTTTTTTTTTTTTAAGATGAGGAAACTTTTGTACTGCATACATGCTTTTTAAAATTTCTATAAAGCTCATATGAATCACTAGTAAGGTGGGGGGGATTTTCTCAGGATAATTGCTAGCCATTCAAAAAGCAAATTGTAGCTTCTACTCTGCATCAAATACACTTGATCCTACAGCTATAGCTGAGCTCACACCATAACGTATCACAAGTGCATTGTTGTACCTTTTGTTGCAGACCAAAGGTTGAGTGCTTTGTGTGGATGGCTTTAAAACATCTGTGTGTGTGTGTGTGTGTGTGTGTGTGTGTGTGTGTATGTGTGTGTGTGTGTGTGTGTGTGTGTGTGTGTGTGTGTGTGTGTGTTTGTCTTGTACTAGCACAGACAGACAGTTCAGAATTAAATGTTTAAATTAAATTTAAAGTTATTATCACGCAGATAGTTGGCAGCAATAAACTAGAAGTTCACTGCTGAAAACATGACCATTCAGGTAGGTCAGATGCAATGCAAGTTGCTTCCACTCCCAACTAGTCTCCTGATGTTCCGGAAGCAGAGATTAATTAACCTGGCAGTTGAAAAAGCAGCCCCTAACAGTGGGATCCCCAGGTCCAGTTTACATTTAAAGAGCTTACTCAACGAAGACATCTCTTATCACAGTGCACAATTACCTGTATGCATTTTTGGATGCAGGGCGCGGGTCGAACTTGAAGAAGATGATACACATGTGGGTCTCAGGGGAGGGATGCTTCAATACTTCTTAATGAACTGAGGTCACTGCAAGGTCATGCTGGAGGGGCCTGCAAGAGAGAGATGAAAGTGAGGACACCATGACTACTGCAGACTCAACTCCCTGGGCCTTGCAGGCTGCAGAGCTCCTGCTGGTGAAATGATCACAGGCCGATATTCAAGTGTGGCTGGACACCACAGGCCAGACACTCTCCCTCAGCCACTCTGTCGAGCCACACACAGCAGCTCGTTTAGAAACTCCGCTGCAGCAGGTCAGATTTTTATGTGGAAGAATTACAACTGACCCATATGGATCACAGCGTTTTGTCAGAAACTATAAATTTTCAGCAGCTGCATCTCCCTGCTCCCAGTGGCAATGACCAAATTAAACCAATATATTTTCTGGGTAGATGTATGGTATAGTTTAACACCACATCTGGTATTAACCATCAAAAACCCAGTGGTCTGATAGGGAGCTATTACAACCTTATTTGATTAAATAGCCATTTAACATTTCAAGGTTTAAAGGTTTAATTTAAAATTAAATGACATGGAAATTAAAGCGGTACCAGGGTTGTCAAAGAGGGAAAAAAATATGGGTTTAATTTTGGTGAAAGTTATTTGATACAACATGGGCTTATAAATTCTCCCACATAAAGTGCAGCTTGCGTTTTAGTCTGTGGCTTCTCAAGTGGAAGGAAAACAGACACGGGGTTTAAATGATTAATCTGTTTCTAGTACACAGAGAAAAAGGAACTGCTTCAATAAGACACGCTCTTCGCATATGCTAATCAAACACGCTTGTGTATCATTTCCGTCTGTCTTCCAGTAGTGCAACAAGGCTTTGCTAAACGTACACAGAACATTACAAGAGCACGTTTGCAATTTGTGAGTATGGAATAAGTGGGCATGTTTATACCATGCACCATGTGTTAGGAAAATTAATATGAAAATCAGCCGTTGCCAATGCAGAAGGACAGCTAAGCCTGGAGAAGACCCATCCAGTTAAGTGTATTACTATAAAAAAAGGGATCTGAAGAGGCCCATAATAAAAATTAAAAAAAATAAGAAGAAATTCTTTGCATGTTTCCTTGAACTTTCTCCTTTCTATCCCAAGAAATGTACATTCGTCCTCTGGGCCTTCTGTAATAATATTACAACTGGCAGGCCCTGCTAATGCAATGGCCAGCTTGACACTGGTTTTAAATCAAACACTAATGTCAAGTAAAGGAGAATTAGTCTTAGAAAGGCTCTCCAAGCAGTAATAAAATTTAATGTTTAAGTGCTGACATTATGAAAAGACATTGTATCAATAAGAAAGAATATTCTGCTGGTTTCAAATCAAGCCTCAGCGATTAAAAAAAAAAAAAAAAAAGGAAAACTGCGACAAGATTCTTTTGGGCTATTCTTTAAGGTACAAGGCCCGAGTCTCCAAAAATGTTCCAGAGGTGGAGGACTATGAAGTCGTGGCTTGAAATATGTTAGGAAAAAGCTCAGTAATGAATTTGATTGCCCAGAAACCAATCTTGTGAATTCAGGCTGTCTGGGCCCGATAAACAGATTGTGGTGGTCTGTCAACATTAATAAAGTTTCCTTGAATATCTACCAACATGGGTGACGTGACATTATTAAGAACAATAAAAGAAAGTTTACAAATGGCAGGGAGCAAGTCAATTAGAGACATTGAGCTGCTAGTGCTGTAGCTTACCGAGAGCCTGGCATCATCCCAGAAATGAGTTATTGCAGAATAAATTGGACCTTATGGATGGTCTAATACAGGCATATTAGGAAGAACTGTTAAGACTCCCACTTAGATCCATTTCAGTCTCTATGAGCTGCAGGCTCTTATTTTAGGCAACACACAGCCCCGGCCATTTCAAGCTTGACTACGTCTGCCAAAGACAGATACACTCACTTAAAACAACATTAAACATATTGCTTTTCCGCTTCACCTGTACAGTTTTTGAATAAAAGCCTGCAGCTCACAAAAAACACAAATGGATCAAAGTGCTAGACAAGGGGGGAATTGAAGTGGTCTTCCAGGATTTTGACAGACCTGGGAGAAAGACAGCGATAAATCCGATTCTGCACACAGAGGACAGTGACAGAAAAGCTTCTCAAAAAAGAGGAATAATGTAGGGATAGACGGAGGCACAGCTGCACGAGATAATGGGAAGTCTTTCGTCAGCTGCTTTCTGAACATCAAGCTGCCCCATTCAGCACCAGCAGGAGCACGGAGATCAACCCTGTTACTGCAGTCAATCAGTAGTGACCTCCAACATCAAAGTGTGATCCACTTAGTCTCTTTTAATCAAAATTAAAAATGAAAGCACCCACTGAAGTGAGCTACTTTACGGTGATAAAAAGAAGCAATTCAATTCCCTCAGGAGCCTCTTCCCTTCATCTTGCATTCCTGAGTTTTTAACAACTTACAGTTCAACAACAGCTCTGGGACCAGTTACAGTTAAAAATAATCATCTTTAAAAGCTTTAATAAATCTTAGGTCATTAAGTGATTTTTACTTTTTTTTATTCCTTCCTACAGAATAATATCCCAAGGTCAAGTCAAAGAGAAATGTTTAGAAGCATCAAACAGGTTTTAATTTGCAATATAAAAAAGAATGTCTTAGCACATCAAAACATATACAAAGTACTTTAATAAAACAATGTTAACAGTTGCCAATGGTAAGAAATATTATTTTATATTTTACATAAAACACCTTTCAGAATATGCATATCATTAACAGATATGGACACATTAAAGTGTGTAGGCTACATAACATATGTGCTTCTGTGAGTTTATAATTTTCCATAACACACTGAAAATTTGTTTTATTATCTGTAATTCGTCTTGGATAAAGGCATCAGCTAAAGGAATTATTATTATTATTATTATTAATAATAATAATAATAATAATAATAGAACAAAATGTGGCAGAAATATTTTTGAAAGAAGCTCCAAAGAATTGTATATATATTTATAAAAAGGCTGCATTAAAAAGCACAGGCATAAATTTACTCTGGAACGATGGCAATATTGTGTAGGTCAAAACTGATTCAGTGTTATGAGTTGAAATAAATAGCTTTGCATTTCAGAATCCTACATTTCCTGTTACAAAGAGCAAAGCAATTCGAGCCAGCTGTGTTCCATCTCCTCTACAATGGGATTCCAGAATGTCGAATGCTGTGCATAATAGACAGTTCTGTAATCTCTTCCACTCTGGGTCAGCAGTTTAAAAGTACTGTACTATCCAAACTATTTAATTAGGAAAGAGTGTACAATTTATTTACAACAAGAAATTAAATAAAAAGAAAGAGAGAGAGCAGAAAAACAGACTCAATTTGTTTTCTAATACAAACAACAGTCCACAATCTCTCTGAAATGGGGGATAACTACCACTCCAAGCAATTCTCTGGCTGGGAAGTAGTAATTAAATTACCTTGTGCCACGAACGTTTAAAAAAGGTTTGTAAATCCATATTAATTTGCTTAAACGTTTAAGACGTGTAATACACTCACCTAAAGGATTATTAGGAACACCTGTTCAATTTCTCATTAATGCAATTATCTAACCAACCAATCACATGGCAGTTGCTTCAATGCATTTAGGGGTGTGGTCCTGGTCAAGACAATCTCCTGAACTCCAAACTGAATGTCTGAATGGGAAAGAAAGGTGATTTAAGCAATTTTGAGCGTGGCATGGTTGTTGGTGCCAGACGGGCCGGTCTGAGTATTTCACAATCTGCTCAGTTACTGGGATTTTCACGCACAACCATTTCTAGAGTTTACAAAAAATGGTGTGAAAAGGGAAAAACATCCAGTATGCGGCAGTCCTGTGGGCGAAAATGTCTTGTTGATGCTAGAGGTCAGAGGAGAATGGGCCGACTGATTCAAGCTGATAGAAGAGCAACTTTGACTGAAATAACCACTCGTTACAACCGAGGTATGCAGCAAAGCATTTGTGAAGCCACAACACGTACAACCTTGAGGCGGATGGGCTACCATCATGCCTTGTTACCACTGTGCAGGCTGGTGGTGGTGGTGTAATGGTGTGGGGGATGTTTTCTTGGCACACTTAAGGCCCCTTAGTGCCAATTGGGCATCGTTTAAATGCCACGGCCTACCTGAGCATTGTTTCTGACCATGTCCATCCCTTTATGACCACCATGTACCCATCCTCTGATGGCTACTTCCAGCAGGATAATGCACCATGTCACAAAGGTCGAATCATTTCAAATTGGTTTCTTGAACATGACAATGAGTTCACTGTACTAAACTGGCCCCCACAGTCACCAGATCTCAACCCAATAGAGCATCTTTGGGATGTGGTGGAACGGGAGCTTCGTGCCCTGGATGTGCATCCCACAAATCTCCATCAACTGCAAGATGCTATCCTATCAATATGGGCCAACATTTCTAAAGAATGCTTTCAGCACCTTGTTGAATCAATGCCACGTAGAATTAAGGCAGTTCTGAAGGCAAAAAGGGGTCAAACACAGTATTAGTATGGTGTTCCTAATAATCCTTTAGGTGAGTGTATATTATAGTGTATTACAGTAGTGTTATATAATGGTGATATACTGTAATAATGTACTAGTGCAGCGTTGTATAATACAGTGTAGTGCAATACAATGTTACTTACCACTGCTTCTAACATACATATACTTCTACTTATATACTATCATGAACACACTAACATATCTGCTTTTATACTACTATCCTACTCACTGGTCACATACTATCACCTATGCATATTACTTCTAATTTATTTTCTACTACTACTACTACTACTACTACTACTACTACCCCGAGTTGGTGGGTGCTCATTTTATGCCCTGCAATATTTATTGGCAACTTTCCATTGGATAGATGCAAGAAGCATCTGTAAACCACCATCATGTGACACATTCAGAATGCAGAACTGGAAGACAGGTTAAAGTTCTGGTTCAATCCGTGCTGGGTTGGAGGGCACTAAACAAGCATGATCAATCAATCCACTAGGTATCTGCAATTATCTTCCACCTTAAGGATACATCTTAATTAAGTCCTTTACTGGGTAACATGGTGCCGCTGCAATACAGTGCATGCCAGATGGAGAGAGCTGCGGATCTGCCCAGGGTGCTTTTGAGATGGACCAGCAGCAATAGCAATAGCAAGAGCAACAGCTATAGCTATAGCAACAACAACATCTACAAGTCTCCCAGCTCTGAGTCATTAACAGTCAGAACAGATGTTGCAGATATCATTGTTGCAGGCAAATCAATGTTATTAATTTACAGGAAAGGTGAAACATGCATCTTCATTTCGTTTTTCTATCAATTTCTTTAGTTATTTTTCAAAGCCTTCTGTAAATCACTAGATGGGTTTTCCATACCATTATGTCTAAGCATAACAATAGGGTATTTCCATCATTCTGCCATCAGTGCATGCAAGACATTCTACATTTACTTTTAATCATACAATGGGGGGGGTTGGGGGAGGAAATGGAGACAACTGAAGAAAACACAAGATGTGAAAATCCCTCCCAACTTTGCATCAAACACAGAGACAGCTGTTCGGTTGGTTTTAGTTTGAATGGAGCGCTTGACAACTTAAAACAAACCCTTAATGTAGTTATTTCCTTAATTAGTCACTTCCAACATGTTTATTTTTTGCCTGATGTCTTTTTATTTGAAAACTTCTGTAGGTAATCTTAAATCTGACACTAAAGTTCTCAAAACAAGCAGCAAATAAACAAATGCTTATTTCAATACATTTAGTTAAATATCACAGTTTTCCCCTTCAGCGGTGTATTGATTTCTGTGTGTTAAGGTAGTTTGCCACACTGTTAAACTCTAGGGTAAATAAAGCTGTTTTATGCCAGACACTGGATGAGAAAACCCTACAGCAGAGATTATATTGTAATTATAAGTGTTTGGTGGTAATGTTAGACTTCTTAAAATCTACATATGCTATTGTTGTTAATTACACATTGTCCCCACCGAAGTCTGCAGACTAGGTGAACACATCAGGCATTTTTTAATCTTTGTCAGATTAAACCAGACTGGGATGATTTGGGTTTTAACCTGATTGCCCAAGGAACAGTCTTTCAGGGACAACATAGATATATTATATTGGCTGAGACAGCTTTTTCTTGCCTTTCTCTTGCTGATAAAACCTCAAAATAATGCTAATAAAACGCCACAGGATGCAATAAACACGGAGGGTTTGGTGACCTCAATATCTCACTGTCCTCTCCAGCCTTGTGATGGAACAGTCCCAGCTTTCTTACAGTGTACTGTGTGTGCAGGTGTTCACCCTACATTTCTCCAGATATGTATATGCGAAAAAGACCGCTTTATTTGCTCTGTTAAAGCTACTGAAAGTATGGATTCATCTTATGTGCAGCACAGCAGCTGACGTGTGCTTAAATGCATCCTGCACCGACAGCGCACACACATTACACAGACTGCTCACAATCGTCAGTGTGGTCACATGACCTGTGCAGTGACAACCAGTTTCCTATGTTGCGATTTCGAAACGGTATGCATGACCCCAAAGTTACCACTTGCATGTATTCTAATTTTCTACAATGTATGTACAGTGTGGGGGATAAACGTTTATTAATATCCGTTTTAGTAGCTGACACATGGTGAAAACCGTTTTGCAAAGTTCCTCAAGCCGACGTGTGTGTATTTAATTAACCTTGTCAGGAAACAACTGCAGTGTGTATATGCAATGTACAAACGAACCATTGGCAAATCTGTTGTGTGTTGATTTACAATATAATTAAGTATTATACAGGTGATTAATTCATTATTTTCACAATGCCACTTTGCACCAAAAATATACCATCCCACTGAAAACGAAAGCTATCCGTAAATTTTAACTAACTCCACTCCAGTGAGGAAATATTAGTACTGCAACCTTTTCCATGAAATAGGTGCTGATGCATTTTGTTTATTGTCAATTGTTTAATGGTATACAGATAATAAAAACCTAATCGACCTAAAAACCATGACGATATACAGGCAGACTTAAATTATTAACTGTCCATCGTTCTAGCTGAGTGGCATCCAGGGTTCAATACTTATGCAGGTATTTGTTGATGTATTTGTCTTAGAAGTTATTTCTGTTACTCACAGGTCCGATTGTTGTTAATGATCAAGGCATGGAGTTAAATCCCACACGTTAAGCCTTGTTTTGAGACACGCCAGCAACACGCAGCTTTATTGGCTGTCCGTGTAGGTGTTTTGAGACACACCAGCAAAACGCAGCCTGATTGGCTACACTTTTAGGGTTACCGCCCACCCGCTTTACGATTACACGTGAAATGGACAAGAGGAAACAAAACAAATCTCGCTCTGATATTAATAATCCAATACAGCTTTTAAAATAGTACAGAGCTGCCAGACGTGACATTTAATTTGTTGGGTAAAATATTATTGTAAATCTAGTTGATCAATACATAGAGAATCAAAGTTTGTGATTGACGTTCAGACCAGCGAATAACAGCTCCCCAAAATCCACGTTCTCCCCGTTTCTTTTTTTAATGAATCATTTTCTTTGCCATGGTTATACGTTTTCAGGTAAGATACACATGTATATCCTTCATAGACAGCAACATAAATCTGATTCATTTCATTCACGCTGCTGCATATATTCTTCAATGAACGTGTGCTTAACATTTAAGTATCTGCAGCAGCAGCAGGTGCGGGTTGAAATCTGCCAAATCTGACAGAGTGACAGGCGCCTCAGCCAATGAAATGACGAGAAGACCGAGCTCGTTTGATTGACGGCACAGAGCCACCAATAGAAACGTTGATGTTCCTGGAAGGCGGGTGGGAAAGGGGTGGGGTTTAGTTCAGAGCTGCTGTGTAAGATTTTTTGTTGTTGTTGTCATTGGTCGTAACGCGGCTCTGCAGAAAGGGGGGGTGAGCCGAGTAGCCCCCAAGCCTGCTGTTTTCATGTGGGAAAAGGAGAATTCACAATTCCGACTATTTTTTTTGTACTCCATCACTCTTTCGGTGCAACAGCTCTAATCACCGTATTAGGATTCATTAGCAAATTTAACCTGCTTTGGAGATTTTTTTTTTGGGGGGGGGGGTCAAGATAAAAATCATAAAGGAGGAGGAGGAGGAGGAGGTGTGGGCAAAAAATAACCAAATTATGATGAAAGATCTATTTCTCCAATAAGTAGAAAAGAGGGAAAACAAGAAAGCAGAGCGCGAAGAACATTCAATTTTGCACTTCTAATGCATCCTGCAGAGCCAACTCTTAATTCATTCACAATACGGGCAGAGCTGAATTACAGGCATAGAAACGTGTGCATGTTTTCAAATGCAATCCTCTCCTTGCGCTGCACTGAAGGGGATGCTCACATACATGTGTTTTTAAAGCGGTTCGCTGGTTTTCCGGAGGATTTACGAAACAGCCGAAAGTCAGACCGTTGCATGGCATGTGAAAGGACCCCTCTGCGGTAGCGACACGTCTGTTTGCGTTGTATTTCTACGTTATTCGTATCGGCTCTGGAAGTTGAGCGAAGTGCAGCGTTGGCGCGTTTGAAGATAATCTCGTCTATTCGTGAAACGTGCGCTGGAACTGGACGTCTTTCCAGTGAAAGTGAGCCGAGGACAATACGCGTTATTGTCACATTAGCGCACTGTGCCCCAGCCGTCCCATTTTCCCTGTGAAAACACGGGCTTTGCGCGAAGTTACCGTCGCATAAAGGACCCATCTGCTGATCCGGTGCAGAAGAGTTTCCACGCCGTTGTGTGTGTGATTGCTGTGCCTAAACTCCAGGCGAAGGCATGAGAAAGGTAGGGATATTTTCACACCTTAAAGGAATATGTAATGCATGGATGGATCATGTTTTTTTACACAAATATACTTGTATGTCTGTCTATACTGAGTGCGTGTTGTTCGGATAGACAGAAGCCGCTTTGTGCGCGGATGCTGTGCATTGTCATGGAGATCGGAGGATGAATGAGATGGTGCGGCATGTTAATCCGGCAATGTCAGTATGTTTGCTTATTGTACATATATGTAGCACCCCCCCCCTCCTCCCCCTTGTTTCAATGAATGCAGAAACTTATTTTAGTATGCCACACAGGCCGTTCACTTGGAGTAAGTTATTTGGCTGTGCTGATGAATGAGAGTTACTACAGGTTACTTTGACAAGAGCAATGGTGTAATTTAATTGGTAGTGTTTTTATCATGGTTTCTATATATTTTTTTTAAATGCACTCAATCAAAGTCGCACTAACATGGGCTGATGCCTAGTGTAGATAGTGTTTAAACCCAGTTTCCCCATGAAATGCTACTGTACAGTAAAGTGCTACTGTCGAGCCCTGTTGAACGCCAACACATCTGTATTGTATCCAGGCTAGGTCGGTGGTTTCATGTTACACTTGCAAGCAATTAAGGTAACGATTGGGATTCAAAGTGTCGTGCATTGTCGAATTGTTCAGGAAGCTGATATATGTGTCAGTGGTCGTGCATGCAAAGCTGTGCATTTAAACAGGTAGTAGGGCAGGCGATGGCGTTTTTTTTTTTTTTTTTTAATTAATTGTGTGGCTTTCCTGTAGCTAATAAAGACATATTTGAATGCAGCAGTTGGGGATTGCGCTGATGTGGTTTTGCGGTGCAATGCTAATGGCATGCAATTTAATTTTGGAATCTACAGCAGCGAACAAATGGAGTGAGAACAATAAGAACAGCACAACAACAACAACAACAAACACTTCCATAAACGCCTCATGCTAACTAGACAATCAGTGACGTCAGGTTTGTCACTGGTAAAGGATTCTTCAGATCACGTGGAATATAGACATCATTAGTCTAATTTAGTTATTGCTTTTTTGGAAGATATAACATTTATACTGTTCAAATGTGCGTTTATATATGATAACAATAATACTATATGCAGAAAATAATACCGCTTTACTTGGAGACTGTTTTTGTTGTTAAGGAAACCAGAGCATCATGAGTTGAAGAGGTGATATAATTATTTGTCAATGTATAATAATACAAAAAATGTCGTTTGTTCTTACAATTGACTTATTTTATAACATAGAGGCTATTTTGCAGTGCTAAAACCTGCAGTATCTGACTTCTCCAGATCTCCCTAGACAGTTTGTAGTAAGCATTCACAAATAGACTTGGTGCGTGGTGAAAGAGATGTTGGTTTGCCCTGTACTCTGCTAATTAAAGAAAAAAAAAGCTGCAAATTAGCTTAAGCATGGGAAGCCTGAAATACTTGACCTAATAGTCACCCTCTGGAAATCAAAAGTGAACTGAATAGCAGCGTTGACACTTACTCTGTGATGGCAGCCAGGGTGTTAAATTCAAACTACATGACGGCTGTATGAAAAAATAGATGCTCCAGAAGGTCAGTATAGATATGCATATAGTAGGAATGAATAAAAATAGCTATTGAAGCCAGGCACAAGGTCAAAGGGTAGATATTGGCTTGCTTACCATATGCCTGAATGCCAATTATCCTGGAATGTGTATTACAGATGCCTAGAAAAGTAGGAATTCTGAAATGAAGAAGAGACCTTTTAAAATAATAGCCCTTAGGAAGCCACTTCTCTTAAAGGAGCCCAATCTCTCTTTATCATGTTTATTCTGGTGGCAGAGAACCTGCAGAGCACATGCAGGACTCTGTAGGAAACCACAAGGAAATGAGTGTGGTTTCCACTGCTAGAGAACTCCAGCTTCTTGCAGGCTGGTATTTAGGAGCCACCAATAGGAACCTCCAACGTGCAATCTTATCAGGGGTTAATGTTAGCAAGCAGACATTGTAAGGAGATTGTAAGTCCATTTTAAATCCACCGAGGATTTGATATACTCCTGGTGCTGGTTTCACAGACCTAGATTAGCATTAGTCTTGGACTACTCTATCTAAAATAACATTGGGTAGTCCACGATTTGAGCTAATTTGGGTCTGTGAAATCAGCCCATTATGTTGTTGCTGCTGTTATACATCAGAGCTTTGAAGTCCCTTTAACTCTTAATTCGTTATGTTGTACTCTGACCCTAAGTCTTGAGACAATGCTGAACTAATGACATCTACCTGCAGTGGCTATAACATTGCTGTTCGACATGTTCTGTAGCTGATAAAACATGTAGATAGGCTATGCCAAACTGAATATTATGTATTGTTTTGCTTTGGGTGAAGCTTCATAATGTATCTATCTTTTCATGGTCCATCCATCTTTATTCAAGGACCCTTTCAATCTTTGTCAGCTGTGGTGCCATAGTGATTTGCCAGTTGAAATGGAAAACCGAATTACAAATAAAAATCTCTAAACTAATTAATTTCAATAAGCACTAAGGTGTAGAAGCTTGTATTACAGTTCTTTTTTTTAATACTTCATCCTTTATGGTTCTGCTCTTCGTACTGAGCTGGTAACACAGTTAGTGAAAAGAGCTGGAGTGTGTGCAATGGCCTCAGAATGGAAGTGGCGTCCTTGAGTTCGGCACTCACAGGTGAGCGCGCCTCGGTGAAATCGAGGGCTGGAGCACTTCCTCAAGCTGCAACGCACCTGTGTCTTCTGCAAAAAGGCCCAGAAGCAGAAATTGTCACCAGTCAAATTTAGATTTTGATCTCCTTATAAAAATAAAGGAGCTTGCAGTCGATTCTCGGTTTATCACATCTTATCTAGAAAATACATTTGATTAGAAAAGGAAAAAAAAGAAAAGAAAACTCCACACAATCAGATAAGGCATTGGTTCAGAGGCTGAATGTAAGAGCGTAATCTTCCAGACTATGCCTTAGGACAGAATTTATTCATTAACATTGCAATATCATAATCTCCACTTAAAGTGCAGAACAGTAAAATAGGGAAGGAGGACTGTCAACCAGTCCTTTAATATAAAGGCAGACCCAAGGGCCTCCATCGTAATTTGTCTCCACTGGTTATAAATTGATTAGATTTGGGTTCCTATTGAAATCATCTGTCTTGTTCACTGTTGCATGTACGCAAGGCAGGTATAATGAGGCCATTCTGCAATAAATGTAGCCCGGCTCCAAGCCTATAAGATGAGGTAGAGGATTATTTTAAGAAGCAACAGTAAGTATGGCTGTGTAACCTGATTACTGAACTGATTTAATTTTCCCGGTTATTTGGATAACAAATGTATACCGTATCTGTACTGTATATATTTTGCGATGGTTATTTTGCCCCTATCTGCAGCGAGCCTCCAATTTTCTGAAAAAACATATCAAATTATGAAAAGGAAGGCTGTGTTTAGCAGTATCATATTACACCAAAGTGGATCATTTTATTTTATTTTCACTAGCCCTTGGAGGTGTTAAAGTTAAGGCGTAATGCAGACGCTTCACATTTTGTTCTGAAAATCTGCAGAGGGGAAAGTTCAGATGCCAGTGACATCTGTATGCATTCGTTTAAAGACACCGCTGACTTGGCAATTTAAAATCTAGAACATCTGGTAACACCGTGTGATGTCCAATTTCATTTTTTCACTTTAATATATCAAAGGTGTATAGGTGTGGTGAAATCTCTGAAGTATTGACAACAACAACCTACAGACACCGGCCTGTGGGAATGATTTTATTGATTTCATTGCTCTCAGCCATGATTAGGTGTTATTGGGTGCTGGGATATTGGTGCAGTTAGCCTGTGTATTGTCAGAACGATTATTATTGTTTGATAATGAAGATGTAAAGTAGCAAGTGTCAGACTGACCAGTGACCACAATTGAAATTCGGCTGCAAAAACAAGCTGTGCTCTACAAACCCTTTAAATGTACCCTCTCGGCTGTAGGAATGCCTTCCTCATGTCGTACTGCAGACTGTCACACTTGCTGCTTTTCAACTAATGCGAAGATTGGGAATCTCCCACCGAACGCAGACAGACCCATTCAACCTCGTAAATTTTTGCAACAACAAACGCCTGTGGAATGCTTTGTCTTGCAACTGTAGCGGTGGGATCCCGGTTTAACTCTCCAAAACGTGTTTAATGAGTTGTTGTTCTGTAGCGCCCAGCAACTTTTTCCCACGTCTGTACTTGTGCAGCATCCAAGCGAACCAAGTCCTAATGTTTTATAGTGATGGGGAAAGAGACTAGCAGTTATGACCTCTTCCATCTTATTATTTTAAACACAGCTTATCAACATTGGTTTAAAAAATACACTTGAGTGCTCTTACTTACAATCTGTGCATTGTCTAAGTGAATCAATATTTAAAAAGTATTCATATAGTAGCCTAAGGATTATATCCAGTATTTCTGCGGTTGTGGCTCGTGATTAAGTTAAGGAAATGAGACTCTATTTATGTCATGTTTTTTTTCAATGGGCATTTATCTTTTTTTTTGTTTTTCTTCAGTGCATCACCCTTTTCCCTTGGTTATATTTATTTTGCTCTGTTAAATCAGCTATGATTACTCCCATTGTTGATCGAGTGCCCATTTGCAGTACTAAGAGATATTTTACTGTGAATCTTCATTGTGCATACTGGTCTGGTAATTGCTTAATGTTACATGCAATGTTTAAACCCCCTACACAAATGCCTTTGCAAATTACAATGTTATCTGGAAAGAATGGATCATTTTGAATAATGCAAATCCCCAGATAGCAGCCAGTGATAAATTAGTTAAATTGACTAAAAGACCGAATTTTATGGGAGGAATGCACTTCAGTTATGGCTTGAATGTGCCAGTAAGGCTCTGCATTAAACGGAGAGAATAAGGAAAGGTTATGTTTTTTGGCGATTCTCTTTCTTCTCATAAGTTTCACTTCAGAAACGTTATATCAATATAATCAGATCAATCAATGTGTTACAATTTTTTTAAAGGGATGACTGAAAGCTTTTGCCTTTTGGAGAGCTGTGTAATCTTACTTTTTGTTAATTTTATTTAATGAATATGCCGCATTGTCTTTTTAAACACATGTGTAAAGCAGATCAAACTAGATCATTTAAGTCTCTTTCTCCTTTTTTCTGAGAGAGACCTTGGAATATGATTGACCTTGATGCTGAGGTATTTAATAGTGGAAGTATGTGTAGAAACTACTTCACTGCACATCTCATGTCCTTGTTTTGTTATGGACCTGAACAAACAAACACATGAATCCCCGATTATCAGCTTTATAATTCGCAACTGACTAAATTTAAAATTGGTCTGATGCCTTTATCCAATGCGACTGACATTCAGAAAAATAACTACATTCAACTGACTAGGAACTGTGAAAAGGTAGTTTGTCATCAAAGTTAGACCCTCCTACAGTACAGAATACTATTCCTGGTGACTAACGCAACACACCGGCTAACAAAAAAACCCACAAATCCCGCTTCTTAAAAATGGAAGACTAGATTTGTAGTGTTGGCTTAGCAATTTGAGTTCATGACGCACTTCTGAATATTATTATTTATGGTGCCAGTAAGCGGATAAAACTTTTTTTATCGGAGCTGTGCCTCTCGCTCAGATGTGATGATTACCTTATATCTCTGAAGGAATCAATGCGGCCAGGCGGGCAGGCAGGCTCCCGTTTGTGTAAGGGGCCCTGCTGCACACACCTGCTGTGCTGATGTGATTTGCTTTTGCCGTGTCAGATACCATGCAGCTAAAATACTGCTCAGAATTTCTCCTGCATTTATGGCTGGCATAGACTGTGGCAACTCATGTATATCATCCTGCCCTGAAAGAAAATAGTTTGTCTTTGTCTTGCCAAAAAAAAAAAAAAATACAGCTATGATTGGTACTGTTAGAAATTGCCCAGAATCCTACACCACCGAAAGTCTCCACAAAGCTGCTCGACTGGAAAAATATTTGACGCAGTTAATGACATATATATATTTGTGGTTTCATTGCTTTTCCTTCTTTTCTAGCTGTAAGTGTCAGACAGGGGGACTAAATTGAGGCATAGGATAAACTGGCTAGTTAGGCCTATTGCTCAGCTGATAAGTGGCTTCAAGAGCTTTGAATAACAGTGCATCTCAGAGCATCGCTGTGTATTCTGTAAGCATGCACTTCATTTTTCTTTGTTGGCTCCCTTTAAAAAGGATTGGCTGTGTTTAAGACCTTTCGCTGTATTGATCCATTTGTTACCTTGGATCAGATGAATGATTTTATAACAAAACGGCAACTGCTGGTCGAGGGAGATGACAAGAAGCATGGCAATTGCAAGGCAATGCATCGTGTTGTTAATTACTACATCTTTAATAAGTGAGCGGGACTGAAAATGTGTGGGGGGGGAAGAAATACTGTTAGGATTTAATCTCTTCATTAAAAACTAAATCAATAACTCAATATGCTATTGAACAACATCAAACTCACACTTCACACGTCTCCTATACCAAAACTATCAGAGCATCTAAATTAATGGCCTTGAAAACTAGATATCTTCTGGATTTATTTAATTAGGTTTTATCCCTACATTACAGGATTATGGTTTTTGGTTTATTTTCAGATAAATATAATAAATGTAATGACCTCAAAGGCTGGAGTAGACAACTGCTTTCCAGTGTCTTTCCATACTCTGACATCAGATGTCTTTTGTGCCAGAGAAGGTTTTAGACAAGATTTTAAAGCATTATTTTCTCCCAGTGCTGTGACAGGCCGTTGTCATGATGGAGCTGCAGTCAACTGATTGTTGCCTCACATTGCCTATTGGGTAATCTTTTTATTTGTATTTTTTTTTACTGTGCATGAAAGATGTCATGTAAATGAAAAGCAATTAAAAGTAAATTCTTCTGTTTATCCAGAGAATGGGGAAAATAAGGACTGTTCCCAAGCGATCTCCTCACCCCACAGCTGAAGGGCAAACACTAAAAACCCACACACTCTCACACACATACAAAATAGTAGCACTGATATAAAGCGCAACACTCCCATGATCCTCTCCTGTTGTTCTGTGGCGTAAAGCCCTTGAGTTGATGTATATAGCGGCCGCTTTGACATCAATATTTACCTGCGTGCCCCACATGTGGATGGAAATCATCTTGCCATCTTAATTCTATAATTAGGTTGAGCTGAGCCCAGACAGACATCTACAATTTACAAGGCGTTTCACAGGGCTCTTTAATGCTTTAAGTGGCCGAGTTATTGATTCTGTAGGGGGACCTAGTTGATTTAACAAGAGCTGACTGCTCTCCTATAAAACACATTGCGTCTTTCTTGCCTTGGATGGGCTCGGTCAGTTAGGCGTAGTGTGATGGCTGTATGCTGAGAGTCTTACTGAGGGAACATATGTGATCGTGATGGGTGTAATTGATTAACTTGTTTCCCTCTAGGGCAGCTCCCCATTTCATTTTTATTTTAAAATCAGGCTTTCAGTGCATGGGGGATGCCCTCAGGCTGTATAATCCACCAGCTGCTGTATACATCTGTGTATCAATTAGCCAGGGATAATGGCTGTGAATAGGCGATTGGGACCACCTAGTACAATCGCTACAAAATCTATACAACCTCCCTAATGGAATGGACAGGCTGAACATTGGTAAAACAGTATAAAAAGAAATAGTTCTATATAACTGATGGAAAATAGTCATATTTTGTATATAAAACTGATAGATTTGTTTGGGGGGCGACAGTGTCCAGCACGTTTAAAATGTACCCTAGTTTATTGTACCATTTTACCAGCCATCCTGATTCTCCTTCCTGGGCTTCATAATGTAAGCTTGTTATCGGCCATCTTTGAAGGCCTGCATTAAACACTAGGCCGATTGAAAGAGCTTGTTTTCAGTCGACTCAGCTGGCTTACTTTAATTGTTCTTTGTGGATCAATTGGCTGTTCGAGGGGGGCGGGAAATAAGATCTGAATTTGACTTTTATTTGGCTTTTTTGTATAATATAGTAAAAAAACAAGTCTCCTCCACTATTTTGACTTGTGCCTGTATAGTACAGTTACAGTGTGATGGTTTTCGAATAAGTCCTGTGTGTAAGTATATAGTTTTTATATTAATCTCCCTAGGATGCAAATTGTGTGCTGCTATGGTCGGCAGAATGTCTGATGTGCTTTGTAGGCAACAAAAACTCATTTTTCCTGGTATCGAGAAGCTGCTTTTCATGGGGACTTTTCCCTCTACCGACTGCAAAATATACCCAAACAAAACGGTCACATCTTGAAGGTTCCTCCGTGCGGATTAATCCTGCTGGGCCCTGCCCTGGATTGATAATGTCCTGGTATAAGAGCTGCTTAATTGTAATCACTGGGCCAGCTTGGGAGAGTAAACAGAATGGTCCGTGCCAGCAGTGCCAGTGCAGCCGAGTGTGGTTCCTCTCCACCTGCGCAGGAACAAAGAGGAGCCACAGAGTAGCTGTTTCCCAGTGTGGCTACAGTCCGGCTGATGGGCCAGTCTGTATTGCTGCACAAGATCATGCAACGGCTTTAAAGCAAGCAAGCAAACTAAATCATATATGGTAGTAGGGTCCCTTTCCAATTCTTGCTAGAAACAAGTGTGAGTGTGTATGTATACAATTCATTTTTTATTTTTACTTTTTAAGGAATTTACTTAAAAATGGACTGTAGTTCATTATTATATTACCACAGTATGTATTAATTGACATAAACCAGATGTAGTTTGCAGTTGTATACGCAGGGGTTCCACTTGTAACCTACCTCTGTTTCTAAGCTATGGTCCACCTGGTTTTAGTGTACTATGCATAGGTACTTAAAGGAAAAGTATATTTTTTGTGTTGCTGTTCTTCTGGTATCCATGTAGTATTTACCATTGCACTTCACTTTAAGTCTCTTCAAGTTGTTTTTCTATAACTATACACCATTTATTAGTCAGCAGTGTTTAGACATTTTCACTACAGTATCTTTTCATTCCTTGGTTATTCTAGCATGACTAAACGGCATTTGAATGTTGTGTATTGTAATATTCCGGATAGAAGTCTCTGTGTTTCCAATGTGAAATAGGCCATTACCTGCTCCCTGTTTTCCTATTTTTCTCAAGGTTCATCTGTTAAAACGTATCGCCTCCAAGGCCTTGTGTTTCAGCTGCTGCCGCCCCAGATAACACAACTCCTAGGTACCATGAAAACCAGGGGCTTGTTCTTGGGGCTGTGGGCATACTTTGCGATTTCCTGTAACAGATAAGAGTAGACTAATAATTTTAAATATTTACTATAGTTAACATTCATTATAACGTTTTGTAAATCACTTAAGGGTATTTTTATGTATCCCCCCCCCCCCCCCTTCCTCCTTGTAAATACAGATTGTTGGATATTCTGGTAGGATGCTAAGGTGGCAAATGACGAGTGAAAATAACCATAAGGATGTAATAGAGCCTGCTAATTAAAAGTGCTTGTTTGTGATGATTTCCCGATTGTCTTATTCGGGACATGTCTTGCATGTTTCCTCCCCAACCCCTGACAAACAGCACAACAGCATTGTGACCGTGGGAAAAGAATGTCCTAATTAACCTTGCAACCATCACTGAGGTCGTGGCTGTGGGCCCGTGGGTGTTCAGTTCAGTTTTGATCTCCATTCTGCACAAAAAAAGGACACTTGACTTTCAGGGGAAGAAAAGTTAAAAGAACAACAAATCTAATCCCTTGGCTAAGTGCTATGATCTGTAAAACAGTCTGAGGCAAATAAATTTGAAGTGATTAAAATTGTTCCGTGACTCAACTTTGTAGCACTCTCGTAGATCTTAAAGGTTACTTATGTATAGCTTTTTTTAACATTGGCGAATCTCTTTTCATACCGTACATGTCTTATAGTAGAATATTATAGGAAGTGTTTGGAGGTGGTTCCGCAGTAATTAAGATGGCAGTGCAGACATTGCACACTCATATTGCATTATACACATTTATTTTTTCCCTCCCTATGTTTACAGGTTTGACCTTTATCAGGAGTTGTTCCAGTTAATTAAAATGGTTGACTCCTGATGAATTGGACATCCTTTCCTTCTAAATTTCTAATTATTGTAAGATGACTTATTCTCCGAACGTGTCATTGCCAGCAAAGTAATTTGTTTCAATAAGCACCCTTAATAAGACGCGCAGTATGTTCCACACCCCTCCCTCGTTAGACCGGCTGCATTACAAGCACTCTCACATTGGCACTGTAGAGGATTAATATAGCTTTGCATCGCTCTGTTTTGATTAAATGTATTGTATTCCAGTCGCCGGCTTCTTAAAAAACAAACACAAAACAACGGGAACGATAAGAGGAGAAATTAATACTGTACCAATCACTCATTAATGAGGTTTTGCATGAGATCTGTTGCTTCCATTTCTTGTAATGGCAGCTCTAATTATTGGAGAGAAACTGAGACATGCAAGGCTGTTGCTGAATTGGGCTACTAGTGTTTAGATGGATCACTTTTATCTCTCTTTATGTTATTTGTAATTATTTTCTTACAAGGAAGTAGGGTTTTTCTGTACGTCATAACACAATGGCTTGTGAAGTTGGTAAAGTATAATTTGTTTACACACACACACACATATATATATATATCATACATTTATAGGTATATGTGATTTTTCTGCAGTCATAGTTGAGTTTTAGTCTTTTGAGTTTTCCTTAGGTTGGGGCTATAATACCATCACTGGTTCCTTGTTGCCATGGGGAACTACTATTTCTTTAGCAACATGTTAAAAAAGGAAAAAAGGAACTTGTCTTGAACTGGAGTTGCTCGCATGAAGAGGTCATTAAATGGATTTAACTGTGATGAGGTGAATCATGAAGCCCTTCTGTAACCTTGTGCTTAATCTGCCAGGTAGATTGTGGGCACCAGGTCTCGACTGTGGCCCCTCTCAGTTATGGTTCAGACCATATGCTGTAACCAGTCTAATCTTTAAAGTAAATTGGGATGTTTTGGTTATCACTGAGTCTAAGTAGTTGCATTTTTATTTTGCTAAATAGGAATTTGTATAATTTAGGTTTGTTTGGTACGCTTTGTTGACGCTCTGTTAATTTTTTTTTGTACCTATTATAAAGACGTCCGTGGTGTGTGCGAGATGCTTTGTGTCTTGTGCTGCCCTCCACTCTGTGGCTGACCTGCGTTGTCAGTAATGCGCTTCTGTTGGGGTCAGGCAGCAACGCTTCCGTGAAGAAGTTGTCTAATAGAACGGCGCAAATATTTCCCTTCCTACTTAAGATCTGGCAGGAAATTAAAGCAATGCCCTGTCAGAACATGAATGTAGCAGACATGGTGCCAGAGTTTTATCAATGCTCTGCTTTATATCGGCCGCCTGCCGGGCCTGGCCTTGGTGGGTGGTTTACATGGTGCAGGAATACAGGGTCTTTCAGTAGCATTTTGGTGAATGCCTGCCATGTGAGCTGTCATGAGGATCTGCTCTCTTTTCTCTGGGTTTGGGTTTTGGTGGGGTTGTCTCAGCTGTCAAAAAGAAAAAAAGGACAGCAATGGGCAGTTTCAATCGGGTGACCTCTGGTATGCATGATAGGAGTCATTACCTCTGAAATGAAGCATCTAAGTCCCAAAAAGGACTCTGAGGCTTTATTGACACGTGTTGAAATGGCTGTTGACAGGGAAGAAACCAATGCAACACTTTTTCTTTCGAAAGCCAAAATCTGACCAAGCTGTTCTCTTGTTTATACTAAAGCGGCAGTGTATTCCCTTCCCCCCCCCCGCCTCTCTTCCCATCTTTCAGCCATTGCATGTTTTCTAGTCTGTTCCAGGTGTTGTGTTGTCTGACTAATAGGAAGGCAGCCTTCCACATCCCATTGGAGAACTGTGGCTTTACACTTTTTAACTGTGTGGCACAGTGATCAAATTGATTTTCCCTGCTGCAGAGCTATGCAGCATAGCAGAACACAGTGTTCTCCACTGTATCATCACCATAATACCCAGATCTGCTGCTCACCCAGTTATGGACAGTTTGAAAGTGTGACTTGTACATATCCATGTATATTTTAGTCTCTCGTTTCCTGTCTGTCCGGCATTCCTCCTGCTCCCGTGAGTGCACCTCAGAACTGACTGCTTACAGTTAGTGGTCGTCTATTACTATTACTGTTTGTGGCCTTTAAACATGTAAGAGTTTTCAGTAAGAACAAATGAGAATGGTTTTATAGTGGTGATCTGTCCTCATGGTCTGTTTGAAACCTAGGCACATAACATCAGTTTCTACAGTTTATATTCAGGTCAGTTATAATTTGTGCATTTATCACTGTTAAAAGTTAACAAGTTTGTTGCATTTATTGTGAAAAGATAAGTGTTGAGTGAGTGCAGCATGTAGTGTATAATAGTCTTTCTATTTATTTATTTATTGTTGTGCATTGTTACACAGTTCTTTGTTTAAAGCCACATGTAAATCAAGTCTTTAATCTGTGAATGAACCCACCTTGGGGCTGTAATGACACAAGCTGTCCAGAAATCAAAGTTTTCACGGCTTTAAAATTAATAGTCATTCTGAAAGTGTTCAATTAAGATTTGATTGATGGATTTAAAACGCTACATTAGCTTTTATATGCTCTACTTGGAAACGCGCGCCACAAGCCAATGTGTTTAACGCTAGAGTTGCTAGGGCCTGCTGTGACCAGCCCTGTGAGCTGGCTTTAGTTTCAATGAGTTCATTATTGTGGCTGTGTGGAAGGTAGCCGCACCGGATTCATAAAGGACAGCCAGGTCAGTTATCCTTGAGGCAAAGCTATAAGTCTGTGGTCTTGTGGCTGATGCGCCTGCTTGTTTTTATATATGTATTTTTTCTAATGCTAAATCCCTGATTTGTCCTTATTTTTTTCTCTCAATGGTGTTTCTCTTGTGAAAGGCTTGTGAAGGTTTAGATCAGGGGTGGTCAACCCTGTTTCTGGAGGGCTGCAATCCTGCAGGCGTTACAGGTCTCTCAAAATCCCCAAATCACTGGTTACCTTGAACAAATGGAAATTTTGACTAACTAATACCCACAAGATTATTAAGCCCATCAGCCGTCCTTGTAACACCTCAGCAAGCAGGGTTAAGAGTCAGTGAAACTCTGTTTGCCTTTTTCTAGCAAGGTCTTTTCCCTTCAAGCAAAGGCAAATACTTTCTAGCTGCTCCACCACTGGGGCAAGACTCCTGGGCTTCAGCTGTCTGTCCCAATACCCAGTTCAATGCAGTTTATGCTGATTAACTAAAAGTCCTGTCCTTTAAAGACAGTGTCTTGTAGCATTTGTTGCAGCCCAGCTATCTCTTATTCAATTAAACCCTTAATTGGACTAATGAGTATCTTAATGAGATCATTTAAATTGCTTTCAGTTATTGAAAAGCTGGAGATTTCAAGTTAGCTGAGCAACTTCTAAGTTAACTACTTAACTTTCCTGTCAAACGAAAAACAAACAAACAAACAAACAAACAAACAGACTCTGCCAGGCTGGAGTTCATTATCTGTGGGCTACAGGCCTCCTCCTGGCATGGCCCAGCTCTTTGTTTCATTTGATCAATGATCCCTTATGCTGCATATGTCTTCACATGTTTCTGTGTATGCTGCTGCATTGCAATGATCCAACAGGAAGTGCTTTTCTTCGCTGAAGACTGTAAGCGGTCTCCCGCCATGCTGTGTAGCAAATGAGAAAACAAGAGCAATGCCTGAGAGGGAGGGCAAAATAATATTGTTCTTTTACCACTTTCTTTACTTTCAACCTGCCACGTGTCCTTTAAGCATTAAACAAAAAAGTAAATCATTATGTGAGTGTGTGTATATATGTTTGTATATGTATATGTATTTATGTGTGTGTATATATATATATATATATATATATATATTAGTGTGTGTGTGTGTATGTATGTATGTATGTATGTATGTGTGTGTGTGTGTGTGTATATATATATATATACATAACATTATGACCACCTGACTAATATTGTGTAGGTTCCCCTTTTGCCACCAAAACAGCCCTGACCCGTCGAGGCATGAACTCCACTAGACCTCTGAAGGTGTGCTGTGGTATCTGGCACCAAGATGTTAGCAGCAGATCCTTTAAGTCCTGTAAGTTGTGAGGTGGAGCCTCCATGGATCGGACATGTTTGTCCAGCACATCCCACAGATGCTGGATTGGATTGAGATCTGGGGAATTTGGAGGCCAAGTCAACACCTTAAACTCGTGATTCATCAGACCAGGCCACCTTCTTCCATTGCTCCGTGGTCCAGTTCTGATGCTCACGTGCCCATTGTAGGTGCTTTCGGCAGTGGACAGGGGTCAGCATGGGCACCCTGACTGGTCTGCGGTTACGCAGCCCCATACGCAACAAACTGTGATGCACTGTGTGTTCACCTTAAACTCGTGATTCATCAGACCAGGCCACCTTCTTCCATTGCTCTGTGGTCCAGTTCTCTCTGGTCCTTTCTATCAGAACCAGCATTCACTTTTTCAGCAATTTGAGCTACAGTAGCTCGTCTGTTGGATCGGACCACACGGGTCAGTCTTCGCTCCCTGTCGCCGGTTCACCGCTTTTCCTTCCTTGGACCACTTTTGATAGGTACTGACCACTGCAGACCGGGAACACACCACAAGAGCTGAAGTTTTGGATATGCTCTGACCCAGTCGTCTAGTCATCACAATTTGGCCCTTGTCAAAGTCGCTCAGATCCTTACGCTGCCCATTTTTTCTGCTTCTAACACATCAACTTTGAGGACAAAATGTTCACTTGCTGCCTAATATATCCCACCCACTGACAGGTGCCATGATAACGAGATTATCAGTGTTATTCACTTCACCTGTCAGTGGTCATAATGTTATGGCTGATCGGTGTGTGTGTGTGTGTGTGTGTGTGTATGTGTGTATATATATATATATATATATAATATAATTGTGTGTGTACAGCGGGGGTGGAGGTAGTAGTGGCGGGTGGGTGTAAAAACCCCTACGCTCAGTGGCTCTGAGCCACCCTGCTGGGTTTGTGCTGATGGTGTATAGCTACTGCTTGTTCTGGAGCGAGGGATTGAATTCATCATTCAAAGCACGCGGACTGGGTGTGCAAGGCCAGGAATCCAGCGGGCATTTAATAAACACACGCTGTTCTGGATGCCTGCTTACCCACCTGACCACAACGGTCAGACTATCTCCCCAGCAGAGCCTAACAGCCTCAATCCTGCATCTCTGTCCTGTGAAGATACGCCAGTGTGCCAAGACTGAAATGTACTGAGAGGTACCTGCATTAACCTGTAAAACTCATCCAACAGTGTCTTTTGTGAAATTTTGCAGCTCAGTGAAATTCCAGCGTTTGGTCGGAATAGGTAACCGAAGCCAACAGTGCTGTAACAGAACATTCTGTTTGTTCAGTGTTCTGCTCACATCGTCGCCTTGATCACATGTGAAATGCTTTTCACATGAGTGTGCCATTCTCAATACCTAGCTTTTTAGTAAATTTGGAATGAGATCCTCAGTGGAGACGTAGGCCTCCATGTAAAAGAAAACAAAGTTAAACTAATGTTAAAAATAAGAAAAAAAAAATAGCTAGGATTAAATTTAAATGTTTCTTTTAGTTGTGTCCTTGATGTCCATTGGGGCATAATGTATTCTGTGTTTTTTTTAATCTTCCCAAAAGTAGAAAAAAAAAAAAATCTCTCTCCAGCAGCCTGAGGCTTTTATTATACTGACCCATGACATATCGTTGAATAATGTAATCGCCTTATTAAAGAGCAGTGTGTAAGGCTGTCATGGAAGCATACTGTTGCTGAGATGCATTCCCTCATGTACTGGCTCCTAGCATTTCCTCCCACGCAGCCTGCCGGAGGATTGTGAGCTAGCTGAGGAATGTCTGAGTCCGCTGTTCTTCTCAGTGCTGCGGCAGCTAGCTGGACCAGAGGGCAAGGCGTGCTGGTTGTGAACACAGTCCCTGCAGTCATTTACCTTTTTGCTATCAAAGAGATCATATTCACACTTGTGGATTAGCGAGCCCTGTGCGCTCAATAGTTCTCTTGGCTCGAAGGGTTATGTCCTGGTACGGCAAATTCAATTTTATTTTTTTTCGTGAGGGGAATATCCGGGTTATTGGTAGAACCACCAGCTGCGATAGATATTAGGTTTCAGGGGGAGTTGGAATTAAATGCTTTCTCCATGGTTCAAATTATATTACATTTTATTACGAATACAACTAGAGTCAAACTAGACGCATAATTTCTCTCCCAGTTTGGTTTGTCTCTTGCAATGTTTCCCTCTCCAAATGTCATGTTTCTTAAATGACACTGAACGAAAGTCGGGCTGGATTGGGTTTGTGAACGTTAACACCAGAGGCCGATTAGACAAAATAACTTCATGTTGACATTCATTGGATTATAGTGTTCTGTGAGTGCCTTGCAATGGGCTTCTGTTGTTTTAAGGGAGAAGTTAAAACATTTACCCAATTCTTTAAGCATGTTTTCTGTCTGAGACGTTCTTTGATCTGTGAATGTCTGAATTTGAACATTGGTGGTTCACTGCAAGGAAGTAGAGTCGGACTGGCCAGTTAGTTCATTAATGTTTAATTGTGATCCTGTTATAGTAGGATGTTGTTGAAAATTCAAATTTGTCAGTTTCTCACCCATAATTTCACAATAGTTATTGCTGACCTTTATTTAATTTTATTTTATTTAATCTTAAGCAAAGAAATGGAAGCAGAAATGAAAAAACTAATGCAAATGCACAGTTCTTTGACCCTGGGGATTGGATTAATTCAGTTCAGTCCTCCAGCTTTGGTGTAATAATGCTTCCCCATGTGATGTGTTACTGCCTGCTTCAACTGCACGCAGATATTTGTTTGCTTCTCTTCAGGATCTGGTTATTAACACCTCCAGATGTTGTCTCATTCTTTGCTTTTTAATATTCAGCAAGTGGATCCGAAAATAATTACACAACTGATCTAACCTCGGTCACCTCTATTCGCTTTGTATTTGCACAGAGAATGACAGACACAAAGGAAAAAAAACATCTTTGCTGGGAGTTTTAGATTGAACAGTCAATGAAATTTCAATCTAATTAAATACTTAAGTGTTTTTTGAAAGGTTTCATAGGTAAATTCATTTGAAAGTGTTCCCTTAAGTCTGATCCGTCAGTCATTACAGGAGGGGGAAGCAACTGTAGTCTGGATTTGTCTCTGGTTCTTTTCCAAGTCTGTATTAGACTTTTAATCGCAGAGCATGCCAGCCTACTGGCCCACAAACCTGCTTACCTCTCTCGCCAGCTTTGCCCAATCCACTGCCTGCTAAGAACCTGATTTTCCAAAGCATATTCTCTGACCTAACTGGCAGGTATTTAGGATACGAATACCATTTCTGTGCAAAGCCTTGTTCAGTCTTTTGTATCTCTTGTAAGTCGAATATCCATCGCTGGACCCTGCATTGTATTCCGATGGATTCATGTCTTGCTCTGGGGCGAAAAGGAAAATCACCCCTCTGAAGGGGTTGAAGTGGAGGGCTGTTGAAAGACAAGGAAAGAGATGAAATAATGAAAATGAAACTAGTTGAAACGATGTTCCCTACTGCTTTTAACAGCAACAACCAACACCACTTGGAGCTGCTGCCAGTGAATGCTGGTCTGAGCCTCACAACACGGTGAAAACAGCCTGCCCCTTGCTTTCCCCTCTATCCACACAGGAACCTTTGTCTTCTTGAGCCCAACAGCTGGGAAGATGGAGAGAGAGCGAGGGTTGGATGGTAGGGTGTTTAAGAGATGATCTGTATTCCCATGAGGAATCCTTATCCTGCATTTGCTAAACTCTGCGTGCTTCTTAGCTATGCTTTGATGTTTAGTGTTTAACAACTGATTGAGTTTTCACCGGGCTTGGGAGTCGAGGGGTAGTCTTAATGTTTTAATGTCCTACCTGATACCAGGGAATGTAATGAGTTGACTATGGCGAATACAAAATGGTGACTCTTGAATCAACTACACTAAGATGGTGAGTCTGTGTATTTTAGTGTATAATTGCACCATCAGTGTAGAATATCCTTCCCACAATTCATAGTTTTTAAGTCGATTCTCTATTTCCTGCTCCAGATCTTGAGTAATATTTTGTAATTGACCTTCATTTGATATGAAAATGCAATTATTATTTTGACACCTATTTTAAGAGCTATACAAGGTCAGTGTAAAGTCTTTCCATGATCAAGCAGGCCATTTCTTTTAATTTAGTTTTTATCCCATCTATTTTTCAGTTTTTCCTGTTACACACATTTTAGATGGGGCTTATAGGAGGCTGGAGCTAAAAATCATCTAGTTGCTGAGTACTGTGGGATTTTGTTTAGTGATAGCTACTGCAAATCTTCTCAAAATGTATTAGCTGGCCATGAGTGCAGTTTCATAATGCAGTTTAACTTATGTCCCCAAATCCAGTATTTTATCTGGTGTTGTACAGATGCAGCATATATTTAATTGTTTGGCATTGCTATCTTTGTATTATTCACTTACCTTATTTCCATGCACTCATTTAATCTTCACCATAATATACGAATAATTGCATCCTGCTGTACAAATGTCCTGATCTGAGTGAAACTGAACTTGAGCAATGTATGACTTCAAACGTTTCCTTTGATAATATCAAAGTTTACCACTCTACCTGTGACCCTCTTAAAACACGCTGCATATACCTGATTTACTTAAGTGTGCAAATCCAAATTTCTCCAACATGAAAAAAAAAAAGGTTATACTGGTACAATTGTTCCAGTAACACCTGTATCACTTTCCACTGCTGCATAATGCATGGCACATCTAAAGAATATTGTACACAGGGTTTAAATCTTTTGATCCCTTAGTGTTTCTTTACAGGCAATTGACTGCATGCTCACAATCTTTCTATTGCCTGGTCTGAACTGTGATTGAGTCTTACAGGAGCCCACCAGCAGTCAGGGATGAGCACGGATTTCCACAAGTGACCTTGCATGATCGGGAAAACATGCAGACCTTTTAATCAAGGTAAAACGATCAGTCCTCCAGGCCCCGAGATACTGCTTTCTTTTTGGCAAGCGCTGCCTCACCTCTGACCCTGACAAGTCTAGGGCTTTGCTCTAGATGGGCAGGCGTGGAAAGAGGTGTGTACTGTTGCTGACTTGTTGAGTGATCGGGTCCTCTCAGAACGTGAATCCTGACACCAGTGCCACTCCTGGGTGAGCTGCATTCTAATTGAAAGCAAAGCCCTCTTGCGTAACTGAAAAGATGAATTAGTGTACATTTTGCCATCTAAGGTTGTGCCTCATAAAAATCCTAGTTATGCATGTGTGTATTGTAGATCATGTTCATGTGCTTGTCTAAGATCTCTTCTGTTTATCATTCAGAATAACATATGGCACATTGTTTGTAACCACCTTTTTGTAACACTCTTTAAAGCATTGTTTTTAGCTTTGTCTTGGTTGCCGTGCTCTAATCATGATTCTCTTCAAAACAAGAGGATGTAGTTCATTCGGGCGGCCACTGTCCTCTGAAGAAGAGTTGTGCGGGCAGTTTTTATGGGCTCATAATTGTAATTGAGCAGAGAAGTAAAAAAGCATCTGCAACAGCGCGGGGTAACCTTGGAAACGTTAAGGAGGTAGAATGAAAGATTAGCTCAGCTATGACTTGCCAAGCCTAATACTGAAGCACAGTGTGTCTGCAATTTATTTTTAGTTTGTTTAAACTTGTTCAAGTCACAGTGCTTCTCTCGTTTATGCATTCCAATTATTTGGGTTTTTCAAGGGCTTTACGTGAATGTGGGTGATCTCAAAGGACTAGGGGTACATTTTGGAGTGCTGCTTTCTTTTAATTAAGTGATAATGGTTACATTGTAGCAGACTTGTTTTTTTCACCCTCCGTTTTTACTTAGAAATAATAATATATGTTTTGCAGGTTATTTTTCTCACTTTTATGCTGGAACATGTTCGCTCTTAGATTCATGGATTCTGCGGTGTGGTGGAGGGGGCAGGACTGGCTGTATGTGTGATTGTGCTGTCATTTCCTCCGTGTTTCGTAGGGACATGGATTTGAATTTCTGACCTTCAGTTGACTGTGGCAGATCAAGTGAAGGATTTTAGAGGTGAACACCAGAGGAAGGCTTTGACCTTGATCCTCTACCATGTACAAGCAGGCTTATGTTTTTATGAGTCATGGCTGAGCTTCTCTGTATAGTTATGGGCAGTGCTGTATGTTCAGACTGTCACAGGTGGAGATGGAGTTGAGATGGAGTTGAGCGCATCACCTGCCTAGATTGCTAGTGCCTCACCGGCCAATAGGAGCGCTTGCTCTCTGCGGCCTGTTAATATATTACTCCTGACCTTGAGGTACTTTCCTTTTTCTTTTGCTTTCCTGTTAATCTCCCCCTGCTTCCCATCTACCTCCCATGACCACAATGCCTGAGCTGTTTCAGCCTTCATTACACCGAGTACAAAAATACATTAGTGCTTATTAGGATGCGTTAAGCTCGGCTCCATCTGTTACGCTTCTTAATTAAATTGCCCTGCCCTGGTGTACATGGATTTTGTGTTTAAAAAAAATATTTGTACTCATCATAAAATCATTTTAATTTCTGTGCAAAACAAAACCAAATCCAAAAATAGTGTGTGTGTGTGTGTGTGTGTGTGTATATATATATATAATGTGCTTTAATATAGGCATACGAACATAACTACTTCAGTTTTTAGTACTCTTGAGAATATGAGTTGGGATGGGGGTTTATTTTGGTGTAGGTAAATAGAGCTCTTTATAATAGACCTTTATGTAGCAACACAGGTACCGTAGGAAACCGAATGCTTAATTCCCCTCAAAATTGTGTATAGGTCACTTGCCAGTCTTTCTCGGCGGGGTAAACCGAGATTGAGAACAAAACAAAGTCAAAGAAGACCACTTGCACATCATTTCCAAAACTGAGGCTGAGCACAATGAATTTAACCGTAATAACAATGCTCTTGTAGAAGTTGCTGCAAATTATATACAGATCTATATGAGCGCAAACACTACATTTCTCCTCCTTCTCTGTCAGTAAATGACACATTACACTATACAGCAGTAAAGAACCTCTTCTATGAGAGAAGTAGCCATTACTTGCATATTAGCCGGCAGCCCCAGTGTAAGTCTCGCTTTGGCGATTCATATTCCTGCTTTATTTAGATCTCCTTGGAGACTCTTGTGACTTGCTAAGTGAATTTAAAGGGCAGCTGATGAGTCGTCTATCAGAAACCATTACATATTTAAGCCATCTCCACAATATCCTAAGAGGGTTCAACCCCCCCCCCACAGATAAACTTGGAGTTGAGTAAATTATCAAATTGTTTTTGTTGTTTTTTGTTTTGTTTTTTGTTCATCTTTTAATTGCTCCTCTTGCCTGCGAGTGAGATATTTTTATTTCTTTGTGTTTGCATGCTATTGCATTTGAGAGAGGGCATATATAAATTCAGAGGAATAGGCAGGCAAGAAATCGTAGCTCACAAGGGAGGTTGTCCGGCAGCAGCCCACAACATGAGAATCTCTGGTAATTACTTTCTCGTCCTCTTCATTTGCCTAAGGAACTGATGATTTTTCTATCTCTTCAGGGAACGGAAGCTTCCAGAAGAGACCCCCTCCCTCCCCTCCCAAAAAGCAGAACTGTCTGAAATTGAGCTCAAGTGTAAATGGCCAATCCAAAAGCTAGCATGTAATTTCAATTTTTACTTAATTTCATTTGAATTCCTATGGTGCGCCTAATTTCCCCCAAAGCCCATGCAGGCAACGTACAATATCTGCATACTGACAAGATGCGAGAGAGTGCATACAGTAGAGTAGACATCTTCTTCTACCTTACATACCTCTCGGTTATTATGCACCGGTATGGTCTGCGACTGGACATGGAGGGGGAATGCTTGGGAAAATGTATTAATAATAATATTATTTTTACTGAAGTCCTCCCTGATGTGCCTTTCCTCCACCGGCGTGGCGCTTCGTTACAGGCACTGCACGATAATTAACCCTGCAATGTAATCGTGCTGCTTCTCACTGGTGTTAATGAGAACCTTTTGCAGTGACACGAGCGATTCTGTCTCCTGCCTGGTAGTGCCTGGTCTGAAGGGGTGTGTGTGATTAATCGGGTTACTGAAACGAGAGCTAATTATAGTAAGAAGGAAGCTACACTAGGGCTTCTCTGAAGAAAACTATATAGTGCCTTCCTGGTGGCTGAAATGGAACCCCTAAAACTGTATCACTGATGCGGAAAGTTTAGGACAGTTGGCAGGCATTCAGAATTGTAATTATTTCCCTGCAAAATGTCTAACTCTGTCTAGAGGTGGCATTAAACATTTGTATTATTATCATTAATTAATTGCATTTTTTTAAATACCATCTACAATGGCACACAGAGACTTTATAGTTTTTATTATAAGGAACTCAATCAATATAAAACCTAATGAATGTGTATTTTATGATTGACCCGCTTGTTGCTTTCGAAATTCAGGAGAAGTGCACTGATGCTTTTATTATGGCCATATGAACACATTCTCTCTTATCTAAAGCCAGGGAATCTACTGATTAATTTAAGTCTCCTCTGAGCGAACACATTGCTGAAGCTGAAATGAGGGCTCCAGTTCAGGAAGGAATAATACTGTGGGCAGCCAATTAGAACTGCAGCCTACAGCACCTTACTTTGTTGACTGTAAGTGTATCAATATGCTGGTGGCTAGGCATGAAATATTCAAAGCATGATAGAATGTGATTGAAAATAAATTGCCACTTTTACAATTAAATTTTGCAATTAAAACCTTGGACACAGGAAAAAATAATTAAAAAATGCAATTTTAATAAGCAGAAAAGTAAACAAGCATGTTAATTGGGAATGGAAGTCGGATTCCATAGAAGTTCTAAAAGTCAAACTGTTACCGACGTCATGCAAATTTAATCTCTCCTGCTTTCTCACTTTCTGCTCACTTTCTCCCTTTGTCCTCTCTGATTTCCTCTGTCTCAATCTCTGTCTCTCTCTCTCTCCCTCTCCGTCTGTACATGAAGCAGCTGAGACCACTCTCCGTACCTTGGCTGACCCATTATTGGTTTGGCACGCGTCAGTTACCGTCTACAGTTTTCATGTGGTGAAGGATGTTTGACCCGAGTGTCTTCAGTCCCCCCTAACATTGTAGTGTCTATTCCATAAGGACTGCTGCTCCATCACTAGTTCCTATAGCCGGATTCAGGGTTTTGCATGGCCTGCCAGCTTTCATTGCCTTGCAGTGATGTGGATTAAGAGTATTGAGGTCAGGCACTGGCGTCTGCTCTTTGTGGGACATGCTGCACATCAGGGCTGACATTAAAGTTGAAATCCATTTCAAAGAGCAGCTGGGGGTTATAATAAGTCTTCATTCAGACCTTCCAATGTTCATGGACGATAAATGAGAGCCTGCATGCCTTACTTCACCGTGGATTTCTTGTGGACCTTCTGTGTTTTTTGTATTTAATGCTTAGATGGGAGTCCTGACTTCCGTAGTGCAAAAGACACATAGTGGACACTAATTGTGCTTAAAAAAATAAAATAATAATTCGGTCATTAAATAAATAAATACAATGGGAAAGTTGCCACATGGGCTGTCTTAAAAGTGAGAGTAATGGAAGAAAGCTGTTAAATACAGATATGGATATGCTACTGTGTGTCTCTGTGCATTAGCCGCCTGGGTTGTTCCGTACTTACACCTCATTTAGATCAAGCTGCCATTTTAACCTATTAAAAAATTATAGCTTTTGGGTTTTCCGTGAAATCTAATCTCTGGTGCGTTTTACTATCATACGATTGGCTTCCGTGATTCCAGCAAACCTTATTCAAACTCGTGTGTTTCTCAAGTGGACAAATGGACAGCGGCTACCTCTCTTATTTCTATAGAAAATGTATAATGTCTGTTTATGAAGCTGCACATTGAACCCAGGTTTAGTGTTTTTTTCTTTTGCAGCAGTGTAGCAGAAATGAGCTTTTCCCATTGTATGTTGGTCTCAGTCATACTGTAATAGTACAGTCAAACCAGTTATCTCTGAACTAAAGGCCACAAATCAATACTTGTTATGGCAGAGATCTTGTTTTTTACTGTCTGTAACATTGCTATAAAATGATGATCTATAATCCATTTTTCTACAGACCACTTTATTTGGTAATCAGACGAGACTAATGATTGATAGACCTTTTGATTGCCTGACGCATTCCCCATCCATTATTGTGCGCTGGGGCTTTTTGTTCAGTTTCCGCACCAATTTGGCATTTTCTGGATTATGAAATTCAGCAGAAGAGAGCTGCAGTACAGCCAGGCACAGATGCTACATTTCTCCATCCTCGATACCGAGTTTGTTGCCATAGACACAGAGTCAACCTGTGTTATGCTAATGAGCAATCTTTCTCTGCGGCCTTCAGACAGGGAATATGAAAGCTAACAGTTCTGTGTTCTTGGTCTCGCTGAGGTGGCTGTTCTGTGAGTCTGAAGAATAGTTTGTTTTGATTAATTTAGCTTTTTCGTTCCTGCCCCACCCCACTCTCCTCTTTGGAAACCACAGCCATATTTGCATTAATTAAAAGTGTTTTTTCAGGCTCATCAATTCATCCCCTATTTCTGAAAACAAACTATTTGTTCCAATCAAGTTAATATATATTTTGGTCTGGTGTCCCTCTGCCTTCTCCCTAGTCTATCACCACCTCCTTAACTCCTCGTTGAGCGTACTCGAGCGTAGCAGTGGAGTAGCGTGTGCGAATCGGGGCAGAGAGAATACCAGACGCAGAGTTCTGGATGAGCTGGAGCGGGCGCAGACAGGCCGGCCAGGACGGAGTTGCAGTAGTCCAAGCGGGAGAGGACCAGTGACTGGACGAGCAGCTGAGTTGAGTAGTCGGTGAGGAAGGGACGGATTTGGTGTATGTTGCTCAGGAAAAATCTACAGGTACGCGTCAACGTGGTGAAGTGCTGGGTGTAGGAGAGCGCAGGATCGAGGGTCACTCCTAGATTTTTAGTGGAAGAAGGAGAGAGTGTGGTGGATTCCAAGGGGATTGAGATGCAGAGGTAAGCAAAGGGTGAGGAAGAGTGGGGAAAAACAGGAGATCCGATTTGGAGAGGTTGAGCTTGAGGTGGTGCGAGTGCATCCAGGCGGAGATAGCAGACAAGCAGGAAGAGATACGAGAGGGGATGAGAGGGTCAGAAGAGGGAAAAGACAGGAAAATCGGGGCATCATCAGCATAGAAGTGGTAGGAGAAACTATGGGATGTGATGAGGGGGCCCAGGGAGCGAGTGTAGAGAGAGAACAGGAGGGGACCCAGGATGGAGGCTTGGGGAACGTCTGTGAGGAGAGGTTGGGGGGTGGATGAGGAGCCTCGCCATGTCACTTGGTAGGTCCGGTCGCTGAGGTAGGAGGAGAACCAGGTGAGAGCAGTCCCAGAGATCCCAAGGTCAGCGAGGCAGGAGAGGAGGATGGAGTGATCGACGGTGTCAAATGCTGCAGAGAGGTCGAGGAGGATGAGGACTGAGGAGAGGGAGGCGCCCGAGCACGGCTGAGGGAGTCAGTGACAGCCAGGAGACCAGTCTCAGTGGAGTGAGCTGTGCAGAAGCCGGATTGCAGAGGATCAAGGAGTGAGTGTTGGGACAGAATGTCAGAGAGCTAACGGTGGACCGCCCGCTCGAGAGTCATGGCATCCTAGCCTAACTAAGGATAGTTGAACATGTCTTGAATTTGCAAATGTAACTTTACTCCCCCAATATTTATTTACTTATTGTCATGGCTGGAAATTGTGCAGTTACACACACAGAACCTGTTTATCGTTCCATTACTGATATTCCTTGATCTGTGCCCAGAGGCTTAATCCTATCTCTGTCTGGTTCTGCTGACTTTGCGAATCTGTCTTTTCCTCTCCACTGCCCCTGCCCACTAGGAATAAAACGCCATTCCGACAGACTTGCTGGCAAGTTGGCCAAAAAACAGGTGTAGCCGGGCCTGCGTCGGGTTAATTTGGATTAAGTTATTGGCAAAGGGCGCCAGCGTTTTCATGGTACTTTGTGTACGATTTATTCACAGGGGCTTTAGCTGTTCCATGTGAAATGCTGAAGGCATCCACTCTGGAATGTTTGTTCCCATCTCTGATATGAAGCTTCACTGGCTCTCCATTGTAAACACCTTAAAGATATGTACCAAACAGATGCAATGGCACACTCTTGAGGAGGCAACACTCCCCTGGTGTGTGTGTTCAGACTCCTGGCCTGAGGTTCTGCAGGTACTGCTCATTGCAGCGAAGCGGAAGGGCATTTCGAGTCTCCCCCGTTGCTGGAGAAGGAGATTCTGAGAGTAGCTTTGTTTGTTTTACCCATCTTGTATATTATTTCTTCTTATTATTTTTATTTATTTATTAGCAGATGCTCTAATCCAGGGTGACTTAAACCAGAAACATGTGCAATGAGTGTGTTTTCTTCCCTTCCTTTTTTTGTGTGTGTGTCTGTATGTGTGTGTGTATATATATGTTATACTTCTCTTCACTTCTCCCCCACAATCTCTCCAGTGTCTGAGTATGTTTGTGCCTTACACACTGTGGATTCTTCCTTTTATTACAGAGCTTTCACCTCCGAATCTATCAACCCTTCAGTGCGAGAAGGTGATCACAGTCAATCATAGGTTAAAGTCAGGAGGACAGGGTGGAATTGGGGGTTTATGTTAGCATATTAATAAGCAAAGAACAATTGTGGCACAAGGATAAAAAAAAAAAAAAAAAAAAAAGAGAACCCCATGTTATCTCCTGTGATTTGATAAAGGACCCTTTTATCATGTCAGAATTTCACTGTCGGGCCCCTTCCCATTTGTTTTTGTCTACGTCGAGCTTTCCTGCTGTCTATTTTTAATGAGAAGAAACATCCATGGCCCCTCAGTGAAAGGGATGAGGAGAGTAGGTCACGACACAGCTCTCTTTACGTCATCGCTCATCGCTCCCCAGCACCTGTTTCTGAGCAGCGCAGCGTGGGGGAGGTGTTCCCATCCCTGGGTGAATTAAACTGTGCTCCTTAATACTTTAACTGTGCTTGAATATGCGCACCAATTAAGGTTAACTTCACAAAGTTTGCCAACTTTCATGAGAAACCCCGTAGACACTCTGAGCCCATTACAGTTTTGCTTAAGTAGATGGAAAACGTGTAGAGAGGCTCGAGCAGTCAGAGTTGCTCTCCATTGCCTCGAGAATACAAATGCAAAAGGAGTAAAAGAATTGAAAGACTCAAGCGTACAGCACCCTGATTTACCACACTGTTGGAGATGTTTAATGGCTCTATGGCCTATTAGACTCTCTGAGATGGGACTTTCTTTGTCTTCAGTTCGATGCACTCATAAAGAGCAGTCTAATTGGTTAAGGGAAAGCAGACGTGAGTACGGTTACTAATTGCTTTAGTATGTCAAGGTTCAGCGGGCTGTGGGGCCAGACCCGAGGAGTCGGGTCAGAGAGGTTTGGGTTACATGTTTTCGGAGTGAAGCACATTTCTCTTTATTTTTATTAGTAAAGAGCCAAAATGTGAGGAATTTCAGTTGCAAGAATGTATTTGCTTATCCCATGAAATTGAGCCTTTGCGCTGGAGGCCAGGAAATGGCGAAATATTTTCCAGAATGTGTTTTTTTTTTCACTGCCGGGGCTGCCCACATTTGACTGGGCCAAGTTGTTTTCGCTGTCTTTGTAACATTTTGATGGGTTTTTCAATGGCATGTTATTGAATGTGAAAAAGGGCAGGATATATTTATAGACCGAATAATACAGTGCTGCGTTGTAACCATGTGTGAGGCATATGGTAACAATTGGGCTTAGGCTTCTAAGTTTTCTATATATACCGTATTTGTTTTCCTATTCGATGGTTTTGAAGTCAGGCAAATGTTATTAGATGTCATTGTTACAAACCAAAGCCCAGGTTTTGATCGATGCGGGTTGTTTATTACCACTGGTCATTGAATAGGCTATTGAAACTAAACCTGAGACGGAGCTATATACTCTGTGGACATATCCAGTGTAATGTGCTGTGGTTGTTTTGTAAGAAAGGGTTGATCTTTCAAAGCCATCGACAGCCTGGTTGGGGTAATCTGGCCTGGATGGGCAGTGTGAAGCAGGTCTGTAGATCCGCAGTCAAGGAATTCATGGGGAGGGCAGGGTCCACCAGCTTCTCCATTCTCCCAGCCAAGCGAGCTAGTGTGACGAGCAGTCTTCAGTGCGACTAAAATAAATGAATCCATATAATAAAATGTCTCTTTCCCCATCTTTTCCGTGCTGTCCGTGCTTTTAGTCTCATAAATCTTTGTGAAACGCACCAGCTGCCCTTGATTCATTTAGCTTTAATGTTTGATAAACAACACAAACAAAATTATTTTCATAGCCATGGAAACGGTGGCCACATATTGGCCATGGTGCTTTTAAAGGCATATTAAAAGGGCTTGAAACATTTGATGGCAGAGGCAGTTTTGCTAGACACTGATGGTTATGCTAGTCTGAAACCTAAAATATAACCTGAGAAGAGCTTCTGTTATATTCTTCTGAATTTCAATTCACTGGTTGGAAAACATGGGGTTGGGTTGGTGATTTGTCTCCCTTTCCTTCATTTAAGTTCGAACATATAAAAAAAAAAAAAAAAAAAACATCACTCTCAGCTTATAGGATTGCAGATGCATCCAGTTTTCAATAACGCAGACACTTGACATAAGTATCTTTCCATCGGGCATTTACTGCTGTTATTGATCTATTTTTCTCTCTCAAAAATGTCTTTAAGGAAGACAACTGTTGAAACATATGTTTCCTGACTTGGTTTTAATAATATGCGCTTCAAGTTAATTAACCTCACAATCTGTCTTTTATTTTATAAATGATTTCTTATTTATTCATTTACTATTTTTTGCAAACAAATCACCAGTTTTTTGTAGCTACGCACAGGTCTGTGTTTAATGTGTTTTTTTTGTTTTTTAGGTTTTTTTGCATCTGTAAAACATCTGAAGAATATATAACCAGTTCAAAAAGGATAACAAAATGAAGACCGTGCTGTAAGATGCTTATCTGAAACCCAATTCATGTTTAGTTGTTTTGTCTTATGTTGTCCTTAAGCCTCCATGTGGGGCTTTTCTTATGCGGTTTTCATTACACTGTCTTATGCAGTGAGAAGGGTGGGAGCACAAGAGGTGTCTTTTCTCTGTGATTCCCTCCCCCAGCATGGAGACCAGCGTCGACAGCTGTTGCCACAGACATCGAAATGTTATTAGGGATTCCGGGATTGCAGCAGGATTTCGCATGGTTGCAGCCGTGTCTTTTCACAGGGCGTTCCTGGATTTGGGAAGAAAGTGGAACAGCCTGCTCTCGGTCCGTTTCAGGACCTCGCATCGAAAGCGCTGATGCCAAATGCACCATTTGTGCTAGGGATCTGTGCTGTGGTACATGACTGTGTAATTGACAGTGACATTTAAATGTGACAGAAAGGCCTCTCTTCCTTGAATCACAGGTGAAGCTGGCTATTGAGGAGCAAAAAATATATTCATCCTGACCCTTGCAAAAACAATTTAAAGAGTTTTTGAAAAAGGGCTGGGGTGAGACTATAGGAGAACAATAGTCTTAAGGCTGCCATACTCCAAATACAGTTTCCCCTCCAGTAAAGGAGAACAGACCGAGGTATAGTGGACTTACAGTTTGACTCGTCAGTTGTAGAAAAGGTGTAAAGGTTATGGGCAGCCCTGGCATGGCGATAAACGCTTCTTGTCTTGTTTTTGTTTATTAAATAAGAAATATAACATTAGAGATTGGCTATAGAACGTATTATAGAGTAAATTCCACGAATGTCTGATCCTCAGAAATATACAGAAGTGTGAGAATACAGCTTCATCTCACCGCTGTCGTATATCTGCTGAACTCTGATATACAATAATAAGAGAGAAGGGGAAAAAGTGGACAAGGGCTTTGCAAACATATAAAAATGAGCAGCATTGGGGCTGTAGTGTGAATCTTTGATGTCACCGACTAGTCAGCTGCCTTCCCACATGCCATTTGTCAAGGACCTATATTATCTGTGTTTCCGAGTAAGAGCAGAGCTGCTGACTAGCCAGAGAGCTCTACAGGGAGCTCAGTGCAGAGATAAAGAAATATGAACTCCAATGCCCCGAAGTCTCTTCAAACTAGAGAGCACACGGAGAGCAATTTGTTCAGCTGCGGAATTTAGATTTTTGTTTTGTTTTTTCCTTTGCTTCTCTTTTTTTAGCAGTAGGTTTATATATCTATATGTCTGTGAAGGATGGCTCAGAGTCGGCGCTGAGAATACATAAGCAAACACGGCGCCGCATGAGTTGCATCGTCTTGGTGTGAGTGGCACTGCTGCACGTCACTGTGCCCCCGGGTACGGTGAGAGTGCTGTGGAGATGATACAGGACAGGAAAATAATTTGATGTGTTTTAAAATAGAGGGAGGACTGAGGTAGATCACACACTGCAGAGAAAAAAGAAAAATGGAAATTGAGAGAGAGGTTGGTACCTGGAAATCCGAGTTTTGATGAATGTGCTGTGGAGGATAGTTTTGTTTCTGCAAGGTGAGCAAGTTTCGCTGGCTAATTAATATGATGCACCTGTGATGACATTACCAGTTCTGTCCCACACAACCTAATAATGTTAGGACAGCTCTGAAGTTAGAAAGACAAAAATCAAATGTGTATAAATACTGATTTCACCCATAGGGGGCAGTTTTACTCTCCAGTTAGTGTTCTCACTACAGCCTAAATGATACCAAAAATCCTTATGAATGCTAATCGAAGCTGGCTCTCCGTCACAATGGGGATGGCATCTGAGCTCTTCAGTGGCATGACATCACAGTGGTTGCAAAGCAACACATTCGATAGTGTATTTTGTACGCAATCACAGTTTTAATTGATTGTATTTTTTTTTATTGAAATAACACATTTAGGAGAACTTTCCTCTTGAGCTGCATTTATATTCTTATTGTACCACAGTTCTCTCTTAGGTGCATGTGGCTGTTCAATTAATACAATCATGCTGTGGTGGAAAAAAGGAAGAGGTTTATTCCCTGGCCATTTAAAGGGATAATCACCACTTTGATGTGAGGTCTCTATCCTGTCTTTGAGGACTGGAGTCCTACAAGTTTTATAGGTCTCGTTAAATCATCACCAGTGAAAGATCTGCAAGAAAATATCCTGACCAGTGCAGAAAAGTGATTGACTACAATTAAGTAATTCCAGAACAGAAAAACAGACTTTGCAACCACAAGGCCAGAAAGCGGGCGCCCCTGACACCAGGCAAGCAAGTTTCTCGGTCTTGCTTGCTCTAGAGAGAGATGGTTGTCATCGTCACTTTTGTGTGTTTTCCAGCTCTGTGTTTATTTAGAGCTGCCAGGCTGTGTTAGCAGGAACCCTGTAAAAGTGTGGGGTGGTGATCGGGAGACGTGTCTGGCATCGCATCACTCACTCGGCAGCCACAGCCGCGCTACTGGCATGTCGCGGCACGTAATAAACCAAGAACAATAATGTATTGATGCTGCGGCCGAGTCACAGGAACTCCACTGCTGGTAGGGGGTGCTGCTGACATTTGGTTCTCTAGTGTGCCGGAGAATTACTGCTTTATTTCCCTAGTACTTAACGCAACATTTATCAAGTAAGGAATTATCTGTATTCCCCCCCCAAAAAGAATGTTGTTTTTTCACAACACATTAATTTATATGGCAAATGTGCTTGGTATGTTTTATCTTGTGTAATTGGATTAAGTGTAAACAAAGGGACTTATCTGGAGGGTAGAATACATTTTGCCTGCGTTGTGTACTACTGTCTTATACAGAAGGCTGAATGGACATTGATGTGTTTATAGATTATCATCATCATTGTTACAGTATGGGTTCATTAGAAAGTATAAATGGTACACTTGATAAAACTGCAACTGTGTGTGAAGTACATAGTGGATTTATAAGTAAAAACATAGGTCTGCAATTTGAAAGTAATAAATAATTCCATGAAATGGCTTTGACCTTTCATGAAATAAAAGCAGTATTCCGTGGGGGGGAATAACTTTTGGGAAATGCTCCAGGATGATTTAATGAGAGCTTATCTTCCCCTGGCAACCCCCCCTCTCTCTGATTAGTATATGAAAAACAGCTATTTAGATTTCTAAATGTTGACTTCGCAGTGCCTGCTCTTATCGCGTGTGCATAGGGATGTTGTTGTGACATTGCTATGGTCCGTTAGAGGACTGTGTATGATTTCACGTGAAATTATTTCAGGGCCTGTGATAAATATTTTGTGAAGTAAAGTTGTCATTTTTTTCGGAGCGTGACATTTTTTTAAAATGTTTCTGGTGGATCCCTAGGCTAATTTCCTGTCTCTTAAGTCTCTGCAAATATAAACACGGCTCCTCGCTTGTGTTGGAGGCTTTTTTTCAGAGCCTTTCATGTTTTGTGTGTGTAATGAGCAATTACATATTAACAGTCTCTGTATTCAAGACATTTTGCTTTGTGCAAACTGGTTTCAGACCCCTGGCCCTCCCAGAACCAGACACTGAAGCTTTTACACCCAGTATAATGATGCCTTATCATAGGTTAAAGCACTTTTGTCATATGCAGTGTGTATAACATTGTAATAATATGCTCGTTTCCCACTTTCTTCTGTTGTCTTGCTTGTTAAGCTCACGATGCCAGCAAACGAACTGACATCTTACTTTGTTTGCACGTCTTACACATTTCGAGAAAAAAGGTGTGATTCTTATGCTAAATAGAGAACGAGGCACCTCCTGTGGAAATTATGCATTTAACATGATCTTATTAAATGTAATCTCATTCTTTTTCAAAAATAAACCTTGGGGGGGGGAAATCATATCTATATTTCATACTTCATTTAGTGTGTAAAATGTGGTTTATGCTGCAGCTTAGGCACACTGATCCATCTCACAATGTCGGCAGGATTTTACTTTATAGCACCTAGACCACCTATACAGAACAGCCACTGAGAAAAAAAAAAAAAAGAAAAAACACAGCCTAATCTTGACAAGGTCTCAGATTTCCGCAATTTGTGCATAATGGGCGTACTGTGGGGTCTTCATAAAATCTACCTCCGAGACTTGTGTTTGGAAACCTGTAAATTCCAGCAAACAGCGATAAGCTCTTTAAGAATTGTTCAGTTCATCTCATTATGCAGATGGGAATATCTGCTGTGGTACCTCTTTTTCTTTTTTCACAGCCCAGACACTCACAATGGGAAGGCGGATGCGATAGTGGTATTCTTTGTGCACCATCCAGGCTGCTGTCTGATTCATCAAAATGCAGGACTGTCTTGTGAGATTACACCACTGTTAATAGAGCTAACTGTGCATTACTCATGTTACACACTGCCTGTATTCTCAAGGTGAGCTATTACATTCAAGAATGATCTGCCAACATGATCTGTGTCATACTGTAATAATGTGGAGGGCCTGGTGTCTTGTGTTTACGGTTGCCATCATACGTTTGCCTGCGTCAGAGTCCTTCTCTATAAACTAAGCTATTTAATTATAATTTTCCACGTGGTATTGCGCTCTTTAGGATTTTCCTAGGCATGCTCTCAAGTCTGGATGTGGTCCAGCAAAAACAGCCCGTGGATTATAGTTTAAATCGATGTGAGGAGGGTGTCGAGTCTGTCGAGTGCTGCGGGGTTAGGGAGTTGCGATCTTCTCAAATTCCTAAACCCCTTGCCACCTTGCTTTGGGGACACGCAGGGTTGCTTTCCACACTTCTTAGGAAAGGTTTTAGTATGTGAGGTTGCACTAATACTGCGAATATCAGAATTCAGGAAATTACCCCAATGGTTGACACTTATATACAGTGGGGGAAAAAAGTATTTGATCCCTTGCTGATTTTGAACGTTTGCCCACTGACAAAGAAATGATCAGTCTATAATTTTAATGGTAGGTGTATTTTAACAGTGAGGGACAGAACAACAACAAAAAAATCCAGAAAAAACGCATTTCAAAAAAGTTATAAATTGATTTGCATGTTAATGAGGGAAATAAGTATTTGATCCCCTATCAATCAGCAAGATTTCTGGCTCCCAGGTGTCTTTTATACAGGTAACGAGCTGAGATTAGGAGCACTCTCTTAAAGGGAGTGCTCCTAATCTCAGCTCGTTACCTGTATAAAAGACACCTGTCCACAGAAGCAATCAATCAATCAGATTCCAAACTCTCCACCATGGCCAAGACCAAAGAGCTGTCCAAGGATGTCAGGGACAAGATTGTAGACCTACACAAGGCTGGAATGGGCTACAAGACCATCGCCAAGCAGCTTGGTGAGAAGGTGACAACAGTTGGTGCGATTATTCGCAAATGGAAGAAACACAAAATAACTGTCAGTCTCCCTCGGTCTGGGGCTCCATGCAAGATCTCACCTCGTGGAGTTTCAATGATCATGAGAACGGTGAGGAATCAGCCCAGAACTACACGGGAGGATCTTGTTAATGATCTCAAGGCAGCTGGGACCATAGTCGCCAAGAAAACAATTGGTAACACACTACGCCGTGAAGGACTGAAATCCTGCAGCGCCCGCAAGGCCCCCCTGCTCAAGAAAGCACATGTACAGGCACGTCTGAAGTTTGCCAATGAACATCTGAATGATTCAGAGGAGAACTGGGTGAAAGTATTGTGGTCAGATGAGACCAAGATCGAGCTCTTTGGCATCAACGCAACTCGCCGTGTTTGGAGGAGGAGGAATGACCCCAAGAACACCATCCCCACCGTCAAACATGGAGGTGGAAACATTATGCTTTGGGGGTGTTTTTCTGCTAAGGGGACAGGACAACTGCACCGCATCAAAGGGACGATGGACGGGGCCATGTACCGTCAAATCTTGGGTGAGAACCTCCTTCCCTCAGCCAGGGCATTGAAAATGGGTCGTGGATGGGTATTCCAGCATGACAATGACCCAAAACACACAGCCAAGGCAACAAAGGAGTGGCTCAAGAAGAAGCACATTAAGGTCCTGGAGTGGCCTAGCCAGTCTCCAGACCTTAATCCCATAGAAAATCTGTGGAGGGAGTTGAAGGTTCGAGTTGCCAAACATCAGCCTCGAGACCTTAATGACTTGGGGAGGATCTGCAAAGAGGAGTGGGACAAAATCCCTCCTGAGATGTGTGCAAACCTGGTGGCCAACTACAAGAAGTGTCTGACCTCTGTGATTGCCAACAAGGGTTTTGCCACCAAGTACTAAGTCTAAGGGGTCAAATACTTATTTCCCTCATTAACATGCAAATCAATGTATAACTTTTTTGAAATGCGTTTTTCTGGATTTTTTTGTTGTTAATCTGTCTCTCACTGTTAAAATACACCTACCATTAAAATTACAGACTGATCATTTCTTTGTCAGTGGGCAAACGTACAAAATCAGCAGGGGATCAAATACTTTTTTCCCTAACTGTAGGGCTGCATCATTTAGGATCTCTGAAATGACACAGATGTATTTCAGTTTATGAAGTTGTATAATTAAATTGTGCAATTCTCTACTTCCTCAGGCCTGCAAACAGGCGTTTTATTGGTCTGATAATTGAAAAGTCATGTGTTCATACGTCAGCTGTAGTTTTTAACTATTGAATTGTAAGACATTAACAGACACTGTCATTGTGTTTTACAGTATACAGATAAATTGATGCTGAGGTTAGAAATACATCCCTATACACCTAGTCTTGGAATTGGGTCTTGTATTGTATTGCATTGCAGGATTTCAGTTATACTAAGGAACCAAACAACTTTCCCTAAAGCTTGAGGGCAAGTTAAGAGGTAGTTTAAAGTGCATATCCTTGTAATGTGGTATATTTGGGTTTAGTCGGCATAGAACAAAAACACTACAAACAGGCTTATCGACTTTCACATAAAATAGAAACATCAAAACAACTGCAGCGTGTCATGATCGCCTGCCAGATATAGAGGACGCTGTAAAGAACATGATAAAACTGTTAAAATAGTATAATACAAAACAGTGGTTGTTTTGTATGAATCAATATATCATATTAAAGGTCAGGGCTACATGGATTTCTGGCTGCAAAAGATGTCTCTCTTCAGTGTCTTGTCATTTCCTCTTCTGCCCCATCCCTCCCCTTCTTTACAATCAAAAATTGAAACGGAGAAACAAAGTTCAGGCCTCAAATATATCTCAAAAGAAGGCATGAGTTGCAAACAGTTGTCCCGGATGTTTTATTTGTAGTACAATGTGTTCATTGATTTGGAGCATCCCTCCGGAGAGCCACATTGACCTGTGCTCGGAATTAGCCTAACTCTGATAAGAGGAAAAACCTGTTTAATGTTATCAAGTCTTCGTTGGCATTATTGCATAATTTTGTTGCTGAAGCATACTTATTGTAATATAAAAAATGTAAAGAGAAACCCATGAAATTCTAAATTCAACGTGTCACATTTCACTTGTTTTGTTGTCAAGAACCTGAATGGCTAGCTTAATTTATTCTTTATTTTATTATTTTCCATAATCATGTGAATTCTCCTGCCTCTGCTGTGTAACATAATGATACAATCAGCAGGGTTTTCTTTCCAATTAATTTTTCATCACCTTTCCAGTATAGCGCTTTTTAATTATTGCTCAGTAGAAGTGCGTGACAGAGTGACATCACGCTGGCTGGAGACAGGAAGTAGGGGGAAGCTGGGTGGCTGGAACCTAGCAGAACCATTTCCTGTGTGATTGCTGGGCCTACGCTCTCCACCCTTGCCACCAAACTGATCCACTCTCAGAGTAGATCTGAGATGATTGCCGGCCTCGACACATGACCTTCGTTTCGGGTCTTGTTGGTGTCATCAGGCTGGTCAGGATTTGTATGGCAGACTTCTTGGGGTAAATCAATACATACGTTCATGAATCCAATAAAGGTCAAATGAAATGACCGAAACCTCACATCCTTACTTTAAAGCTGAAACAGGTGTGGCCAGGGTTACAATGCACAATGCCGTCAATGTGACGTTCAGCTGCTCTTCTGTCAGTCCCTCCTTATACTGCATGGACTCGAGTGACCAACTTCCTAGATGCTCAGATAGGGCAGTAAAGACTGTATACACTGACAGCGCTCAACAGAAGTCCGAGGTCCGCACGCGGTTTGTTTTTAATTTATGTATGTTTAAATTACAGTAATCCTCAAATGCCTTAATTTATAGTACAGTTCCTCTGTCTGTTTGTAATTAGACGTAGCTGTTTTAGATCTAGGTCAGGAGTGTGCCCTGCCAGATACCGAGGTTTCTGCATGAATGGATTTCAGGTGCCTACTAGACTGTGACCGACAGAAATGGCAGCCCGATATGGCGCTGCCAATGGACACCCCCAGTCTCTCTATTAGGAGGCTCTAATTTCGGATCTCGGGGCTGTCTTTGGGGACTGTGGATAATTGCATATGGATTGATTTTCACCCCCTCCCCACCAGTCCATAGCCACTCCTTCCCTATTCAGGCGAGCCCAGTGTCTGGTCTGGATTAATAAATGCAATAAGTGTAGCTCGCACACATGTGGGCCATGGTGTTTTGTTTTTTTCCTGACAGTTTCCTTAATGGAGTGTAAAAGCTGTCATCTGTGAAGGCTACTGTCAGCTGCCCGTCCCTTGAGGATTTTCTTTCTTTTTAAGACAGAATTGAGCCTTTCCTCAGTCAATCGGCTGGAGGATCTGGACTGCCATACAATAATGCACTGAGCTGTTGTGCTACATTTGTTTTAACGCAACATTTGGGCACAAAGAGGTGGGGAAAGATCGGAGCTTAGTGAAATCCCAGCGGTCACTAATGCATCCCGTATGATATGGTCTCCAAGGCAGCAGCGTGGTCTCTGTGAAGTTGGAGAAGGGAGTGGCTGGATGAATGTGGTGTGTGGAGTAGAGCAAGATGCCTATGAGAGTCTGGTTAGACTGCATAGAACTGTAGTAAAACAACATGTAAATATATATGTCATTTTTGTATAACTGTAAACTTTCAGTGATGCAGGTGCCTACTCTTGAGCACTGTAAATTGACTTTTTTTACATAAACATTTATCGTGATTAAGTAAACTACTGCTGTGTGTGTGCAGGTTTATTTTTAGCCAGCTTTTTTTAAATAATCCAGTATTGATTCCCTTTGGCTAAGATGGACAAACAAATCTATTCTAATGCATTGTTCTATTTGTTAAACTCTCGGCAGTGCATGTGCTTTAGGGACAGTACGGGTGCCGTCTGAAAGGGCACTTAAATAGATGAGACTGGCTGAAAACATTTCACCCTTCATTCCCTGTCAGGGAGCTCTTCTCTCTTCTGCTCCCCAATGGCTGCAGACAGCGTAGGGGCTGCTGCTTTACAGGACGAAAGAAAATGGCAAAGAATTCCACGTTTTTATAAGGGTAAACCAGAGTTTCACAAAGCCCTTCTGTCTTTCTGTTCATGCCGGGTAGGCCACACATTTTTCTCTCTCTCACTGCAATGCAGGTAAAATCTTTTGCTGCAGACCTCCCTGGGTAAATTGTTCCTACCAAATGTAGCTACAGGGATGAGGCATTTGCACTTTGTGAATCCTATTTGTAGACTGCTGGACAGCTCTTCCTGTGGAGCCTGCCTTGCAACTTTGCATAAAGACCAGTTTCCACATCACCCCTTATGTCTTCACATGGACAGCTGCTCTTAATTAGTGGGTGGGGGGTGTTAACCAATTCAGCATCTGTTTGGATGTGGATATAAATGTAGACGACTCATTTTCCCCAAAGTGTGGACAATGAAAGATATGAATGCCGGGATACAGTGTCTTTGGCTGGAAAACTATAGTGTTCTCCCTATACAAGGTTTTGTGTAATAAATCACTGCACAGATGAGGTTTTAGTTTCGCTTCTTCTCTTTCTTCTTTTACAGATTTCCAGGAGTTCCTTTTTTCCATCAGTATAAGAACATATGGGAATATCCACTCCTAAAATCCTATGGGCAAGAATTGTTTTTGCTGCCCATTGGTTTCAAAGTAGCTCCTTATCTGTGGTGCAGATGGAAGCATGGGGCTTAAAGGTTTCATCCAGAAAATCTGATGGAAAAACCTATGAAGTTCAGTTTAAACTGTGTGTGATCCCATAAAGGGGGAAAAAAAAGACACACACAAAATAGGGCTGGTAGTGTTTTGACTTATTCAATGTGGTATCAGGTGTTGTTATTGATTCCCTGGGTTCCTTGAGATGAGGTCTGTAGTGGTGCATTGTCTTTAGCTACATCTTTAATATTCTCTACTGTAATTTTGGTCAAATTACATAACCTTCAACTTTGAAAACCCCTGCATCTAGACCCCTGTGTCTGCTTCTTAGGTCTCATGGGCATTATTTGATACTGGGCTTGTTAACAGTACTAATGTTGGCAGTGATTTAAAGAAGGGTGTATGTGTTTCTCTTCTCTCAGTACCCTTGTGCTAGTGTTCTCATCTGAAGAGGAGAAGGCCGATAATGCCATTATACTGTTCAAACTGGACTATCTGAGCTCGTGCCGTCTGAGGAATTCTCTGGTCGCTGCGTATCTTAATCGGTGGTGGTTTCATTAACATGTAATCCCAGCCTGAGCTTTTAATGAGAATTTTAAATAAATATCGCCCTGCATCGTGGTTTGTTTTATGTACTGTGCGACTGAACGGCAGAGGCAGAAATCAGTGCTCTGTGCCGCCTGCCTGCCTCCATGCAGTTAATTCCTTTCTAAAGCCTCCACCGATTTTCAGATGACTTTGCAGAAAGCATGTCAGAGATGGTCCTGACAGGCGTCCAGTTCTGAATGGCAGAGGCCTGGCGCAGCAATGATAGGAGAAGCTAAATCCCATCAGCATCAGCTTGATGTCTGCAGCACCTTCTGTAACTAGGTCTGCCAGGGGGCTGAAGAGTGCTGAGCAGGCTGACGTTGCCTTGTATTGAAGGGGCTTGTCTTCAGCACTATTTTAAAGGTCTCCTTCCCTTCCGATGCCACGTAAGGGTCAGAGCGAGGCTGCAGTTTGCTTAGAAATCAGATTGGGATTATAGGACCGTGCCTCTTTTGGCTCAAACAGGACCACACTGGCATGGGAGGAAAACATGGCATCCAAACTCTTAACCTCTTCAGTCTTAATGTAGTGTTCCAGTCAACTCAGCAGTTCTTCATGTCTTGAAAGAAAAACAATATATTTAAGAAGCGCTTAAGAGTAATTCCGTGAAAAGGTGGGCATCTGTGTTAAAATTTCTGGATGCCGTATATGATGAGGTCAGAGGGTGATTTTGGTGCCACAAATCAGTCTAATTACATGTACTAGTGTGCGGTTAATTAATAAAAAATCTAAGTTCTTTTGTGTTTCAATTGTTTTTCTCATTTTTTCCAAATTAATCATTGTAGCGCTCTTCATTTATGACCATTCAAGTTTTTTCTCTATTTTCTTTCTTACCACATTGATACATCTATGTATGCATTGGTCTTTGTGCCTGACATGTTTTTAATGTTTATTTTCCCATCTGTGTTTAAGGTTTAATTCGGACCAACGTGGGGGACGTTCGTCAGTGTCAAGCTGGCCTGATATATTTTTATGGGTTTTCACCTCCAGCCAAAGGTAAGAGCTTGTCATGGTTTCTAGCTCTGCACCACAAACTTGTTATTCTTAATTCTTGTTTATTGACACTTTGTTGAAGGAAAGAGTTAAATGTATCATGTCTCTTTAGTGGCACTTATGAGTTGAAAAGAAATACAGCATATTCAACATCAAAGTCATAATCACATTTACTAACGCTATACACAGAGCAGTGAACTACAGCCTTGTCAAAGATCATATCCTTAAACAAAATCAATACCTTTTTCGAAAATTAAATTAAATTTGTACAAACCTTTATAACAATGAGAAGTGCTAGATGTGCATTACAGAGGATGATAATTGATCATCTGCGCAATATCTAGTAACATTTTATCCCTTTTGACATTAAGTGTAACTTCTCGTATCTTGATCTTTCGAGAGTGTTTTCCTCTGGACTGTAAACTGATCTTGCAACAGTTGACGCCCTAGACTGTGTATACACCAAATGTTGATATCAAATTAAATTCTTGCAGCATTAGTTTAACAAGGATAAGTGGATTAAAAAAAACTACAGTTAAACCACAAAAGATAGTCTGCATTGGCGAAAACATATGTACTTTGTGCAGCTGACACTTCTGTGAACGTGTTTCAGCATCCAGTTTTATAGGATTCCCAGGCCATTTGAGGGGGAGCTGAACTTTTGGTACCGGCAGAGAAGCAGCCCACCAATTATTCAGCTGACTCCTTGAGAAAGAGAGGAGAAGTCTTTCTTGCTTTATTTATTTCAGCTTGAAGTCTAATTTGTGTAGTGGTGCAATTAACTCTCCCCCCCCCCATCCATTCTGTTGGCCTGAAATCCGTTAAGGCACCTTCCCTGGCAGCCAGAAGACGAGAGCTTATTTTCTGTTTTTTTCACTCCCTCTGGATACCTTTAAAAGAATTCTGTTTTGCACAACACTTTGATGCCTTTATTGTAGCCCATGCGACGTGGGCTGTACATCACAGAAACCGTAAACGTGCATCATTGGCACAGCGGAGTAATGGCCTGTCTCACTCTGAATTGAGTGTTCAAGGGTAGGTTACTGGTGTTTAGCCAATGCAGTGGAATGATTTAAAGCCACATTATCTTCACATCACCCAGACATGTTAAGCTATTTAGACTCTGAAGGCTTGCGATTTGCATAGAGCTGGCTCCTGGTTGAAACCTGAACATCTTTTGGCAGCATGCGTTCACCTGACTCCAAGAGACTAACTAGCAGTTCGGAACGTAATCGTATCCTGTATATGAAGTGTTATTAGTAGCCAATGTCTAAAAGAAGGAAATAACTTATTATAAGTATTGGGATTGGCTTGGAGTCCAACATTCACATTGTCTGTTACATTTACAAATTATAGAATTAATCTTTGTCAGCCTTTGGAGCACTTTATTATTTGCCTAAGTTGCTTTGCGCATCACAGATGTCTTTACAAGGCAATAGTCTGTGGGTGGTTCTCCCTGTGAAACTTCAGTTTGTTGAAATCCAAGGCTTCCCAGTACATTGACACAAGAGGAAAGGTTGAAGCATTCTCCATCTGGATAGCTGACTGGCCTAATCAGCCCTTCAGGCCAGAACTCGCTAATCATGGTGCAAGTCAACCACATGACCTTTTTATTTATTAATTTATTTGCGAGATTCATAAATATTAGAATTTCCTGCTGCGTTTCAGATTACTGAAGACCTTGCCCCGAGCAGTTGTTTGTGTGCAGCATAAACACACTTCCACCAGTTTCGATTGAGACAATGTACATGCTGCAAGTACGTTTGAACAGGATTCACAACACGGTGTGAAAACTGCGGAGGGATGCTTCACTGGATGTTTGTGGTAGCAGGAGAGTGGTAATAAGTCTTCTGGCTGGAGAACAGACGGAGGGGGGGAAAAAGGCCATACAAATGCTTTTGTTAATATATTTTACATTACTGTTTTAAATGAAAAAAAAGATTGACTTCTAGTCTGCTTACATTTTTTAGCTATGCATCCTGTTAGAAAACCCCTGCTCAACTGGCTAATGATCTCTGTGGTGCGCATCTTGTGTTGCAGGAAAAATGTTCTTGCCACCACAGGTCCCAATTGTGTACCACCCAATCTAAACAAGTTAACAATGAGTATGATTAAGAAAAAGGTCATATATATATCTAAATATCTATAAATAAAGCTATGCCCTTGCTCATCTTCCAGAACGACTTGTAAGAGGGAGGTGGGAGGGGGATGCCTGCTGAAGCTCTCGTGTAGATGTTAATAAAGCATATTTCATGGAGCGTGGAACTGCTGGTTTTATAGTTCTGACATCATCAATATACTATAGCCAATGGCAAACCTTGAGTGGTATTGGTGGGCTAGTTTCAACAGTGCTGACATTCTTTCAGGGAGGACAATGCCAACCGCCCCCTTGGTGTTGGTTAGCATTCCACCTAAAAAATTAGTGTGTGGAGGTGGGGTTTGGAGAAGAAACTAGCTGTAGACTGGGGTGCTGCTATTCCCAGCGTTAACTTAAAGCAAGGTCACCCTTAAACCTCTCCTAGTTAAGATGAAGTCTGTTTTAATTAAATGTCCGCATGCTGTCTTGGGAGTTGGAATATGAAAAGCCGGTTTAATAGACAGTTTGAAAGTGGAAATTAATCTTCTGGCACAAAGCCATCGAGGGCTGGCTGTCCTCAGCGGGCCTATTGCTGTAAGCCGCCCTGATCTGAATATCGCCGCTCTCTGGTTGTTCCGTTTAGAGTGCTGTCTGAACTGACGGTGATGTTTCCCCTCATCCAGTTGTGTGACCTTTCTTTGTGCAGGTGACTCTGAAGGAATTGCATTAACATTCCTCCGAGTGAACACCAGTAAGCCCTGTGCTTCCCCAGTCTGCTCCTTTTCTCCTTTTTTAGTTTTTTTGTTTCTTCTTTTCTTCTTTCACTTTAATGTGACTTGAAGATTATTGATTTGTAAATAAGACCCTTAATTCCTCTGAAACTGGAGTCTATATAATTGTATTAGAGCTCATAAATGGTGCCTTCATAATTTATTTCTTTCTCCCCCCCACTCTCTCAGTGCTTCTTCATTTCGGCACTGTGTTGTCACTAGTGAAGTAGAAAGTAGCCATTAATCGCTTAGCTCTTGGACTCATTACTGTACAGAGGTCTACATTTACTTATTGACTTCAGTGCACTTAGCGTTACAAAGGATATTGTTGATTCCTGAATGTGCTATTAAGCCCTAGGGGGAAACAGTTGTGGGGCAGGTATTCATTTTCTCCAGTCAATATAATTAAACATGGACTGCCACACCATAGATTTGTAAACCTGGCATTCGCCACAACACCGTGGCACCTCGTACCTCCCACGCTTCAGTGGTACTGAAGCGTGAAGTCTGAGTGTATTAAATATTTGTTTGGTTCATTGCCTCATCACTTTAAATATTGATCTGATTGGGAGTATTAAAGTATGCTATAAATATTATGCATTTAATATGATGTGTAATACATAAACGCTGCATACAATTGCGCAGGTGGTCTTGGATGCTGTTTATGTGGCATTATTGTCGCTTTTATGACAGAGGAGCCATTGGAATTCAGTTCCCATCTTGTTCTTGCTTCATTGTGGATAACATGATGTGGGCTATCATTAACAGAGCCAGGCTGAGGCCATTAAACTTATTATATCTGAGACCTTCAGCTGTCAATAGTCTGCTCAGAAATGTAATAATAATAACATACTGTCTCTTTTCAGCCACTGAAATTTTCATGATACATTTTTACTTTTATTGGTATAGTTTTAATGATTATTTTTAAGGTTGCAACTCGCAGCTTTGCCTTTAATCATTAAAGCCTTTTTAAACTAATAATGCATATCTTGAAAGCACGGAACAAAGACATAACTTCATTAGCGAGAATGCCAAGAAATTGGGAATTTATTAGTGTGTCTATTAAATATTGTGCTTTGTTCTTGATTTAGCACAATTTGAAAGATTCTGGTTGCCTCCTAAAATTGTGTCCCGATTGGATTTAGTTACTCAACGTTTCATGTTTTCATCAGTATGCTAATCTATTAATTGGCTCAGTAAAAAAGATTCCATTTACAATTGTACTGATTAAAATATTTTCAGACAAGGAGATGGAAATTATGGCTAATTATCTCCTCTCATGGTGTTTGTGCGGTGGTTTTCTTTTCATTCGAAAACATTTGGCAGAATTGGGTGGGTGGGTTTTTTGTTTTTTTTGTGCCACATTTTGCACACCATTCCAGAACTATGGTTTCGGGTGGAAGGAGTGCAGCGATGTTGATTTAAAACCCCAGGTATCCTGTTACAGGGTGTCGCTGCTCTTCTGACAGCTGGGAAACAGGCTGGGCTTCATCTTTTCCCACACTGCACTCCCGAGGCGGGGCGAAAATCCCACAAGCACCCACGCCATGTCCTGTCATATTTGCCTAATTAACAGTGGCAGTGCCCCCAGCACAGGGGCAGGGCTGTCTGGAATTGATTCTGCTCGTATTGTCCTGTGACCTTCGGTGTGCTCCGTCCTTCCGGGGTCAACAGCTCAACTGCATCTGCTAATCAGGTCTGCTGGGGGAAGAGAGATAATGGGAGTCTGCAGCCCGATAGGAGGAGACACATCCATCCTCAGTGTTTAACTTTCACTCAGAGGTCTAACAAGGGGAGCTGAAATGAAAGTTGGTAAAACCATTTGAGACTGGCAAATCAGGGCTGGGTGTGGAAAGAGAGGGGAGCTGCATATATGAATATAAATATAATGGGAGAAAAAATACATGATCATATCAAATTAGCAGTTAATCAAAATAATTAATAATTTAATTAATACCTAATTTACCAAAGGCTCTTACGGTAATATTTTCAGTGCTTTGGATCGCCTGATTTATTAATTTATTTATTTATCCGTCTGTGTCTCTCTCTAGAAGAAAGCTTTTCTTCATTATCGCTCGTCTCCACAACAGAGGGGATTATAATTGGTGTGGGTGTGCGAGTGTGTGGAAATGTGTGTGTGAGTGTTGTTGTTGATTTTCTTTTTTTTTCTCCCTCTTTTCTATTCTGAGATAGTGTTCTAAAGGGGAGAGGAATGTTAATTGGTATCACTGGGAAGCTTTATAGATAAGGAGAGGCGGTGGGCCTGGCAGGCTCCAGGGGCTTTCTTTTAATAGATTACACAGGCTTCAGGAGCGGAGTGGCCCGGTGTCTCCCACACCGAGTACGGTGGACGTTTCCTCAATCAGTTTTACCCCAAGTGGGATCTATTTTAGCTAATGTGGTCTGTTTTTTGTTCTCTTGTGTGAAACAAACACACAAGAAAATATGGCTAGTTTAAGTCTAGCACAGTTTTATGGGTTAGATGTCCACCTAAATGTAAGAGAAACCTAAAGGAACAGAGGGGGCTGGAGCTGTTGAGAGAAGTAATTGAAATGCATCTTACATTTCTTTTTTGCTCTCCAGGTCAGGAATTTCACCTTTGGATGAGTGACTGTCTTAATTCAGTACCGCGTATGTGCAATTACCGGTCTTTATAAACAGTCTGATTGTGCACTGTCAGGAGGCTTATTTGTAACAGACCAAACCCATGAGTGGAGACAAGAAGAGACAAAACAGACCACAAAATTAAGAGAGAATGAAGAACATTGACATTGTGCTGCAGTATGTATCATTTATAGATTATACAAATGACCTTCCTCTAGAAGTATCAGCATTAGCATGAGTCAACACAAATGTTAATGTATTTAAGTGATTTCTTTGTATGTTTAATCCCCCTCTCCCCTTCCCGGGTCTAGAGATGTTAAATTAGATCAAGTGGCCGGACCCCGATGTTGAGCCGGACCTACACAAAATAATTGCATTTTGATCTTATTTCATTGGAGAGATTAAAACAGATTTGTCATGAGAGTAATTCTGCAGTGTGAGATCAGCCTCATGGCTTTAAGGCTTTCTTTCTTTCTTTTTTTAAATTCTTTATTTGCTTATTCTTGCTGTCTAGCACCTTGGCATCACGTGGCCTTGCACGCACTGAAGCTGCTGCTCCGTGGTTACAGTTTTGCTCACACTTCCTACAGCCATGATGTATTTTGAGATTTGTGTCTGTGAGCACAATCATCCTGAGCCAGCCCGTGAAACATTGTATTTATAACCCGTCAATAAACTCTTTTTCTCTCTCTTGATTCGACCGCTCCGGGCAGTCATTTTGCATTGCTCGGTCTCGGGCATTAAATATTGATTCGTGGGAAGGAGGTCTGGGTTGTGAAAACTGTAAACACATTGGAGCATTTTTATTCTCCGCCAAATGGTAACACTGAATTGACAGCAGATCATGGCCAATTCAGAGGCGCTTCCTTACAGATTGGTGTTGTTGTGTGGCATTGTATTTTCGACTGCCTCCTTCCCTTTCTTTTCAGAAGTCTGAGGCCCAGTGTTTGTGATACTAAGTGCACTATACATTGTGTTGCTTATTAACTAAAATGTACCTCTAATGTCCTTAAGACCAACTGGGATATTAGAAGCACTGTCAAGTATTAAATTAAATTACCTGATATGGTAAATGGGCTGATTGGGTCGTTGTATGGTCTCTGTAAGGTGAACAGACACTCCTCTCCAATGTTTGTGACTGCAACAGATTTCACAGAGCCAAGTACTGCACCGAGGGAACCGGAAATGCGACTTGGTGAGCAAACTGCATTGAATGTTCATATGCCAACCGTCCTTGTCATTTCATCCTGAATCTGCCTGCAGCCCTGTCTGCTCAGGTGGTCCAAACCTACCCTTTGACATCATAAAACTAATTTCGCTTCTGGCACTCGTGCCCAAACTGACTCCACACCTCCACAAGAATATGTCCTTCTGCCAGGTGCCCGTGTTAACCTGCTACCTATCCTGAGTCTTATTTCAGACCAACTCTGTGGAGGACTTTTGTACTGATGCAAGTGCAGCAAAACAATAAGAGGATTTCAGTTTTTTTTAAATATGCAAAGGAGATGGTTACAGCCCCTGTGAATGATTTTCTAGGTGAGCAGAAGAAAAAGCAGGAAGAAACTAAACAAGCTGAATGCAATGTGCTCTTCTAGTGACTCGAAGAAAGCTTGCTAACTGTTTTATTGGATCTCTGTGATGAATTGGTGTCTCTCATGCTCCTGCAAGGTTGGCTACTCTCTCTGTTATCAACCCATTGTCCTCCTGTGACTTCCTTTTGTTGCTTTCTTCTCTTCTTTTTTCACATCCCCCAACCTACAGGCGGCTGGCCTCACTAAAGAGTTTGGAATTGAAAAGTTCAGAAGTGTCAGTGCTCCTGGCCTGGATCTCTTGGGATACAGAGCAGATCAATAGTTTTTCATTAACCTGCCTGCTTCCTCTTAAAAAGCCTGATGGGCTGGGGTCTAAATACCAAGGGCTTTCATGCAGACTTGGATAGGATTCCATGAACAGTCCCAAACCAAATAAAGCCAGTGCTCTCTTTTGCTGCCCTGCTCTCAGATGTAGTTTCAATTTTAACTTGATCTAATGTTTAGGAGTTTAGGAGAGTGGAGATATTCCATTTGGTTGTAACTACACCGTAAAACACAATTTTATTGCTCTTATTTCCTGACAATTTATATTTATTTGTATCTTTATTTTTCTTGGTTTGTTTGTTTTCCTACTTCTGGCAGTTTTTGCAGCAATAAGGCTCCAGAGAAGAGCTGTATGATCCTATGAAATGTAGCAAAGAAGTCAGGGCCGAGCCTTCGCATGGGTTTTCATTGTGATGTTACGTTACATTACAGAATTGTATATTTAGAATTGTAGAATTGAGTTTTACATTATCTTGCAGCAATTCAAGATATATTATGTGCATTTGTCTGTATGTGTGTGTGTGTGTCTTTCGTTTTGCAAGGTAGCAGGGTTTATTTCAGAGACCTGTCAGGTACTACAGAATATTTCATATGATCAATACTATCCCTGCTGTCCCTTCTAGGCCCAACTTGTCTGTACAGCATAATTACACTGCCATTCCTGCCAGACCATGAGAGAGAGAGAGAGAGAGAGAGAGAGAGAGAGAGAAATGGTTAGCTTGGCATCTGTGCTCTGAGGTGACAGTGAGTAGAGAAGGGAGAGAGAGATGGAATTAGATGAGAATCAAAGACGCTTTGCTCGTTTTCTTCTGCTTCTCTGAGGAGAAACCTTGTTTATCCCTGACGCTCAGCAGACCGGCCCTGTGCTTGTTTTCTTGTGCCCCGACTTAGCCAGCCACCTGTTGCAGACTCCCTCCGCACACCCTGATCAATACCGTGCCAGATTTAGAGGAATCCGTGGCAGCATGACTTCCAGGCCGTTGCTCCCTGGGAACAATTTGCACAACCCCGGCTCCCAGTTTGACCCCGGGGACAGATGTGTAAGGTATCATACTGTACAGGTACAGTACAGTGCATTGCCTTGCTCAGGGACTGTCTGGGCTCAGCAGTGTGTACTCTCATCTGACCAATCAATTTACCAGCCTTGTTCTCCTTTGGTTTGTAATGAACTGGATGTAGAAGAAAGGCTCCTGGGCAAAGCTGACAGTTTTATTGTGACAGAGTCTCGGAAGCAAACCCCTTTCTCTCCTTCGGCTTGGGAGCAGCGCTTGTTGTGATTGAGATTGATTAGTCTAAACTTCTCCTGCCAATGATTTTGCGGTGACCTATTTGAGAGATGAAATGCACAACAATAAAATCCAAATAAAAAGTGCTGTAATTTAATGCATTTCATGATTCTTTTGTATTTGTACAGCATTGAATGCAAGCTTCTAGGTGTAAAGTAACCTAGATTGGATTGAGGCCCAGAGGTTCACATGTTTGCAATAAGACGTTATGCCTTTACACGCTGACAATCGCAGTGTTGTGGGACCCCTGGGCAGTTTGGGGCTGGCCTTTCTGTACACATTAAACCTCATCAGTATGGGAGCCAGAGAACAGTACATTAAATTTACAGTATGGGGTTGACAATCTGACGGGTCTAATTCTGCTCAATGTAATGGTGTGCTGAAAGGAATATAGTGGTAATGAAACCACCTGTAAGAAATAAAATAAATAAAAATTGATAAACCAAATCTTGGCAGGATATGTGCACAACTGCCAGTGACAGAAGCATTAGAAATGAATTGCATTGACCTTTTAAAGGATGTTATGAAGAATAATTGAGAACAATTGTCCAATCAATGGTCAATGATAGTTGAGATGTTAGCGAGGCAGGGATGTTTTCAACGATTTAAAAAAACCTCCCCAACAACAACCAAACAACAGTCATATTGATCTCATAAAGTGTTTCCTGTCTAGTTTGCAGACGGGCAATGTTCTCACAAAAACGCATACAAATTTCCAGGGGAGGGCAACAGTGGAAAATGCGAGCTCCTCTACTGTCAGTCGAGTGATTAGTTTATCTCCTGTGAATCTTTAATCATGTCACTGAGTGCTGTGCTTTTATTGTACAGTGGAACTGCACTTTTATATTACCTCAGAGTCTACAGCTCGCATTATGCCTGCGCAGGGCAGCCCAAAACCGTTTTCCCAGAATGATTCTTTTTATGTGCCATAGAATTCACCCATCTCTCCTTGTAGCACACTGGAGTCAAAATGCTGACCCTGAGAGAAACGGTTTGTGAATTCCATAGCGGATCGTAAAGTTTTATAACCGACGTTCACAGACTACAAACTAAAACCGCTGTGTTCTAGGGTACACTGCGGACTTCCCTAATGTGCTCTTTTTGTGCTGTTTGGCACGTAATTCGGCTGCACAAGTTCACCAAAAAATAGTAGCCATGCTCCCTCTGTCCTTCTCTAGGTCACATTTTGATGCCCACTTTCTGTTCAGATCCCTGCTTTGGACTGAGAGCAGCAACCTCATTACTTTCCTACTGTCCTCCGGCTTAGGTGGTATGCAAAGGTTGAGACTGTAGATTGCCTGTGGCCTGAAGACCAAATGATTTTCCTAAGACAGCTGGTGTTAAAGCTGGCAGTTTGTTTGTTTTTTTTGTTTTTTTTTCTCACTTTCTTCTCTTAAGTTCTGTCATTCATCAGCGCTGGGGATCCATATGTCAGTGTTCACAGTGCACAACTCTGGTTGTTCGGTAGCTTTGACTTTTTGTGCAGTAGGAAGTCTTTGTAATGGATCTTTTTTCCTTCTCCCACCTCACACGTATTCTCCTGTTAAGCTGGCTATACAGTATTTATGGTTTGTCTGCAGAATCATTATATAGGTGCTGGCCGAGGCTGAATGTAAGGGAGAAAGGGAGCCAGTCAATGACCTGTAAACTTGAAAAGATTCATGTAGCTGCCAGCCAGCCAAAATCTTTATCACTGGGAACTTCCATTGCATTGAAATGATACTTTCCCTGCACCCTCAAGCTATGTGCCCAGAGGAACAAATTAAAGAAAAAGAATTACTTAAGCAAGAAATGTATATGAGAAGAAAAAAAAAATGGGTTTGGGACTGGAAACCCCATTATGATGGATTTTTTTATCCCTGCCATGGGAGTTCAGTGGTTGGTTTGTTATTATGCTTTTTGTAAAATCCCCTCCTCTTTGTAAAGTATTCCCCAACTTAGTCTGTAGCTTGTTACAGATAATGCCCTCTGCTTGATCTCCATGCTCAGCTATTAACCACTGAAGTATTAATTGGTATTCTTAAGCCTGCTGCTTGCTTTGCACCACACAGTTTACATATTGGTGTAAAATCCTGAAGATACCAAAAATACATTCTCAGAGCTGTGTTAAGCTTAAAATATAGTACCTTAATTAACAGGAAGGATGTGTTTTGCTGAGCTATGAAAACTAGATTCCTTGACAGTTTTTTTTTTTTAAATTATAGAAGGAAATATTTCAGATGTCTTGGCTGAGTTGCTTCGGTGTCGTTCATTGCCGCAGTAGAATGTGCAATAAATGTTTTCAGCTGATACAGTGTGTTGTTGCATTTTCTTTTTTTGTTCCTTCCTGAAATACAATCCATAAAATTGAGGTTTAACAGTGCACACGACAGTGCTTTTATTGAAGTCTGAATCGCATAATAAAGTGAATGGGGAGTACAGTACAGTACAGTAGATAATATTGATAATGAAAGGCCTATCCTGTCAATGTCATTAGGTGCATTTCCTGGGCTGCCTTTATCTCTGCCCGACTGAAGGACTCGCCTCAGTGCTTTCTTGCGTCCATTGTGTGTTCCTGTATTCCTTTTCTCCTTTATCTAGTCCATGTCTGTATTGGCTAATAAATAAATTCATAATAGCTGTTTCTCATCCTGTGACATCTCCGGAGTGTGTGTGGTTTGTGTGCTTTGTTTGCCATGTCCTCCTCTTTTACGTTAACTGAATTTCCTTATGGAAAATAAAGTATTGTAATATTGTGCCGACTGCAAAATTGGACACAATGAGAGCCACTTTGCTGAAAAGGGGCCAAAAGGACTTATTGGAGCACCCTCTGGGCTCTTAACCCATGGTCTTTGCTTCCCAGCTCTGGTTAAAAGGGTGACATCTCAACTGGGACACTCACTCCCGATGCAGAGCTCTTAACACTTCCTTGCATGTGTTTTCATGTCGTTTTAATTCTGTGTGCAACTACATATACAGCGTAATCCTATACATTGATTTTATCCGACATGAGCGAACGCAAATTACTTTGAAACAGAACACGCACACAAACCGATTTACAACTTCACATGCCTGGCAATGAACTTCAACACAGGCTCGTGTTTAATGTTTTTGTTTCTGCCGAGTCGTAACATTTGTGCGTTTCTGACAGCAAACGTGAATATTGTTTATTTTTAGAATGGCTGTTTTTCTTTTTTGATTTGTTTTATTGCAATTAATGTATTTTTTACAATCTGGCTTAGATGATGCTCTCTGCAAAACAAGCTTTTCATTGTAACAGCTCTTGGCCTAATTTATATGGACCTGACAGTTGCTGTAAATATCGGCTATAAAATCGTTCTTTAGCTAGGGATGGCCCCCTTTCATGTTGACTGTTGGGTAATGGAAAATCTCCGGCCTGTGTTAAAGCAACCATGGAATGAAAAAGAAAGAAGGAGAACAATCTTCAGCTCAGAACTGCAAAGCCTGATCCTGCTAACTTCTGACTGATGAGTCGGTGAAAAAGGTGTCCGTTACGCTTTCCACAGAGTATCAAAACCGCCTTGAAGAATTTTTATGAAATATTAATGCATTGGATTTCTTTTCACCCTCCTCCCTCCCTGCTCAAGCCACTCGTCCACCAAGTTGTCACAGAGCCAACCATCAGCCGTCGCATGCAATTCGGTGGCACCGATCTCGGCGAGAATAACGGATCTGAAACCACTGATCTTTCTTCGCCAGGGGGGTTATAAATACTTTATAAGCTGACTCAAAGTTCTTTCCTGCATTGCAATCCTCGTCCAAGCGGGGAATGTTTATTCTGCATTTGTATGTTTTTGTATATCTGTTTCAAGAAAAAAAAAAATGTTCCTAAGGATCTTGGTTTGGGAATCTGATTTGTGTTATCTGAATGCGGTGCCATTTTGGGGAATTGTAGAGTATCTGGTTACTATATAGACCTACATACAGCCAATACATTAAAGCTTATCATTTCCCTTTCAGTGCCAGCATCCTCTAATGCCTGTTCAGCAATGAACTGATTTTGAGTTATAACTCTGTGTAATTTGCAGCAGCAAGCAAAAATATTAAGTCATTTGCACAAACTGATCATTAATGGTAAAATGGTTTCTGAAGTCTGAATGTATGTTTTTTTTCTCTCTTAATATTTTATTAACGAAAATTGCATTAAGGCACCCTTTTTATCCTCTGGCAAAGAATGGAAAAAAATGAATTTTAATAATTAATTTGTAATACACGTTAGATTTTTGTCTGCACAGCCTCTGTAGATGGTGAATAGCCTATATATTATGAATAGAATTGTATGTGATTGTATATGAATTGTGATCTAAAAATACTTCCATAACAAGCTTGGCTAAAAAGCAGTGATCAGTGTGCTTATCCAGTCTCTCTGGAGATCAGCAATGCTGCAGTGCTATGCTGAAATGCCATACGTCTTACTGTGCCATGTGGATGACATAGTGACTTATCTGTTCTTAAAATAACCTTTTCTTATGATAAATGTATAAATCATTGCTGGTAGGCAGTTGCAGGGCAATATCTTCTTATGAGTTGAAGCAGTCTAAACTGTCTCACAGCTCATGTAATATAACAAAACTACAGTCTGTTTTGTTTGTCTTCCATATAAACTATCTTTTTTATAATGTCGTTAAGGTTTGGCTTTTTTTTTTGCAACTCTTTAAATAAAAATTGCATTAAATAATCTCTGGGGTTTTAACATATCTTTATATTGCAGCTGAAATGTTTTTCAGAGTTAAACAAAAATGTTTTTGCTCCAGTCTTTGTCATGCTTTGTACGTGCTTTACAATTTTATCTTAACGCAACCTAATCAAAACCCATATCCCAGTATTGTCTTTAATTTCAGCTAAGGATCAGTGGTAAAAACAGCGCTGCATAAATCAGTCTCTGGAAATGGTCTCCTGTTTACATATCAGTTGTGTTAAGAGTAGTTTAGAGTAGTTCAGCTAAATGGTGCAGTAAATTTCAGTCTGGGCTAGGCTAAGGGTTAGGCTATTCTGTAAACATAGGCTTTCGTTAAGGTTAGGGTTGCTTTTCTACTGACTTAACTGGATTACATGTAGATTTGTATGGGCCTAGCTTGAAATGTTGACATTGGCTAGAATTTAAAACCGTTATAATTATTTAGGAGTTGAGTTAAAACATTTGTATCCCTTTATGAAGTTAAGATATCCATATTTAAGGTTGATAGGTAAAACATTCCAAGACAATAATTATCTCCAACATATAGTATTTCTTGTTACACTGATCTTTGGTTTATTTATAGTCTGCAACTTATTTCTTTATAACAAATGATCATTGTTTCTTTTTTAATTATGTATTCGCTTTTTATTCTCATCTGTGACTTTTCAAAATTTGCATGGCGCACCTGTACATGCCTGCAGGTAGACCAATGCTGGGAAACTCTACCTTCAGCCACACCTCAGGGAGATGCATCCCAGTCTTCCCAGTTTGCCTTTCAGTGTGTCTGCTGGCTTTTTGAGTTTTGTACAGTGTAAAATCCACACCTGACTGGATTTTATAACTCCAGAGTACTCCCTTTGTATGTATGTATGTTTTCTATGTAATCTGAAATTGTATGACTCGAGTGATATGTAAAATTATTTTATTTGTATTTTTATTGTCCCTGCCTCCTTGACCTCCATATTCTAACATTTAATGCAATAGGAGCCAATGTCTGAATATGTGTCTCGAATGTAATACAGTTTCCAAATCCCACATGAGTTATTCTCTCATTTGAAGTTTGAAGTCCCAATAAATGGTCCTTGGTCCTTTACTGTTAATTTCCAGTAAATAACAATGGAAATGGAGACCTCATCACCTTGTTAAATGTTCTGTACACCTGCCAATCTGTATTTCCCTTGCATGAGTCAGGTCTCGCGACAGTCGACACGTGTCCACTGAGACACAGTACGATGTCTCTTGAATACTGAATCCTGACGGCTGTTGACGTTTTTTCCATTGAAAGAAATTACCTTTGTAATTTAAATTTGGAATTCATAAGGGATCAAACTTCCACTGCATGGTGGGTGTTACATCATTGACAATTACATGATTTAGGTTGCTTGCCATCCAGCAGGGACTTGGTGCATCCATTATTTAAACTTACAGTGCATGATGGCTTCAACCAAATTCTGTGTTCTGTAAACAACCGAACAAACAACCGGGTCGTGTGGTGTTTTTTTTTGTTGTCAATAATATAGCATCATACCTAACAACAGCTTCCTGTGGCTGCTAAAGTAACCTGAGTATGATTTTCTAAGTTCACTGATCAGTTGAAACTACACTGCGCTCACTTACAGCAAGTGGTGAGGACGAATGTTGTGTTTGTTTAGAGTCCCTCTGCCTTTAAACAATGCCCAATCTGGGGACTAGATTTTCAACAAAAGACTTCTTAGATACAGCAGGAACACTGTCTACATGCCTCTTTTCTTTCCCTATTATGCATGGAAAAGCTTGGCGCAGAACAGCCTGTGGGAAACGGAAATGTAAATGCAAAACGTTGTATTGTTTTCATCTTGTGGGTCAGCCTGCACGTAAAGTAAACCGCATCTCGAAGAACACATTGTGTATTGCCAAAGTGTTGGGGTATTGAAATTGCAGAGCAGTTGGGGGGGGAAACTATATTCAGCTCACTTTCTATATTGGGATACAATCGAACCACTGTGGATAGTCTTTAAGATTTTCTTTTATCTGCGTTTCTTGGCTTCAGCAGTTATAGTTGTCGCTAATCGATACCCGCTTATCATTTCTAAATCCTCTAATCTTTCAGTAGTTTCTGTTAACCACCTGCCCTCCGCTATATGCTTTGATTTATTATTTGACAGGCAACTGTCTTTCTTATCCTGTGCTAATCTCATACCTTGCCGGGTTTTCTCTCCCCCTCTATGAAATGAGTCATAAAGAGACAGGGTTATCGGAGCAGACTCGGTGTGCCTCTGTGGTGCCACTGTTGTCACTAGATTGAAAAGAAACCCTCTGGAAAACTGGCATACAGGTGACCTTTACATGTCAAACAATGCTTTGCATAGACCGAATCCTAATGCCATTTTTGTGCGACTGAATGCTTGAACTGCTTGTATTAGAATGACTGAACAGCATGAGCCAAACGTCAGTCCTTTCTCATTTGTTTTCAGGTATACAAAAGGAAACTGAAGGATATTGATTAATATGTATTATTAATGTCTACCAATGGATTAATATCCCCTTGTTCGTTAATCAATCACTTCCCCTTGCTCTTTTTTATTACTGTACATTGCTTCACCATATAAGGGATTGCGGAGCATTGTTGTAGGCCACACTTGCTTTGTAAAACCCGGCACGAAAGCGCAGCCTTTTCTAGTTCCTTGGAAGTTCATAATTGTGTTGTGAGCAGGAGTCGTCTTGGGTGCATGCATCAGCCAAAGGCAGAAACAATAATTAATTATGATAAAATAAACAAACAAATTTGAGTGGTTTTGTAAGCAACACTCCCCCATGTTTGGCATGCTCTCGCCATGTTTGTCAGTTGACTTATTTTGGAGGCGGGGTGGCTGTTCTGGTTGTTTCTCTCTCATTAATTTAGAAAGCTTTCTTTGTTGTCATTGTTTTTCTGTTTTTCTCCACTTTCTCCCCGAAAAAAGCCTTGAAGTTTGAAGGGGGCCTCTTGATAAATTTAACATGGGAGGCTGTGAAGGTTAGCTTTGGGTTACTTGCTCAGAGCAGCCCTAAATCGAGCTCCCGTTAATGCACCAGTCTCTGAAGTTTAATGATGATGAGCTGTAATTTTGGAGAGAATACTCAATTAGGTGCTCAGTTGTGCAGAAGATGCGTCACAATAAAAGGGCATCTTCAGCATAGTGTGACTGGGATTTGCTTTCAATCAGAGTGCTGATGTGTGAGGATTACCTGGAACCTTCATTGTATTTCGACTGTAACACCAATCCTGGATCAGGGGATCAGAATGTAATTTTTCTCTCTCTTTTGATTTCCATAAAGCAAATTTAACTTGACTATTCATTTAGTGACAAACACTGCCTCTGATATGAAGATGCAGCATTTTAAAAAGTTCTAAACAGTCTATAAGCTAAATGTGCAGTTTTTCAAACAATTCATTTTGGTGTGTTTGTTTATTTTTTCTACCAGGAAGTTACTTCGCACCTGAAATATATTCCACAAGTTCGCTGCCCCAGCATATTTTGTGCTTCCTAACGCAGGGTGTATGAACCTTATGACCCTGTTAGGACTGCTCACCAACACATACCTACAGTACACCATCTGAAGGACTTTGCCACCTTCTATCGCCATGCCTGCCGGATGAAGTGGGCGGTATGAATGATTTGTGAAGGTGACTTTGTCATAGAAGGTCTGCTAATGAAGAACAGGCCTAATCCCATTAACACCAGTGTAGCTCGGCCGATAGTGCCACTCGGGAATCGTTCCAGATAACTCCTCTCTGCATGAAGAATGGACAGCCAAAGGAAGACTTTCCCACAGACTAATTTCCCATCGTTTGTTTCCTTGACGATCCTTAGTGCTCTGCATTGACTGCACCTGCACAAAGTGTCTATTTGATAATCGAGACGGCTGCTTCAGCACCAAGCGGGCAATAACATCTGTGGGAGGTTTGGGAAGCACTTTCTCGGGCGAATGGGCATTATTAGCAGGTACAGCGAATCGTATTGAATTATATGATCATTTGCGGTAAGATGTGTGTAGAGAAGGCCCATCAACCCTTGATAATGCCCCGATTTTCCCCCCAATAGGCTCAATCTGAGCAAATTACACCACATGAAGTGCTAAATCACCTTCTTTCAGGATCATTTAAAACCTTGCAAGCCGTTCGGTGTGGATAATGAAAGAAATGGTTCGTGCTGCCCTCATATACTGAACATAGCACATTTTTTTTTCCTCTATGTAATTGCTCCACTAGCAATGTCTTAATGCTGTATAATTGTATGTAGTTATTGATTTATTTGTATATATTTAAAGAAAGTCCTCCTCCTTCTTCACCTCCTTTCTCAGATGACCTTGCTGTACTCCTTGGTGCTCACTGAGCATTGACCAGACTTCAGCACCTGTGTGTCAGATTTGCAGGAGATGGATTAGTGCACATCACTTTTTTTTATCTTTTTTTTTTATCTTCTAATTAAGATACTGTTCAACTTGGGGTTCTGCTTCAGCACCTCACTGATTGCTTGGTGCAGTACACATCTTAGTGAAGGATATTTAAAACGGAGACAGAAACAAGAAGAGAGAGAGAGAGATGGGGAGGAGGGAGGGAGGGAGGGAGGGAAAACAATTCAGTCATCAATTTAGACATGCGTCGTCAGAGAGAGAATACATCCCATGGTGGCAGTCGACAGAAAAGGGCCAGATCAATCACGCACGTTCAGACAGTCAGCCCAGGGGTGTTGTATTACATTTATTATTAATCATAAAATTGAACCGAGACTCTTCAGAGTGGTACGGTCCTTTAAGACAGCAAGCAGCGCGGTTTTATGTTTGCATCTTTTATAGTGGCTGGATCCTTCTGATCCAGGTTTATTGCATGAATTCAACCCACCACCTCAGTATTGCAGACGTGAGTTATTTAAGCTGTTCAGGTGAAACAGTGGCTGCACAGAGCACAACATATATGTTAGTGCACCTGTATAAATATGTAGCACTGTACCTTTTACAAAAGGGCAAGCTCTCATTATTGAAAAATGCAGAAGGACTTCCAGTGAGAAAATCCCCTTTACGTTGCAGAGTGTAAAATATGCACTGACTTTGGTGTCTCTGCACATCTGATTGTGTGCGTTGCCAAATCTATATGCTACTTTTGAAGTCATTGCTGTGGTAATGGTGACCTGAGAGACAGGCGCGAGAACTAATGCTCCCTGGCTTAACTCGCCTTTGATGTTCTTCCCAGAAATGCAAGGTGCTCAAAGCCTATCTGACCTTGAAGTGAAAGCAGCCAGGCTTCCCAGGGGAGAAATATTTCTTCACTTATTCTGAATTAATATGTTGGAAAGTTGACTGTAATGACTGCGGCACCCTGAAAATTCCCTGACGCGAATTCAATTAAAACAATAATAATAATAAATTACCAGGTAGTGAAGAAATCAACCTTTTTTTTTTTTTTTACAGTTAGTTGTTTAAAACACAAAATAGAACACAGTGGCTCCCCATTATTCCTGTCAGATTCTGTTTCTTGGTTTTTGCTCTATAAATGGTTTGTGTAGAAGTCGATTTACTCATATGAAGCATTCCTGCTGTATATTATACGATACAGTGAGACTTCTTGTAGTGGCATCTAGTGCTGAGTGTGAATTCACAAGACTGAAAGGCAGACAGTTACACGAGGTGTTTAGGCGCAAGCTTGTGGTGTACGGGGTACCATTTTATCCCCCTGGCATTTGAGGAAGTGGGTAGGATTGTGCAGCAGGTCCGGCGGGTGGCACTGGGTGTGGTGGGGAAAGCTTTAGGCTATGAGAGAGTCAGGGTCTGGGCCAGGGCAGTACTCTTTGCATCTCTCTACCCGGCCTTCTGTCTGCAGTGTTTGGCCCTTGCTTTGTCAGTTAGCCGTGGGTTACAGCGAGGTGGGAATTCCTAAAAGATAAACGGAAGAAACAAGCCTGGGAAAATAGGCCGCTGCATTTTTTCCTTCTCCTCCTTCCGATTCATTTTTCAGAGAGATAATAGCTGGAAGTGTATTCTTAAGGGGGTGGGGTGAAAATAAATAAATAACTAAAAGACTTGAATCTAAAACAGTGGAATTATGTAGAGGACATATTTTAATTATGTGCATTTTGGATTCATTATTTTCTTCCTTGTTCTTTCATATACAGCTGCTCTCTCAGGCAGATCTCCCTCGGTGGATTGCTGAAGTCTGTCAGCTCTAACAGGAAACCTAGCAGTCCACTCCAGATTTGACAGTCAGGCAACATCAAAGGTATGGTATTCGCAGAGTCTTCTCCCTTTAGCTTTAATCATTCAACCGAAAACATCATTGGGCCAATTACTGTGATTCTTATTTTAAAAAATGCATTACTGCCATCATGTTTTAAATGCAAAACAAAAAACAAAGACGTGGTTGTTTTTGAAGTTCCTGTGTCCTCCAAAACAAATGTATTAAATGCATTCCCCTGGAGTGTATTACGTGTTTTTTGTTTGCGTTTTGTTTTTGTTTTTTAATAATTGAAAATAACGAATTGTCTAATGTTAACTGTTCAGATCGATTCATTCTTTAATCGCAAAGTGAAGGAGATGGTCTCACAAATACAAAATGTTATCGTCTTGCAACAGATGATGTACTGCTATAGGAGATTTTAATCAACTGTACAACACGATCCTGGAAATGCTGAGCAGAGAGGCTCACCTGTTTGACAGAGAGCCAAATCCTCTAAAGGCCTCTCCTAGCTCTTCACTCATGGTCAGGAGCAATTCTGAGAACCTCTGGGCCTTTCTGATGGGCCTGGAGCTCACTGTGAATTGCCCTTTTCTTCCCAGAACCTGAACAGTATGCCCCGGTGTATCTTGCATAAAAACATGCACACTTCAACATTAGAAATGCATCAAAGACCAAAAGGAAATAATCCTGTGGTAAATAGGGTGTAATTTTTACATTTATTTTTAATTAGATTTTTTCCGGGTAATTCTGAGCCTTATCACCAGACGGCTTAGAAGTCCTTATTAAGCTTAGTTATCCCGATATGAAGGTGCCCTACTGTATAGTGGATTACAGTTGCACTATAATGCAGCATATTACACCGAATGCTCTGAATCATAAATTGGAGAAAGATAGACTGTCTAGCAATACATTTCGCTTAATGAAAAGGAAAATCTTCAAAGTGGCCACGGATTATTAATCTTTTTATCTATTAAAAAGGACTGACAGGTCTGGTTAGTTGTTGGAATCGTTGATGCCATTTACGCCCATTATGTATTTATTCAAAGTGACAATCTGTTCACTGCAGTTCCGACATCACAGGAGCCAATATCTATTAATCGCTTTAGCTATCTGAGGTGCCTGACAGTGATCTCTGACAAAGGTATTTTATAATGGAGAACGCTATAATCTCTTATTAGAATCTTGTTTTTCTCATGTTTAACAGATGATACGTGGTATGTTTAGACCTGTGTGAATGCATCTGCAAAGGTGTTCAGTTTTAAGTGTCAGGAGTAGGTATGCAGCACGTTTTGTAATTTTAAGTCAATTTTCTCACTTGAAGCACAATCAGTCTCATATCTCAGATCTCTGGTTTATTTTTGTTAATGCAGTTTTTATTCCCCGTCCTTACAAATATCCCTTCAAAACTGTTCGCCTATCATTTTTTTTGGCATTTTGCTCTCAAACATATTTTGAGATAAAAATGATAACCCTTTTAATACAGGAATATATACTTAAAATAAAGCATGACCTTACATGGTTTCAATTCTAAATTGCTGTTGATCAATCAACGACAACAGTAATCACCCACCAATCACAAGAGATTTTTATAGGCCACGATTTAAGGGGAAGCTCGAAACTGATTTTAGACCAGCAATTAATTTAAAGTGCAGTTATAGCCACTTATAGGAAGGGGGTACTGATAATTGTACTTGGAATGAATTGCTTGCATTTTGAAATTGTATTGCTCATAAACCAAGTGAAGGTAGGGACTTGACTCTGCCCCACTGATGGCTGTTTGACTGTGGGTACATCCACTTCCCCATCCTACTTCTGCCCTCTGCTATCCCCCACTTCTGCATGGAAAAAATAAATTGAACTACTTTTGTCCGGAGTATCTGTCTTTTGACAATGTGCTGATTTAATTTGAACCTAAAGCCTTTTTACATTACTTCCAGTATGCTTTGTGGAGAACCCATTGCAGCATGAAAAATGCTAATGTAACTTTCAACCATGCATTCGACTAAGTCCCGAGTCAGGGCCTGTTCACTCCTTGTATTTCTCTTTGCTCCTTCATCGGTCGAGCTGTTCGGTGTTTCTCATTTGAATGGCTGCACCGTGGTCTTCAGAAAAGAAATGAAGAACTGATCAAAATGTTTTTAATCAGATGATAAATGCCTGTGAAAGCTAATAAATGCACTAAAACATTTTGATTCAAACAATAAATAAATAATAAAAACTTTCCAGCAGGCTCTGTCGTGTGCTCACTGTTTTTAAGTGATATGGACTTGTGTGTTGTGTGTACATGTGTGCGTTTGCTGCTGAACAAGATACTGAAACACATTTATGCCGGAGACGCCCACAGCTAGCATGTGTTCAACCCAAGGTAAGGTGGTGTCTTAAGGGCTGAAAGCAACTCCACTCTGTGGCTGACGGGAAAATCTCCCCTTTAATGGCAGTAGCAGTATTGGGATTAAATCTGCAATTTTTTTCCCTTCTTTTTTTTGGAAATACGTCATGTCAGTTGTGAGCTCTATTTCATCACATTCATAAAGGATCTTTTATTCAGGCAGCAGTCAGGGCGTACTCAGTATTGTCTGTACTGGTAATGTGAAAGATGCCCTGATTGATGAAGAGCAGCTGGGAGAGATGAACGGGAAAATCAAGGCAGTTGATAAATTGCTTGTTCACTTTCCAAACCCAGAACCCACCCCCACCCTTGTCTGTCAATCCAGGGGGGGACTGATAAACCTCATTTCCAACCCAACGAATAACTGCTTATTTTATTTGGATTGTACATTGTGGAAGACTCAATAAATCCATGCTTTATATCACAAGATGAACTGAAACCCTTCCAGTAACTTCTGGAACATGAGTTATTAAATTTAGGATTGAGGATTCAGTGGTGCTGGACATAAATTATGAATAGTTGTGTACCTATGGATCTGGGTAGGTTTTCCATATCTATATATATATTTAATGTAAAGTACATTTAATTAATAAAGCGAGTTTCTGTCTTACTGCAGTGCAAGAGAGGTGAGCTGAACCCTTTGTGTCCTGTAAACCATTATGAGATCAAAATAAATAAATAAATAACATTCATTTGGAGAGCCCTTAAATGAATGACAAATACTCTGCGATCCCAATCTGACCGAGCTCTTGATGTAGGTATACAGACTTCAGTTTCCTTTATTTCTAGAGAAAGGCCCTATTCATGCCAGTAAGTGCTGCTTTTCCCCTTTCATGTAAAAGACCTTTAGATTTCCCCAGCAGAAACGCAGACTGTATGTGACCCATTTTGACGTCTCTGCGTAAAAGTTACTTTGATTGTATCGGCAGCCTTGAGAGGGTGTTTCCATCATCCCGGACCATTAAGAAACAGCTGTTCGATGCTCTCACTTATGAGGCACGTTTGTGCAGAAGGAATTCCTAAAATTCACTCTGGAGGAACATAGCTGCTATTTTAGGATCGCCAAGACCACAAGATGCCCGTAATGATAAATGAAGAGGGAGGTGCTGGAATACCATGTCTTTTACCCCGCAGTGACACGGAGCAGCACCTCTCTTCACACGACTCCCCCGCGGCAAACCTGGAGGGAGGATTCACAGGGGCAGAACCGGATTTCCCGCTCGCATTTGGAGGGAAAATGGATGGTTCAGATCGTCATGCCTTACTGAGCTACGGCTTTTGGAGGCGTCTACCCTATTGGGCATTAAACCATTATTTAAACAGTCATAAAATATAACAAGCTGTTCTTTGCTTTTTGTAAGCATGACAAATAAAGATGTGTTAATTAAACCCCCTGGTTGTACTTCTTGCACCGAAAGGGCAAACGCGGAAGAGAAATGATACATGCAGCGAATAAGGTCAGTGCATTTGTGTCACTTCAAAAGCTCCAGATCAGAGTTCTCCTCGAGTGCAGCTCATCGTAGGAATAGTACAACTCGAAATAAAAAACGACATTGTCCTTGTACGCTGGTCAAAAAATAAATAACTTCTCAATCAAGGGAGCATAAGCAGTGCGGTCTTCAAAGAAAGTAAGCCGTCCCTCAGCAGTTTCAGTCGTTAGGTGCAAGGGGAATAGGAGGTGACATACGATTTATTTACAGGAGCTGCTAAAACAGGCAAGGGATTCACTCTGTCATACCCTAATCATGAGCACATGGGAAATAAAATGACCCAGTTCTCACACACTGTTTAAAATAAACACACGAACACAGAATCAATAAGTGGAAGCAGTTATTTGTGGTATTTTTCTTCATAACCCACTTATTTAATCTTTAGCTGTACATATCTCTGGGCACTGTACTCTTCATGCTGCCCCTCATTTGCCCTGGCGGCCCATACGTCATCTAGCAGTCTAATTTTGCCTCACCATGGGGCTGCACTCTGTTGAGGCGTGGGTTGTCAGATCTATACAGTGACACCCACGGGTCTGTAATATTCCTGTATATGTAGTCCTGTGATAAACTAAGGCACCTTGGGTAAAGACAGCAGCCGAATGCCTACATGATAATAAACAGTAAGGTAATCACACAGGCTATCGCATGCTATGTAATTTTCTGACATGGTTCTCTCAGGACACTTCAACACCAGGCCTGTTTCTGTTTCAGCTCTTCTGTTTTTTTTTTTTTCTTTGCTTCTTTTTCTTTGTCAACCTCCCCCCTTTTCTAATGCCTCTCTTCTTCCTCTCTTTCAGTTTCCTGATCCTTCTCGCCGCTGTGCTCTTCCACTCTTCTTCTCTGTGCTAGTGGGGGATGTCTAGGCTCTAACCCTCTTGCACTCTCTAATCCACTAGGTGTGTATGTCCCTCACTGTCTATAATTAAGGGCTTATTATCTCGTTGTGCTTGATGATCACAACTCCCTTCGAGATCCCTCCAGCATCAATCAAGGAAATTGGGATATTAAAAACCTGCATACAAAATACCCTGATGAAGGTCACACACTCCTACATCTTTATGGTCTGTTTAACTGCCCTGCCTTGCGTACTGTGTGTGTACGACATTGTTTTGCATGATGCAGTACATATACATGCACTATATCTACTCTCAGTAATCCGCCTGTCACTGTGGAGCCTTGAAATGAGGGACGTGATTGGTGGAGCGAAATTCTAAACTGTCCCTAAATTGCAGCTATGAGGATAATTGGCATCTTATGGCATTAGATATCATTGTACTGCCTCCTTGACCTTGTGAGGATGGTTGCTAACCAATCTTGTTTAAAGTTGCCATTTTCACTACATTTCTACAGTTTTCTGCAGAACTAATTGGTTCCATTTAGAACACTGACACACTCATTACAAGTCTTGTGTATCCTTTTTTTGGGCTTGCTTTTGTATTACAACCTCTACATAGTCTAAGAATAAAAAATAAATAAATAAATAACTGAATGCCTTTTGGCTCCGGCACCTTTTCCTAGTTTACTTGTATGATTCCCTCCCTGACGCTGCTCACTGTGCCAATCAGTCGACAGGGGTACACATCTCTCGGGCACAGACATGGACGACTATGACGTGAGGTCGGCGGCTAGTATTCTGGCCTCGGTGAAGGAGCAGGAGGCCCGCTTTGAGAGGCTGACCCGAGCCCTTGAGGAAGAGCGTCGCAACGTGTCTCTGCAGCTGGAGCGTGCCAACCTGCCCCCAGAGAGGCTCTCTGTCTGCAACATGGGCGGCAGCCAGCCTCTGGCCTGGCAGCAGATAGTTATGCAGGTAAAAACTGCCTGCCTGTCTGCACTGTCTGGTCCTTCCCGAGTGTCTTGATCATACAAAACCATCTCCATTGCCCACGGACCATCGTTGGAACTTCCACGTGTTCGTCTCCCTGTCACGCTCATGCTATCCCCCACTCTGTCACCCCCACAGTGCCGTGTCCCTTCCTCATCCGTGCTGGTCATCTTTCACCATGTTTCCAGTTGATGATGCCTGTCGTATTGGGGTGTGTGAGAGCTGCTTGTCCCAGTGGGAAACACTACAGTGGGACACTTCATCTTCACTGTCTGCACCCCCTTCTCCTCCTTTCACTTTGTCTGCTGTAAAGTTCATTACAGTTCCCGCATCTCTGATGGGAATCCATCGAGTGAACTCTATGTGCTCTGGTTTTCCGGAAGGGAACTGATCTTCAAATGGCAAACGTAAATCGCTGAGCCTCCTCCTGACATGTCACATCCATTTGCATGAGTTCTTGCTTTTGCAGATGGCGCTCTCAGACGCGGGAGGAAACGGTGAAGTAGCAATTTCCTTTATCATTAACACTCGGGGTGAAGTGTGAAATCAGTTTGTCAAAGCAAATGATTTAAACATTTTTTTCCCCCCCAAACAGTCATTAGGGAGGCCCTCGTCTCCTCCTCATCACTTAACGACTGAGCAGAATTTCCATATCGGGTCATTTCTCTTTCCCTTCAGTGTTTGTATTGACATTGAAATGATTTTCAGCATTAATCATTTATAATAGCAGTATGCTTTTCTGGCTCAGATAATACTCTTCAAATCCTCGTTCTGATGATCATCAGATGTCAATCAAAAACTCAAGATCCCATTGCCGCTTCAGCAGGAGTCCAGGATGTTGCGCTAACCATTGACTGGTTACATGTTGACAAAATATACCGTCTCACCTAAGTAATCCATCCAGTGTCAGCTGCAGAACTTAGGCTTTCATCAAAGGTAATTTGCCTGCGATTACCTCGTTTTGTGTCGGTTTCCCGCTCATATTTATAAACCATGCATGATTAAACTGGAGCTGTTTTACAAGACAGACAGAATTAGTTTGCTCTGTTACAGGTGTTGTTTTTTGTAATCACTCATAGCATTGCATTTGGCTGCAAGGTGTGGAGTAGAAGTGAATTGGTTCAGTGCGCATAAGGGGAGCAATCAACTGTGCTGCCTAATACGGACTGTTTGACTCTCAAAGGACAAGATTGCAGCTTGCTGCTCTCTTTTTTTCCGTGGCAGTTTGCTACCGCGCAGCTGATCACACGATAATAAACACTTGAACAAATTGCATCTGATGGCTCTTCTGCAATCACTTCATATAGGATTGGTAAAAGGACACATCAGTACTTATGGCTTCTTGTATTGGAGATAACGCCAGAATGCTTCACTTAGCAGCATCCTTCATCACACGGCATGGATCAGAATTAGGTTGCATAATACATTTAAATAGCTTGCCATTAATCCTGCCTTTTGCACAAGCATGCAAAATAAATTAATTTTTTTGGGGGGCGTTTGTGAGGCAAGTGTAATGGTATGTTAATCGGTGCATCATATGGTTTTCATTTCAGTCTCCATTGCTTATATCCCAGAATTGTATTGTATGTATTTAGTTTTGACCCTTCATTGCAATATTTTCCACTGCTCTTTTAAACTGGATAAAGGTCACATTCCCAACAAATTCTGCAGTAGAAGGGAGTTTTGACTACTGATCAGAACTTGTCCAGGTCATTGACTGAGTTTTGTTAGACTAATACTGTAAATTAAGAATTGTTTACATTTGTATTGGTCTTATGTTGTTTGTCCACAATTCTGTAAGCTTACATTGCCAATGTATTGTAAACTGAGGACCAAGTATTGCAGCTGCAATTTCACATATCCATATCCCTGTGATTCAGAAAGCACTATAATGTGATGCAATTGAACTGTATCCTGGGTACTGACCTTTCTGTTGTGACAGCGGACATTTAGAATATCATTTAAAATGCAAATTGTATTGTTTGTGCCTTACAGTTCTATTACGGCTTGCCTACAAATCATATGATTAAACCATCTGAGGATTGTGGAGTATGGATTTTGATAGCTGAGATTTAACTTTTTCTGAGGTTCAGGGATTTACTGTCAGTATTAAATAATGCCCTTATCTTGTTCCTTTTAATAATTCACATTCAGTTTATCCTTCCTTGAAAAGAAAAAGCTTTTAACTTCCCCTTGCTGGTCTTTCAACACAGTTTTTTTTTTTTTTATTAAATTGACAGTGGCACATTCAACATTCTCATGCAGATGTCTTTCATAACCTGTAGAAATAGGCTTTCTGGTCAGCAAGTTAAAAGTTAGTCCGACTAACATTGAAAAGATGTTTATCTTACATTGAGTGCTTGGTTGCATTATCATTGTTACAAATGGTGTTATGTGGTATTGGTTAATTTTTCAAATGCTCATCAATAAATGTATTTATCGTCTAATTCCTCCAGGTTATGAAAGACGCATTGAAATGACAGATGGTTTAATTATACACTTATTCTTCTTTTTGTCTTGGACAGCTCATCTGCGCAATGGCGTGTTTGCCAGTTGTCGCAAGTAATTGGTTTGGATATCTGAAAAGGGCGTTTTGTGATTTCATTTCTGAATAGTAATAATAAGACAAGCAGTGGCCTTTTGATTCTCATTTCCTTGAACATTTGTCTTGACATGCCTAGAATAAGAGCAAGTTTGATTTGCTGTCTGCAAAGAGCTCTTTAGTTCTCTTTTGGAAGTGGAGATAATGGCACATTTGCAACACCTAAGACAGAAATAAGCAGTTTTATTCCAACACGGCTGGCTGTAAGCTTGCTTTCCTATCCCTTGAATGTTTTTCATTTGTTCAGCGTCCTTCATGGGAAATTGTTCATAGAAATGAAAAGTTATTTGTGTTGCATAAGGGCAACTTTAATAATACTTTCCCCTTGCAGTTAAAATTGGGTCTGCCCCAAATCCATTTGCACAAACCAGCCTGGAGAGCTGCAGAGCTTTCATAAAACTGTCTTGCCTTCCTGGTAGAGGGATGTCCAAGAGTGCTTTAAGCTAAAATATTGATCTACATTTGATTTTATGTTTTTCAGTCCGCAACATAATTTTGCTCTTAAGGTTATCAAGTTTAAGGAAGTCAAGTGTTCAATACTGAGTTTATTACTAAATGACCCAATTAATATATTTACCCAGCAAACTGACCAAATGCATTGACATCTCTTTAGATTATGTTATACTAATCTCCAGCAATATCACGTCAGCAAGATTTGCAGATGCTTTGATGACACTAGCTATTGTAAATCATTGTAGGCGGTTTCACAGTGGAATTGCATATTTTACATATATATATATACATATGTGTATTATGATGTTGATTTTTATTATTAATAATAATCATACATATTTCAATTTAAAAAAAATCTCTTTGTCGATTACATCTGTGTCTTTACCAGTGTAGTTGTTGTGAACACTTGCTCAGGACTCCCAGCCAGCAGATACAGCCGTCCTTTGATCCTTCTTCTGAGACGTTTGGGGTGAAGTTGTGATGGCACTGGAGCTGCAATCCCTGCTCTGCCAGGGCATAATACAATCAAAGACAGACCGTTAAACGGGGTGCCGAGATATCCCACACTGGCTTGCTTTGTGAGGCTGTGAAGCCAAACGAGCTACGAAAACATCGTAAATCACCTGGGTAACAATGGGACACAGTTCCCTTGTTTTCTTTCGCTGTCATTAAAAGATTTCTCACTTCTCGTAAATCTGTAATTACCTTGGGTGCCATCGAGAGCATCATTCAGAGAAACAAAACGGCACTTTTTCATTTTCATTCCCCCTGCATTCCAGCCTGTTCATGTTGGAGGATTTGGGATTTCAGGTTTTTTTTTTTCACACTCATTTGAATTCAAACTCCATGTCATTTGTGAAGCAGAACTTGATCTGCAAGGCCATAGCCTAACAGAACAGATGCTTTAATACTTTTATTTTCTTCCTAAATTGGCCCTGCAGTCATCTTTATCATTTGATGCCGATGTTTTGTTTATGAAAGAATAACATATTTTTAACTGTTTTATTTTTTTAATGGTTTCTTGAAAACAGGAGGATAGTGTGGTCAAGAGAATTTGGATGTTCAGTAGCAGTAAATGAAAGCATATTTATGTCCATGTTTTCTTTTAGAAAGGAGTAACTTTTTAAAGTTGAACTTGTGTGACTTGCCTTGAACCCCGCAATACACAGCAGGTATTACTGGTTTACAACAGTGGTGGCCCATAAATCATTAGTGGGCTGAGACAGGACTCGGCTCTTTGTGTTTGGTGCTTCTTGCATGGCTTGCATAGGACTGGAATTTTAACTGGGGTTGTAGATAGGCACATTCCTCAGGACCGGTACAGAAGGACAGGTCTTTATAAAGTGTGCTATTTTTATTCTACTTGGCAGCTCTTACTCTAAATTCTTCAAATCAGTAGTACATGGGTTATTTTGGATAAATGACAGAAAGAAGAAAACATCAACTTTGTATACTGTGTAAAGGTGAACGCATTAGCCCCATATAGAGGAGGAGAGACAGGAATAAGGCTGTTGGTGTGCTCCTCAAAGCTTTAGAAGTTCTGATTGAATTAGGTGCCCATTGTAACTGTAATTTTCTAAAAGCCAGGCTGCATTCAAATGCGTTTTCTGATCTTCTCCAGTAAAATAAACACCGCAGGCAAAGGAGTATGTAGACTTGCAGCTTTGTCACCGAAACAGCTGAAGGAGAGGTTGGGGAATTCAATCTTGCGAATGTGACGGATTGCTGCCACAAAAGCCGAAGCTGTCTGAAGAGCTGCCTTTTAGAAAACCTCAGACAGTTATGAGACATTCCACGGCTTGAGTTGCCGGCAGTTTGATAATTCATGCTCCTCTTCCTTTGAGCTATTCTCACCCCGTTCTTTTTTTTTTTATCGCCTGTCCGGATTTGTTCATTGTGAAGGTGACTGTAGAATCCATTAAAAGTTCCTTTTGAGTTTTGTCATCGGGTTATATATTATTTAGGTAGCTTTAAAATGCAAATTGCAATTGCCTGTTCACACACTGTAAACGAGAGTTCAAATCTAACATCATCTTCGTTGTCTCAACAGTCAAGGGGCCAGAAACTTGTGGTGTTGCGTTTGTAACACACACTGCACATTTAAAATATGGGGCATTCCTTTGCCAGACTGTGGTGTTTCTTGAAGAATGTGACCTTTTGACTCTCTGTATACATATATATTCCACGCTGACCGAGATTAGGTGTCAAGCCAAGGTTTAGTTCTAAATTCAAACCATGGGTGGGGGGAAAAAGTAGTAATTTGTTTCCATTAAAGGTTTCTTTTACTGTGAAGGTTATAGTGTTGATTTAATGTTGTTTCTGTCGAGTACCAAATGCCTAGCCAAGTTAATTATTTTCAGTCTGCGATACACAAGTGTATTAAATATTATTTTTAAAGTAGACTTTGATATGTTTGTTTACTGGACACTAGAAACCAGGGAGCCCGTACTGCAGCTCAGCTATTGGATCAATGTTGTGCGATTCACAAACATGTTTTTTTAATCGGTGGTTAGTGGATTTTGCAAGTAGTGTGAAATTTGCAAGACATTTACATCTCTATCACACTGCTGGTTTAGAGTCAGCCATATAGGTACAATTTTACCTTCAGTCAATCACCAGTCACAGAATCGTAAGATCTCCTAATTAATCCTTCAGGCTCCTTCTTCACTTACTAAGCAAGTGGGGTTTTGTCTGAGGGGGAAAAAAACTCACACACACAAATACTCATCAGTAAAGCACAGTATGAATCTTGACAGTTTTTTTTCCCTATAGCTATTCATTTCCCAATGTTTATCAGCACTGAACTGAACACACTGCCAGGGAGATGTGTGTTTTGGCTGAGTTTGTAAATATTTTATATAGAAAGTCTCGCATGAACACCATTGGATGTGTGCAGCATTTCGAAACGGGATGCTGCAGAACGAGGAGTTATTTCGATTTGGCCTTTGCCATCAAATAGTGGTAGTTGTGTTTGTTCCGCCAACTGGGGAAAGCCCTTTATGCTGCAGTAAATATGCAACCTTCGCTGTCAGGCTTGTGGAGAGTCTGAGAGGAAAATCGCATGTCCATGAAGAACTGGCAAGCCGGCTACAGAATGAGGGAATGAGTCTTTGCCATATATGGTCACTGCCAAATCCTCGGTGACTGTTTTTGGGTTGACAGCAGCTTAAGTGCATTAGCCACACTGTAGGTGCCCATAATGTGAAACAGGCAGAAACCCGGTTTGTCGTCACATTTTAGCAAACGAGTTAACTGGCTCCTTAAGGCAACAGAAGTCTGCAGTGTGTTGTACTGGGCCACCGGAGGCACGCAACGTAGCCATGGGAGAGGAGGCAGCGTTCACACAGGAATGCGATGCTCAATGTGTCGTATTGTAGTAGCTGGATATGTAGAGGGCTGGCTGTTGCTGCCGAGTTTTCCTTTATTTATAATACACCAAAAAAGTAGTGTATCGACCATTTAACTCAGTAGTAAGTTTGCACTAGCAGGCATTGAAACAAATACATAAAATAATACCGTAGTCTTGCTGCTGTGTTAGTGTGGGGCAGAGAGCTCAGTTTACAATGTATATCTGGACAGCTTCGGTACACACAGGGATTTCGAACCCTTTTCTTAGGTAACTTTTCTTTTTTTAGGTGTTCGATGAGTGCTGGGAAACTTAAATTGTGCAACGAAAGAATCTCCTTCTGCTAATGCTGATAGCTGAGATTAGGTTAGGTTTATTAATAACCGTGTTTCCTGGTTATACCTTATGTTACAATTTTTTGATTTCATTTTTTTTTCCTGCTGACTGGACACTTTTTTTTCTGCACAGAAATATATTAATAATAAATTCATTAGATGAAAGGAGGATGAAATGCTGCTATTGTAAGCACAAAAAAACTAAACTAAAAAAAAAACCTGTGTGATATTATGAATGCGGTATAGTTTCACATACTGAATTTGCAAAAAAAAAAAGCGGGGGGAACAAACCAAAAACTGTCATGAGCAGCAATTCAAAGACTTACACAGGTCCCTTCCTTAATCCCACGGAAGACTTAAACATTGTTTTAACAGTTTGCGGCTATATTTAAGGTGCCTGCAACAATGTCTGCACTATACTGAAGTGTTTCAGCACATTAACCTTCATACCATCTGTTCTCCGGCAGCGATTTGACAGAAAAGGAATGACTGAATGCAGCTTATTAACTTCAATGTATTTTTTTATCAATAGCTTTTTAATACATTGTCACTGTTTGGGAACCGGAGAGTGTGCCAGACACAAAGCAATTAAAAAGAAATGTGCTGTTGGATATTTGAAGTCAATACACAGACAGCATGACTGCAATAGAGAAGAAAACTGAGTTGTACACCACTATGGAAAATACAGCTTGAATATTGTTTTTTCTTTTCTTTTCTTTGCCCAGTCACCCTCTACAAAATCCCAAATGTTTAGACACCGATAACAGACAGAGAGCCCACATACCTCGGTGGCTCCTTTTAATCCATTTATTTTTAACGACTTATGTATTATGTGTAGGAAAATAGTTGGAGCACTTTTTTAATTCATGGGGGGCGGGGGGATGCTAGATTTCAGCACAGCCGTCTCAGAGTCCTGTGGTGTGAAAAGAACTGGAAATCCTTTATTAGATTAACATTCTTCACATTGTAGGTCACCGGTACCTGAGTGCTTCATGACCGAGGGCTTGGAAAAGCAGGGGCTCCAAAGGAAATACAACAGAACAAAGACATACAAACTCGAGCAACTGCCTGCCCTCCCTTTGAATGAGAGCACTTGCCCACTGCACTGTGTGCCTCTTATTCTCCACACAAGTCTGCGGGGTGTGGCCATCGCATGCTTTCTATGAGCTCCAGCTGCGACTGTCTGTCAGCTCCAACCCCCAAAGCTCACTTAGTTTGCATAGATGCTGGCTGAGGAGAGGAGGGCAGGGAAAGCAGTGAGGAGTAGGTTCAGCCAGAGCAGGACGTGAGCCGTTTGCTCGGAGGGCTTCTTTTGTTTTGGCCCCCCGTTTCCACCTCAAGGGCTTAGCCCCCTCCTTCCCAGGGTGACTTTTTGTTTTGTTTTTGGAGGAAACCAACAGAAAAGTGGACTTTTTTTTTCTCTCTGTGGAGCAGGGGGAGCTGAATCTCATCTTGCTGTGTGCAGCTTTTTTTATGCAGCATCTTCTTAAGGAAGAGCAGAAAAAGAAGGAGCAGGATTTCAGTGTGCGGTGTGGGTGCGTGTGCTTGTGTGTCGGGGGAAAGGATGGTTGTCTGCCTCTGAGCTGCCTGCACTCATCGGGGGGGGAAGAACCTGAGGAAAAGAGAACTTTTTGACACAAGGAGATTGCATTGGCAGTGTACACAAAGGGATTTTATCAATGCCTGCTGAAGTTAAACAGGTTAGTGCTGTAAATATATTTGGTTCTTACTCTTACTCTGTCTGCTCCTTTTTGTCTTTTGGGGGCTAGTGTAATGGGTACTTGATACTGCACACAGACTCTAAATGTGAAGCCCCTGTCAGAGGGACATCAGGGGAAAACTTTGTTTCGCTCAGCATTTACAGATCTTTATATAAACAGTTTTCTGAGAAGCCTGCCTATTGCTTTGCTTCTGCCTTGTCGCTTTCTACCCTTCGGTCAGGTTTAATGGGTGCAGACCTCATTTCGAAGAAACACATGCCAGCTGCTACCTAGGATTTTATTTTGTTTAGTTGACCTGCCATGAACGTTTAATGGGCTGGATGTAAAATGTGCAAGGAATAAAACTACCAACATGCAACTGTGTTCTCTCTGTCCAGAAAGGTAAAATGCACCTCCCAAAGGGTCCTGTATGAGATTGAAGTATCTCTGTGAAAGTAGAATTGTATGAAACAGGAAGGCACACAGTGTGTATTTTACTTATATAACTACTAAGCGTATTAACTAATGTTGATTTACATAACTACCTAAACACAGTATCTCACAACAAAGTACCGAGAACAACTGGGGTTTAGTTTAGCAACAACGGTCTGAGACAGACATATCTTGAATAGCTTGTAAGAATCACTAGCCACAAATGTTTAAATCTTGCATTGATTTGGTTGTCTGTGTGTATCTACTCTAAAGTTCTGTATGTGTTTCCGTTTGTGGGCTGATTGTGCTCTGGGAGTTGTACGTTCCATACTAGACTCCAGTAGCCTTGGCATCTGATGCAGTCAGCGGCAAATATATGATGTTCTTCTCCAAGCTTGGCAGAGTTCCACCTCAATAGGATAGGGGTGGGTGGGGGGGGGGTGGTCAACTCTGAACGACCCCCTTGAAACTTAAACCTGGATGGGTGAGTGTGTGCGTGTGTGTGTGAGTGAATTACAGATTGAAAACATTACAGCCCAGTCTGAATTTCAGGAACAGTCTTAACAGCTGTCTGGAGCCCTACTTGTGGAGATCTGATAATCTGTAAACGGGTTTTCAGTTGACAGATGCTACTTACTAGCTGGCGCAACTTTTGTAGGTTTAAGACTGCATTTTCCATGTGCAATTAGACGAGTTTCAAATGTTGAGGGCACAGGCTGGCTGCTTTGAGGAGTAGAGAGCAGTGCTGCAGTAGCCCTCCCTGAAAAAAAAATGTATACTTCTACTCTGGGACCCGAAATGTATTCTAGTAGTACTCTAGTGCTGACCTTGTTGATGCAGATTCCTGGCATGCTTTCAATGTATTCTTTCTGTCCAGAACCTTTGTTGACCTCTCTGAAGAAGATTCCTCTTTTTGAGCAACTGGATGTGTGTGTGTGTGTGTGTTTGAGAGAGAGACAGAAAGAGACATAAAGATCATAATGTTCGGAATGGAAGACAACAGCACATGGATTTTGTTGGTTTAAGGTTTTATTTTAGCCGTCTGAACAACTGCTGGCAAGGTCTTGGAGTAGTCTGGATCATGTCACGGTCTTGTACATTTCATGTAGCCAATTTATCAGAAAGTATTCAAATGTCTTGTATGCTTTCTAATTCTGTAGATAATGTAGCATGAATTGGTAGCACTGGGTAACAGAATTTCACCATAGAAATGGCGAGCATCACCATCACACTTGAGTTTTAAAGCCTTTTGGAGTTTTGAGAGATGTTCTGTACTTTTTAAAGGCATGTTCTACATTGAGATCTTTATAGTATTTATGTACAATGTGAACGGTGGAAGCTTCAAGGCATCCATAAATCGTTACCTAACCCAAAACCCCAAAATATTGCTTCTGGCATGTGGCAGTTGGGCTGGGTTGAATCCATTTTTAATTTTAGATTAAGATTAAGATTACAACATGGTCTCTTTGATTACAGAAGCTGCTGCGTCTTCTACTTCAAGAGTGAGTTGTTCTGTATATATTGCACATCATAATGAAGAATATGCTTTTGATGTTTATTTAAAAAGAAATCCCTTGGACAAACCAGGTTGGAAAATACCTGTATTTGTGGTCCAGATTTTCACCAAAACCCAACTTTAAGCATCCGTACAGGGGCGTTCCTGTATTGCAAAATATGCACAGAGCCCAATCTCATGGTGCTGTATATGCAGTCGGCTTTTATTCTTCTAAAGCAGAAACATTTCTCTTCTAAAGGCTTCCCGTTTGAGTGTCCTGTGATTTCTGTAGATTTTACACTTGGCTGTTTTTGAAGTCATGGTTGAGCTCCCTTCATCCTTGCATTGTCCCACAGTATTAAGCTCAATCTACTTCTCGGCATTTTGCTTCACAGAAATCTCTCTCCTTACTCTCAAAAGACAATCACGCATTTTCACAGCGGTGTTCAATTTCAGTTTTTTCTTGTTTTTGTGTAGTTGAAGGGTGTGTGTGTGTGTGTGGGGGGGGGGGGGGGTTAAGAATTGTTGGAAACTAACACACACACAGCAGCAAGAATAATACAAAAACTATGGAGGATAAACTTCCAAAAGAGAAGTGCTAAGATTGATGAAATCCTCTGAGAGTTGACTGGCAGATTTTGGCTCAGGCTGGGCAGATACGTGCGGGGGGGCGGGCGGTACTGTGTGTCCAGCTGTCTCATGGTAAACATTGTATCTCATGGCCCACCCTGCTGATTCCACTCCCACGCCTTGTCCTTGCCAGGTGACCTTTGACAGATTGGTGTTTTTATTTTTATTTTTATTTATTTATTTTTCCGATCCCCCATGCTCAGCCACACCCATGCAGCCGTGAGGCAGTGCCAGGGTCTGAAACGGGAGACTGCAAGGAGAAGGCGGCTTAAGGTTCACAGAAACAGCTGATGCGCTCTGTCCGTTTATCGACACTAGGCCTAACCCTGCTTTTCCGAAATAGATGGGATGCCATTCCCACTCCAAGTATTTGGGGTGTGCTCTGGTGTACAGGACAGCAAAATACCCCGGGGTCCTCACACGGTGGCCAAGCTGTTCTCAAGAAATCAAGCAGCTCCTCACAAATTGTTCTCTCATAACCCATTTGGCAGCTTGACTGCATGACGGACCTATAAAATTGATAGTGGCGGGCGTTTGAATTTATTAGCTTTGACCAAGGATCTCTGCAACGACTGACTTGGGGATGCGGCCGTATATCGTGTTTAACTGCTCCTCAAATGATTATAGCAAAGCCTTCTTTTGCTGATGTAAATCCTCACAAATTACACGCTTAGATCGCCGGCCTCATTTTCTTGGTGGTGGGGGGGTGGTGGGTGGAAGAGACACACTTTCATGTCTAATATTTATGTGTTCGGAAAAACTGAAAAATTAAAAAACGGAAGCGATTCTCGGCAACAGTAGCTTCTGCCGCACACCTCTCATGAATGAGGTGAGCTGCTTATTATTTCCTTAGGCTTTCTAAACATTTTTTTTTTAGACCTTGTTTAGCAGGTTTGGAAAATTCCTTCACTTAAGTGTATATCTGAACTAAAGACAAATGAAAACGTTTGTGTGGGATAGGATTTGTAAGGTACGAAACAAATTTATATGCAAATGATGACTGTAGGATTAAAAGAACAGTTATGTTGCTCCAACAGCCAAAAAAATATGCAAGATAAAAAGCAAAGATGGAGTTCCTTTCATCTCCACACGTTAAAAGCAGAAATTGTTAGTTTGTCGTGGATTACCATGCTATTGTATTTCCGTGGTGTTTATAGAGGAGTTTGGCACTGCAGAGGAAAAAAAAAACTACCTTGTTTCCATGTGATTTGGGCTCTTATTTTTTTTCCCCTCTTCTCCTAAGCTTTCCTGCTTTGTTTCTGTCCTATCAGTATGATCAGGAGACACTTCTCTTCTGCTGAAAGTCCATAACAAAGGCATGCGTCACATTACGAGATACCTTGGAAATCAATCCCAACATAAACAAGCTATCTCTGAGGCATGCCTGATTGCGAACAGGAAACTCCTCTTAAATGTGACCAAGGACAGTGAGGTGAGAGGGGTGCTAACATGGCAACTGGGCGCCCTGCTGGCTGACAGATAATAGAAGATTATACTTCACTGGGCTATCTTGGCTGATTGGCTCATTGAAGTATCCATTTTTTGTTTGTTTTTGTTTGTTTGAGTTTTTCCTCTGTAGAAATGGTGAGATAAAGAAAATGTCCTAATGTTTTGATGTTGATGTTGAGTTTTTTATTTTTTAATTTTATTCTTCGCTGCTATTGTCGCTAATCTCTTTGAAGTTTGTGATAGCGGTTTGGCGGGATGCCTGGGAAAGTGGAACACCAGCAGTACAGATCGCATGCATTTCAGAGCAGCTATGGTAACTCAAGTGCCAGGCCTCGCTCTGTGCTGAGGTTTCACCCACGGATACGGTGTAGTGCTTTGCCCCCCACCCCACCCTTCCCCTTTTAATCTCCGTGATTAATGACAGTCCTTCACTGAAATGAGGCAGACAGAGCCGTGAACTACCCTGATTGTCAGTGAATTTGTTCCCTCTGCAAAGACACAAAAGTATTTACTTAGTTTCCAATCAACACAGAGGGAACGAAATACTTGTAGTAATAGCATTGAGGCAGCTAACGTTGTTTTCTAGCCATATATCTAGCTAGCTAGTGTTACTTGCAGAAGGAAAGTTATGCTGGAGGGAAAGCTTAGCCATCTGAAGGGAGAACCGCAGTGATGAGCTTGGTCTGTCTGTTGCTTTGAAGGATTTGTGGAGCTGTGAATTGTGTTACCCTCTGTACTGCCTCAGTGATGCCATGGAAACTCTGACTTAACCGAGGTGGGCATACCCTCATCAAAATGAGCGGTTTTGCTACATCATCTTTAAGATGATTTAAGGGTGAGGGGGTGAAGCAGAAAGTCTGGAGTGATGTGGACCTGTTAAAATGGAAAAATGGAGATGAACCAGACTAGTAGATCTTGCCCCAAATTCCTTTGAAAATATAACCAACACTGCCCAGTACTCAGTGGGAGTCCAGTGGCGGTCTGCCTCTCCTTGTTTTCTCCATTCTAGCTCTGCTATCATTTAACTCTGTTAATCTTGCGTGCTGAAACATTACAAAAGAAGTGGGGCTTTTGTAACAATAATGTGCCGTTCCTATTGGGCCCCACAACCCCCTTCCTTCCCCCTCTCCTCTCTCTCGCAGCTGGGGGACCTACAAAGAGGCCTTCAGGGGAAAGGCCAGGTCTCACACTACGCTCCTCTTCACACAAGAGTGAGGTCAACATCAGCGCCCTGCTTACAGTACAGTGACTGCCGCATTGTACCCTGCAACCTGCTACCAGGCTTTAATTGTAGATGGTCTGTACTTTACACTTGCCTGTTTAGACTGCAGCTTTCTTCCATGGGATTACCCTTCCTCCTAATGGCTTTCAGAGGGCTCTTGAAGGAGGGGGTAGGGGGCTTGCACTTGCAGTATTCCGCCATCTGTCTTAGATTGGCTTTTGGGTCTAATGATTTCATTTTATGCTCAAGCTCTTTAAAAGGTTATCATGAATCCTGTAGGAAGCCGAAAACTCAGAACTTGTTTGGTGGTACAGATGAAAACCCAGTAAAATAACGTAATTGAGTGTGAAACTTTTGTTTTCCTTTTATATTCACTTATAAACTCGAGTCGAGTGTTTCAGCATGTGAAAGTGTTATGGTAGTTTTACTATTATTTTACTGTTTTACAGCAAACAGCTGAAGTTTGATCGTATGTGTCTTTGTTTGGTACTGTTATTTTACAATTAGCATCTAGACATTTTCTGCACGTAAACAATAAAACAACAGCTCAGATGTGTTGGTGAAGTCTGGGGGTTTATGCTGCTGTAGGAAATCCCTCAGCCTCGGCCAGACAATAGATCTCATTATTCGTGGCCGGCGTCCAGAGAAAATGTGCCCAAAACCTCTGTAATCAAAGGCGACACTTGGCAACTAGAGTTACATAGGAAGCCACGGTCCTGAAGCACTGCAGTGCGCTGCAGCTGAGTGGTATTTTATCTGCAAATGAAAGTGCACTTGAATGTAAAAATTAAGAAAAGTACCTCGGAAACAAAATAAAAATGAATATTGTTTTAAGTGAGTGTTGCATTACTGGGTAAACAATGGTTAGTATTGTTCAAACAATGGAACCATTCAGATTTAAGACCAGCTGTCACACACTATTATCTTGTATTGTATGGCATTCTTACTCATCATCCATTTCCTCCCATCACATATGAGTGGTTTTTTTTGCTGATGGAGTAGTGAAGCATGACGTGCCGTGCGTGTCTGTGGCTTTCCTAGCAGCCGTGTCGAGTTTGACAATGAACCCGACTGGAAGCAGCTTTGGAAAGCTTGCGCCTTTCAATTAAATGCCGTGTTGCCGTGCTTTTTAGGTTATTTAGTTTGTCTAATTGGCAGCGGATGGGAGCGTGGGGGAGCGTTTGTGCAGGTTTGGCAGGTTTTGCTGAAGTGGATCTCCCAGTGCCAGAACGGGTTCACAGAGGAACAAAAAGAGCACGCGATCTTCTGGTAGGGGGCAAAGACCACATTGGGTTGTGGTTACCAGGGGTCCACAGTCTGATTAAGGATATCAAATAAATAAAAGGGGAAAATGGAAAAAGTAACTTACCCTGAACGCTAAAGAAACGCAAACAATCGCTGTGGTGTTGTATATAAATGCCCCCCTGAGCCCTTGATGTGTGTGTGTGGGTGTGGGGAGGAGTTTGATGGAAGGAACTCAAGGTCTCCTCCCATACTTCTTACTCTGTTTAATGTACTGCTTCCGTACCAATTTGCTTTGACACCAGGGAGAATTGGTGCTCATATTTCTGTTTGACAGGTTACAGCTTTATTTATTTTTTATTTCCCTTGCCCTGTCCGAACATTAAGGAGCACGTGGTCATACACACAAGAGGTAGTAAGTGGAGTGGAAATGTGATTTATACCCCTCATATTACAGAGTGTGGATGCAGCAGCGGGGGGTTTGTGTCGGGGGGGTGGGGGTAGAAGAACCATGGCTTGTAATTCAGAAATATCCTTCATTTAAAACAGCATCCGCCTCATGCATTCCTGACAGCATGCTGGGCTGAGGGAGAGGGATTCACAACGCCATGATTCGACTCATCTGGAGAACAGAAATATTTTCTATAGAACCGAGAGAGTGTGTTACAGAAGTTAAGCAAATAGGCACTGTTCTTGTGCATGGCTTTCGAAGTCCTTTTGTCCCATTGTCCATGCTATGTTGCACACTTCATATAGGGATGCTCTCTCTGTTTATTTTCCCCCCCGAGGAGTCTGTGACGATGCCTTGCCTTTGTTTAATATTATTTAAAGATTGAGCTGCAGGGTTACAGTAAAATATCATGTTTTGTTGTCCACTCTGTTCCTGTTGAGGAGGATCTTACTCTCCACCATTCCATGGTTCACATTTTCACAACCTTTTCTGCAGTAAATCAGTGAAGTAATTCTATTGGTGCAGAAAGATAAATGCCCCCTCATGTGCTGCATTAGGGCCGTTTCCTATTACTCTCCTGGTCACAGGAGAAACATTAAAGGCTCTCAGAGTCCACAGCCATTTCCTGCTAATGGAAGTCGCAGGGGACCCAACAAAACGTCCTGGTCTGGTCCCTTATGGTCGGTGGGCAGTCTGAATGGATTTTCTCCAAATTTGACCCAGTCTTACACCCGACAGCCTCTTTGTCCACAGGCTCAGGTGTATACTCCCATTCATGTCTGCATGTAAATGAATAACATACAATCCGTAGACGGTCCTGACAACCAAGATGGTATCCTTCAAACTTAAACTAATCAAAGAAAAAAGAGAAATGAAAACTTTTGTCCGTATCCATTTATATTCTACCGGGACGCATGTCTGGCACTTCTCTTCATAGTCTTCTCGATTTCCTTCTGCTTTGTGTGTCTTTCTTTCTGTTAAAAATAAATGCCGGTGTATGGCTGCTGTAGATTTCTGATCTTCACACGGCTGCTATTATTCAGTAAACCTGAGTCATGAGAACAAAGCCGCATCCTTATTTGTGAGACGGCACCTTGTTAAAGATGCCTGCGAGGTTTAAATAAGACTGGAAAGAAAGAAAGTCACATCTTCACCAGTGATCTGTTTGGGAGAAGAAATGTGATATTTTTTTTTATTAAGCTTTGGGCTGTCTGACCAAGAGATTAGAGCTTTGTCTCATTAAGAAAACCTCTGATAAAATTCTGTAATTTCCACACTTATGTAATATACGCTGAATATCCACATTTCCATTGGTTCATTCAGCAAGAAAAAGCACAGAGAAAGAGAATATCAATATCTTGCTGTGGTAAAGGCAGTTTAGTAAAGAGATCTCACTCAAATCCACAGATTGATTGATTGATTTATTGATTAATTGATTGATCATTCATTCATTCATTCACTCACTCATTTTCATTTAATCAACCGACTGGATCCCACCAATCTGTTTACTCCTCCCTTCCCTGTGTATCTCCAAGTTGTAATCCCTGTGCTGTGGCTTCATGACAAACGACACTTCGGTGGAATTGCATTTCAATGGTTGGCCTCTCTGCTGGTTGTTGAATTCATGCAGGTGTGTAATCTGTACACTTGCACAGTAGCCTGTATTGAGGAGACTACATAATCACATCTGTATTGGAACAAGTTTGTTTTACCACACCCTGTAGCATAGATGTGTCAAAACTGTACACTAGAAACATCTGTTTATTTATCTCGCTCTCTTTCCTTTCTCTTCTCAACCTATCGTTTCCATCTACAGATATGGATAGGTATCTCAACAGAATAGATGTATAAAGATAATAGTTGCTTAGCATATGGCATTGGCGTAGTGTTCAGTGACTTATCATATTAAGCAGAGACACTAAACAGGACTGAACAGGTCCAGAGTGTGAACAGCTCTAAGTCTTCAAAGTATAGGAAAGGAGAAAAAACTAAACTGCTGAATAGAGGGGAAGGCTCCCGAAGGAGACGTTTGCCCTTACAGCTCGTTGGCACACAGATCACAGTGCAGCACTTCAAGAGAGAAGCTGAAGTAGCTGCTAAGCCTTCGCCGTCCTTGCATCCAGTTCAGATGGGCAGCCTGGCGGGCAGTGTGGGCAAGGAGGGCAGCGAATTCAAATCCACGAACATTGTGCAAGCAGCTCCTCAACGCCTGCCAAACTGGCATGGGTAAGAGCCGAATGCATCCATCTTTAAGCCCGCCTTGGGTAGACGACAAACATATTTCACATTCTCTCGATGTATCCCTCTCACCAAGTGCTTCCTGTCTTCATCGGCCTCTGTGACGGGGAAACACTTTGGAGTGTCTTATTTATGTATGTATTTGTTTGTTTAAAGCTTTAAACAACATGCACACTCCTTTTAATTAAACTGGATGATCATCCTGTTGTTTATAGGTTAGTATTCACCTTCAATGTGCACCCTCAACAAAAATCACAGGTCGTTACAATCTCATTCCCTAATTAAATGTACAGGCACACAATTTACCTCAGGTTGTTTGTCAATGCAATTAGTCTGGTGTGCTGTCAACAAGTGTGCTGCAAATGTACAATGTTTATTGTTTTGCTTTTCTTTTTTCTGCCAGAGAACTGAAAGTGACTTTGTCAGGAGATACCATCCTTGTACTGTAATTTCCCTCTCGTCTTAATGAGCTGGTAGCTCTGTATGTGTGGAGCTCATCTCAGATCTTGTTGTAGCAATGCTGCAGTGAATGAGGTGATGCTTGTGGCCTGCCATCGTTTGAAGTGGGTCAGTTAGTGTTTTATGAAGGAGCTGATGGGAAGCGGTCTGCAATGTTTTGCCGCGATACATTTGTTAAAACAGACATTTTCAGAATAACTCAGGAGATAAGGGGTTCATATTACCAATGTTGCTATAGTGACATTTTAAAATTTAATTTGAAAGCAATCTGGGATTTATGTTACTCTTATAATTAAAAACAGTCATATTAATTTGTCATTAAATACATTTGTATGTATTATCAGGTTCTCGGTAATGCACTGTTTATATGCCTAAATATGTATTGGTGTGTGTAGTAAGATTAGTTGAAAGCATTATCTTAGTTACCCTGAAAAGACCTGTTTAGACAGGAAGATATTCTCCAAATTTGTCAACAATTTCTGTCAAGTTATTTGAAAAGTTGTTTTCATGCCATGTCAGTACGGCCAACGGTGGCGCCATTCATTTATATCTTCACTCAGCGAGTGCTGTGGCTGGTGGTTTTTTTATGCGTCTCATTGGTTTTTGGCTTCCTTTCTATAATTCATTCATGTTCAAATGAGACATCGGCTTTGAAGAGTAGGCCTGAAGAAATATCTAGTCATATAAACCTAATAATAATCAACATTACTTGAGCAAACACTTGAAATGAGCAAATACCTTTTCTGATGACTTTTCTGAATACAAAGTAATGCTCTTTCAAAACAAATTACGCCAACTCAAATAGTTCTGTGGCTCGCTGCAGTGGAGCTCAGGTTTGATGTGTGGAGTTGTCGGCTTCTTTGATTGAATCATAGAAACCCAGTCTAGCGGGAACAATATATTTGTGCCCCCCTCCTCACACTTTGACACTTCAGATTATATACATATACAGTATATCAAGATTGTGCACTCATTTTGTTTGATAGGATTGGGACTATGTTTGATTTCCCAGCTGGTGGAAATCTGTGATGAAATTAAAATGACAGCCCCACTGATGTGGAGTGTGCTGATTCTTTTAGCAGTTTACTGTGCAAAAGGTACAGTAGAGGGGGGAATCACTTTTATGCTGGGTACCCTTGAACTTCAAACCGAATTCTGATCTGGAGAATTTTCAAGTCTGACTGCAGAGAGAGTCCCAGCTTGGCCATCTAAGCAGAGTTTTGTCTTGACACCAGAAAATTATTACATTTGACAGGTTAACGTTTAAAACACTTACCGAGATTAATTTCCCTGGGCCTGACATAGTAATCCAGAACTGAAGCACAAAGCATTTGTTTGTTTCAAAGGCAGAAGAACAGCTGCCGACTTGTCAACCTGGTTCTGATGGAATCTTTTTAAAATCCGCTTTCGGGGGGTCTAACTTTTTTCCATCGATAAACGCAGAAAATGGCTCGAGTTTCACAGTACAATTGCGAGCCAATGAAAGGTTAAGTAAATGGGGGGGGGTGATCACAATTGGAATAGTGTCTGATTTTTTTAATATTTGTTTTAATTCAGTAGTGTATACTTCAAGAGCATTCTTAGGACATGAGCTTATGTTTTGAAGCGTGAAGTCTTGGATCTCTGGAAGCAGGAAGGAAAAATGTTACCAAAAGTAATGGGTCAGGCAGATAGTCTGCAGATAAGGGATTATATAAGAGGTGACATGCTTCCTTAGGAACATTACTGAGATGCTTTGGACAACTCTGCACGGCCAGTGTTGACAGAATCTTACCACGAAAGTTCATGCACATAGCAACACAATACAGCAAATTGGGGATGTTTCTCCAGGAAAAATCCCCCAAAACTTTGTCAACTCCAGGATGTGCCGGAGCAGGGTGGTAAAACTGAGCAGTAAGGAATGTGAGAATCTCCACTGTTAGAGAAATAGTGTTTCTCCAGCCCTCTGAGGAAAGGATTGAAGCATTTATGGAGGCCAGGATTGGGCCTCTAGCCCCATTAAATACATTGTGAACAGCTTTTTTTTTTTTTTCTGTTGTCCAATTACTTTTGGTAATAAAGTGTATGTGTTTGAAAAAAACAAAAGCAAAGCTGCCTCCAACAGAAGACCTCCACAGTAAATTGGACGACCTTGTAGATGCACTCTTGCTCTCCGAGCCCTCTGTCTTGTTATTTAGTACAGGTACTAAAAGTTCTGGAATGAAGTCCAGTACATGTGCTTCTCTAATTGGGAAGAGGAGAGCACCTTGCTACCATATGGGACAGGAATTCTAGAGCGTTCATTAATCTGAACTGCATGGAAAGAATGTGTGTTTTTTTTTGTTTTAAAGTGAAAAGTACAGGTTGGCAGCTCAGTTTGTGAACTTCGAAACAACCTGGTTTTATAGCAGATCTGCACGTTTGAGAAAGGACTGACCCCATGAGCACTGAGTCACAGCGAGCGGCTGATTTGTGAGTGAGATCGCCAGGGCCTCCTGGAACAGTGGACACTCATGTTGGTGAGTACAAAGTGATGTCAGGGGCCAGTGCTATTTGTAATGATACGTCTCCAAAGAAAACACTGTACTACAGCCAGGCTTGTATCCTTGAAAGTGTCTCAACAGCACAAGAATAGAAGTGAGTGTGTAGGACTGGCTGCCCCTTCCCCCCCGCTGCCATCGCTTTCCTGTCTTTGTTATGGCTCGTCTGCTAGCAGAAATTGTTCACATCTCTTACAGAAAAAAAAGTTTTATTTCCAAATACTATAGGAAGTAATTTATACAGAGCTAACAAAGCTGTGCTTGGGGAACAGCAGAGCAGATATATTTAACCCTTTGGTCATTATCCATACTGATGCACATGCAGGATTTGTTTGTTCGGTATCGAAGCAACAAATGGGACTGGTATCTTAACTATATTTGTACCCTGTCATTGACTCTAGGAAGACACAAATAGGTGCGGGGTCTTAGGTTTCATATCAACTAAAAGCTTGTTTGAAGTCTGTTTACTCTTCTTGGAAGAGAGTGTAATATCAACTTATTCTTATTAAAGCGTCTCTCTCTCTCTCTCTCTCTCCTTCTCTCTCCCTCTCTCCATTTCTTTCTGTTGTTGGGCTGGATCTTTTCCAGGCCGCATATTTTGGGAGGGTTTGGAATCTCAGTTGTCCCAAGATTATATGGTACAGAAAGTTCTAGCAATGTGTAAACATTTGATTTGGGGTCGTAGTCTGTGGTTTCTGTGCCGGTCTCCTTTCTCTGACAAAAGGAATGCAGGCTAAGGGATTTGGACTGGATTGTTTTCTGCTATTCAAGGATAATATTCTTGAACAGGTCATCTCACTGAATAGAAATGAGCATGGAGGACATTCCAGAGGTTACAATTTTTTTTTTTTGGCTTGCTTTTTTTTTTCTTCTTCTATAGAAGTGGTGATTATTGTTAGTTCTTCTTGTAAAGTATAAAATATTTACCAGCCACTCCCTTGAGCCAGAGCCCCGATCAGCTTCACAACCGAATCAGCGCTTGTCTTTTCCCTTTCACTGAGCAATTCATGCTGAGGCCCTGGCACTACAGCCAGCAATAGGTTTTAGATATAAAATATTTAGCAGGACATGAGAATTGGACAAAAGGGGCCGATGTATTGTCAAATGTCTGTTGGACCTTGACAACTTGAGGAGAGAGACGGGGAGAGCGACAGACAGAGAGACGGGGAAAGAGACAGAGCGAGAGAGAGAGAGAGGGATGGGAGAATGCACAATTAACTATCTACAATATTGTCTTGTCTTCAGTCCAGACTTACTTCACTTTATTATGCACTGCAGCTCAACTAGAAAAAGGTTCAAATTTCCTGTCTGTGCATTTATTTATTTCTGTTTACTTATCTGGCTGATATCAAGACATCTTGCATTTGGCAAAACAAATGCATTAGTAGCATACAGGAATCTGTGAAAGGTTACATAGTGCTCTGTGGTTAACAACACCAGAAGAAGGCTACAGCTCTGAGTTCGGCAGTGAATTTATACGAATTTATATTAAATGTTGCTCTCTGAAATGTCTTCAGTACTCATTTCTTTTCAATGAAGTGACCTATGATCATTCTGCGTTTTGTTTTGTTTTGTTTTTTAATTTCCTATAATTTTTGTTCATGTTAGCATATGGTTAGTGGTGCAGAGGGACTTGCAAAGATCTTGAAGTATGTTGTTCTCTGCAAAGATCTAGCAAGACTACCTTGCATAAGTACTTAAGTAATTAGAGCCGTAAAAGAGGTAAGGATTTGGGGCCGAAATTAAGCATTTAAGTTTCAGGTGACAGGCCTGAGGCAAACAGATGCTCAATATAATTGTACTAAAAGTTTATGAAGTCTCATAGGAGTAAATGATTCCTGAAGCATTCAGAAATCATACCTTACAGCAGCAACTTGCTGTAATGAGAAAGTGTTACTGATGCAGCTAGTTTGCAGTGCTCTATGGCGGTGTGTGGGATGGGCCTAAGAAGTATGATTTTTGTGCAGGCTGACGGGAGAGAGCAAACTGCTTTTCCCCAGGGCCCATCCTGAGCTGCAGGAGAGAGGTCCTGCTTGTCCTGTCCTGGGATGTTTTTTTTGTTTTTGTTTGTGTGTTTGTTTTTGGACTGTCCTTTCACAGAACTTGTCCGGGCATTAAAATACACAGAATCAGCAAAACAATGTGAGTGATGGAGTTTGGCACAGAAGCGTTCTTCTCAGGACAGTGTTTGCAGAACTTTTTCGTTGAACTTTTAGCTTGTTTTTTTTCCTCCTCTATTACAGTTATATGTGTAACTATTTACTTTTCTTTTTTTTAATCCATTTGATGTTTTGTGTTGATGGACATACAGACCTGAATATTATATTCTAATACTGCTGGCTGTCTTCAGATTTCTTTTGGCTGTTCGACAGAAGTAATTCTTCAGATCTAACTGGGATTTTTTATTTTCTCTGCGGTTTCTTTTTAAGAACGTTAAGACTAGAATATTCTGCCCATGCTCTAATCCCATGTAAATTGATCCATACTAAAATGCAAGTGTTGCTACAGTTTGTAATGTATTGCGTATCTTTGTAATTCCTAAACCGTTCAGGTTTTGTAGTAGCAGGAAACATTTTTTTTTTTTCTCTGAAAGCAAGGCTGGTTAAAAAGTTCAAACGACAATGAAACCGCACAGTCGGGGGTCGGGGGGGTGTACATAGTTAAAGATTTTGGCACCCACACACTAAACAACAATCACTGAATCCTTGGGGTGTTACACAAGAGTACCTGTCGTCAGAAGGGGAAAACAAAACAGGAAACAAAACAGCAGTGTTCACAACTACTTGGAGACCCCCACCTATTTTTATTATTTTTTGTCATTTGAGACATTGGCTGCGATCTGTCTGTTTTTGAACCCGATTGTCATAGTCAGCTGTCAACCAGAAGCTGTTATTACCGTGCGCAATCCTGCTGATCAATGAGAGAACGAGGAGGGAGGCCTAGTGCAGGAAGCAGCGGGACATCTTTCACTTCACTTTTTTTCTCTCTTTATCTGAATGCTTTAGTATTTCAAATACTTACTGGAATCACTGGCCACTTTCTGTCTATGCTAGTGACGGAAAACAGGCTGCCGCTTTCTGCTTCCTACCGTAGACCTTTTGCGTTTTATTTTTGGCAGACTGAAGCAACCTGCCTTCCCCTCCCTCCTCTGCCTCACTCGATTTTGTTCACGGTGTGGCATATTGTATTGTGTTACTGCATATCTTTTAGCTTTTCTCTTCTGTGGATAAAAGACGCTGCTGCTGTGTGCAAGGAACTGTGATTAGCACACTGATTTGATTAGCACTGTTAATTGGGAGCCATTCCTCTCCCAGCTGAGGGGTATTTCTGTGTGATATCTCGGCAGGAGAGCTATTTGTGGCCAATGCAGAGCTTACTGCAGCTGATAGCTAGCTGCATGTTAAGCTTTGTGCCAGTGAATTACTGTACCGATTGGCAGCACTGTACTCCAGTTACGTGATATTCTATTTTAAGAGGAGGGCAGTGTAATGCTAGCTGTCTTTTTTTTCTCCGTTTTTGTATAAGCTGATACTAATCGTGGCCTTGTGCTTTTGTCATCGCTTGTGCTTTAATATATGTCTGCATTTCAACTCCGTGTTAAGCCACTGTGCGTCGATTTTGGAGGGAATCGGCGCTAGGCTTCTTTTCGGGGTCATGGAAGCAGTAGGTCATGTGAGTGTGGTGGCGCTTTTGAAGGGACTCTGTATGAGGGGGTCACCCAGGGTCACAGACTGGGAGAAATGAAAAGAGCTATTTTGCTTTTTACTCCCGTCCCTCCCTGCCCGGATTTACAGACTCGATGTTTTGGAGGGAAGTAAATCAATTACCAGTGTTTGTCTGCAGCTGGGCATCTGTGCTGCATCTGCACTGATTATAGCATCAGTCGTAGCGTAGCTCTTAGAAACATGTTGGGTTGGACAGGGTGGTGCAGTTTTTCTTTCTGCCTTTGTCTGATGTCCGGAGTCGTGCAGCGGAGGGGTTTCTTTGGCAGGGGGTTGTACTACAGACAGGAGCGGGGCCAGCATTTGCGCGTGTGGGGCTCTGATGAGGGCTTTGCGGGAGTCATTAATTGGATTACTAAAGCAGTCAGTGCTGAAAGATGTGCTGATGGCCCAGACCATGTTGTGTGTCTCTCAGTGTACCTGCTATGATGGAGCTGGGCCTCATGTGGAGACAGCGGCTGTGTTTGTGTGCTGCTGTGCTGGGAAGGCAGGGCTCTGATGTTACAGTGGGAGGCTGGATCATAGCAGAGTAAAATTAAAAAATAGCACACTTTGAAAAACCAAAGTAATAATTGCTTGGACTTATTTTAAAGCTCCTCTGAACTCAAAACAGTTGTTGTCATTGTTGTACCCAAGTTTAATATCAGATGTGCTTCCTTTGTGGAGATATTACGCTCCCCTGCATCTCTAATGAAGACTGACGTGCGAACACCCGGGCCATACCTGAATTATGGCATTTCGGCGACCTTTGTGTAGGTGAAGGGGCGAGCCAGTTGCAGATCTGAGTTTGTTCAGGGCTATTTTCGGCCAGATTCCTGCTTACGCTGCTCCTCCATGGCATTTCCTCTTAATCACTGGGCTGAGCAGCCTCAAAGCTGTCTGGGTTGTTGAAGCAGGGGCGGCAGGCAGCCCAGTGAGGGGCCCAACTCCACGGCAGTTGGCTCTATTTGATCTGTGCCAGCTGACTCGACCCGCCCGTAGAGGGAGAAAATGAACGGGCTCTAAACAGGAAACTGAGAGAACATGACATAAGAATCCGCTCAGTAAATATTACATAGGGTCTGCAAGGATTTTTCAGACTATGTGTGTGTGTGTGTGTGCGTGTGCGTGGCATCTGAGCTTTAATTTATAATGCCAATCAACTATAGTGTTAATTAAAAAATGCTAAGACAGCGTGGAATAATTAGTCTGCTGGTCCTTTCTTTGTATGAGTAATCCATTATTAAAATTTGAAAAAGCAATTAATTAGTAATTCTAAAGAAATCAAAAATTAATCCCACTTAAATAAAATTCAACAATTTTCTGTCCCCTAATCTACAATAAATGTATGTGTTTTGCAACTGTATTGTTTTCCTTTACCTCTATGTACCTTCCACTATAATAAACACACACACACTTAATTTGTTATTTCGTTTGTTCTCTGGCAGGGAGACATAAATATACTCTTTACCTGGCTAATAAACACATCGTAGCTGTAAAAATGGCAGAATCTTCAAAGATACTTACAGGCTTTTCTGACCGAAGCTGTAAGACTACACAGTGTTGAATAGTACGAAGTTAAACCCAGGAAGCAAACATTCGATTTGCTTGTTAGTGCAGTAATCTATTTAAATCCTTCCTGAATTCCCGAAATGCTTCAGAGAAAACGTACATGCTTTAACCTTCTTCGATACGAATTGAAAATGATGGGCTTTGGAGCCAAAGGAAGAAGTCCCCCCCAAACAGCCAACAGCCTTCAGCTGTGTAGACTATCTTTTTCTGCTGAATCGGTTCCTTTGGGTCTTCTGTTGGATTAGCACGGGCTGGTTGTTCCTCAGTCCTCCTGGCTGTGCTGTTTTAAGTATTCAGTGACACAGGAGAATGCTCTTTGTAAATAGTTATCCTTTGGCATTCAAAGGCCTTGGTTTGCGAGCCCCCGAGGCCTTCATTCTCTCTGGTGGTTAGACAGATGGATTGTATTTAGTTCTGTTTCTTTTTTCTTTTTAAGTTATTTTGATGTTGGTCAAGCTCAAGGTTATGGTTTAGTTTTATTAGTTTATTAAAAGGTTTTTGATGCTTGGCTCAAGAAGCCCCTCTCCTTTTTACCGCGAGAGCGATGTGTCAGGGTAGCCGTTGACTCCCATCTTCAGTAACCTCCGCTGTTTTATTATCCAAATAGCACGCATAGCTGTTGGAATACTCTTGCAGCAATCAAGCAATCAGCAGAAGAAGAAAAAAAGGCCTGGTTGCCTAGTCAGGAAATAGAACTAAACAAAGGAGCCAGCTTACCCCCTGTGTGACACCAAGAGAAGTAGCATTACTGAAACACTGTTCAAAATGATCTCGATCTTGAGTAAAAAGAAAGATGCAAAGAAAAACAATTGGCAAGAAGGTCTTGATTGATAGGTCTATCCCCACAGTATCTTAGGCTATTAGGCAAGAATCTTAACAGTAGCCAGTGTCCTTTTTTAGAGTTGATATTTAGTTGTAAATCTACTTGGGTTGTTTTTGGCTGCAAGTCCAGCCATTCGTGCAATGAAAGCTAGTGAAGGCATGTGCTATGTTTTTCTTTTTCTTTTTTTAATGCTCCCTTGCATGTGGCAAGTTGTAAAACAACTGTGGAGCATAATCAGATCTTGATGAAGCAGAGATCTGAACAGCTACTACTAGATCTGAATTAGCTCAGTGCTGTAGAAAAAAGCTAAATGTAACAAGCTGACAAATCGTGTCCTTGTTGGAAGGGGTTGGGGATTTCAACACACCCTTAAATACCCTGAAAGGTTTACTTTGTTTTGGTTTCACGCTTCTGTCCCTAGCATCTCTGTTTCTATTTCTACATGGTTATATAAAGGGAGCTGCTACATGCAAGACTTGAATTCTGGGTGGTGGTCTATTCTGGGCTTAAAACACAATGTGAATGACTCTGTAGTAACCGTCGACTCAGGAAGTGTGCTATCACTTGGCTCCTCCTGAGCCAGGCAGACCTCACATGATCTGGTCTTTGGACAAAATCATTTTTTAGGCGTCCCCTGAGACCGTGCCGCTGACAGCGCAACAGTGAACGATTGTTTTTTCACTCCCCTTCTCAGCGTGCTCAAAAAAGAATCTGTTGAAATTCCCCTGAAAACACATCACGTCTGGAGGGAGGTTTATTTCATCTGCTGCAGAAGTGCCTATACTCGGCCCAGCAGTGAAATTCCTTTTTCCTCTTTTGCCTCACATCTGCTGGCAAGTTAACAATAAACCAGCGGAAAAAAAAAAAACTGTTCTGTAAAATTCAAAACCCCATAATTGATAGAGACTTTACTTTTTTTTGTTTTTTTGTTTAGCCAACCCATCTGAGTAATCAAAAATTCAGCTTGCAAATTAAAATCCACTAATTAAATATACTGCAGCTATTTGTTTGGTTATGGAGGCTAATGAAGGGGCTACCTGTGAAACTGCAATGCAAAATTGAGGCTACATTGGCACAGAGTCTAGTGAATCTGCCATTGTGTCTGTTTGCTTCTTTAATGGATGTCAGTCAGTGTCTTTCCTGAGATCTCATTGGTTACTATAAAGCAAGTCTGGTATTTCATTATGCAGCCATACAATGCTACTATTTGAGTTTTGTTTTCTCTGCTGGGAGTGTTAAAATTACTTAAAATGTTATATGCAGTATATATTTCATGTTAATATGCAGTATATTCCAATCTTGTTACAGCTAGCTTTAAAGAGCATTCCAGCATGCCAGTGCAGTGCTTTCACTCCTCGGTACTATGGCAGTGAACAGTGAGATTTTCCTTACTAAATATAGTCTCGGTGTGAAAAAATCTTTGGTAGTTTGTGTCAGGCGTACTGTAATCGTTGCCATATGTAAGAAACAAGAGTGTGTGTGTGTGGGGAGGGGAGAGGGGGCTTTTCACTTGGTGCTCCAGGGAATACCTTGGAATATTAGCAGGAGATGAAACTACAGGCTGGTGATTATCTCTGCCAGATGGATGAAGGCATGTGATTTGTGAAGTTTCTGGTGTTTACTTTTTTACTTTAATTTTTAGAAGTGGTTTGGTCTGGAATGTTTACGTTGATCGCTTGTGACGGTGTGGTACCTACCCACGGTTCCTGAATGGAATTGGTTAGGATATGGAAACCTGATGTGTAAATACATGATGCTATTTAGGATGTTTCAAATATGGCACGCTGACAGGAGAATATTCCACATTTGTTCTTCTAATCCCCCCAAAACACAACAAAACAGCCACATGGGCACTTCATTTTCCCTGCTTTGACTCGCATAAATCATTTGCTGCTTTTCTGATAACATCTCGTCTCGTGCAAAAACAACTTTCATTCCACTTCGAGAGTTGATATGAACTTTCTGACGAAGGTGAAAACAAGAGATCTCACCTCCCATCCCCATATTATAAAGCTATAAGATCTGATTTATAACCTGACTGCCAAATTATATATATATATATATATATATATATATATATATATATATATATACACACAATGTGTATGATTGTGGAGGAGTGGAAATGTGGTAAAATGGCTTGATTTTATACATCACCATATTTAGGGAGCTGGCTGTCTGTTTATCCCAAAAAAAAGTTCTAACCTAAAGAACCATAACACGCACCCACCCTGCAAGACAGAAGAAAAAAAATTGTCGGGAAATAAGCATTCTTGTGCGTGTAACAAATCACTGCTTCTCATGTGAGGCTGGCATGCGTGAAAAGAGAGGGGAGGGCGTGCAGGGTTAGCACTGAACCGCTCCAAGCATGAGGGGGATTTAAGCCCTACAAAGCACAGTTCTCATTGTTTTGCCTGCTTTTTTTCCCCACTCAAATATCCAGTTTGACAGGGTCAGGCTCTCACAGGGCCTACAGTGGAGCCCGGCCTGGCGTTTTTCAAGCTGCCTGCGTGCTCGCTCTCTCTTTCTCTTTCTCTCTCTCTCTCTCTCTCACTTTCTCCCTCTCTCCGTGCTCTTTACCTTGTATTACCATTTCCTTGTTTTGTAAGAAGAGGTCGAGGAGAGGTCAAATTCTCTCAAAGTTTTCATCCATCATTCCATTCAATTAGGAACCGTCGGCAACCGAGTATTTGGCCCGTCTTCTTTTCTAACAGAGCCGCCTCTTGAATGCATAGACTTGGCATCAATGCTATCTTTGTCCGGGTCTTAAAAACTGTAAGGCAGGGGAGAGTCCGTAATGTATATCAGAGGGCCGTGCTGGAATGCGGCCACAAATTCGCAAGCATGTTCAGGCCTTGGCTTTTGATGGACTTCTCTGCTTTCCCCCTCTCTGACCTTCAAACTGCCATCAACTACTAGAACCATTTTAGGTTTTTATTTGATGTATTGAGAGCCACTGTGTAGGTATTATCTTCTCTTAAATCCAGTACATGTGACTCAGGGCTGCGTCACAGGGGAACGCGGCAAGAGTGACGGGTTTTAAAAGCCGTAATGATCGGAAATGTGAAGCGGCGTCGCGCAGAGGGAGTAATTCCATTAGAGCCCCTGCCGTGATCAGTGACCCGCAGTCTGAGCTAAATCCCGTTAACCCCTCTGCAAGGAATCGCAAGATGCTGGGATGAGGCAATACGCGGTGATGCTACTGTAGCGGAATTTGTGTTACTCTGATGATGCTTTAAACTTTAAAAGAAACCTCAGAGTGCTTCCCATGTATTGAAACAGAGTAGTGCTGTAAAAATATATATTTATATGTTTGTTAATTTGAGGAACAGCATCATATCCAGTAATGTGCACTTGCACTTTATAGTTTAGTCTTTGGAACCGTGTTACTTGAACAGTATTATATATTTTGTTCCTTCAATCCATAAAATGTACTTTCCTGCCGCAACAGCTGTTTCCAATAGTCCTGGTAAATCTCAGTCCTTCTTCATCAAAGTGTCATATTGGATTTCTCTCTCCTGTATCGCTGTGTAGCCACATGACCAGAGTACAGTGTTAAGCTGTTTGTGTACTGTGCCATAATCATACTAGTAGTTGTTATTCATTGCTAAAAAAAATTTTTTTTTTCTGTTTCTATTTTAAAGATATATTGTCTGTAGTTTTTCTCCTTACTATTTTTATTTTTCCACATAATGTTTTGTCGTCTTAGAGGGTAACCAAAGCTGTTCACCTCTTGTAGCATCTGGGTTGTATATTTCAATTCTCTGAGCAAGAAAGTAAGAAACTGCACTTTACTGCAGTCTACTGCACTTTAGTCTACTGTCCTGTACAGTACTGCACATCACACTACATTGTGTTGTGTTTCAGCCAGAGAGCATCCTTGGAAAGGTTATTTTACTCTAGTGAATTTTAACATGATGGCAAAAATTAAAATTCAGACATCGTCCTCCATTCCGGCCTCGTGGGGTTTGGATGGTTGTATAAGATGATGAGCGATGGAAATGCCTTTAATTATTAGGCACTGTAGAATGTTTCATCTGCTTTTCTATTTTATTATATTTTATTGTTGCTCTCTATAGCCGAGCCAGTCTATTGTATTTTAGCCTTTTTTTTCTTTTGGGGGGGGTAATCCATTAAAAGCTTACATAAATGAGCAAAGAGCACACATCTTTTCAGTCTTATACATGTCTGTAGTCTTAATATTGTCATTTAACCTGACAATAAGACAAATAGAGTCAAATTAAACATGAGAAATTGAGACGTGTACAGACTGCATGACTCTTAAAGCTGGAGTAAGGAACCCCAAAACATATACTCCTCACCCATATCTCCTAGTTATATACAAATCTCATTGCCCAGGTACATACCAGAGAATAGCCAAAATTAGCTGCTGCTTGAATAAGCTAGGGAATGCTTTTTACATTCATTTTATTTGTCCTGCAAGAGACAGGGATTAGAAGCAACCCACTTATCCCCTCATCCAGCTTGTCTTTTATAGCAGCAGATATTACTATAGGTCTATTCTGTCCGGTATTGATAATGAGGGTTAAAGTTTACGTCAAGGGGGATTTTTTTCTCTCTTTTTGAAAGGAATAACTAAATCGCTTTCTGCTGACAGTTTTCACATAGCTGTGTTAGTGATGCACTGTGATGGCTGGTAAGAACTTGTGAACAGGATTCCTGAGCCCTGCTGGCAGTCAGGTGGGGGCGTTTGGAATATATTAAATTAAATGGAATGCAAAAATGCACTGACAGACAATCTAATTTCCTGTAGCTGAGATCTGCTTCTAAACCCTCAATCTAGTGGAGAAGACCCAGCTGAGATTGCAAAATTTCTCTCTTCCTCGCAGGTTCACAAGTTCAGAAATGTAATCTCTGTTTCTTGCATACCCCCATCTTTTTATGTGCTATAGAAAACAGGGAAAAATAAGTTATTTCAGTCAGCCCAGTATGACCAAACCCTACCCCTTGCAGTGAAAGAAGATAATCCCCGATCCTCATGTTTAGGGTCCTGTCGATCCACATCTCGTCATTGAGAGAAAATTGAACAAAAGTGTTGTGTCAATAGAAATTTACTACCTAGTGGAGACCTCTGGCATATTTGAATTAATCTTTTCCAATTCTGATGATGAGCACTGTGTAAACACGAACTTTAACAACGCACAGCACTGGCCAGATAAGACGGCGTGTCTGCGTGTTTTGTGAATGTCAGATGTTTATTTTAAATGTTGCACCGTAGCATTTTCTAGAAAACAAGGAAGTACTGGTGTCAAGGTCTGGAATTTCTTACAGATAATGTAGATAGGATGTCTTTGAAATGTTTTTTTTTTTTGGTAGACAAAGTAGGCTGTAGTCCCCCTGCGAGAGAAGTCCATTCATGGTGTCAGTGTCCATTAATTGCCTTTGTTTCTCTCAATCTGTCAATTACAACATCTACCTTCGCCAGGCAGAGCCATCTTAGAGTGAAAGGACTGATCACGGGGAATCGAGTGGGGGGAGTTCCTGAGATTAAATAAAGCATGTATTTTTTATGTGATCTGTCTGCTTTATGAAGTTATTTTCTTCTGAGTGCTTTATTAGATGCCTCTTAAAGGTCACTCTGAGACAATTTATTTCTTCCCATACCTGAAGTGAAGGATCATTTCTGTTAACTCCCTTCTGTGATCCCCCATCCCCCCCTTTATACCTCTGATGCGGCAAGTTTAATATTTAATTCCTTCACTGTAACGGAGAAGATGGCCTTCTCGGGGGTTCACTGAAGCGACGCGTCTCAAGCTGAGCCAAGTTTTCAAGTTTTCTGGCTAGCCACCAAAACACAAGTGCCTAATGAAGCACACTGCGTGGTGCGATACTCAAACTGACAGTGTCGGTGCAAATGCCAGCGCCAAAGTTTGTCTGTCCGGAAAATCATTTCAGAACGAAATAAAAGGTTGTGATCACAATTTTCCCCCCACTTAGCACATAACGGTGTGCTAAAGCGTGAATGTTGAGTAATGTAAATGGGAGAGCGCCAAATTTACTGCAGCGCTCTTTAAATATATATATATATACACTCACCTAAAGGATTATTAGGAACACCATACTAATACTGTGTTTGACCCCCTTTCGCCTTCAGAACTCCCTTAATTCTACGTGGCATTGATTCAACAAGGTGCTGAAAGCATTCTTTAGAAATGTTGGCCCATATTGATAGGATAGCATCTTGCAGTTGATGGAGATTTGTGGGATGCACATCCAGGGCACGAAGCTCCCGTTCCACCACATCCCAAAGATGCTCTATTGGGTTGAGATCTGGTGACTGTGGGGGCCAGTATAGTACAGTGAACTCATTGTCATGTTCAAGAAACCAATTTGAAATGATTCGACCTTTGTGACATGGTGCATTATCCTGCTGGAAGTAGCCATCAGAGGATGGGTACATGGTGGTCATAAAGGGATGGACATGGTCAGAAACAATGCTCAGGTAGGCTGTGGCATTTAAACGATGCCCAATTGGCACTAAGGGGCCTAATTACACCACCACCACCAGCCTGCACAGTGGTAACAAGGCATGATGGATCCATGTTCTCATTCTGTTTACGCCAAATTCTGACTCTACCATCTGAATGTCTCAACAGAAATCGAGACTCATCAGACCAGGCAACATTTTTCCAGTCTTCAACTGTCCAATTTTAGTGAGCTTGTGCAAATTGTAGCCTCTTTTTCCTATTTGTAGTGGAGATGAGTGGTACCCGGTGGGGTCTTCTGCTGTTGTAGCCCATCCGCCTCAAGGTTGTACGTGTTGTGGCTTCACAAATGCTTTGCTGCATACCTCGGTTGTAACGAGTGGTTATTTCAGTCAAAGTTGCTCTTCTATCAGCTTGAATCAGTCGGCCCATTCTCCTCTGACCTCTAGCATCAACAAGGCATTTTCGCCCACAGGACTGCCGCATACTGGATGTTTTTCCCTTTTCACACCATTCTTTGTAAACCCTAGAAATGGTTGTGCGTGAAAATCCCAGTAACTGAGCAGATTGTGAAATACTCAGACCGGCCCGTCTGGCACCAACAACCATGCCACGCTCAAAATTGCTTAAATCACCTTTCTTTCCCATTCAGACATTCAGTTTGGAGTTCAGGAGATTGTCTTGACCAGGACCACACCCCTAAATGCATTGAAGCAACTGCCATGTGATTGGTTGGTTAGATAATTGCATTAATGAGAAATTGAACAGGTGTTCCTAATAATCTTTTAGGTGAGTGTATATATATATATATATATATATATATATATATATATATATATATATATACACTCACCTAAAGGATTATTAGGAACACCATACTAATACTGTGTTTGACACCCTTTCGCCTTCAGAACTGCCTTAATTCTACGTGGCATTGATTCAACAAGTGCTGAAAGCATTCTTTAGAAATGTTGGCCCATATTGATAGGATAGCATCTTGCAGTTGATGGAGATTTGTGGGATGCACATCCAGGGCACGAAGCTCCCGTTCCACCACATCCCAAAGATGCTCTATTGGGTTGAGATCTGGTGACTGTGGGGGCCAGTTTAGTACAGTGAACTCATTGTCATGTTCAAGAAACCAATTTGAAATGATTCGACCTTTGTGACATGGTGCATTATCCTGCTGGAAGTAGCCATCAGAGGATGGGTACATGGTGGTCATAAAGGGATGGACATGGTCAGAAACAATGCTCAGGTAGGCCGTGGCATTTAAACGATGCCCAATTGGCACTAAGGGGCCTAAAGTGTGCCAAGAAAACATCCCCCACACCATTACACCACCACCACCAGCCTGCACAGTGGTAACAAGGCATGATGGATCCATGTTCTCATTCTGTTTACGCCAAATTCTGACTCTACCATCTGAATGTCTCAACAGAAATCGAGACTCATCAGACCAGGCAACATTTTTCCAGTCTTCAACTGTCCAATTTTAGTGAGCTTGTGCAAATTGTAGCCTCTTTTTCCTATTTGTAGTGGAGATGAGTGGTACCCGGTGGGGTCTTCTGCTGTTGTAGCCCATCCGCCTCAAGGTTGTATGTGTTGTGGCTTCACAAATGCTTTGCTGCATACCTTGGTTGTAACGAGTGGTTATTTCAGTCAAAGTTGCTCTTCTATCAGCTTGAATCAGTCGGCCCATTCTCCTCTGACCTCTAGCATCAACAAGGCATTTTCGCCCACAGGACTGCCGCATACTGGATGTTTTTCCCTTTTCACACCATTCTTTGTAAACCCTAGAAATGGTTGTGCGTGAAAATCCCAGTAACTGAGCAGATTGTGAAATACTCAGACCGGCCCGTCTGGCACCAACAACCATGCCACGCTCAAAATTGCTTAAATCACCTTTCTTTCCCATTCAGACATTCAGTTTGGAGTTCAGGAGATTGTCTTGACCAGGACCACACCCCTAAATGCATTGAAGCAACTGCCATGTGATTGGTTGGTTAGATAATTGCATTAATGAGAAATTGAACAGGTGTTCCTAATAATCCTTTAGGTGAGTGTATATATATATATATATATATATATATATAAATTTAAAATAAATGCTACTAGGCCTACACATGTCTTGGAAACAAATGTATTAATTCCTCTGGTCTATGACATTTCTTTGCTGCAGGTTTATTTTGCCTTTGGAAAGTGAAACAAGTGGTACGAGAGTTCGGGGAGCGTGCCTCTGGTAGTCCATTGACAAGAGCCTTATCCTTAGTGCTACACTTATTAATGAAATGTCAAGGCTGTATTTTTTTATATCCAGTAGAGGCTAGGCCAGAAAGACTTTATTATACCCCTGGTACTGTTCCCAGCGATTCTTTCAAATGAATGTTCGCAGGCTGATGTTCTGGTAATTAATTGCTTATTGTATGTAATTAAAATTGTAATTGTCTTCCACTCTGGTCAAAGGCTGTTTATTTTTGTGCGTTTTTTCTTTTCTTGTCAGTTTGTTATTAATGTGTGTGGCTGATTGTTTGATAATGTGGGTGAGCAGCAGCGAGCCGCTCTCGGTGCTATTGGGCTCTGGATGATATGAAAGATGAAAGCACAGGGCTGAGTGATCAGAGCGATCAATGGCTGACAGCCGACTTTGAACTTGCTGTTACCTAATCGATGAGGGGGGGTACTGCAGCTTGTTAGTGCTTTCATAGAAAAACGAGATAACGCTCTGGAATCTCCACTCCCAATGCAACGATATTCTGTGGATACTATACAGTGTACTGCGATAGTCTTTGTTGTCATAAGTTGTTCCAATTGTCTTCCTTCCTTTTTGCGATCAGAAGGGTGCAGTTACTGTACTTTAATGATATCTCTGCAGCATCAGACTGCTCTTTCTTCCTTGATGACCTCTGACCTCTATGTCTGAAATCAAATCAAGTTGACACATATAAGCCATGCCTCAGTCCCAAACAGAGGTTTAATTCTACAGGTCAGCTGTAGTTGTGCTCTGTAATTTACTATCCTTCTCACCAGTTCAAACCTTAACTTGTAATGCTATAAGTTTGAATTTAATCATCGCGGTGTGTGTGTCTCTCTCTCCCTGCCCCTCAGGAGCAGAGCCCCAGTAACCAGACGTCTCTAGCCATGATGCAGGAGCCTCAGGAGCTGGTGGAGGAGACGGTAACCATCGAGGAGGACCCCGGGACACCCACCTCCCACGTCTCTGTGGTAACCTCGGAGGATGGAACCACTCGCCGGACAGAGACAAAGGTTGGAGAAAGAGGGAGTGGGGGGGGGGGGGGGGGCGGCTGACTCGTTCATCGCCTCTGACTGGACTGTGGAAACTTTGTTAGCCAGCATCTGATGAGGTCAGATTGCCGGTCTTTGCAAGCTAGCAATATATTATCTCTCATTGTTCTTTAATCGTGTTTGCAAAGAAAAAAACAGCAACGTTTTAACACACCAATAGAAGCCTAGTCGAAATTTGACAATGTACTGTGGAATCGCCTCACCACGCAGATTAGGGGCGCATCTTTCAGAGCCTCCGCTAAGAAATGACCTCTGTCTCTTTTTCATGTTTAAATTCAGGAGTTAAAACCCCTCAGGATTAAACACTATACTGTAAAATTGCATCTTCTTGTTTTTGGTTTTATATATATGAAATCCACTAATAAAGTTGAGAGTACAACTCTGTCTGCAAATAACATCCACGTCATTTTCATATTTTCTCTCCCTGTCTGTCCCTCGAGGCGTTTGTGATGAGATGCTTATTTCTCCCTCTCTGTTCCCCAGGGGTTTGTTTATTATGGTGCTTGTTAAAGTAGCAAATCTAATCCGTTTTATATGCGTCTTACCTATACTTTCCTCATTCTCATTGTCCGCTTCTGTTCTCCTAACTGTCTTTATGATTGTCAGAAGTTGCAATAAAGGACTATTAACTCGCCTTCGGTTGAAAGAATACATGACTCACTATTAACTGCAGCTGATTAAAATGAGGTTGTTTTTTAGAAGCCTTTATTTAATCCGGATTTGCATTTTTCAGTTGCATATTCTTTTACAAATCTTTCTTGATCTTACTTTATTTTCTGTATTGTTTTATTGTCTTGATAAGGATTTGTCAGCCAATGTGAAGGTGAGTTGAAAATGTACTGATTTAAATGACTTTCATTCTCATTGCGAGTTCATTGCTTGAAGCACACAACCACAATCTGTTACTTAAAGCATTGCATTTTAGGGTGCTGTTTTTCCTTTAAAGAAGACCCCCATTTTGCTACCTCCTGCAGTTTGATCCGTTTCACTGTACCTAATCTATACCTTTATTTGAGGAGATCTTCTCTCTCGCCTGCTCTAGTGATTAAAGCCCAAGATTGTAAATAAAATATCGAATTCAATATTTATGTAACTAAGTATGATATACATGAATGGAAGATATGTATCTTTAAGGAGACAAAGCTGGAGGAGCATACTGAAAGTGACCAAAGAAATACTTCAGTTTTAGTTTTTCAAAAATATTCAATAGGAAATCACGTTACTTTATGTGTAAATACACTGAAATTTCAAACAATGAGGTAGCAGGGGACAATGTTGCTATTGATACCTAAAAATATTTAAAAAAATAAAACTCTAATGTGCAATGCTTAAGTTACGAGATTGGCCTGATCTATTAGAGTAACAATCGTGGAAAGAAAACTGAAACATTACATCTAAAGAAAAGCGGAAATCAAACATTTTTCCAAGAGAAGATGGTAAAGTATGGTACGATTTGCAGAAACAGGCCTATCTCTAGCCATCCATGTCTGTATTGATGATCATTTGTTTGTGAATTTCATTCATTATTTTATTATTATGATTTTTCCCCCCCAATGACCATCAAAAAATCCTCCATCCACCTGTAGGTGACGAAGGTTGTTAAAACGATCACGCGCCGCACGTACCACCCTGTGACTGTCACCGAGACGCTGGTGGAGTCCAAGCCTGCCACTCCGATCGCGGAGATTGACCCTGTAAACACCAACACCGGCCCTGGTTTTGCTGTGCCTGACCTTCACTATGCCTAACATGCAGCTGTGTCAGCTCTCCCCAAAACCACTGGGAAAACAATTAGATGCTTACTGGGCTGCACAGCCTGACCGCAATGCCCACTCTTGTGTTAACCTGTCTAACATTTAGAGAGCAGCACAACACTTTTGCTTGCCAAGTGTGGCCACCTTTCATTATAGCGGGAACAAGTGCCAGGCAGAGCCAAAGATCCAGGGCCTGATTTCCAAAAGAGGGACTTTGCACTCACGCTGTGTATTCTCAATCTGCAGTGAGCGTAGGGTGTCCCCTGACATTTCATTGCTGATACCAGACAACCCTGTTCTAGATGTTCTATTTATTATCTATCAGAAATGAATTTTCTAAGGGGAAGGAAAAAAATAAGATTACTCGAGGATCACTTAAGTTGTAGTAGGATTAAAAGGCACCACAGCTCATTCTGTGTCTCAGAAAAGTGGTTATGATTTACAGGTATTTTTGTTTTTCCTCGATGCACTGTGGGCTTCTGGGAACGTGAATTCCTCTGTTTTCCTGTCGGGGCAGAGGAAGTAGAGGCCTGAGACGTTTCAGATCTGTCTAGGAGATAAAAAGACTGAAACAATAGAGTCTGAGCCAGTTTTTACAAGCATTAATTTTCCCCTCTTACTTCCTTGACATTTCAATCCCGTAAGAGACTCAGACCACTTCTCTGCTATGCTTTAGAATAGAGCAGACCTGGGCTCCATTACTGAAATAAAAACATCCATTAAAAAAAAAACAGCTCTATTAATCAAGCCAAATCACGTCTGCCATGTAATTGCAAGATTGGGTGGCTGTGGTTAATATTGATTCAGCTAGGTGAAATCTAAACAATGACTTATTTTTTCACTCTGGGAGAATAATTATTTGCAGCTTAAATTTGCAAAGTTGGCTGCAAGATGTTGCCCAGTTGGCGTAATGAAGCTGTGGAAGTCTCGTTCCAGATTAGCCTAGCTTCCACAGAGGCAGGACAGCATTTTCCCAAACAATTTTCTTGGAGAAATGTGTAGGTGTGCATATTTGGAATACACAGCATTTGGAAGTCGGCACTTCCTACTGTACAGTGACCTTCTTTCATGTTGCACCAAAGCAAAAGAAAGGGCCAAGATATGGTCAGTATAAAATGCACATTATCAAGATAATCTTATATGACCAATACATAGATTTAGATCAAAAGCAACTATTTGTGTGTATTCTTTATTCATTTTATCCGGCTATAATGCAAGTGAAACTGGTTTTGCCTGCTCTAACTCCAATACTGACAACAAGGTAGACTGGTCTTTTTGATGCCTAACCCCTGAACTAAACTGTGTGTTGTTTAACTTGCATCTGAGTGGGGAGATAACCTTAAACCTTGTGATCAACCGAGTGCTCTGGAAATATCCTCATACTCATACAGTGAGGGAAAAAAGTATTTGATCCCCTGCTGATTTTGTACGTTTGCCCACTGACAAAGAAATGATCAGTCTATCATTTTAATGGTAGGTGTATTTTAACAGTGAGAGACAGAATAACAACAAAAAAATCCAGAAAAACGCATTTCAAAAAAGTTATAAATTGATTTGCATGTTAATGAGGGAAATAAGTATTTGATCCCCTATCAATCAGCAAGATTTCTGGCTCCCACGTGTCTTTTATACAGGTAACGAGCTGAGATTAGGAGCACTCTCTTAAAGGGAGTGCTCCTAATCTCAGCTTGTTACTTGTATAAAAGACACCTGTCCACAGAAGCAATCAATCAATCAGATTCCAAACTCTCCACCATGGCCAAGACCAAAGAGCTGTCCAAGGATGTCAGGGACAAGATTGTAGACCTACACAAGGCTGGAATGGGCTACAAGACCATCGCCAAGCAGCTTGGTGAGAAGGTGACAACAGTTGGTGCGATTATTCGCAAATGGAAGAAACACAAAATAACTGTCAGTCTCCCTCGGTCTGGGGCTCCATGCAAGATCTCACCTCGTGGAGTTTCAATGATCATGAGAACGGTGAGGAATCAGCCCAGAACTACACGGGAGGATCTTGTTAATGATCTCAAGGCAGCTGGGACCATGGTCACCAAGAAAACAATTGGTAACACACTACGCCGTGAAGGACTGAAATCCTGCAGCGCCCCCAAGGTCCCCCTGCTCAAGAAAGCACATGTACAGGCCCGTCTGAAGTTTGCCAACATCTGAATGATTCAGAGGAGAACTGGGTGAAAGTGTTGTGGTCAGATGAGACCAAAATCGAGCTCTTTGGCATCAACTCAACTCGCCGTGTTTGGAGGAGGAGGAATGACCCCAAGAACACCATCCCCACCGTCAAACATGGAGGTGGAAACATTATGCTTTGGGGGTGTTTTTCTGCTAAGGGGACAGGACAACTGCACCGCATCAAAAGGACGATGGACGGGGCCATCTACCGTCAAATCTTGGGTGAGAACCTCCTTCCCTCAGCCAGGGCATTGAAAATGGGTCGTGGATGGGTATTCCAGCATGACAATGACCCAAAACACACAGCCAAGGCAATAAAGGAGTGGCTCAAGAAGAAGCACATTAAGGTCCTGGAGTGGCCTAGCCAGTCTCCAGACCTTAATCCCATAGAAAATCTGTGGAAGGAGCTGAAGGTTCGAGTTGCCAAACATCAGCCTCGAAACCTTAATGACTTGGAGAGGATCTGCAAAGAGGAGTGGGACAAAACCCCTCCTGAGATGTGTGCAAACCTGGTGGCCAACTACAAGAAGTGTCTGACCTCTGTGATTGCCAACAAGGGTTTTGCCACCAAGTACTAAGTCGAAGGGGTCAAATACTTATTTCCCTCATTAACATGCAAATCAATTTATAACTTTTTTGAAATGCGTTTTTCTGGATTCTTTTGTTGTTATTCTGTCTCTCACTGTTAAAATACACCTACCATTATAATTATAGACTGATCATTTCTTTGTCAGTGGGCAAACGTACAAAATCAGCAGGGGATCAAATACTTTTTTCCCCTCACTGTATGACTGTGTTTTTGTCCATGCTGTTAGATAACGTTTTTATGCATGACGATTTAAGCTTTTTAAAGTTTACATTTGTTAAGCAAGATCCAGCTATAAAACCTTGTTAGAATAGATATTGAAAGAAGGTTAAACTATTGGGAATTGCAATTACAGTGCTCCTCAAAACAAAAAAAAATCTATTTAGTAAATGTCTGGTTTTGACATTAATGGAACTCCAATCAGACCTTTTTATACATTTTCTGTAACAGTTACTTTCCACCGCAGATGGCCTCCTTTTCAGTACACTCTCACAGCAAATTTCCCAGCTTTACCAAGCAGATCGCCATGCAAGGCTTCTGCCCGACAGCAATACCATGAAAGGAGACAGCCAGACACGGGACATTTTGATTTATGATTAATTTTTACAAACCTCATTAATTTCGCAGAGAAATTTATAGCTTCAGACAAAATAGTCAATTATTGTATAAGAAAATTATCTGGGTGGCAAATTTGATTCCATATCTGTCTCTTATGAAGAGAGACATCAAATCCCCTGACAGGCTCCAGTTTCTTTTAGAATTATTGATTTTTCTATTAAGAGCACGGACTCCCAGCAGCTGTTCTCGTTGAGATGATTTAAATGTAAGCCAGTCCAATAGCAGTTCCTAATGGCAATGCAGACCTACATGCAGGGCCTCAGATCTGGGCTTTGCTTTTCTGCTGCATTGAAATATCAGGGCTATCGGTTTAATTTGCATTGTAATGTAAGGAGTCATGCTTCCTTAGGGTTGGCGAGGCACTGTCTGGCTGTTTTTGTTAACCATTTCTCTTATGGTTGACTTTAGTAATTGCTCATTGATCAGTCTCTTCGGGCAACGAGTACAGTTCGGTGGATCAGTCTACTTGATGCCGGCGCCCTATTATAATGATCCTTGTGTTACAGCATCATTTAGCTGAGTGAGTGCACTCTACTGCACACCAAGTGACAGCACTGCTGAGTAGGGGAGAGAGGTTGGATATTCACAGATGAAGTTCACTATCATTTCAGGATGTTCCGCTCTTAATTGCATAAAGATCTCAAATGAAAGTGAGTGAGTGCCAAGGCCACTAATGTTTTGGTGTCTGGTCTCTCTCCTCAGCACAGGGGCACAGTTCGATTAACATCAGCATTCAAGTCATAAGGATTGTCACCAAACTCTGAGCAAATACAAGTCTGAACTTATCTCATTCCATCCATCTAAATGTGTGTCAAAATAAAACCCTCCAGAAAGTGTCCCACCCAGCTGCCCCGATTGATATTGACTGGTGTGTCTTTGGTAATGATTGTTGTAACTGTTGGCGTTTGATTTTGATTGGTTGCCATGGCTTGTTTTGTACCTGACCTTCCTGTTCAGTACTTGGAATGCCTGGACATCTCTTGTTTGTTTTGTTCTCCATCATAAACCTGCCTTTCATTTTGTTTCCTTTGGTTTTGTTTGGGTTTGGTTTTGCTTTGCTTTGCTTTGCTCAACCTTAGGGCTGTCACGACGACGTCTGTTGACCAGCTGTGCTGCTTTTTCCGCAGGTCACCAAGATGGTGAAAACCGTCACCACCAGGACGGTGCGCCAAGTTCCCCTGGGTCCAGATGGCCTGCCCATTCCCGACGGGTCCTCTCCGCTGGGCAGTTACACGGACTCCATCGACCGCCGGTACATGAAGAACGGGGACCGGTACATCACGCCCCAGGCCACCTCCACCCTCACCCGCTCCTTCAACAACTACAACGACTCGTACACCGAGAACCCCGAGGGTCAGTACCGCCACTACGGTCTCCACGACGGCTACACAGACATGAGTGACAACTATGGGAGCCTCTCCAGGGGTGTGAATTACCGCCCCCGATACGCCTACATGCCGCCCAACAACTACCGGCCGGAGAACAGCTACACCCTGCCCATCAGGAAGGATGACTATGGACACGTGGCCCAGCCCCAGGTGCCCATGGGCAGCAGCAATGTGGAGCTGAACCGCTCGCAGCCTGAGCGCTTCCACCCCGAGCCCTACGGCCTCGAGGATGACCGCCGCAGCCTGGGGCCAGAGGAGGAGGAGGCCTACGAGCTGGAGCCTGACTACTCCACAGCCGGACGACGGACCCTTGCCGGCGCTGACAGGGGGAGGCAAATGAGGGAGCCAATCAGAGAGCCTGCCAGAGTCCGGTAAGGTTTCCCATTGAGAGAGTGAGAGAGAGAGAGATTGTTGAGATTCATCAGTAACCTTGTCCTTTAAAAGGCTGTGAATAAGATGTAGTGTAGTATAATGTAGACGTTGTATTGGGCAGGAAAATCCCCCGTTTAGAGATCTGCTTGTTCAGTCAGTATCTACACATCTGCTATTACACCTCCTTTTTTTCTGTCTGTGTGTGATCACGTTTGTAAGGAAGGAAGAAAGAGAGAGAACCCATTGTCTTTGAGCTCTAGTTTTGGTGTGGGTGGAGGTGACCTCAAGTGTAGCTACTACTATTATTGCTGCGACAGATGAAAATGGCAACAGAATTAAAACTGTAAAGCCCAGCCAATGATTTTAGAAGCAGGGCCACTCTGTTCTCTCAACAGAAAAAGAGCTTTGCATCCTGACCAGTCAGCTGTGACAGATGGATTTATTAAAGCTCTCTTTCTTTCTGTATTATTATATTTAAGAGGGAAAATGGCTGGTACAAATCCAAAAAATCTAGAGTTTTCAAATAGAACCGTAAAGCGCTCAGACTCGAGTGGAATACAGATGCAGCGAGGTTGTATGAGAAGGCAGCTTTTATGTTCATATCCTGTAGACTTTCAAAGAAGCTACAAAGTTGCAATCGACTTATTAGATCATCCCCTCACTGTACAGTAGTTGAAACCATTTCAATGTCCTCTTAATCAAATATTTCGTATTCCTCTTCAGTTCAAAGGCACTGCAGTTGACATGTTGTATTTACATGCTGTTTAGGGCAGGGAAAACTGGGGAGAAGGGATGTTTTCCTTTAATCAGCAATTATATCTGTGCAAAGGAGGTACACACAATGTTTAAATGTGCATTTGCATGCAGCTCAATGTCAGCATATACAGCTCTGGAAAAAATGTAGACCACTTAACATTGATTTCTGAATTTGGAGTGGTCTCTTAATTTTTTCTAGAGCTGTATGCATGCGTACAGGGAGACACTGAGAGGGGTGTAGTTCTACCTGTTTTTTTCCAGTAAACAACCCTCACGTACACTGTACCTCTCACTCTTAAGTTACAAATGTTTCAGCACAATTTGGGCTAAGCAATAAATAATAAGAGAGATGGTTTTGGAATAAGCTTTTTGGGAGATTTTTTACAGATCCGGTGCGTTTTAAATGACGTGCGTGCCTTTGCCCTGCCCATCACTGCGTAGTTTGATTGGCACACAGACCAACCTGGAATGCCAGAGAGAGAACCTCAGATCGCTCCTGAGCATTCACAAGCGTTCCTTTAATAACAGACATGGAGACAGACATGTTATAATTAATGCTGGAATTAAATCGTTTTAATTACAGACTATCATCTACTCAGCTCCAAACCTTCAATTATGTGAAAAAAAGAAATTAAGATGTTTGACAGAAAATTACATTTCCTTTACTGTCACTAAACGCATATTATGGCTTGCATGTAATTTAACACAGAGCCGTGTTCAATACAGTATATTTGTGTGTGTGTGTGTGTATGCATATGTGCATGTGTGCGTGTGGTTTTTTACAACATATGGAGGGTGCCGTCAATGTGATTAATTACTTCTATTGAACTCTGCTAGACAGTGGCGTGTCTCCAGCCACTCTGTAATGGATTCATTTCTCCCTGTTGACCCTGTCCACCTGCGAGCCCCTCATACGTAGACAGGGTTTGCACCAGTCAGCCTCTGGGGAGTGGGGCAGTGGGGGGCACGGGCGGCGCCTGGGGTCTTCGCAGCCTCTCCATGTGTTCCCGCCAGGCTGTACATGACTCCATGGCTGTGGAGGGCATTTCCTCTGTGTTCAGTCTTCAACAGAGTCTAGAAAGATAATTTCATGCAATGCCAAGCTAACATTTGTTTTGCTGTAGCGTGGTATGTTAATTAAAATTGCTGGTGACTGTGTGTACTAAAATATACAGCTCTAGAAAAAATTAAGAGACCACTCCAAGTTCAGAAATCAGTGTTAAGTGATCTCTTCATTTTTTCCAGAGCTGTATATTAAAAGAAGCTTAAGTAACTGTATTAAGGCGAGGAGAAATCCAGGTGTTGGCTCTCAGTAGTTTTAAGGTTTTTGCTCATTCTTTTAAATCGGTGCATAACCAGGGAGTTGCACATCTTCACCCCAGCCCATCTACACAACGCACAGGCATTACTGAGACCTGAATTGGTGCTTTTTGCCCAGTGCAGTTTCTGACCATTTTGTGAGCTTTATAGCTGGTTATTGTTTTTGCCTGAAGGACCCCCGTGAAACATCCCAGTGTGGAATTATGGCATATAACATGACACGTTTTACAACCCAAATCACAAAGCAATTTTACACAGAGACTTTCGTCTGCCATCGCAATTTAGATCTGTATGAGCTTGTTGTTTTTTTTCCCCATTTTGTTTTATGAAGTACAAACTCTACACTTCAGATTGGAGGGCATTAATGGAGAGGGAGGCAGAGGAGATGTGGGTGCTGATGAAGTGAGCACAGGCTTTTCGACAGCACTGTTAGGAGGAGGAACTTTAATAACATAGGCGTCTCATCTCATATCCACAGCAGGGAGGTGTGTTGGAGCCCTTCTGCTCCAGTTTTAAGTCATGGTTGGACACAGGGCCCTGAGTCAGCTGTGGAGCAGTCTTCCCTTTCTGATGCTGGGTCGATGAGAAAGATGCAATATCCTCTGAATAAAAATGACAGCCGACAGCGTGACGCCTTTCACATTTTATCAATTTAAATGCAAATCTTGACATTCCATTCAGTCAGCCTGAAAGTGTTTGTGTAGAAACAGTTACATCTGAAAGATTTTATTATATTTTATTAACTATACAACGCCTTCCAGTTGTTGTTTTTGTTCTCCGTCTAGCACGTTCTGTTTTCTGTATTTTAGTCATGGAGTTTAGTGGGTGGGTGTGTTTGTTTTTTCATTATCAATATGATTCTCATCTTTCTTTTCCATTGACTAATTTATACATTAAGGTTTGTTTGGCTTTCCCTGCCAGTGCCACCAGAAGGAACCACCAGATCAGATCATTTGGACATATTGATATGAGTTGGTCTAGTTACAAAATGTTTTGCATCATAACTGCAATTGGCCCATTCTTGGCGTTTCCAAAAACACAACCACACACACTGCAGTATAGATTTAATTGCTTCACTATCCAGGCACTTATTTTAAGCACTTAGCACTCCCTTGCACATAAACAAAATTAAAAGCAGCAATTTACTTAGTTAGTTTTTTTTTTTTTTTTTCTTGGATGTTTACACACTAGTCCTGGTGCTGGGCCCTTGGCATGAACCACACTTTCTCTGTGGGTCTGCTTCTCCTCGCAACAATTTCCCTCACTTCTACCAGATATGAAAGGAGAAATTTCAATGAGGAGCCCTTCATAGTATGGCCCATATCCTAGAGGTGAATGTGTCCTGCATCCCAAAGTCTAACTATGAATCTCCAGCAGGACGTAAAAGTGGGATCAGCCTGTCCCATGTGAGACTTCGTGTCTATTACAGCTCGTGTTTTTCTGTTTTTGTTAGCGTAATCACTTGGAAATCAGCCTGCTTTTGAAGACTGTGCTTGGGAGTGCTTGTTTGCATCTTCCTGTTGTTGTAAAGTTTTGTTTGTTTGACATCTCGCTGATTTTTAATTTGCTAGTCACCGTCCTCGCTTTACTGATTACTCGTTTATTTCTGCTTGCCGTTACATTAGTGCCATACGTCGTGACAGAAGATGCTTTCTGGTGTGTTTAGCCAGTTGGGTAATTTCCATTGACAGTCCCCAGGCAGGAACTGGTGGCACTTGAATCTCAACATTTCTTGTAATCAGCTAGCACAGCAAAATATCTTCCAATTAAAAGTGCATAATTAACATAAAACACATGTTAAAATGGAAGTGCTAAACGGAAAGCAACAAGTTATTATAAAAAACATCATAGCTACTCCCTCTCAGTACATAACGGTACACAACTATTATGATTATTACTATTTATTTTGTGGCAGATGCCCTTATCCAAGGCAATACTATGATGTGAGGAGGGAGAGCATTGCATTAATTCCACACGTAATACACCTGCCCAGTACGCTTATTATTATTATAAATACATATTTATTTTTCCTTGCTGAAAAATGTGTCACATGTTAAGCAGAAATTAAAGGAAAAGTTAAGATAACAGTACCTTGTAAATTATATGAACCTCGTCTTCGACTGTTTGGACAGTCACAAGGCGGGCTAATGGAGCAGGCTAGGGGGACGGTTGTGCTCCTTAAGCAGTTAAGTAATGACAGTTATTAAAAAAATAAAATAAAAATAAAGCTTCACTGCACTACTGTTATTGCACTTTACGACACATCCGGGGGGATTTATTCTTTCCTAAAGCAGAAGGAGGGAGTGGAGGCTACAGAAAAAAAAGGAAAAAGATGATCTTGAATAAAATAACCTTGCTTTATGTCTAGATCTGCTTCAAAACCTAATGATCTCCTTGCTAGGAGCAACTCTTATCAGTATGCGAGCTGGCAACCCAGTAATGCAGAATCTATTACATTTTGCCACCATGCTTTATAAAGATTGATTTGTTTGCCTGCTCCGTGCCGCTCACTGTTGATCACACATAGAAGGTGGATGCCGGCTAGCCGGCAGGTACTGCAGCCGGCCGTTGGGATTGCCTCTGCCTGCAGGAAAGAACAATGCTAATAGCGGTGGGCTTCGGAATTGGCTCAGTCCCGGGAAAACACAATAAATATGCATGTACGTAGTGCTGCAGCACGGGAGCCGCCACAAGTACAGTGAGCTGCGGCTTGGCTTAGACAGGAGCAGGAGGTAGCGATGTAAGACAGCCTTCTCCAAAACAGAGCTGGGGATTCAGTCTTTGCTGTAAGTTAACTTGAATTTTGGGGGGATTTTAACGAAAATGTAAGTTTCTGGTCTACATTTGCTTTTGTTCTTAACCCCCCCACCTCTTTTATTGGAAATCGTGCAATCTCTCTTCTCTGTTGCAGCTCCCGATGTTCTCTTATCATTAATAAATTAATTTAAAAAAACTCCCAGCTGACAGAGACAATTAATAAAGAAGTGCAGCCTATTTCTCTTATCAGTCTCTCGGCGGTGCACTGGCACAGGCTGCTAATGAAGAGCTCTCCCCCCCTCTGACTGCTTCTCTCTCCACAGCGGCGGCTATGAGGACCCCATCGAGGCGGAGCTGATCGACGAGCGGCACCCCTACATCCCCAGCGTGTACACCGCGCCACTGGCCCAGCCGGAGAGGGGCAGCATGGCGAGCCTGGACCGCCTGGAGCGCATGGGCCGCCGGTCTCCCTCCATCGACAGCATCCGCAAGGACCCCCGCTGGCGGGACCCCGACCTGCCCGAGGTCATCGCCATGCTGGGCCACCCCATCGACCCCGTCAAGTCCAACGCCGCCGCCTATCTTCAGCACCTGTGCTATGAGAACGACAAGATCAAGAAGGATGTCCGCCACCTCAAGGGCATCCCCATCCTGGTGAGCCTCCTGGACCACCCCAAAGCTGAGGTGCACCGTAAGGCCTGCGGGGCCCTGCGCAACATCTCCTACGGCAAGGACAACGACAACAAGGTGGCCATCAAAAACTGTGACGGCATCCCCGCACTCATCCGCCTGCTGAGGAAGACCAATGACATGGAGGTCCGCGAGCTCATCACAGGTACCGGCCCCTCTTCCGTTAGCATAGATAAGAAACCAGACCTGAAGCTGCAGTCCATTGCTCTCCTCTTTGGTCAGGGCTAATTAGATGACTACTTGAAATGATGCACAGCTGTTGACGTATCCTTGATGGCATCTAGCAGGCCACGCTCCGAAATGATTTTCTTTGTATTATAAAGACAGAGGAAGAAGGTGCTTTATCTTAATTCATACAACACTCTATTAAAGGTAACACTAAAACAACCCTGAACTGTCACTTAAGGCTGATTTATGGCATGCTTTAGAAATGCAGGTGAAATCCAACTTTTGTAAACTGTATATAATAAATAACCCTGAAGAAGCTTCCCTGTGCTCCGCTGGGCAGATACCAGGTCAGATGCTCGGTGTTTAGAGGAATGCACTTGAACATCAACTAATTAGTGTCAGTCTAGGAGACAAACATGGCTTAGTGCCTTATGTATTTCTTCATTATTTGTTTGACCTGACTTGCATCTACTGGAATGTTATAAATGAAAGAGGGGAATTTTGTTTAGGCTTGGCAGAGATTCATAATAACTGAAGTTGAAGTGGAATGGCTGCTTTACATTTAGTTAAGCAACCTTCAAGATCACTGCTCCCCCTCCCGTCTATCTATCGTCTTTCATAGGAAATCAAATGGCAGCCTACAGACTTGTTGCACAACACTCTGAATAAACAAAAGTGGACCTTGCAATCTCGTCACTTTTCCTTAGCATTTTAATGCACTTTTAATAGACCTTCATGGCTTCCCAGGTTTTAGACTTGCAAATTTGTAAAATGCTCCATCCAAAGCCAAACCTTATTGTACTTTTTGATCACTGGAGGTGAGGCCCAGCCAACTGGCCTGTAATCTGTGCAGGGTTTGCGATGATGTCCGTATTACATGTAATACTTTCTGTTCTGCTGCTGTGAGAGGCGGGCGTGTTGCGGTACAAATTATTGCCTTTACAGCACTAACTTGCTTTCAGTCATGACTAAAAATAACCTCCTTCCACAAGCTGGGGAATAGAGTTGTCCTCTCCAAACCTGCATTGGCCATATGTTTAAACTACAAGAGCCCTTATAAAAACAAGCCCTGCGAAGTTCAGATCTGTGCGCTTAGACTGACCCAAACCAGGAAAGATCTACCATTAAAATAATTGTACGCTTTGAAAATCATATATATATTTTTTTTTTTCTTATAAATATCTATGCTTTCGTTGGAGGATTTATTCAGTCCAAAACCACAGCAACTTAAATGTCTAAAGAAAAGAAAGATCTGTGCTTTGACGTGAAAGCTAGAAAAGCGCATGTTTGGGGTGTGGGAATAAACATGTTTTTGTCGTCTCATTAACGACAAGCAATGGGGTGTCTGCGTAACAAGACTTGTTTTTAGTTATTTTTCTTTTCCTAATGCTCTGTGATTCGATTGATTTGTGCACCGGCAGTTGATTTCTCTGTACCATTGTGATGTTTAGTGTGCTGAACTCCCGGAGAGCTGCTGGAAGTTCTGTACTTAGAATGCATAAGATTGTCTTTATCACCGCATCTGAAGGAGGGAAGTGACGGGGTTAGCATTCACAATCTGGAGATGAAAGCGCTTCTGCGTTATAAATCATTCAGCTCCACAACTCCTCGCTGCAGCTCCTAATGTCTACACATTTTTTTTTTGTTTGCCCCCCTTTTCAGTTTTACAATTAGATCTGCCGCTGAACATGTACATATACATATTTCTAGCATTTTAGCACCAGTTAGCACAAACTTTATTCTCCAAAATACCATTCAGTACCAGAATTCCTCATTTTTAGTCCCACTGTGTGTGAGGGTATTATCACAAAAATGAACATAGTTATGAACATACAGATAGGTGCATGTATTGGACAGCTGTGGGCTATTGCTATAACCTAACCCCTCTGAGTAGATCTGGAGGCTGTCCTCCAGGTGTAGAGCAGATGCTTTTTTCGTTGAAAAACTCTGCATGATGTTAGGCAATACCGAGACCAGGGCCGTCTGGAGTCAGATCGGTACTGCAGTGCCGGTGCTGCTCTGTGGAGAGAGGTCTGGCAGGTGTTCGCTATAGACGATGTCCTTTCAGTCCCCGTGGTTTCACATGCAGATACAGGTCTCTTGCGCCTGTCTTTCCCAGCAGCACCAGCATAGGCCCATTGTGTGCTCGTGCACTTGTGTCTGCAGACTCGCTGGCTTCATTTCGTGGGTCCAATTCCATTACGGTCTGCTACTGCAGAGCGCTTTTACTCTGGTTATCTGTGAGTGAAGATGACATACTAAAAATGCCCCCCCCCCCCCACTCTGAGGCCTGCCGCCCTTTTGGAAATTACTGGTGTTCTGCAGCACTTACCTTCAAAAGCATTCGACTCCGATTTAAAAATTACAGCTTGCTGTTCTTCTTAGCTGCATCCTTAATGTTCAGTGACTTAACTTCGCCTGCTGCTAAATCTGCTTACGGTGATGGATGGACGCAAAGAAGGGTGAGCTGTAATGGGCAGCAGTAAGTGAGTGGGCTGTTAGAACAACACATCTGCAGCTGAACATCAAATTAAATTATCCAAGGTTTCAGGTGGCAAAGAGTAAAGGGAGACTCAATACAGTTCGTCTTGGAGCTTTCCGGACGGGTTCTTTTTTCCCCTTTATTATTCGCTTCGCAATTGATTAGTTGCCTCTCCTGGAGGAAGCAGAAAGGATAACTAAAAAGCAATAAAGGAGTTTAAAATCATACTGCATGCATCACACAGTGTCTGTGAGTGAGTTGCTGTCGTTAATAATGACCCAGAATATTCTTCTTTTGCGTGAGACAGGTCTGTGAAATATCCAGAGCAACAGGATCAGGGGCGAATCTAGGATTTTGAAAATGGGGCTGCCATAAGGGGGCCATGATTATTACAGAGGGGCCGACATCTGCTAGTGGGGTCCGGGGTATGCTCCCCTGTGAGGAGTTTTTTGTAAAATGGGTTTTAAAAACCCAGTTTGTAAACTAAGATTTAAGCAATTTAAACGGATAAGCTGGGCTACTCATAACAATCCAGCAAAAATGTACCACCATATTTGCTACCATTTGCTAGTGACAAAATTATTTTAAAATTGACATTAACACAATAAACAACAGTGATACCTTATTGCTGTTAACACAATAGACAATATAAACAACTTCTCCACTCGCCTCACCCCCAAAAGTGGAATGCATCTTTAACACTGTACATTAAGAAGCCCCAATTAACCCATTAGCTAAAGTTACTGCTCCACTGATAATGAGTTGAGATAATAATGAGATAATAATAATGAGCCAGATAGGGTTACCATCACTGAACTGCCATTAAAGAGGACAGTCCACAAGGTGGGGGGCTGGAGGTGTGAACAACAAAGTGTTATGACCTCAAACAAATATTTACATGCAAAAAACTCAATTTCTTAATGTCTGAACAATAAGTTATGAGTGTAACATTCAAACCCCAGACCTTTATGTAACATTACAGTGCAAATATATAAAAATCGGCAAAATAAAAAACAGCACAGTTCAATACATGGTTGTATGGCAAAAAGGTGCTAAAATGAGCTAAAACAATTTATAACAATCCATAACAAACAATAAATAACATGAACGATTAGTATTATTTTTTTCTAAACCATCCTGATGACTTTCTATTCATGAAGACTTTTCTCTGGCTGTCAAACTGTCCTCTCACTCACACTCTCCCTGCTCGACTCAACCGAACCCCTTTAGTAAATGGTTCACGCCCCAACGAAATAACAGCTTCCTGATTGGTTGTTGTAGTCTTTACAGCCGCCAGTCATTTATTAACAACCAATAGTTGCTCAGAAAGGCGTGACATGCGCACACTGTCACTCACACGTCATCGCTCCTGTGTGACCGACCTGCCGCGCTGCCGGAGCGGGAGGGTCAAACTCGGCCCGGGACTGGAGCTCAGTGCTGGATAAAGGTCCTTAAAAAACGCGTCCGGACGAAGATTAAAGGACCGAAAAAGTCTAACCCTAAAGTAGTGTAGCTTAGCTATCATTACAGTGTCCACGTCATCGCAGAAATAAATCCAGCGCAGCAAGAGCTTTTAAACCATCAACTTACCATGAACTGACTGCTCTGGAGACGGACCTGCGGCGTGGCTGTGCGCATGCGCAGTGGGGAGCAGCGCAGCAGCTGTGTAATTCAGTGCTCTCTCGGCCTGGATCCTTGCCGGGCGGTGTACTCAAAACATGGCAAAATAAATGCCATGAATAAAGTCAGCTTTGGCAAAAAATACCAATGCATCCCATTTTCCACAATATGGACAGGGGAAACTGACTATGAAACAACTTTGTTTTGTTGGCTGGGGGGGCACTCAGATTTCAGCAGGGGCCAGTGCCCATGTGTGACCCCCACCACCCGCCCTGGCTCCGACAATGAACAGGATGTAACTGTATTGTCAGTGTTTCATATCTATATATAAAAGAAACAAACAAGTACTGTTGTTTGTTATGATTTCCTGCAGCTTGTTTATAAGATGTTGTTTGTGTACGTGTTTAGACTGACTTAGCTTAGCTGTCTTTACAGCTGCATTTTATTTATTTTTGTTGTTGTTTGTTTGATTATTTATTCATTCATTCATTCATTCATTCATTTTCCCTGTGTTCCATTAACTGAGGTTCTGCACTGTGGTTAACTACAAAAGCCTAACCAGACTGAGAAAGCGATTAAAGACCTAGAAGTGAGAACAGTCATGTTTTTCATCAGTGTGAAACAGAACAACAGTTATGATTCCAAGATATCGTGGTTCCCCCCCTTCATTTCCCTGATATGGATTGAATTGAATAGAAGAGGGAATGGTTCAACAAAGGAAACGGGTTTTGTCAACAATATGGAAACATTGTGAATAATAAAGATCCAAGTCAATAACCCAATATGGTCTGCTTTGATGCGTTTAGTGAGAAATAGTTAGGTAACAGGTTAGGATAAGTGATATAGATTTCTGCAGTACAGGAATAATGATCCAGTCTAACTGATAAATATAGTGGGATTAATTAAAACTATAGTAATTCTGTTACAAATAACAATGAGCAAGGGGATAATTCCGATGACACTGATTAGTTACGTTGTTACTATTTCTGCAATTAGATCTGATCAAAGGCACATTGTTGCTAATAGTTCTTTTGCTAATGGTTTAATCAAGCTGCATAATGGCGACACTATGTAATTATATACATTGCACAGATGCATAAACTCATTGATGTATATATATTTTGATGCATTACCCTGCACAATGAAGCCTTGCTCTCTACCGCTCTTGGTCAAGCAAACGGTACAGTCTTAATCACACAGAATTAGAAGGTGCTCGACTTGCTTTCACTCAAGGACTCAAGGACACTGCATTTACACACACACGTCCTTCAGTAACTCTTCTCCCTGTATGTCTATGCTCGTAGACTATCAATGCATTGCGGCTGTTTTGCACATTCCAGTTTTTTTATCTTCGTTGAGATTTGCTTGATCGTGAACTCGATGGGGAATTTGGCACAGACTCTTCAACAAAACACCCTCAGCTCCATGTTCGGGACTCAAAAAGCATGATCTTGAAAGTGCTAGGTGCCCCAACATCACATAGAATGTCGCCCTTTTTAAATAACCTTGGCCTTTCTTATCCTTAAAACATTATCCTGAACATACATCTAGACCTTGACTTTTGTGCCCCTACAGCAAGAATACCTACTGCAGAATCTTACCAGAGAGAGCCCTCTGTGTGTGTTGTGTGTGTGTGTGTGTGTGTGTGTGTGTGTGTGCACACGCGTGCGTATTATTGACCAGAGTTGTCCCTCTTTGCCGTCCCTGGCAGGTACACTGTGGAACCTGTCCTCCTATGAACCCCTGAAGATGGTCATAATTAACCACGGCCTGCAGACACTGACCAACGAGGTGATCATCCCCCACTCTGGGTGGGAACAAGAGCCCAACGAGGACTCAAAGCCCCGCGACGCCGAGTGGACCACAGTTTTCAAGAACACGTCCGGGTGTCTGAGGTACAGCTTCCCCATGGCAGCCTTCCACCAGACTGCTTCTTAAATATAACATTCACATACCAGATGATTAGACTTTTCATTTTGTTCAGTTTTTTTACTGTCTTTTCAATTTTTGTTTTTCTGGCCAGTTGTGTGAAGGATGGCTTCTTTATTCATCCCCCCCGATCTCATCATTTTTACCATTTGTTTTGTATTGTTTTTGTTTGTTTTTTACTTTACTTTCCCCTGCTTCTGAATCAATACTCTTAACAGATTATTTGCTTCGGGAATTAAGTCGGGTAAGACGTCTTTAATCACGTTTTCTCTCAAGGAGACGTAACACCCTCCAGCAGCTACTAATGAGAGGAAGGCGGAGGTGTGAGAAGTGGAGAATAAATAGGTGTGCTAAAAGACAGGGATGGAGCTTTTTGATCTGTTAAAAGACAAAACTCCTCCACAACTGGGGGGAAAAAAAGAATTAAGTGATCTTAGATGCTAAGAACTTTAGGCAATCAAGAATAGGTGGCCCAGAAGCGCTAATCGTCTAATTATTTTAGTCCGTGACCCTATTTGGTGTGTGCTGTGAACATCAGCAGGGGTAATGTCTTCGCTCCATCGTTTGATTGAAATACCTCGCTCTACAAGGTTGAGCTCACTTCCTCTGCTGCTCTGCGCTGCCTCCAGATTGCACCAACAGTCCTGATGGGTGGTTTTATGAACACCGAAAGTAATGAAACGTGCCTCCATGGGCCCTTTGTGAGACATTATTTGTGGTCCCCTCGGAGACAAGTTGCCTTTGAACTGGGGCCATATGTTATAATTTCTCCATGCTGGATTCCTGATATCTTGAGGTCTGATGGAGGGAAGCGAAAGAAGAAGACCGGGGGGGGAGGGGGGTGTTAAAGAAAAGAAGCAGTGCTGTTGTTTCTAGAAAGAAATTAATCCACTGAGGGGATATCAGATCGTGTATGGCAGCAACTGCGCACCACTGTCTCCTAAATCAAGGTTACAGATTGGGCCGGAGATGCTGTTGTAGATATTAAAGCGAATGGGATCATTTTTGTTGCTTTGATTAAACTAAACGTCAGGGGCATTTATGGCCTTCTACTCATGGCTCATTTTCACCAGATCGTTCTTCTGAGTGGATTTGTTTCTCTTTAGATAAGTGATGACTTTTGAGGAGGCAGCCGGAGAGGGGTGGGGAAGGGTGACGGTGTCACTCTGGTATGGTATCACCCCACTCATCCCATAATAAATGTCGACACCCCTCTCAATGGAAAAAATATCAGATGCCATTAAACTCTCTTAGAGTGAGCTGGGTATCTGATACTTGAGGCAGTCATTTGCGCTTTTTTCACCATGATTACCAGGCTCTCGCTGTGACCTCGCTGTGACCTTGTCGAGAGTAAAAAGCTCTTCTCGTTTGTCAGCTTGCCCTGCAGATTGTAAACTGGAAATTACAGCCTATTCCGTCTCCCACTCCCCTTTTTGATACTCGGCCATTGGATAAGTGACAATCTGATTAGTTTAGAGGGGCAGTCATGGGAAGTGATTGCAGTTTTTCAACAGGCCGTTCAACCCAGTCAGGCACCGCCCGGTCGGATTTGGAGCCGTGAGATTGTCGTCTGCCCAGTCAGACCTCCACACAGGAAGCTGCATGGGCCTCGCAAATGGCCCTGGAGTTTAGCTCAGTATTTATATTAAGCTCTTTAAATCTGCTCCGTTTGGTTTGAGTTAATTGAGCACATTAGTGGGTCTTCTTTGCCTCCGTAATGGCTGCTCTCTGACATGCTGTCGGCTGATGGTTATCCCCCCACTCTGCTGCCCTGGTTTTAATTTGGGCCCTGGCTGGTTCTGCGGCTCCACAGAAGCCACTCTGAGGGACGCACGTGCTTTCGCAGGAACTGCTATTTGCATCATCCTGTACAACTGCCTTAGTGTCTTTAATCTCCTGCAGCTGAAGTACTGCAGTCCATTGGCAGAGCTCCAACAACATGCTTAGAAAATTCCTTAGTCTTTATTCCTCCCCCCTTTCACTTCCACATGTCAGATTACAATTCCTGCCCTTTTGCACAAACATCTGGGATTGTTTAAATTACCTGAAAATAGAGAGATTCTGATCCTTCCTTCCACTGTACATCCAGCTTCCAGGGACAACTCTCTCTGAGTTTTATTATATTTAAATTTTTTAATTGTCAATAATAAGCAATTAGATCAAGGGAATGACTTGGAAATTGGAAATCAAACTGAATTAGTTATACACTCAGATAGTCTCTGATACTCTTAAGGACAGTCACAAAACACTCTGCTCTTATTCACAAAGAAAGCTGGAGTTAAATGAAATTGTTTTGTGTTTAAATGTTCCAATACAGCTTGGTTTAATTCCACACCGGAGCAGTGCCTGTATAGTCAGCCTGGGAGGCTGCAGGACATGTTGAGAGTGCCCATGGTGAAGCTGGACGAGTGCAGATGAAGTGATGCACACTGGGCCTGCACAGTGTTGGTCTTTCTCTCCGATCCACTGTTTTCCCTAGGTGCCGTGATCTGTCTTGGGGTCAGTCAGTGCTCTCCGGTTATCTCTTCCTCAGCCGTGCTCCGTTGCCTCAGTCTGTGCTTCTGAACCTGCTGCCGGTCCATCTCTATGGAAACAGTAACCAATGACATCTGTTGCCTAGTAAGCTGCCTAGCAGCAGTGCCATATTGGTGATAAACAGACTTCGGATCACAGGCGTCTCTGTATTACTGCTTTTTTTTTTGGTCATCATCCCCCTCCTTCAATATTGACAGAATAGTTGATTTGAACAGCTGAACAATTTCACCAGTACAGAGTGCCACTGTCATTCACATGTTTAAATTGTAGTGCGACTGTCAGTCACGTCTAAACTCGATCTCTAGAGTTTCTTATACAAGCCTCTTCTGTTATTATTTGGATGTGATTTGTGAAGTATAACGCACACCGTAACCTTTCCTGACCCGATGAGTGCCCTTGTCTCTGAACCGTAGCGAGGTGGTAGAAGAGATAAGAGCAGAGAAGAATAACCGGAGAGGGCTATCCGTAGAGATCTCTGTGGATATTGACAGCCACGGAGATTAGCCGCTCCTGGATTATTGATGGCCACAATACAATTGTGAGCACAAAGGCTTTTTGAGATCAGATGTGATAAGGACAGAGGGTTGGGTCAGTGTCCTTGAGATGCAAAGTGCTAGTGTATGATAGAACCCTTTAATGTCTATTTTCGATATAGTGAAGGTCAGTGATATAGAAATCACCATGCATCTCATGAATCACACACACACACACACACACAATCATGAGCACATGCATGCAAGCCATTTGTCTGTTCCATCTGTACAAGTCATTCAGGCAGCATTTATATATATACACAAACTTGTGTTTATCCCTGCATTTAATTGTTTCCAAGTAAAGTCAACTAATAATGATGTTGCCTAAAACAAAATTTTGCACAAATTAACTCTTATGCTGTATTCATAATATAAGTTGGATTTTTTTTACTTGTGGAAGAGCCATAACACATGTCCAAATGATTTCAGATGCTGCTTGCAACAAGGTCAGCAATTTGGCAAAAAAAAAAAAAACACTCTCTCTGCTTCCCTTTCCATTATTAAAGGAATAAAATAGCTCAATTCCATATAAACAGCAGGCCCTCACACTGGCCACTGCTTTCCTCAGAGCACGACAGGCCCTGACAGACCAGTAAATCTGTTTCAGGACTGCAGCAGCCGACCTGTTGAACTTTCCTGTAATCCAGGATCGGCTCGCTTTGTACATAGTGTGGCTGGAAAGAAATGAAACGTGAATTTGATACATTTGACTGTGTTCCAAGTTATGGTTTAATGGCTCTTTTGGTGAATTGTGAGCAGAGGTTATAACATGAGCTGAAATAAATCTTTGGAATTGAGCTGCACATTGTGTTTGTGAGACAGGAATGTCAGATTATACCTGCCTTTAATGAAAAGCAGCAGTGTGAATGATCAGGTTTTCAGTCTCTTAAAATTAAAGTATTGTTTTTCACTTTTTGTATGTTTGTTGGTTTGGCGTGTGAAGATGTAGTTACAGATATACCTTTTGTAAAATCCACTGTAAGTGTCTCATAGGTCTTTCTAAATTTGGAGACCATTTTTCTTGGCATTTGTTGCAGTCCATGACTGTGCAAAAGAGGCCCAGCCTCCATATTTTAGATGCCTTTATTCCATATTTATGCTTAGGCCTTTGCAAGCAGATCACAGTGGCTGCTGAAAATCAATTAAGCTGTCAGCCAGCTGTCATCACCTCTTTACTGAAAGAGAACAACGGGCACAGGTAAATTCGACAGACATGTTGGAAGTGTTGTGCACTTTAAAAAAATAAAATAAATGTGTTGACAGCCCAATGTGAAGTGTGAGTTCAAGACTGATGAGCATGTTCGTTGAGTTCTGCGGTTTGCTGCATTTTGAAAAACTTCCAGGGCTGTCATTGCATAGGTCCTGCGAAGGGGTTGTTGGGAAGCTCAATGCTGCAGTATCAGTACGTAAAAGGAACAATGAACAACTTTAACAGACTGTACTGGAGCAGCTATCTCACTACTTATAAGGATCTTGCCAACAGATGGGTGATTTGCAGGGGTTTTATAGTAGCTCTGAAATGTGAAACTTGCATCAAGTAGAAAAAAATAAAAGAAAGGTAAAAAAACAGCCTGTTCTATTTGTTCAGAAGCTTATTAAAAACTCCATTAGAACAGCATTAACTCCAGATATTGGTTATGCAGTAATGATACTTACGTAAGATGAATGTGGAGATTTTCAGGAAGAAATAGCAGTCCAGATGGCTTAGTGTCTGCGTTTCTCTTGAATTGATTTGTTTTAATTAGTGCAAAGTGGTATAATGACTAGCCTGTACCTGAGATTAATGGGAAGCTGCCCAGGAACAACTGACTGGGACGGAGGTTTGATTTATTGTCAACCTTCCTGCCACTAAGCATGGAAAACACACACGTTACTGGCCTTTAACCATTACAAAGTGTGTCGGGTTTTCCTGACCTCCCTCATGAACTCATTTAGTAGTTAATAATCTGTTTAATACGCATGAAACAAACTTAGCAAGGGGTAGCGTGCTGATGACTGTTTTTTATCTTGTGCATTCACTGTCTTACTGGAAACTGTGTAAATTTTGCTTCACAGTTTGTTTTTGTTTTTGTTTCAACCAGTGGACAGTTCTTGATCTGTCAAGTTGAATAATACCCTCATCTGGGTATTGAAACTTTGATCCCTGGTGCCTTTCCATCACTTTACGATGTTTCAGTTGTGTTTATATTTAAAGCAACAACAACAAAATGAAACCTTTTGTAATATTGCAGCACAAGCTGAGTAGTTTCAACTTCAATTGTTTTCTCTCCTTCCAAGCTGGGAATAGGGACATAGAAACACTGACCAGGGTTGTTGTTTTGCTGTCAACGCTCTGCCGCTGTTGTGAGCGAGGCCCTGGGGGTGCCGGCATTGAGCTGATGCAGACCCTTCTGCTTTGTGTTGCAGGAATGTGAGCTCGGATGGAGCGGAGGCCCGTCGGAGGCTGAGGGAGTGCGAAGGCCTCGTGGATGCCCTCCTTCACGCGCTGCAGTCAGCTGTGGGCAAGAAGGATATGGACAACAAGGTGCCGTGATTATTCCCAGCGAGTCTGCCAACCACTGTGAAACCCTGTCTAGTACTTGATTCATTTATTTAAAATGAGGAAGCTGCGTATTATGTTTCTCCCTCACTGTCTTAAATGCATCTCCCGTCTGTTCTCCTCTTTCAATTTAATTCTAATGTTCCTTTAATCCAACTATTGGTGGAGGTAAAGAAATATATCTTAAATTGACGCAAAACCAGCCTCAAGTTTGACATTAGTCCTCGTGATGATCACCAGTAATTACATTTGAGGGGAAAAAAGAAACAACAATGATGATAAACACCTTTAGTATTTTGACACTTGCCTCAGGGCAGAATTGACACAGTGCTGAACACTTGGGAATACACCAAGCCCTTGAGTTCTTTACCGGGGGGTTAAAAACTGTCAATCGCTCGATCATCTCTGGCTTCATTGAAGTTCCTCTGAAGTATTTTCATGTGAGTCCTAGGGGATACATTTTCATATTAGCTCTATGTTTACAGTAGGTGGCTGGGAGTTTTAAGACTCCATTACAGCTGATGTGAAAACACTTGTGTTTACCGATAACCTCGATCCCTTTGTCCTTCCCGCAGTCGGTGGAGAACTGTGTGTGTATCATGCGCAACCTGTCCTACCACGTCCACAAGGAAGTGCCGGGTGCAGAGAAGTTCCAGGACCCAACTGCCAACCAGGCCCCGGGGTCGGGAGGGCCACAGAGGAAGAAGAAAGATGATGCTGGTTGCTTTGGAGGCAAGAAAGCCAAAGGTACTTCATGGTGAAGCGGGAGGGGTTGGTGGGGGGGCTACTATCCTATTCATGGTGCTTCTTCTGATACTTCTGCTCACCTTCAGACTTCCTCAGGTGAGTGCTGAGAGTTATAGAACATTTTTGTGACAAGACCTGTCCAGATTCGAGGGGAAATCCCAAGTTGATTATTATAATATTTGTATACAGACAGATTAATCACTGTTTAACTGAACTAACACATTTAACCTTGCCGGGATAGATGTGGCTCTTTGGAGCAAGCTGGGCAATGGAATTACCTCCGTGAGATGACGGACTACCCATGTTTTCCACAGCACTGCACGTGTCGCTTTTTATGAGCCTTTTACATCTATACTTGGAGACATTCAGCCAGGGGAACCTTGTGTTCCTCACCTGTTTTAAAGGTTAATGTATTCAGTCTCTTTCTATTAATTACACGGCACGATGCATTATGTTTTGTCCGCAAAACAAGCGTAGCCGTGACAACTATACATTATCCGTCCATTATAAATTGGCCGAGTTTATACGGCTTTTAATTCCCACGTATCTGGTTCAGCAGTGGTTCTATTACTGCCTTAAACATCTTCTCTGGCTGAGATTTTAACTGCTGCCCTAAGTGGCAAGCTACTTTTTGTTGTGGCTGTTTTTGTCATTCAAGCGGTGGATGTGATTTATGCATGCAGAGTGTTCTCGCAATTGGAAATGTGTCGGCAAGGATCCCCAGATTATTGTTAATGTTCTGTAATGCATCCAGACTACACGTAATTTGCATAGTTTATACCCTGGCACTATTTACCTGTGTGTGGGGTGGGGGGGGGCTGGATCTGTGGGGCAGCAGTGCTGACATAGCCTTATAGCTTAATTTAGTACTTAACATTCTGGACACAAAGCCCCCGCTTAACTGAGGGTTGCTGTTGAAGAATGAGCAGATGCCTACTGGAGCTATATATTAATGAGCTGCATTTGCACAACAGCTTCTTAGAGCTCTTGTGAAAAAATGTAGTAATGAATCCTTTTGAATGACACTTAAAAACAATCCTGAAAGCTGTCAGAGCATAAAAAAGATTTCTGTTATCCTGGAAATGGGCATGTCATCGATGCAATAATGTTTCAGGTCGGTCCCTCTGGTCCGGCACTTTTAGCTGTCCCGGGTAATCTGGCTTGGATATTCCCCCGTGAAGAGCACACCTACCCCCAGTTGTTTTAGTAAAGGAAGCCTTCCGGTGGATTGGAGATGGGAGGTGTTTTATGGTTTGTCATACTCTTGTCACAGACACAGATTCACAGACTTCGAACAGCGATTCTAACCCATTGGTTTTGGACCCAGGGCTCGGTCGAGCTCCTCTGACTGCCCCTTCATCCCTTTTGTGTTCGGCTGCGCTGGGCAGCAGCACCGCAGGGATACGGTGACTCACTCGAGAATGCAATCACTGCCATAGCACTCCGTCTGCAGCGACTGGATTTATATATATCTTTTATTTCGTTCATGTATTTTTGATTTTCCTGGCTGTTTTTATTTGCAATCTGTGTATTTGTTTCTCTCTTTCTAATCCTTTTTTGATTTTGATTTGATTTATTTATTTAAGTTAAGAACTGTTCATATGTTGATCCTGTCATCTCTAATACACACACCTTTTATCATTACTTTTCTCTTCTCCCCCCCCTGCTTGTGTTTTTTGCATTGCTGCTGCTTCGCTAACTATAGAGGAATGGTTTAATCAAGGTGAGTTATTCCTGCTCTTCAATCGCACCTTTGTTTTATTATTAATGGTTTCTGTCTTCTTCCCCAGAACTGAAATTCAGGGAAGCTTTCTTATTCGGTCTTTCTTTCTCTTTATTCCCAAACTTGTCAGAGTCCTCCCAGTGATAAAGTATGTGACCAAACAGAAGGCACTCAGGGGTAACTGCCTCTTACAGAGTAATACTTGCCCTGTATCTGTGGGAAGTTCTTTGGCACAGACAGCAGGGTGTAACCTCTCAATGGGAGAATGTGCTGTTTCATACAGAGCTTCTCCTGAGCATCTCTGAAACATTGAAACTGTAACCCCTCGAACCATGTTGAAGCCTGCTGTGCCCGCCCTCCATCTTAGCCCTCATCTTTGATGGGCATACATTTCAACATAAGGAACGACGCCGTTTTAGAGAACTGTTAATCGGTGTCTGTGAAAAACAAAGCTTGCATGCTCTCACGTTTAAACGGGCACCTCTCATTTGAGCGATGTGGATTGACATTGATCATCGAGCACAGTTTCTTCTTCTCTCCTTTTTAGCCTTGGCATCATCAGCCGTGGCTTTATGTCAAAGAGGTTCTGGCATCAGAGGCTTCTTTCAAACGCATAACTGCCTCGTTGTAAATAAGGCCTACTGGGCTGGTTTTGTGTGTTAGTCTGACAGCTTTGCAGGTTGTCAGGGTCTCAGTATTTGTGTTCTAAACTTTGTTGTTGTTGTTGTTATTGTTATTGTTCCATAATGCTGCATGTGTCTGTGCATCCTTTACTGGAACTGGCATGTCTGTCCTCCAGCGATGACATTTACAATTGCTCTCTCGCTTTTTTTTTGTTTGTGTGTGTTTATCTAGGGAGGAAAAATGGAGAAAACGACAAAAACTATGACACTCTGGACTTGCCCAAGCGCACCGAGCCGACAAAAGGTAGCGTCTGAATGTGTTTCTGTCAAGATGGTGGCTTTGAGGGACTTTCTACCTTCATCTGTTTACTCTGGGGCGCTTATATGTGTTGCTGTGTGCTGTTTAAATATCTGAAGAATATGTACCTGGCCACTAATGAAAGTGTTGCACTCTGTTTAGACAGAAGGGCAATAGTGTGCTTTGTGGCCTGTATAGCTGTATGGAATGATATTGCGTGAGGTGGGCAATAAGATAATTGAACAGAAATATATATGTTATATATACTGCAATGCAAAAGCTTTTTCATTGTTCACAATCAGATGAATTTGGCTCGTTTTTTTCTCTTTGTGAGGCGTTTCACTGGCAGGCAAGCCGAGTGGAGCTCTGAGCGAGTCCAGATCACTAACCATGGGCATTGTTCAGCCAAATGGTCCCATCGACTTTACAGGCAGACGCTCCTCTGATCTAATTATTCTGATCAGATATCCCTGTCTTGTTGAATGAATGTGGTAATATTGGAAAGCTGTCTGCCACACTCAGACACAGACCACTGTGTGCAGCCTAATGATCTACTGAAGTCAGCTTTCCTTATCTGCGTAGGGAGGGGGGATCCAAACGCTCAGAAAAGTGTCCTTTTTAATCCCGATCACGTTGTGTAGAAAAGTGATCATCACAGAGGCAGTGTGTAAAGTAACACTCTGTAAGGCTGTTTTTAACTTAAGTTTTTCAGTTTTCTCCTGTAGGATTTGCTTGGTGTGAGTTGATCTGTAAGTGTGTAATTAGTTTGTGTGTAGATTACTGCGTTGGAGCTGTGTGCTCTGATTATATAGCAAGGGGTCAACAAGACTAGAAGTGGCAATGGTTTGTCAGCATTGATTCTTTAAAGACTTTTGGACTCTGTCTGCATGCAACACTACTTTTTGCATTATTATTCAATATGTAATTTGTTTATGGTAGCATGCAGATTGGTATCAGTAGTTGTAATGTAAATTAATGTGTGTGTGTATATACAGTGAGGGGAAAAAAGTATTTGATCCCCTGCTGATTTTGTACGTTTGCCCACTGACAAAGAAATGATCAGTCTATAATTTTAATGGTAGGTGTATTTTAACAGTGAGAGTCAGAATACCAACAAAAAAATCCAGAAAAACGCATTTCAAAAAAGTTATATATTGATTTGCATGTTAATGAGGGAAATAAGTATTTGACCCTTCGACTTAGTACTTGGTGGCAAAACCCTTGTTGGCAATCACAGAGGTCAGACACTTCTTGTAGTTGGCCACCAGGTTTGCACACATCTCAGGAGGGATTTTGTCCCACTCCTCTTTGCAGATCCTCTCCAAGTCATTAAGGTTTCGAGGCTGATGTTTGGCAACTCGAACCTTCAGCTCCCTCCACAGATTTTCTATGGGATTAAGGTCTGGAGACTGGCTAGGCCACTCCAGGACCTTAATGTGCTTCTTCTTGAGCCACTCCTTTGTTGCCTTGGCTGTGTGTTTTGGGTCATTGTCATGCTGGAATACCCATCCACGACCCATTTTCAATGCCCTGGCTGAGGGAAGGAGGTTCTCACCCTAGATTTGATGGTACATGGCCCTGTCCATCGTCCCTTTGATGCGGTGCAGTTGTCCTGTCCCCTTAGCAGAAAAACACCCCCAAAGCATAATGTTTCCACCTCCATGTTTGACGGTGGGGATGGTGTTCTTGGGGTCATTCCTCCTCCTCCAAACACGGCGAGTTGAGTTGATGGCAAAGAGCTCGATCTTGGTCTCATCTGACCACAACACTTTCACCCAGTTCTCCTCTGAATCATTCAGATGTTCATTGGCAAACTTCAGACGGGCCTGTACATGTGCTTTCTTGAGCAGGGGGACCTTGCGGGCGCTGCAGGATTTCAGTCTTTCACGGCGTAGTGTGTTACCAATTGTTTTCTTGGTGACTATGGTCCCAGCTGCCTTGAGATCATTAACAAGATCCTCCCGTGTAGTTCTGGGCTGATTCCTCACCGTTCTCATGATCATTGAAACTCCGCGAGGTGAGATCTTGCATGGAGCCCCAGACCGAGGGAGACTGACAGTTATTTTGTGTTTCTTCCATTTGCGAATAATCACACCAACTGTTGTCACCTTCTCACCAAGCTGCTTGGCGATGGTCTTGTAGCCCATTCCAGCCTTGTGTAGGTCTACAATCTTGTCCCTGACATCCTTGGACAGCTCTTTGGTCTTGGCCATGGTGGAGAGTTTGGAATCTGATTGATTGATTGCTTCTGTGGACAGGTGTCTTTTATACAGGTAACGAGCTGAGATTAGGAGAGTCCCTTTAAGAGAGTGCTCGTAATCTCAGCTCATTACCCATATAAAAGACACCTGGGAGCCAGAAATCTTGCTGATTGATAGGGGTTCAAATACTTATTTCCCTCATTAACATGTAAATCAATTTATAATTTTTTTGAAATGTGTTTTTCTGGATTTTGTTGTTGTTATTCTGTCTCTCACTGTTAAAATACACCTACCATTAAAATGATAGACTGATCATTTCTTTGTCAGTGGGCAAACGTACAAAATCAGCAGGGGATCAAATACTTTTTTCCCTCACTGTGTATATATATATATATATATATATATATGTCAGAAGCAGTGATATTACAGTATGTAGGTTAGTAATCTTAGTAGTAGCTAATATATGTGGGCTACAATCTGATAGTATGTGGTGTTTGGGTAAATCCCTTATGAATAATCATACTTATATTCTTACTTTCTGATGCTGAAGCTTATATAGATGTAATCTTTATTATCGTGTGCTGAGACTGCCTAAAGCAGATCTTGAAGGCCACTGGTACTTAGTGCAAGATGTCCCTCACAACTGAGTTACATGGAGACCTATGTGTTTTGACTTTAAACATGGTAAAAACTCGCAATAGAACGGTCCAGGGGTTAACAACTGACTAGGTTTCAGCAACATGGTCAGCATGAACACAGGTCGATGTGTGTGTGATACAGCTGGAGGTTTAAAGAAGTGTGTTGTGCAGTCCACTCCTCTGGTGCTCAGAGTGTGTAAGCTTTTACCAGTATTACATTGATTCTGTATTAATTATAACAATAATAGTAATAATAATTTGATTTTATGTTCCTTGCAACTTGGGGAAATGGTGGGTGATGGATTGTTTTAACTGTTTGTCAGTTCAGTAGTAGAAAGGGTACCCTTATCAGTTCATATATAGTTGCATTATCTTTAATCCTAAACTTGATGTTGACAATAGTTTTGTCATTCTATTACCATAATTTCAAATTGACCCACAATGGGTAGCCCATGTTGTGACAAAGAAACAGTCCTAGTTTAGCTGCAATGCATTATCTAATTAACCTTAGAAACGCAAGGTGTCTGGACTGGCAGTTAGTGAGTTAAGGGCCATTAATTACCAGAGGGGGAGATGTACAGTAAGTGGGAATTTTAGATTCATCATTTCTTTATGTCAGCATTACCAGTACAGCCGAGTAGTCTGTCAGCATCTAAGCGCATTTCCCTCAGCAATCAGTGATTATTTTGATAAGCAGGTTTAGACTCAGCCTCCATCAGGATTATGAATCAAATGAGCCATGTGGTTATGCACTAGAATATTAAAGCACTCTGGAGAGTTGCTTATTACTGGATTCCAAACGAGATTAAAAAAATAAAAAACAATAATTCAGAATTTTTACTCTCTTACTTAAACCAGCAAAGGAAAAAAAATCAGTTTGCAAACTGTACACAGAATGCAACATTTTAGGGTAACTGTTAGAGTTAGCACAATTCATCAAGGTCTAATGGCAGCTGTTCAAAGTCAATAGCTTTCCCTGTTTCTCTGTAATTAGCCACATTAACAAGCAGAAATGGGCTCTTATTAAACCAGATTACAATTAATTGCAGTGCTTTATGGAGGTAAGCCGTTTTCCAACTCTAATAATTCAGAGTCTGTTAGAAGAGATGATCATCAAATATGGATATTATATGTAGTAGTATTTTGTATGATTGGCTTCACACATCAGTGATATAATTATAACTCTACTTTCCAGCATATTGACATTTGAGTATTTAATTTGTACCCCTGTGCACTTGATACTTGATACTGTATCTTGCTTATTGGTTGGTTGGTTGGTTACATAATCTGAAACAAAAGGTTAACAGCAGCACATGTAAATTATTATTGCTTTGTGAGATGTATGGATTGCATCCTGTCATTCATTTACAGCATTTGTATTACTGTATATTGAACGTGTGTGAGAATGTGTGGGTGATTTAAACTGCTTCGGAGCCACATAGTGATTTTTTTCATCTTCTGGAATGTTCTGTTACAGTTCCCCAGTTGATTCTGTACAAACCAAGGAAGGTTTTCTTCAGTTTTTTGTTGTTGCGATTCATCCTGTAACTCCTAGCAAATGTAGATCCACACACAGTCTCCTGATATGATTTTGTATGAGGAGCGTTTTTAACATCTTCTCGAGGACACAGTGCATTGGAGCCCTGCCCTGCCGTAAATTGGCCGAACCAGCGGCAGGTTGTGCAGCGCTTTGGATGGTTACTCAGTGGGGCGAGAGTTCTGCTGCTGAATTGCTCTGGAACAACAGAGATCTGAATCTTCACATCAGACAGCGGCCAGGTCAGCCAGTTACTGGCGTTTCATTTGTTTGAGTAAAGCCCAGGATTTTCCTGTGGTGTGGTGTTGAAAACAGACTATCAAGGCTGTGGTGAAGGGGTTGAACATAAAGTTGCTTTTCACAGTGAGTGGTCAGGGAGATTGCAGCCTTTTGGTTCTTATCTCATCTAAATTGAGGAAAGGTTGTGACATTTATATACCTGGGACAGCACTGTGTGGAATAATATGTTATTAATGCCCAATCCTATTTCTGTGAGGAGAATGATGTCCTGGGGATGGGATTAGAGTTGCCCCAGGTGAGGTTGTCCCTGAACATTACACTACCCTGTGCTATTCTGCACTTATAAGGCAATGAGATGGGCAGTCAAAGCGGTGATTGATTAACTTTTGATGAATGCTATTAAAAACTGGAGCTGCTTTTAAATGGAACTGAATAAATAAATACTATAGAAAGCATGTAATTAACAAAATGAAATACACTCACCTAAAGGATTATTAGGAGCACCTGTTCAATTTCTCATGAATGCAATTATCTAACCAACCAATCACATGGCAGTTGCTTCAATGCATTTAGGGGTGTGGTCCTGGTCAAGACAATCTCCTGAACTCCAAACTGAATGTCTGAATGGGAAAGAAAGGTGATTTAAGCAATTTTGAGCGTGGCATGGTTGTTGGTGCCAGACGGGCCGGTCTGAGTATTTCACAATCTGCTCAGTTACTGGGATTTTCACGCACAACCATTTCTAGGGTTTACAAAGAATGGTGTGAAAAGGGAAAAACATCCAGTATGCGGCAGTCCTGTGGGCGAAAATGCCTTGTTGATGCTAGAGGTCAGAGGAGAATGGGCCGACTGATTCAAGCTGATAGAAGAGCAACTTTGACTGAAATAACCACTCGTTACAACCGAGGTATGCAGCAAAGCATTTGTGAAGCCACAACACGTACAACCTTGAGGCGGATGGGCTACAACAGCAGAAGACCCCACCGGGTACCACTCATCTCCACTACAAATAGGAAAAAAAGGCTACAATTTGCACAAGCTCACCAAAATTGGACAGTTGAAGACTGGAAAAATGTTGCCTGGTCTGATGAGTCTCGATTTCTGTTGAGACATTCAGATGGTAGAGTCAGAATTTGGCGTAAACAGAATGAGAACATGGATCCATCATGCCTTGTTACCACTGTGCAGGCTGGTGGTGGTGGTGTAATGGTGTGGGGGATGTTTTCTTGGCACACTTTAGGCCCCTTAGTGCCGATTGGGCATCGTTTAAATGCCACGGCCTACCTGAGCATTGTTTCTGACCATGTCCATCCCTTTATGACCACCATGTACCCATCTTCTGATGGCTACTTCCAGCAGGATAATGCACCATGTCACAAAGGTCGAATCATTTCAAATTGGTTTCTTGAACATGACACTGAGTTCACTGTACTAAACTGGCCCCCACAGTCACCAGATCTCAACCCAATAGAGCATCTTTGGGATGTGGTGGAACGGGAGCTTCGTGCCCTGGATGTGCATCCCACAAATCTCCATCAACTGCAAGATGCTATCCTATCAATATGGGCCAACATTTCTAAAGAATGCTTTCAGCACCTTGTTGAATCAATGCCACGTAGAATTAAGGCAGTTCTGAAGGCGAAAGGGGGTCAATCACAGTATTAGTATGGTGTTCCTAATAATCCTTTAGGTGAGTGTATATACATACATACATGGATTTTAACACCAGGTATATAATTCTCATGGGAATACATTTGTAGAAACATCTATGTAATGTGACCAGACTACAAATGTCAAAAATCGAAAATCTGCAGGGATGGATGTGTTGACGTAATGGATAATATAATTCCTCCCTTCTGAGGCATCCAGTAGGCTCTTATGGCTCTTCTGACCTCGCAAGTACATGTTTTATGCTCTACTTGACTTTGCTGCCCCAGCATGCCTCAGTTTTATCGACGTTCTGCATGTTGGGAGCTCTTCGTTGCTGGATGTCATGTCAGTTCAACCCAGCAGTCCAAAATACCCTGACCTGCACTGAACTATTACATTTACATCCATATGATTTTTATAATAACTTTTTCCGTTCCTGACAGCAGTGAAATTTGATTTGATTCACTCGTTTATGTGCTGTGTAAGCCAGCTTTTACCCAAGACCCTTTGCCAAAAATATTCAGTGCCTTAATAGGACATCAAAGACTTTGTATACCTGGAATATGGAGACATTTTGTTGCAGAGTTGCAGAGTCCTTGAATCAGACTGGAGATTTGACACTGGAGTAGTACTCTCTCAAAGCTCTTCAGGTGCCTTTTAGTACACAAAGGTCCTTGTATATATACTTCAAGGGACTTCAGTAAAAATATAAAGACCAGGCTGGAATACTCTTGGAGTGGCACAGTGCTCAAGAGGCACGGTTTGTTCTGTGTGCCAATGTACCTTTTCTTTAACCTTTTCCCTGATATTTTGGGATAACAAAAACAAATGGTATGTATTAGATTAATGATGTAGCCATTACCTGTTAGCCATTTTACATATTATCAGCAGGCCAATATAAATATATAAATCTAAAGAAGCACGTATTATTTTTGTGTTCCTGGTCTGATAACATATGGCTTCTTTCATTAAAGTTTATTTTTTGTGTTTGGATCTCCTCAGGGCATTTTTGTTTTGCATGTGTGGAGAGATGTCAATGTCTTTATCGTGTTCTCTGATGTGAAGTGAGTTTACATCATAAGGGATCTAGGTTCATTGTTCAGCCAATTGGTCGGCAGCATCCAAATTCACTTGGGTTTAATTATTCTTTGTGTTGAATTCGTTTCTCACCAGGAAAAAATAACTAATAATCTCTCCTCTTTTTTTCACAACATGGCTTAAATTTTAATTAAAAAAATCAGCCCACTTCCCTTAAGAAGCTAGTTAACTGTTAGCACTGAGATTTGGCCGTGGCTGAAAAACCAAACACTCACTGGGCGCTCTGCTGCCCTAGGGCCATTGGTAGTGATACATCCAAAACAAATATCTTCAAAATGAAGGTGGGAACTGACTGAATTTCTGTGTGTGGCATGGATCCCCCTGTCCAACTGGACCATCTTCTGGGTATGCCAACTCTTGGAATTGAGAAACGGGAGTAGCTCTGCTCAGCACAGGGGGCGTGGAAGAGTTGTTTTTAGAACCAGTGGTAAACAACCGCTATTCATGGGGATAACAAATACAGTTGTCAGTTCTACTTTACACATTCATGCTTAAGACTTTGGATCTCTGTTTCAGAGCTTATGGTGAATGGCATGAAACACTTGTATTGTTGAAGGGCAAGAGGTAAATAGCTGGAGGCTTTATGGGTACCCCGAGGGTGTTCCTTGGAGTGTCTACATACATTTTGTTAAATTAATTTTATTCTGACTTGACAGCATCATTGTAGGGGCATTTCTTGTATATACATATACACACACACACACAAAGTATAACACATCGCCTTCAAGACGCACTAGACTTCGGCCAACCAAGAGAACAAACAGGATTCAGAATTGGATATAACACGATGGATCATATACAAGTTGTCTGAGAAAGATGCAGAGAATATGAGCTTCCTCTTTACCTGGGCTTTGTTGACTACGAGAGAGCATTTGATTCAATATATGCAAACACAGTCATCAGGGCTCTAAGAAATGAAACCTAGTGCATAGAGCAAACCTGTATGACTCTCTTTAAATAAATCGACCACAATGATGCATTAACAATCCGACTCCACCAAGACACTGACAAGATCAAGATTCATAAAGGAGTACATCATGGAGTGATAATCTCTCCAAAATTCTTCATGGCAACTCTTGAAGTGTTCATGACTTTGGACTGGGAAGAAAAGGAATCAAGTTAAACGGAGCTAATTTGACAGTCGATGACTGCCGATGACAGTCATATTTTCAAAAACACCTGAAGACCTGCAGCTTCAATTTCAAGAACTCTCGGATGCAAGCAAAAAAACTGGACTTAAAATGAACCTGAGTAAAACCCAAGTCATGTATAACAGCTTTGTTAAATCTAAGAAAACTGAAGTAAATCAATGGATACTCTAAGAAGTCAAACTTTATGTCTACCACGGACAACAAATACAGACAGAGATATATTATGGAAGATATCAAAAGTAGAGTAAAAATGTGATGGAGTGTATTTGAAAGAAACCACATTTACAGATTTGTATTCACAACAGTTTCTGTCTCAATATCTTCCTACACCTGTCAATATCATTACATACATTTATCACTTTATAACTGCTCCTCAGTTTTGACACTACCCCATCAGTTTTGTCGGTTTGCTTTATGGCTCAATAGTTTCTGACAACAAAAGACATCTTACACATGTATCTTGGTTGCTTTCATAACTACTTGTATGACTAATGGAAAATAAATGTTTGATATTTATCATGATTGAAATCTCTGGTTAAAAAATAAATAAAACTGTTAAGACTTAACATTATTAAAATGAGTCTGCTTGGAGAAAAAAAAAAGTTTTCAGAGCGAAGGCAGAAGTTTCTGAATTATTGATGGTAATGAAATGTGTTCTTTTATTTTGCTTGCTTGGTCTCACAAAATCATATCTCCCTGGCCTGTTGAGTGCACTAGCTAAGCGGTTGATTAGCCTCACCAGCGAAGAATGTAACACCAAACATGTAGAGGGTTTATACTGGCTGTCCTCTTATCACTGCAGCCATAACTCTCACTGTTTCCATCTGAGTCATTTACAGGAGAACAGGGACCTGTCTCAATCTCCTCCCTGACACTTACCTCCCATTAAGACATCTGTCATGTTTATGCCAAAGTAATCCATGTGTCGGTGCCGGCACCCACTAACTCCATCGCCGGATGATGATGATGTGGATTCAACAGCTGGGCCGCTCAGAGACACTAGAGCTCTGTCTTTCTGAAATAGCATGCAGAGCCGCAGGTGTCTTCAGGGGATATAATGAATAAACTGCAGTTTTGGAGTGAATGGACGAAGGCAAGGTCTTGGTAACATAGTAACGGTGTCGTTTATTGTTCAAATGAATTTATTGATGGAATTTGTCAATGCAGAAACTGATCAGATCATTTGAAAACGTTTAGAAATTGCTATCATCGTTTTATTTAAATGCAAATTAGATTTTGAATTGCAGGATTTGCTGTACAAAAGGAAATAACATCCATCCCTACACAATAACAGCCATTGACATCCTGCCAATCTCCAGACCATCATCCCCTCGGCCCCCTCATTAATCCTGATGTGACGTCTTTCACTCTTGACCTCACGCCTTTCATGCAGGATGTTCCCAGAAGGCGCGATGTGTCATTTGTCATATGGTTATTGGACACAGCCGAGGGGGCCTTTAACACAGGGCTATCAGCCTGCAGAAGCCCTCCGGCATGTTATTCCTGGCTGGAGCCCAGCCTTGAAGGATCAGATTAAAGCTGGATCCTCATCATTGAAGCCAGCTGTTAAGATGCCACCCATCAAGGGAAGACTTCACAGCAGGCTGACTCTATCAAACCAGGCCACAAACATGCTCGAGTCTACACACTATGTGCAACATTGTGCGCTATTCATGAACTGACATGTGAAGTCACTTACAGCTGCTTTGAGCACTTTCCAACATTACAGATACCATTAAAATAAAGAATAATAGATGGCTGTGGTTCAGTGATATCCTGGTCCAAAAAGAAAACCCCAACAACCCCAAAAAGTCTGCTCCGATCTTACAGTATCAGAGTGAGAGCTCAGAAGATCCTCCATTTCCTCTGCTTGGCAAACTCTTAACAGCATGAACGCAAGGATACTCTAAAATGTTGCTTAACTGAGAAGCGTTCCTGGAATGTTTTATTTTTATTCCCGATCCTCTCGCCATATCCTCTTTCATGAAATATAGTAATTTTCTTTGGCTTTGCTCCATAGAGGGCTGAGTGGTGGGGGAGGAGGAAGAGGCTGGGGTACATCTGTGGAGGACTGGAGTTTGGGAGTTTGCATGACTTTGCTAACCTTTCATGGCGCTCAGAGTTTCGGTGTTGCTTCACAGCGGGCTGTTCAACACCAAGGAGGAGGTGGGAGCAAATAAGAGCAAATGGCTGCAGTTCAACATGGGTGATTTACTGTATTCTTCCTGTGAGCAAGAAGATTACAGGGCTGTGTAGATAATTACATAGCAGCATTAAAACAACCAATAAAAAATCAAATGAGTTTCATTCCTCTGCTGGAAAAGCCAAAAGAGGTGGCTTTTATTTCTGTTTAAGATGCTTTAATGCAATAGAAAGCAGATCCACTGAAGGAAACTTGAGCCAGAGTTATGAAGGCTTGTATTCCAGTGATTAGAATTTCTTGTGATTGACTTTTCTCAATATGGTTTTCAATAAGGGAAACAAATATTGCCACTGCCTTTTAGATCTTACAGTGTTTAATGTAATTTGAATTATTTTGCAAGTTCATTTAAAGCCAGTTTCCAAATGTATGTAATGTACAGCATTTGTTTGCCATGTGGGTGTTGGTCTGCTTCTGTTTATGTGCCTTCAATGCGGTGCATTCTGCATTCCTTTGGTGTTCCAAACAACAAACTTTTAAAACAATTTCTTACTTCATACAATTATATATAAGTATGGCATGTTTTAATCAACTAATTGTATGTGTATGTGTGTTTGTTTTAACCAAAATCCATACTGAGGAGTCTCCTTAATCTTGTTGCACTGAAGATCCTGTTGAGATGGATGTGTTGTGTCACATGCTCCACCTCCGTGGACTGAGCGTCTCAGTCCCTGTTATTTTGCGGTTTCTGCACAACTAGCCACTGGCACTGAGGGAACTGTCAGTGACCTTGAAAATGAAGTTGGGGAAAAATGGCTGTCATTACATGTGCAACAAGAAGGGGATTGTTAATAATGTGACTCTGAATAGAATGAAAATGGCTTTAAAAATTGCAGGCTGCGTTTCAGAGATTGGATTTCGGAGGAGGATGCGCGGGGAGCTGCATGGGCTCTTGGGAGTGATGGAGCGGGCAGAGACGTGGCGGCAGGGTCATCATTGTCAGGTTGGCAGGCCATGCTGTCCACGTTGGCGGGGTGTGGGGGTGGGGGTGCGACCCTTGATTGCTCATCAGGACGAATGGTTTCACAGAGGAGAACCATCAAGTGAAAGATTGGCACTGATGAGAAAGGAGCCGAGGGAAATTCCTTTTACGTCAAACAGAATCTGCGACGTCATCTTACAACCTGAGACTGAGACTTCACTTTCACTGCTGCGGCACCTTTGCCTTCTCCATTAACCAGCTCCCTGCCGACTCCCTCTTCGTTGTTGGCACCAGCTGTCACGAGTTTCTAGTATGAATTTGGAAGAAAAAAAACATTGCAACACCAATGGAAAGAAAAGCACCTGTGTTACTTGTGTCCTTTTTCACTCTTGATTGTTCGGTATTTCTCATACAGCAGCAGTATTGCCTCACTATTGTGTGGCATTGAAGTTTCCATTTTTCAAGTTTTTTGTCAGATACAATTGCAGTGGGGTTTTGTGTAGTAAAGTTTTTACTCAACTTCCCATCGCTTCACCAGCTGTCTTTGTGTTTTAGGAATGTGAAGTATTTCATGAAAACACTTTTGGTGATGCTTTCACTATAGACATTTGTAAAGATCGCTCCAGAGGAAGATGTGTGTTTGTTTTTTTCATGGAGGCAACAAAATGTTTGAATGCATAAAGAGTTGCTTTTGGTGTATGTTTTTTTTAGATTTAATCTGCAGGTTGAGAAAATTGAGAATATCCTGAACATGTTTTCAAAGCACTGGCAGATCTCATAGCACTGAGATATATATTTTTCCACCTCTGCCCTTCAGTCTGGCTTTAGCTTTTACAACTTGTGATGCGTCTCTGTGTACGTGATGAGCTTTATCAACGAGCCAAGACCAGGCTAGCTCTCAAGGGGGAACTGAACTCCAAATCCCAGATGTGAGAGTAATGGATAAATGTACTATTCTTAGATGGGAACATAATACAGGGGGACGCGCCATCCTCTCTTCCCCGTTGTTTGTCGGTCGCATTATCTAATTTGATCTGAAAACAAAGACGAAAAAACAAGAAGAAACAAGAAATCGACGATTGAGACCTCTCTGATCTCCACTTTAGTTTGCCAAGTGTGAGCTGCGCAGCTTAACAGAGGCAACACAGAACGAGACATCTTTACGTTCACTTCCTGTCACCCTACTGAAAGACCTGCCATGTCTAAATTTGCTGCCTAATGAAACAGTTTTGTTGGTGTGGACGGATGTGGTTGCCATGGCATTAGTGCCTAAGCTAGCTGATCTGTTTCTTTGTGAGCAGATGCACACTCTCCCACCCCTCCCTCCCTCCCTCTCTCTCTCTCTCTCTCTCTCTCTCTCTCTCTCTCTCTCTCTCTCTCTCTCTCTCTCTCGCTCTCTCTGCCACTGCAGTTTCTCAGCAGCGCAGTTTTCCTATCGACAAGCCCCCCTCAGGATTTAAGCTCCTCTGCAGTGAGCTGAAAAAAAAAAAAAGTCTAGAAAAATATTCATAAATACCACAGTTGCTCAGCACTACTTGACAGTCTGTCCAAGTCTATCTGGGGTGTTTGTTGGGCCTTGACAGATACAAATAATAGAAATGTGGAGCTTCCTATATCAATCCAGGTTCTTATCTGTATATAAAGAAAGAAAAAGAAAAAGCAGAGTGCAGGTTTTCGTCTGCTTTGTGCAGTCTTGTTTTTAAATATAACTTACTGCAGCAGCACGCACAAATGTCTAAGACAGACAGAATTTGCCTGTATTATAAGGTTAACTGTTTAGTACAGTAATGGGAATTGTCTTATTGTTAGAGGTTTTTATGCAGTGTGTTGTATAACCTGATACTAATGAAAGCTGTGTGCTGAGTTTGGACTTGCAGTTTTCTATAAAGGGGAGTTTTAGAATTAAGAGCTTTGTGCTTTATATTCATTATTGTTCTTGGTCATAATATAGTAATGTATAGGGATGGCATTGTCTGATTCATTGTGTTACGGGAGTCAGAGGTTACAGCGAGGGGAGTTAAGGTCTTGTGCTGTTCTCTGCTGAGTGGGAAGCAGACAGATTTGTTCCTGTATGCTTCTGTACATTCTTCCAAGATGGCAGCCTGTGTCGGCATCACGCACAGGGTGAGTCACTCTGCCCCAGTGCTGAATCACTGGGGAATGTTTGCCTGTGGGGCTTGGAGGCAAAGTCTTTGTTTTTTGAGTTTGTATGCCACAGATAAACACACTCCTTCAAAGCCACAATGGCCAGGCAAGACTGACCGAAATGACAGCATCGGACAGTGAACCACTGGCTGTGTGACAAGGCCTGTGGTTTGTCATAAATACATGTAATCTTCCAAGCCCTTCTTTCCTAAATCGGAGGCATAGAGCATTCTATAAATAAATTAAAAAACACACACACACATATAAAAAAAGAAATGAAATGATGGTGGTTGTAAAATGTAAAGCTGTAAGGCACATATCTTGTGCTTTACCACAGCAACCCTGACAGCTATGTTGTTTTGAGATGGAGGGGGGCTGGCGGTGGGGGATTTGGGGGGGATAAGAAAACATGAGAATCTGAATTTTTTTCTCTGTTTATTTGGGGAAACGTTTGAAATATTTTGACAGGAGCACAATGCAGCCGATTGAAAGGGAGACGGAAGCAGCGAGTCTGGCTGGGGGGACCTGTGACAGGCCTTCACACGGCCGAGCCCGGCTAAAAGGCGCGCAGCTTGGGACGCCACAGCAGGAACTAATTAGCTATTTCAGAAAGTAAACAGTTTGCCTTTGGTAGGCAGCTTGTTTGGAACCGGACAGCTTCTGTTGATGGCTACATAAAGCTTTAAAATATCAATCAGCCCTTTTGACAGTGTCTATGCATTCATTCGAAAATGCTGTTTCAGAGAACAACAAGAACAGAGAGGGAGAGGGAATGGGGGGACAGGGACAGGAGAAGAATAGGAGCTGCTTTGTTGTCCCCTTTCCCCAGCATTTAATTTACTGAGAGCGCTTTGTATGTGGAAAGGATGAGCTCTCCCCCCCCCCCCCCCCCCCACCACCACCACCTTATTTGTGTGCCTATGGGTGATGCCAACTGATCTCTTGGGCAGTAGGCTGTGGGGTCACCCCCAATGCACATCCGAGTTGCGGTTTTGAAGATCTGAATTCATGCAGTGACTTAACACGAATTAATAAGCCCAATTTGTGAGTAAACAATAATTAAACCAATCCTCCCTGCTCCACACCCCCCTGCCTCCCAAACAATAATCTCTCCCTTCACTGAAGGTTTTGTTTTCGAGGGGTAAAAAACTAACATAAACAAAAAAACGACAAGAGACATTGCAAGTACTAGCACAGCCTAGGTCAGTGATAGCGAACCTGTGGCACGCGGAGCCAAGTGAGCAACTATCTGCATTTTTTTATATATATATATTTTTGCCAGCCCGCTCCTCAATTGTCTAAACTGATTGGCACTTTAGAAAGCCAGTCAGTATATTTGGCAGTGACGGCACCGGCCCAAAGTAACTGAGCAGCGCTCACATTATTTTCTGAATATTCATGTTTTAAGTTGGGTTCTTGTGCGCAGATTTTCACTGTTATGCGCAGAACTGCATAATCCACTGGTGGAGGGAGATATTAATGTTATGACGACTGTTTATGCTGCTGTACAGCACTCTGGGAGCAGGAGGAAGTTGACCAAAACTAACTCTGTCCTGTTGTGATTAATTGTGGTCAGCAATGGACGGGTTTGTTGAACATGTGGGCGGAAATTATTTTGTTTACTGTTATCTCCTGTGTCAAATGGATAAATGGCCACAATCATTCATATTTAACACTTCAACAATTTAAAAACTTAATAAAGTTGGCAAAAGAAAGCTGTAAATTCTTGAAGATAAATAAATGATGCCTCTGATTGTAGAGTACATTTGTGCACACTCATAATCACACAATGTATATTAATCTACCAGTTTTAGTTATTTTACAAAATGTAAAAAGTAGATATTAAGTAAATATATGTTGACAAATAATTTGCATTGGTAATGATTGAGTGCAAGTGCAAACAAAACAATAATTAACAAATTACTACTTGTATGTAACAGCAGGGGAATGGGAGAATCTGTGGGGCTTTGTTTTGGGGGTAGATTGTGATTTTAATGGGGTTTTTAAATGTACTTTAGCATCATAATCCTCAAACTTAATGTGTTTGAAATGTGATTCATGCATTTTACTGCACTTTAGCAATTCTGCAACATTTAAATTATGTTTTCATTGTATGATGCACTTATTCTTTAATGTTGTGACATGCTTTTGCATGGTGTTCCACTATATACAATTAACATTGATTTGATTAAATTTGAATGAGGTTAAAGATTCTCATTGTCCAAAATTAAAAGTGACATATTCCAAAAATGATCTAGCTAGTGAAGTGCTATTATTTTACATATGTACATTGACAATCATCTGTGAGCAAAAATACAACCTGCATATTTATAATCTTTTTGGGAAGAATATGCGCCTCGCTTCATTCAGCTTCATATTTTGCAGCAGACACCCATTAGTAGACTGGAGCTGCACTTGCACACTAGACTACAGAGGGATAAGGATGGGGGGTTGGATGCAGTTGGAGAGAGGGTTGGTGGGATGATTCTATCTGTCCATAGTTTTTTAAATGTTCTGTATTGTGGTTTGTTTTGTAAGCATGTTTGCTTAATAACCTAATTACAATAAAAAATAAATATAAATATTGGTTAAAACAATGGACGTTTAGCCCCTGTATAAACTTTTATATCCCTAATTTATCATTGGCACCCTTTGGCACTTGGCAAAGTATACAAACCAGACATTGGGCACTCCAGCCAAAAAAGGTTCGTCATCCCTGGCGTAGGTGAATGTGTTATTTTTCTGCTTCCCTTCTTCACACTTCATTAGTAATCCGGTGGCCTCCTCCAAAAATGCTCTTCCACTATAGCAGAAAGGTAGGCCCCGTACAGGCCAGTGTCATTATCAGGAAACCGATCCTTTCCCCACCGTCTTTGCTGGCTCTCCCTACATCCAAACAAGGCATGCCAAAGATTTATTCTTATTACGTCCGTCCTAGATCTCCCTGTGAAAACCGCAGTCACACTGTACTGTACGGCACTGAGGAAAGAGGGAGGGAGAGTAGCTTAAAGTGCAGAACGGAAGAGCGAGGCTTTGTCTGCAGATGGGCTGAAGGTGTCGCAAACGTCAGGAGTCTGCTGCGCTTCTTGTGACAGTGTGGCCTTGAATTCAGAAGGAGTGGGGGACCGATTTGATTAATCATCTTAGTGTTACTAATCAACACCATCTAGAATTTGACTCCTCTGTATTAATTACAGTCAATAATGAAGCCAATTCAACCCAATTACTTTAATATTAATTGATGAGCCTGTTAATTCTCATAACCAACAACTTTATGACTCGTTCACTTTTAAAATATTATAATAAAATATTTTGGAGGAGGGGGAAGAATACTAATTTGAATTCATGTCATGTTTTAAGAGCTTTTCATCAATGCTAATTAAAAGTCCTTTTGGTTCACTTCAATTTCACAGGTAGTGCGTGTTGGGAAAGTGTTCTTCTGGACATGTTTGAATCCAGAAGCATTCCTCTCATCTGACTTTATTTAGTGTGTATGCTATAACTATAACATAGTCCTGGGATATCTCACAAAAGTCTGTTCATATTCTGCTAACAACCGGTCAGTGAAATCTGCAGTGAAAACTTCAGGTCAGATCGTGGTTCTGCTCTTGTCTTTATCCTCTATAATAACCTGACTAGTGGTTCAGCTATAGTCACTGCATGCTGCTGATGAGTGGTTTGGGGAAGGGGCCAGGGAGTATAAAAACTTTTACTCTTTTACTCTATACTTTAAAAAGTATATTTAATTTAATTTTGCTAGTCTATATTTCCTTTTCTGGGTATTGGATCTCCAGCTGACTTCCACAGCCAATTGTGTCTGATTACAGTGCTCCGGCACTCCTTCACAGACTGTGCATTACACTTATCGAACAGCTGTTTTATTTGGAGCAGGGTTTCAGCAGTGGGTTGGCTATGTATTTCACAGATAGCTTTCTGAGAGGGGAAAATGTGAATTGCCTTTTTTTTTTCCTCTCTCGCTCTTAGGAAAGGGCTTTTGGGGACTTATCTAAGTCCCTGGCTCGGAAATGTCATTTCATAAATCAGTTCAACTGGAATTAAGTCCTCCCTAAGGAATTGCATAAGGGATTTGTTTTTTTTGTGCATTGATACATCTTTAGTAATTAAAGAGCATCTTGGACTTATAATGAAACTGAAAACGAGCCCCTCTTTAAGTGAATGCATTTCGGGATTCCATCCACTCATGAAGAGTTATGGAGAATAATGCGGCGGTGCCGGCTGGGGTGGGGGGGTTAAAACAAAAATTAAAATGGGGAGCAGCTGCCAGCTGAGGCTGAGCAGGGCAAAGGCTTCCCCACATCCTGTGCTGCAGCTTCATCTAAATTATGGGTGTGAGCAACAGATTTAGAAGTGAAAAAACGCCAAGCTGGGCTTCTGGGTTTCCTGAAATGAAACAGAAAACTGCTTACATGCAGCACTTTACCAGCTAAAGACCAAGTGAGTAAGAAACACACTGGCATCCTTTGTGAAGGAAGAAGAAATTAGGGGAGAACTCACAGGTTTTGTAAATTGACAGGGGGGGCTCAGCTGTAGTGTCCTTTCTCCTCCAGTGAGAAAGCAGTCTCTGCCTCGGTGCGTGTGGAGGAGTGGGTGACTCTCATGCAAGGCTTTTAAAGTTCATCTCCACGGGGAAGAGCCAGGGGGCAGGGCAGCCGTGCAGCAAAAATGCAGCTCTGTCGGTGCGGTAGCAGGCGTGTCTCCAGGCGTGGACTGAGGAACGGTCATGGCTGGGAATGTGTGCCAGCAGGCCTCGGCTCCAGTGCTGCTTTCTACCTGTGTGTCTGTGCGGTCAGATACCTCGCACACTGTATTCCCATTTTTTTACCCTCTGTTACTTCTGCAATTATGATGTAGTTGCCACGATATAGTACGGTACAGTAGGTCCATCTTCGATGAACTGAGACATTTTCAAAATAACCTACTTTCTCATTGTCGTCATTTCAGCTAAAAATAAATAAAACCTTGGAACTCTGGGGTGTTCATTTTAGTAGACTTTTTGCTTATCTTTGTTTAAAAAAAAAACATCTATTCTGGTGAGGTCTGATTAAGCAGTTATTAAGTTGTTTTTGTTTTGTTTGCGGTTTGGTTTTCGTCCACGTTAACTAAAATGGGAATTGTGTCATTAGGAGGCTGCCAGCAATGTGACAATTAAAGAAATACACCACAGTGATAATGCTCTGAGCAAAAATAATTTGTACAAAATCCATCAGATGATTACTGGGTCTCTCTCACCTGTGTGAATAAACACAGCAGTTCCCCTCAGAGAAGAGCGATCTTTTTTCATTGTTTCTTTTCTGTTGCACCCTGCAGTACAGTGAGGGCCCTCAGTTTCTACGCAAGCTTTGTGCCTACCAAACCTCAGTCCAAATTCAGTGGTTTGCATCACAGACCCATCAGCTTCCTAAACTCTGCAGTTTCAGAGGAATGATAAATAAGGCACTGGGAGGAGCCATGCGAATTCTCCACAGTCAAATGGTTGATTTATGCATTAGCCCAATGAGCAACCTCCCTGCAACACCTCCCCTAAGATGTTAAATATTGCTTCAGGTCACCTTGAGTATAAACACCATTCAATACGGGCTCCCATCTGTACAGTTGAAAGCTGACAGTGCAATTACGCCTGCCTGGGAAAAAAGTAAATTATTGACGGTTTAAAATTCATTACTTAGACACAGTAACAAAAGAGCGATTTTTTTTTTCTCTCCAGTGAGTTATTAAAGTAAAAAAAGCACTTTATATAATAGATATATGTATTTTTAAATAGATGTCATTCATTAAAAAAAAAAAAACAGTAGTGCGCCCAACTTCCTTTGCTTATGTTTCAACCTGTAGGAATCTGCTCTAAAAGAAGGATAGCTACTATACTCCTTGAAAATAACTTTTAGTTATCTGTGACCGCTTACAGTTGCGTTTTGTCCTTGCAGTAAGTGGATCTTGTTTGTACAGTAGACGAGGGGTGTTTTTGCAGGCTGGTAAAAGAGTCCCCTGGCTGGAGTGGCAATGTGCATTTCCCCCGTGCTTGAAATCTGCTTGAGTGACAGTTCTGGGAAGTGATTTGCTGTAATTGTCACCCTGTCAGTGAGCGTCAGCTACCTTGTCCTGTTAGGCGGTGCTGATGTAGAGGGCAAAAGGATAATTCATTCTCCCTGGCCATGGGGGGCTTCTCTCTTTCCCTGCGAGCTCTGAAAAATGTTACAATGAGGCTGCCCTGGCACCAACTCACGATGTAAAAGAGGCTGGTTTGAGCTCGAGAAAGAGGCCTTATTGCACCGAAGTTCACCTGAGAGATGAAGGTCCAATCCCCCTTCAGAGCAGCCTCACTCAGTGGTCTATCTTCCCTGAGGAGATTGACTTGAGCTCACAGTGTGTGTTCTGTCTCGCTGAGTGGCTGTTCCTCCGTTCTTACAGGGTGCGGCACCTCAGTGTACACTAATGATGTGGCGTAGGGTTTTTTTGTTTTTTACGTGGGAGGGGATGGGGGTGTGGGGATTAATAAGTGTCACGATAGCAAGTAACATACACCAAAGCGTGTTCCACATGTGACCTCCCCATCCTCAGCAGTGGCCCTTTCTGTGTGCCTGGCGTGTGACTGTGTCTGCTTGCTCCTCTCCTCAGGGTTCGAGCTCCTGTACCAGCCTGAAGTGGTGAGGCTGTACCTGTCCCTCCTCACCGAGAGCCAGAACTACAACACGCTGGAGGCCGCAGCCGGGGCTCTGCAGAACCTCAGCGCGGGACAGTGGACGGTGAGACGGGGATGGGGGTGGCTCCTCTTACACGGCATAGTGGGCTCTGTCAATCAACATTTCCCATCATGCTACGTTCACGCCAGTTTTTCCCCCACAAAAAAACAACAGTGCACTGCAAAGCGCCGCATTAATCTTTCACAGTGGTAATTTAGCTGTCCCTGTAGGCAGTTTCTCTTCCCATTTAAATCAGTTACAGTTTTATATATATATATATATATATATATATATATTTTTTTTTTTATTATTATTATTTTTTTGCATTTGCATTGTGGTAAATTTTAGCCTAGCATGAAATAAATGCTTTATGAATATGGCCCTGTATGCATCAATGTGTTATGGTGATGCCACCCTGCAAAAACACTTAGTATGCGAGTCCAGGAAGAAAAGCGCTTGAATGGTGCAGATGTTTTAATTTTCTCGTAAGCAAGTCACATAAGCTTTCTGAAGTCCCAGATGTTTTGACTTTTGCCTCTCTCTGTGTTGTAAAGAAAACAGTCTGTTTTTTTGATTGTTTGTTTCCAAAAAATTAAGAGTTTCTCGTATTCAATGGAGACGGGAACATTTCTAGCGGCATTTCTCGGGCTGAGACACCACAATCAACGTTATTAAACCCCCCCAAACGCAGACACGTGTGTGCTTAGCTACCACCTGCCTGCCCTGACTGGGGAGAAGCTTTTCCTGTGCCAGAGGGAGCTGCCTGGCTCCTGTAACTCAGATCTGAGAGAGTTATCCAGCTGAACACAGACATTCTGCATTTGCTGTGATTACATAGACTAAGCTGCAGGCTGATCTAAATTCTTAAGCACAAACATGAAATTTGGGTTGCTAACACATCAAACCTTTGAATCTGTGAGAAGGAGCTAACGTGTCTTTGGTCCTAAAGAGGATTTGTGTGTTTTTTTTTTTCCAAATGCCTTTTCATCTCCAGAGTGTCATTTGGGGATTATTTTGTTAAAGCTTACTGCTGCCACCCAGTGGACACAATTAGACAGCACCTCGTTTTAATTACTTCTCAGGGGTATGGGCTGTTGTGGGTTTGCTTTCATGTTAAGTTAAGTGTAAGCCTCCATGTTTTAATAGCTGCCATATTTAGAGTCTGTAATCATGGTTAATTGAGACAAAATGCACGACATGCAGGATATCTGTGCCTTTCTTGCGTTGTGTACAAAAAACTGTAAGGTGCACCAGACAACTGCCCAGCAACAGCTCTCTCAGGGTTAACCAGTTCACATGCAGAGTGGGCACGGTTTTGATCCCTCTGTCCTGCCCGAACAGTGGTCCACGTACATCAGAGCCACAGTGCGGAAGGAGAAGGGGCTGCCCATCCTGGTGGAGCTGCTGCGGTCCGACTCCGACAAGGTGGTGCGTGCCGTGGCCATCGCCCTCCGAAACCTGTCCATCGACCGGCGCAACAAGGACCTCATAGGTAAGATCACACCACCTCCCTTTCGCCTCCGACGCTGACCCACTCTGAGTAGAACACAGTATTGGCATTAAAGTTAAATCGATGATGAATACAAAATGAAAGGCACATCTGCTTTCCGTCGGAGGGATGCACCCCTCTGCGTATTTCAAGCCACAAACTGAAGGTCACACTTCGGAATGATAGGAGCCTCACGGGTCAGTTCTGTGTGGGCGAACGTGGTTGCCGCAGAGCTGTGAGCTGCGTGTCCGTGTCCTGCAGGGAGCTACGCCATGCGGGACCTGGTCAGTAACTTGCCCAGCGGCCAGCAGAGACCCGCCAAGAACCTGGAGGAGGATACCGTGGTGGCCATACTCAACACCATCCACGAGATCGTGACGGACAGCTCGGAGAACGCCCGCTCCCTCATCCAAGCCCAGGCCATTGAGAAGCTGGTGGCCATCAACAGGACAAGGTACTGTAGGACTCCTCACACCCCTGCTTGGACTGAATGAGCCGAGCTGCCGAATGACAGTAAATGTTTCATTTGTCGAATCTGACGGACCACAACTCAACACCCTTGAGTTTGTTTATTGTGCATATTTTCACATGTGGGTCTTACCTCACATGAACTGACAGCAGGAAGAGGAAATGATACCCACCCTCCTCTTCGGTTTATGACACCCTCCTATTGCAGCGGCGATGTTTTAGATACTAAACCTTCTTTCTTGATATTGATTAAGATTTGAATCTGGTTTCTCCTGTGCTTTTCATTACCCGGCTCTTTCATAGAACTCGGTTATTTCATTCATTGGAATAATTAGGATATTATGTGAATGATAAAATCTCTGAACTGTTCAGCTCAGTGCGTGATTGAGATTGGTCTTTGTACAACACTCTTTTTGCCTTCAAGAACAAATTTCTAATTTCTTATACCACGTGTAAATTCTTTGTGAATATTTGATATCTCTTTATTCCTTGGATACTTTTTTCAGATTAAAAAGTACATTTACAGCTATACAATTAACTAGCAGTCTGAGGGTCTGAGTTTTAATCAGCCCCCAGGTTTTGTTTTAGGATGCCATGTTCTTTGATCAAAAGTTGATTGTACCAAGTCATTTCTCTGCCTCTGTTCTTAACTTTCCTATTTTCCTTTTCTCCCCCGGTCTTATCCAGCCAATCTCCACGAGAGACTAAAGCCGCATCTCACGTTCTTCAGACTGTGTGGAGCTACAAAGAGCTGAGAAACACCCTCAACAAGGATGGCTGGAACAAGACACACTTCCAGGTACACAGGAGAACATCACCGGAAGGTTACGAGAGAGAGGACAGCGCGGCTCATCTTACTCATGAGGTTATCAGTAACTGATCCCCCTAATAATCCAATAAAACAGTTCCCACAATTCCAATATAGGCTAGCGCTCGCTCTCACACTCCACTTGCCCTGCAGCTCTTTTGTTTCCAGCCCATCACTTAGCTTTATTAAAGAAAATAAACTGTAATAAAGGAGCAGGAGACAGCAGGGCAGGTGCAAAGACAGTCGTGCAATGGGATGGATATGGAAGGGCTACAGTTTGGAAGGCCAGGCTAAGGAGACTGTGATGGATGACTAAAGAACGGTGCCGTGGGCCGTTAAGCTGTTGTATCTCAGACTCTGACATCTCTCCTCTCTCTGTAGCTGACCACGGCTGCTCTCCCCAAAGGATCCAAGAGTGGGAAACCGGGATATGACGACACAACCCTGCCACTGATGGAGAAGAGCCAAGGTGAGTGACTCTTTGGGTGGTACCGGCTGCCCACCTCTACTCAGCAGTACAACTGTAAATGGTCTGGGGTAAGGGTGTCTGCTAAGAAATAAATAATAATAATGCTCAGATTACATTTTCCAGAAAAACACTGAACAAATAGACAGCTTTGGTAGAGAAGGTCACAATGCAGTCTTTTGTAGTCTGGTGACAGTTGCACTTCCAGGCTGTGGCTCTGGCGGAAATGTTGCATGGCTCTCTGTGATGTATTCTGTGTTGTGCAGCGCTGGGAGCAGAGTTGCCTGAAACAGCCGTTCGATTATCGGGAATGGGTTTACTACAGGTCGACCAGAGAGAGTTCTTGACTTGATCTTCCTGTTCGTACGCTGTCGGGTTTTTGCAGTCCCGCAGTCAGGCTTAGACGCCAGGTAGCGGTGCGGCGGTTAATTAAATTGCAATGCTTGCAGCTGTACTTCAATTTAAGTGTTAATCACCTAAGCTGGTGTCAGGCTACCCTCTCAGAAAACACAATCTGAATAATAAAATAATCACCTTATGCTGCCCTAGGTGGGAGGCAAGTTTACACACTGTGTGTTTTAAAAATACAATTTAAAGAAATACCTTGGAGACGTGTGAAAGTGACAGATTTTTTTCTATTCTCGCCCTATAGACCTGACATCAGTGGTATTAGAGTTCATAGTTCCATGTTGTCTGTCTACACCTGCTCTTCTGAACACAGTGCAGCCTTCCACACTCGCCCCATCGCTCTTTATTATTATTTGGCCTGGCCTTTTTGTCTCCACATGCTTCCTTCTGCTAAATGTCAGCGTCTGTGATGATAACAGAATGATTATTCTTTGACGTTGTAAGCCAGGTCAGGAATTGGATTAACCTCTGAGAGATCCAAAAGCTGGGTTTGTGTGTCTTCAAAAAAAATAATCACATGGTATGAAAAGAAAAAAAAAAGTAATTTGGAGCAGCCCACCTACAGAACATCTTTGACAGGGGCGTCATATGCATGACAGCGCTTCACAGGTTTGGTTTGGTTTGGTTTTGTTCACACAGTTTTCTCAGATGAACATTGTGCATTACTCTGTACATTGTGAGATAATCAGTCCCACCTTTACACTGCTGAGTTTTACTGGTAAAATATTAAAGATCCCAGGGCAGATAAATGAGAGAAAAGGCAAAACAGAATTTGAACAAAACATTTTACAAAAAGGAAAACAGAGGACAAATTAAATTATTCCCTAATCTGACAAATTGAAAATGTGCATTTGGCCGCGAATTGAAAACAGAATATAAATACTTTGCAGGCAACAAGAAATCTGGCAGTGGGGATGTGATTCCAATGGATGAGCTCGGGCCAGGTAAGACCGAACCTGCATGACTTCAGGAACGAAATGCAAACCCCAGTGTGCTTTCAGATGAGCAAATGCATAGGAAATGGAAAATATGGTTTCAGAAAGCCATGTTACTTCTTCTTTAAAATGACAGTATTTGTCTCATTATCAAAATTATATAAACACATTTGTAGAGTTTGTGTTCTTTTCATTCTTTAATGATGCTGTCAGCAAGACACCTCTCTTAACAAGATGTTTTGTATCACAGTGGGCTTACAGTAGACATGTTTTTAAGCGTTTTTAAAAGCTTTGAAAACCTGTTAATTTATTACAGGACAGTGAAAAGTGTTTGCAAATGTTGCTGTAAGTAGAAACAAACACTTTTACCCCCCTCTCTTTGTACCTGGGACTTGTTTTGCTATAACTGCTTTAACTATACATGAAAGACCGATTTCAATCCCTTTCATAGTATCTGTCAGAGCTGCTTGGACAGCACCACACCGTAACGCTGGTGTATGTCATGGCAGTTTGTATGTGCCTTTTATAGATCTTGCCTCAGGTTCAAAGTGCCTTTCTGACGGGCTTCTGTTCGGATCCCCTGGTTGTTCCGTCTCATTTCTCAGTCAACGGGAGCCCTTGGAAGACCTGTGATTGACACTAATTGGAATGCGGTTCGTTAGCCTGAGCCGAGGGGAAGTCGGGAGGACAGTTTGAGTGGTGATGCTTTGCTCCTGACTGAAATCTACCTGACCTGAGGGGCAGGCTGCCCAGCTCCACTCAGCTCTTTCTGACTGCTTATTACTGCCTGTCAGCAGCCTGCCCTCGTCGGATCTCCCTGCTCTGAGGGGGTGGCCTGGGGCGGTCTGGGAGGAGAGGGGGCGGGGTGGGGATTGAGGGCCTGGCTCTGGGGGGACCTGTGTAGTTAGGGGGTGCTGCGGAGCACACAGCTGGGATTTGATACTCCAGAAAGGGGTCCTCTAATGCATCGAGGCTAACATTCAGCAGAACCATTGCCTACGCTATCTATGAACTGCCTTCTGCTGTAGGAGGCTACATCATACCAATTTAAGATTTTGGTGCTTTTATTGATTTAGACATTCGTTTTATTTATTAACAAGGTATTTGGGTAAAGCTGCCTGAAGTCTCCTTTGTTATTTATTAATTCCACAGATTGCGACAAAAGTGGAAAACTACGTATATTTGTAATGCTGTTATACATTTTGAAAATATTCTGTATCCAAATAAAGTACACCTATTTAAGCAATGTTCCTATAAACTGCTCCATTGACAGGCATGTTGTTGTCGTAAAGGTGTAATAAACTTGTGCTCTCTCCTCAGATGGCTACTCCACTATTGATCAGAGGGACAAGGAGAGCAAATACAAGACTGGTGATGGCTCGGGAGATGTGACGGAGCGAGAACCTTTAAAGGTAACCGTAGGCACTGGGGTCAGCCATAGACACACACACACACACACGCACTGTCTCAGAACATCATTCAACAGACCACTTCCATCTTTTACCCTGAGGCCTTTCTGTATGATTTGTCAATGTGTATATTTAAATATATATTTTTGCTGATACACAACTAGTTTTCATGGATTTTCCTTTTAGTTGTGGTTGTGTAAATGAGGGTCCCTAGGCCTGGTGTATCTGGTTGGATGCAGCAGAGACACACACTGGAAGCAGACACTAAGCAGACATTGCATCTGGTAATGGATTGAGAGCTAACAGTGAAGTGAGGCAGTGACCCATTGTTTGCAATGAGTGGAGATGATCCGACTCCCTGCCCATCTCTTCACTCTGCACTGTCCCCAGCCAGGCCCTCAGAAGTAAAGCTGAACCAGAAAAAATGCTGACCCTCTCAAAACCGACAAAAATCTTCACAAAGCATTACACCCCCCACAATGAATCAACACTAATTAATTCCCTCTGCCAGTTAACTCCTGCAATCTGCAGACCCTTGCATCGCACACATGAGGTAAAATAATTTACCTCCTGCAGATGTAAAACACAAGATCATTGTGTAAAAGCTTTGCGGTCTTAAAAGTCATTAATCATCCGTTGATTAAGACTCACCCCCCCCTTTGTCTTTTTTCCTTTCTGATATAAATGACCTCTCGTCTTTGAAAACGGCCTGCGTGCTGATCAGCTGGAATATTCATGATTATTTACAGTTCCAGCTGGGAACTTCCTGAAAGTTGTATAAATTAGACGTGCCTGACAGGAATTAGAGAGATGGAAGAATAAATTAATTGATAGCTATTAATTGAACTATTAGGAAGTCATACCTTGGGGGAAAAAACCCTCCTGCTTAAATACCTCTTTTTTTTTATCTGTGTCCACCACAAGCATGAATTGTATATTACAAGGCACCAAAAAACTACTATAGTTTGCTGCCATTATATCACACCATTACCACGCTGTTGCCAGTGGTGCAAGGTGCAACATGCACCACAAGGGGAACTAACCTTGCATGCTGTCTCTCTTCCACACTACTACACACTATTAACTATCCGTATACTTTATATGTGTACAGATTTTTGTAAACCTCATCAGTAGCTACTGTACTTCAGCAGATCGTGTAAACTTTCAGAAGAAGATTGCCTTGGCGATATGTAAATGCATATCCACACAGATAAAGATATCATTCAATGAATCTGAAATGCCTTTCTGAGTTCCAAGTGCTTCTGAAACAAGTCCTTTAGCTGGTCAGCATTCTTCCTCTCTCCCGTCCTCCTGTGTCAGCTGACCACAGCGCAGCAGCCAGCTATCCGCTTAGCCTGCTTTACCCTGAGAGACAAGTGTCCCAGTCGCACTCAAAACGTTCAGCTCAAAATGTTTTGTTTGTGTGGCCTTTTAATTTTCTTTTTGCATGCCTTAATTTTATAATTACTATTTTTTTTTACAGCTTCTGTAATGTTTGAACTAACACTGCCTTACACTTTTCTTATGGAGCCTCCCCACCCTTTTGTTCTTGTTCTTTTAACTCTTGTTTTGCTGTTAACCATTTCCCTGTTGCTGCAGAATGACACAAATAGGAAAAACTTTCTCAGGAGTAACAGGCCCTCAGTGAATCTGGTGGATGCTTGTGACGTAAAACCTCAGCCTGTTGACTCCTGGGTCTGATTGCATGCATGGTAGGTCTTCCTTGGTCTTTCGCCAAGAAGAGTTTGTTTTTTTTATTCTAGCTTTTGTTTGTTTATTCCCTTACTTTGGTGCTTATTGAGCCGCTTAACCCAAAGCTGTCAGCTACAGGAACGCCAGCTCAGTAGCATTTTTTTTTTGCCTTAAACCTTAATTCTGGGGCCCCTCTGAGGTTTATAATGGAAGCAAAAGCAGTCTGGAGTACAACTGAGAGTATAGCCTCTTGTGTAAAGTGTCTGCTCCATAAAATGTGTCAATGCAAGGCCCAGTTATTGTTTGTGGTTACAAAGAAAAACAAGAAACAATCCCTCCAGGGCCCCACATTATACTGTGTTTCTCTGGCTGTGAATTAATAACACACCATCCTATATTTTCAGAGACCTCATTTTAATCTGAGCCCATTGTGGCCTTTAAATGAACTAATTTTGATTATTTTCTGAAGCACTATGTTCTGTACACCAGAGTTGTACACAGAGTGGCATTTTGGAGAAACCTTCATTGTTGTTATTAATGAATAAATATATGTTAACTTTGACATTAAACATTTTACAAGTTTACAAGTCTGAAGCAGTTAAGCAGGACCCGTTGTTTGCTCACCTTACTTGCATTGCAGGCATGCTCTGTTTACAGACAGGAATAACACTGGCTTCTCACGATAAATAATTAATCGCTGTCTGGATGCAGAGTTTCTGTTGGGCTGCTTCCTGCAGCTGTAGCTGACGGCTCGGGTTTAGTGGTACTGGCTCTCGCTTTGGCTTTGCAAAGAGTATGATGGAATAACTATCTTTTAACTTGTATTTCACCTGCTATATCCAGCGCAAGACTGTCTCACGTGTCGCATCCCATGCGGATACCCAACCAAGCATTTGCCAGTCATCATTTTCTTTTGGTTTTGAACAACCCCCCCATTACACCATTGCATTACTTTCCCTGGTCATCTCAGCCCACTAGTTTGAGGGGGTATTGAATGTTTAGGGAAGGGACCATTTCTGACTCATTTCCTAGGAAGACAATTGGTTATTAGGTCAATGGCCTCGATGATCCTACAAGTATGTTTTTCAGTGAGATATTTTAAGTGCAGCTGAAGAGCAGGTAAGTTGTACAGCATACTTTTGTGAGAGAGGCATGTTGGCGTCCTTTTGCTGCCCTGATCATGATTCCCTTATGGACAAGATTCCTTTAAATTTAATTTCATATAATCCATCAACACATGAATGATTACATTAAATTTGCACTTTTGTTTCCATTTGCGAAAATCATAATTACCTCTCCCAGTCACTATCAGTCACTGTCAAAGCATGCTCATTAAAATATTTCATTTGATTTGGATCCATTACAAAAGGCTTTTTCATGATGCGAAAGGCAGCGAAAAGATAATCGCATCAGTTACATTTTTGATGAATCAATTATTATTTTATCACTTTATGGTTTGCTATAAAGCAAATGTAAGATCTAATGTCTAGTAAAAACAATCCAATGGGTGTGGGTATTATTTAATTTAAAAATAGCTTTAATTCTTTTAAATAGGGACACCCAAGGTACTGGAAGTTGAAGCTAAGGGTTTGACTTTGACCTACCTGCAAATCACAAAGTACAAATGTATGCCTGATTGTGGTTTAATATATTGTTAGAAGTCACTTTATACTATTTATAAATCAAAATGTGATAGGATACACAACCTCGTAATTTGTGGCTTGTGGGTGGTCATGGTTTTGATTTAGTCTAGCCCTATGCTTCAGAGATTCACTGACATGTCTGAATCTTACACCGAAAATGTTTTTAATCACGATGATGTCGTTTCTCCTTTCAGGCTTAGAAATATACAAGAGCAGAACATCTCAGTTAGAAGAGGATCTCATTTATCACCACTGCCATTAGACACGGAGGTCACACTGCTGTTGAGACATCGGCAGACTTTTTAAAAACAAACTTTTTATCATTCAGCAAGCCAACTTGTCCTGCTTTTTTTTCTGCAAATGGAATTTAGAAGAAAAGAAAATAACTACTCCTCTCATATCTACATTCCCAACGGACGTAACAACCCTAACCCTGAAGTGAGCTCTCATGTTGTAGGTGGAATTTGCGGTTGTCCAGGAGGTGATCGGTGTAAATGCAAGAGGTTTGAAGGTCGTAGTGAAGGGGAAATGAAGATTATTGAAGTGGTTGATTGAAACAAACACACACATTGAAATTCTTATTTTATTAATGTAATCGGCAGTAGCCTCCAATGGAACACTGGGCTGGTCAGCTTTTTTTTGTTTTGTTTTGTTTTGTTTGTTTGAAATTTTGAAACACTAGTTTATATTGATTTTGAGCATTTTTTTTTTCATTTAACTTTAAAGTGTTTTTTTCCCCGTTGGTATTTCTTTTATTCTTTTTTGTTACAGTTTTTCAGGATTGTGAGGGTGAGTGTTGGTTTGATGGATTTAGGGAGAAGAATATTTATTTGTGGATTGAGTTGGGGTCTAGAAAGCACAAGGGTGGTAGAGGGAAGTTGAAATGGGTAATGCTTATGCTGTTTTTCACATGCTGGCTTCTTAAATATGCTTCATGTACTACAAAAAAAGTGTTTAACTGTTTTGTACTGACAAAAAGATCTGTTACATGTGCAAAGAGTGGAAGGTGTTTACATTCTGTCGGAACCGGGAAAACACAAATCTTTCACTAAGGCCAGGAACGTGTGAAATCGTAGTGTAATTTGGAAAGCGTTCATGTGCGATCTTGCGTTTCCTGAATGTGGTGAGCGAGCAAAAACTAACAGTGCTTAACAGATTTCTTAGACATGGTCGACTTTCTCTTCAGAGAAGACTTATCATGTACCCGCTATGGTTTAAAAAAAAAAAAAGCATATTGGAGATTGTTGATATCCTGGTTCCTCGTTGGTTTTGCACATCTCTTCACGAACCGGCTTTTATGTTTTGTGTTAAACTGTCAAAAAATACTTCAATTTTGTGCATAAATAGCCTGCGTTGTTGGGTATTTGGAGCAGGGGGCGGGGGGGTGCTAAGTAATGGAGAAAGGGGAAAAGAAAAGTCCTGTTCCCTTTGTCAAAACTTACCTTTTAAAGCATTTTATATTTTTGTTGGTTTTTATAAATGTATATTAAGATTAAAAAAAGAAAAACTGAAAAAAAAACTCAAACAAAAAAAAGCATTATAAATACTTCTAATTAGTCTTTATACATTGTGATCTGTGTATCCATACCAGAAAGTTTGGGAAGCACATACAGTGGATAAGGATTTGCCATTTTTGTAAAATAGAATTGCTTCAGCTAACGGTATGTAGGCAACCTGTGGGAACATGCCGATCACTGATTTATATTTTGTATTGCCACGAGTCAAAAAAATATTATGTACTACTTTCCTTTAAAAAAAACAAAAAAACAAAAAACAAATACATTTTCAATCGATAACCTGGTTGCCAAAATCTTTGGGGTGGGGGCGGAGGGGACAGGATAAAGTAAGACAAACGGTTTATTAGACAAGGCATTTGCGGCAGGGATAGACAGACTAGAGATGCCGATATGATTGAATTCTCTCATCTCACTGCCATTATGCTGACTCGCTTAAGACTATTTGACGTATCTGTGCTCTGATTTACTAATGCATCTTTTTAAGTCTTTAAAGCAAGCATGAAAAAAAAAGAAAAAAAATGTAAGATGTTAAATAATATGTTCTTCTAACTGCCAGTTCTCATAGGAAACAATGCTGTAAGCCGTTAGGAATCAGCCTGAAAAAGATAGAGGCAGTTTTAGCAGGTTTGCAAAGCTGGAAACAAACTTCCTCGCTTTTATTTATTCTTTTTTTTTGCGTTGTGGGGTATGTTTCAAAGATTGTTAACATGAGAAAGATCCTGTTTTCAAATACAGGCCAAGAAAAATCAAAATACTCTTTAGATATAGATTGAGTTGAATGGCGGTACTCCATTTTTTTGGTTGTAGCTATACAACCTAATGCAAGCAATGTGGGGGGCTTGAGGCTGCGGCAGTCAGTCGTGCAGCACAGAAATCCAGGACTGGTCAGTTTGTGATTCTACAAGGAGACTGGCATGTGCCTGCTTTGAAGTATTATTTTCTATGTGATGTGACTTTCTAAAGCTTGTATTTTTACAATATGTTTACAAAGAAGTATATTACTAGAATTACAATACTAACTTTAATTTGAAAAAAAGAAAATAACCCACATTGAAATATTTATATTGTGTGCTTTCATCAGATTTCCATCTCTGTCTATCCCTAGCTGCTATTTCGCAGTATACTTTACTACCAAAGGGCCTGAAATTGTATTCCATATATATATACCTATGTATATGGAATATATATATAAGGGCCGGGGGGTTGTTGCTAAATATATTATAAACTGTACTTTAATTGTACTGATAAATCTTGCTGTGAAGGAACATTGGCGAGGTGCAGCTGGAAATAAAAAAAGAAACAAAACAAAAAAACAAGGATGAGCAAGACCTACCTATGTAGATATATCACTGATCAAAATCGTTCAAATAAAGTAACTGTACTACTTAGTAGCAAATGTGTTTGTAACTATCATGTGCCTTAAACTTTTCATGGTAGATTAAAAGAAAACAAATTAACAATGTGTTTTATATAATATAACTCTCTCTCTTTCTCTCCCTCACACTCTCTCTCTCTCTCTCTCTCACACACACTCTATCTCTCTTAGCGTTATCAGTGTAGTCTAGACTGGTGGTGGGTTTTTGCCTTGTATTACATTGTATTATAAACCTGAAAAAAAGATAATAATCAGAAAACATTACAATGGATTGATTTCATAGAAGAGTAAGTTGTTCATGCTTTCGTAGGGATCAGAAGTAATGCCACAGTGACAGAATGTATTATGTTAATTTCACTAATATCCTGCGGCAAGTATTCAGCTTGTTAAAATAAAAGGAGAAAAAAATACAGGTTTGTAGAATATCAATTTGGTGTGTTTTCAATAAACCATGCCTGGAAAGAACTCCTAGACTATTTCTGTGTAATTTATGCATGTGAACTGTATAAATAAAATCACTGGTCTTTGAATTTGGTAAACTGACTCAAACGTCAAAACTGAAAATGGAAAATCCCTGGCTACGTTCAAATGAGTCTGGTTGAATACGGTGCCAACTCATGGAAGAACATGAAGAAGCTGATGAAGAAACACACTGATACACAGGTTTTAAAACTCTACAGAGAAGCAGTGCCTCTCTCAAGCCATTCACAAACCACATGAAACTTGAACTCCGCTGTGGTCAGAATCAATATTACAGCATTTACCTGTGAGGGTACTGGGGGGAAAAGACTGGAGAAACTAATATCTCAAACTTTCTGGAGCGTGAACCTGGAATTTCTAAACCAATACATTTATTCATTCAAAGATACAGGACGGTAAAGAAACCTGTTCAGAGCAAAAGTAATCAGAGCTCCTTCTTTGTTTGCTGTTTTCCTTCTCCCACTTATTCATAATCAGCTCATCCTTGTCACAGTTAAAAGAGGTATGACTTTTATGTAGAATTTAAACTCACTCTCTCTTAACATGGTTGTAAATAATTGGAAGCTCCAGAGGATAGAACTGCCAGGAGCTGACAGACAATTTTACAGTGTGGTTACTCAACAAGACAGCCGTCCTGTGATATTGACACTCTGCTTCCCTGAAGGAATCATCGCGTTTACAAGAAATGTGACAAATAAAAGGGATCTGCCTGCTACTGGTGACAACAGCAATTTCAGGAGATTGATTACATGGTGCTTTGAACAAGATGCATTAAGTTCCTGAAGTGTTAGTTAGAATAGGTTATTTCTGAGAAGCCTATCTGAAGGTAAGCCACAGTGAGCAATTTATTGTATTATTTTGTGAAGGCCAAGGAAGATGTATGATTGCTGAGCAGAAGAGAATAATTGTGCTACTGATGTATTGAAATTGAGCAGTGGCACTTTTTGGGTATTTCGCTCACAACCATTCAAGTTCAAGTGTCCTAGACAGTACTGGAGCCCTTTTCCATAAATCTCACGCATGAATGTTGTGTGTTGTGTAGTAGTGTACTGTGGGAGCCTGTTTACAGCATAACATGTTGTCTGGTGTAATTCTCTACCGTAGTAACCACAATCTGTTGACATCAGACTTCAATGATAGAAAATGAATGAACACTGCACCCTTAACTTATAACATGTGCTGTGCTACAAAACGTTTGGGAAGTTAAGTGTTTGAAAAGGTTTGGGAAGCACATATTGGTGTGTGTGTCATTCAGTCGTAAAAGGCAATGGCTTGTGTAGGGAACAGGGGCATGTCATAGGTGATGCATCCTTATCTTTGGTCCATATGTACCTGCTTATTATGTGACCACTACAACACTGGTCTGAGTGTATGGGTTTGCCAGTCAGATTGTTGAACAGCATTTTCCTTTGTCAAATACTACACACTATCAGACCTCCACTTCGACAGCAGACAGGGAGCGTAGAGGGCAGAGGGCCTGCTGTGTGTCGCTCTCCAGTCATACTCTCGAGATGGAGGATCAGCGGCATATTGTAGGGAACAAACATAGCTACTGTATATCATCTATATCATATCACTGTTTTATTATATCATTATTTTTAAATACAAACATTTGTGATCATTTTGTATCATTGCAGTTTAATGTCAATACAGAGTGTGTGCGTTATACTATATATTTGAATCACACATTTGCATACTGCATCCCTGCAGCCACTGTCTTTTAGCTTCCTGCTGTATTATTATTATTATTATTATTATTATTATTATTATTATTATTATTATTATTATTATTATTACAAGTTTAACAGGCATGATTTAGAAGGAGTGCAGTTTGTATAATTACCCTACTGGCTAACAGGATATCAGCTATCCCAGCTCGAAAATAAGTACGTTTTATAGATCGAAAGATCAGTGGTAATTACAAACTACGATCCAGGCAAAGCACTGGACAGCCTGCTGTCGGACCCGGGGTCCTTCTCTTTATAAACAACATGGCTGCGCTCTGCAGGTGGAGACACCGCTTTAAACGGACACTAGATCTGCGAAACATAACCAGGAATCTGTCAAGTGGGTCATTGCTTAATTATAGATATCATTGTATACAAATCTATTGAGTTTATATATATATATATATTAAATATATATATATATATATAAATATATATATATATATATTACGATATGAATAGAAATTTTAGTCGTTCCAAATTGACAGCCAAAATAGTGTGAAAGTCTAATTTTGTTTTTTGTGATTCAAATCCATATACCGATGTATAATGTTTTACTGTAAACTATGTTTTTGTTCAGTTTTGTGGAGATTAGTCTAGACTGGCATTCACATTCATATTTTAATTGATAAGGATTGTTTCTTATGTTTAATTATTAATGTAATTTGAGCATGCTGTAAGTTTTAAACTGGCTTGGAAGTTCATGTAATCAGTGTTGTAAAATAAAATAGTTTTTTGGCCCAGTTTAGCAGGGGTTTAGAAGACATTTGCAACCTGCGAAATCTGTCCACAGAATTGAAGTGAACTGAAGCATAGTTTGCTATAGTACACGCAGTAAACACTGTAGCCTACTGACAATATGGCTTCCACACCTCTGAAACATTACAGTGCATCACAAAGCATAAACTTGTCAAGGAAAATCATTTTGTATTATGATGATCAAGGACTAATCTAGCGAAATATAGTACTGGTAAATTGAAATACCGTTAAAGTAGCAACTTATTGCAAAAATAACCCAACCTGTATAACTGTGATTAAAATGTAAGAACAACACTATTCTGCGTACTTATGTCTGAAGATAAAAAGCTGTGCTAATATTTTAATGGTAGTTTGAATTTGTGTTGCCCAACAGTGTCACACAACTCCCAATTATCAATGGTCATGCGATCTGCTTTTGCACTTGTGTACAACGACATATAAGTACACAAACATAGACAGGCGGAGGATAGAATAAATGGGTTGTTTTTGTCTTTTCTTTTCTTAAGCAAATTATGACTATGATTTGGTGGTTATTGGTGGAGGATCAGGAGGTCTGGCTTGTTCAAAAGAAGGTAAGCCTCTCCTGTGCCTCTCTTATCCAACTGTGAATGATTATATATTATATATAAGTAAATTCTTATTGTAAAATGGATGGATGGATGGATAAATGCTTATTGTAAGCAAACAAATTGTAAATGCTAATAATACTTTTTTGTGAATGGTTCTCAGCTGCACAGTTTGGGAAGAAAGTTGCTGTCCTAGACTATGTGGAGCCTTCACCTAAAGGTAAGACTATAATATCATGAAGAATGTATATTGTAGCTTCCACCAAAACCTTAAATATTTTTTAGGATGTTCACTGGCTTCAGTGCCGCTGTGTCATTTGTCTTTTGAATTTCACTACAATATAATAATATTGAACTGAAACCAGACTGAACCCCCTGGGCACCTGTTTATCCAGCTGCCCTTCTTGTTGGTTTGTTTTCCCATATGTTTACACATCCAGTTTCTGTTTTAGGGACCAGGTGGGGTCTGGGTGGGACCTGTGTCAATGTGGGCTGCATTCCCAAGAAGCTGATGCATCAGTCTGCTCTACTGGGGAGCGCAGTGAAAGATGCCGGGAAATACGGCTGGAAAATCTCTAGTCCAGTAACGCATGACTGGTAGGTATTTTTCTGCAGGGCAAGAGTGACCCTGAAATCTCTTCAATAATTAATTTTCCATTCAAATAAAGTAAAACATGAGTTTTATGTTTTGGTCCAGCACTATTGGATTAAACATGGTGGTTAATGTGGCTGGTTTCACAGTCCTCAGTTAGCACTATTCATGACATTTAAACAAATTCACCTCTTTTTAATGCATGATCCAGGCCGACAATGGCACGGGCTGTGCAGGACCATGTGCGATCCCTCAACTGGGGCCATCGAGTTCAGCTGCAGGACAAGTGAGTCGATTCTGAGAGTTTCTGTGACTGGATTCTGCCTAGAAATAAATCGCAAATCTATCTGTATGGAAGCAAACGCAGTGGTGTTGGTTAAAAACCACGAAAATCCTTATCTCTGGATGTCTGTAAATAAACCATGCTGAATGTCATTGTTCCAGTGATTGTCATAAGTGTTTTAAAGTGCAGCTACTTTCGGCCATCTGTTTCTATGTTGTGCACATTATAGGGTATATGAGGCTTACTGTACACACAGTATACAATTACACCAGCTGCTGTTTGCCTTTTACTTTAAGTGCAAATGCTTGTCACAGTCAATACCGCTCTTTCTCCAGTGCTGTTTTCATACAAAGTTATGTTTCCTTTTCCACCTCTTTGTTCTGATATCTTACCTTTAAGGGACTCGAAACCTGTTGATGCAAAGATGTTATCGTGGTATGACACACTTTAGGATCATTGCTCAGGCTGAATGGCTGCAGGGTAAACAGGTGTTGAGACATAGTTCAGCACTGTGTTGGTGTGTACAGTGTTTACTGGAAGCTTGTTCGTAATAAAACAAATTGAGATAGTGGTAGAGCCGAGGTGTGGGTGGGTAACAAGCCCTTTACTTTGACCACTGGACCACCTAGCCTCCTACACATTAATTTCATGAGTAGAGATATAGGGAAAGGTTCACAGATTTTCACCTTTTGTGGTGTGATACCATACCCAGATCCACCATAATATCTGTACATAAAGTTGACATTGTATCTGAACTTTGGCACAGGCAGAATGTGACATCTGCTCGTCTTCCTATTTTTGACAGAAAAGTGACGTATTTAAACATGAAAGGAAGCTTTGTGGATGAGCATACTATCAGAGGAGTAACTAAAGCTGGAAAGGAGGTAAGCTGAGTAACACATTCTGCATTTGGTTATGTGCCACATACAAAAGTGTCAGTTTAAGAATTTCTTACAAAACAATGACTGGTATGCACAGCCATAAGTCATAATTTTTACATTGTTCTTTTTTAATCAAACTCAAATTGCTGCCTGCATTCAGCGTGCCTTCACCAAAGACAGGGGGGAGCAAATTAGTCATTTTAATGTTATTTATCCACAATCAAATACATTTTTATGTTTATACATTTTGTTTATTTGTTTTTGCTGTGCTGTACAGAATTGTATGAAGATACTTTATTTCAGTTCCTCTTCAGGAACATAAAAAGAGAATAAAGAGATCTGTTTTTCCTTGTGGGCTCTTGGAATTCAGTCATATCTCCTGGTTCTTGTATCTGCAGACTGTCTTTACTGCTGGGAATATTGTAATTGCAACTGGAGGACGGCCAAAGTACCCCACACATGTGAGTCTCCCATTGGGGCCCTGCTGTGGGTATCTGTGATAAAATTTAGAGTCTGCAAACTGGGCTTCATTAAGGCTCACCATCTGCAAAACTCAGACAGGCACAAGAGGGGGAATCTCTCTGTCATCACATTGTTCAGTTATTAAAGCCATAGTAAAGACTGTCATTTCTCATTTAAGCACCTTTGTTGTATAACTCTTTGGCATGCTGTTATAGATGTGTATAGATTTTATTTTTTCAACAGCCAAAAACCTTACAGTATGACCAACTAAAGGTATTTTATTCTTCACTACCACCTGTGCAGAGGTTTCCCTTTTGCTTAAATGCATACATTGAAGCTAAACCCAAGGAAGGTGTAACACAAGTGGTGCACCATATCAAAACACACAGGACAAAGAGCCAGTTGTTCAGGGATCAACACAAATCCTGCTAAAGCTACTCTTGGAAACCGAGCTGAATGGGTGGAAGCCAATACCTATATATGATTTTAAATGCCATATTTGTATTTATAGATTTATTTATTTTTTTAACATTTATTTTACTTTTGTCTTCTGTACATCTGAAATACAATCATTTTTTCAATGTACATTATATGATCTGCTGTTTGTTGTTAAAATCAGATTCCAGGGGCACTGGAACATGGAATTTCAAGCGATGACATTTTCTGGTTACAAGAATCACCTGGAAAAACGTGAGTTGATGGTTTTCTGGTCTATCCTGTCTGTCGCGTCTAAAATTGTGTATCTGGGGTTTCACAGACAACACACTTTGATACACGGAATTTCCACTTTCACCTGTTTTGTTCAATCTGAATTGAACTTCACTTAGTTTTTCTCCTGATCTTGATGCAGTTTTTTGTTGTTTGTTTAACACTTTTGCACCAGTTTGCAAATTTGAGACGGACGTTTTTGCATTTGTCCACATGGTGGCAGTACACATTCAACATTAATCATTTTAAATGTTTCAGTTCAGTGACTGACTACCTCTTGTTTGTAGTGATTTTTAATAGTAGCAAGACAAAACTAACATTTAGCAGTCACTAACTGCAGTGACACTAGGACTGCAGTTTTTCAGCAGTTTTTTTTCGTAGATAATGATAATCTCAGTATGAGTACCAGTGTGCAGTAGTGGTCAGGGCTCTGGATTCCTGAGTGGAGGTTGTGAGTTCGATCCCATTTGCGGGTATATTGGACCAGTTACCCTGGATACAGGCATGTTCTAAGAAAAATAAAGATTATAATAATAATGAACAAGACAAACAGTTTTCTTGCATTTGCTGCTAGTATAACTAATGCCCTCACATTGAAAAGTATTGCCTGTGGAAATGACAGCTTTCAAGTTTTACAGACGGCCTTTAAAAGTGTAAATGTCCTCTCAGTGGGAGGCAACATCGAGAACTGGGCTCTCAGTGAGTTTTGGAGTCGGCCTCTTCACAGGATAAATCTGCAGTGCAGCATCTCAAGACATGCCCTCTCTTTTTTCACTATGCTGTCATTTCCACAGATGGTACAGGATGGATAGTAGCTGAGAGAGCAGTTGACAGCCTATTTCCATGCAGTCTTAGTAATATCACCTGCAGCGTCTGAAGGCTATTGAGGGCTGAAGTGAATGATTTGTAACCGCAGGGGTTGGCCCACTGCACCACACACCTGAGCCTTTGCAATCCCATACTCCTCTGCACCTCGGCAGGCGTCTCAGGGAAAGGTTGTGCCGGTTCAGTTGCAGTCTTTTCCTTGTAGAGGAGTGTGCATTAAAACAGTGTTTTATAGTGATGAGGAACCATTTAAAGCACTTTATTATTATTTGATGTAGTGCTTTTCATAACTGAAATTTAAAGCTGATCTTGATGCGGTTTGGACATCCCTGTTAAAATGTCTCTTGCTGTTGATGAGTGACTTCTGTCATGTTCTCGAATCTAGAATCTGGTTTACACACTATAGCGGCAGTTCACAAATCCTTTCTTGCACAGGCAACTTACCTTTCGTCATCCTGTGAGCTGCCTGGACACTCCAGTTATAATGTAGTATGCCTGTAGGCTTTCGGTTATTGTAACCATGGGACTTCTTTTAATTCTTTGTGTCATGGCCTATGAAAGCACAAAAGGTGTAGTTGTTTGATCAACTTCACATTCTTATCAAATAATGAATACAATAATCAAAGCAGTTTTCAATGTGATATCAAAGTGCAGCATTAATCGTATTGTGTTACTACATCTGCTTTGTGTTACTACTAACCCTGAAGGTATTTTGAATTAATGAGCCTTCCAACAGAAAAAATAAATAAATAAAAAGTCACGCAGGAACACAATATTTGATTTACGGTTGTGAAATATTTGAATTTCATTTATTTTATTATTTTTTCTTTTCACTTTGTGCTGTATATGGTCTGCCCTGCCAATAACATATTTATTGTAAAACATAAGCAGTATTTTTGGAATTAGTTCTCCACACATTGGCATGCAAACCCCTGAGAGGAGGTTCACTGGAAGTGTTGCAATTGACAGTGTGTAAATGAAATACATAAGTAAAACAGTAAAACATATTTATTCCTGCATGAGAATTATGTGGAACAGCTGAAGAAATCAGACATCGTGATTGTCAGATTGAAAAGGATAAAGAGTTGCACTTTCCAGTATGGCTTTTGTCCACTTGGCTGTAAGTGCAAGTTGTAACAGTGTATTAAGGGAGTATAATGTTTACACATCACATTCCTGAGTTTTAGTTAAAATAAAGCCTGCAGGGGCTACAGTAGCTTTTCTGTGTTTTTTCACCCGGTGCCTGTGAGGATCTGTGAAAAGTTCCAGTAGTGCAGCAGTCTGGAGGCACAGACCGGGATCAGACGCACAGAAGGACACACGGCTGCCAGTCCTCCTCTGCTGGGGGCTGTGCTGTTTCTGTGCAATCGGCACAGGTCCACGAGATAATGAATAACAGCCCAAGGTTAATACAAATCAAAACAAAACCTTTATCGTAAGCTTCTTGATACAAGTGTCTAGCTGCTACACTCCACAACAAGCTAAAAGGAACTCTAATGACCCCAGGTTTATTAGGTTTCACGTTGCCAGGAATAGCAGCATCCGCCCATGTGTGGCTCGGAAAGCCTCTCGCCCCTTTCAGAAACTTAAACACCCTACAGTTACAGACGTTTTTCTATTCTGCACTATATGGGAATATGACCTGTGGATTGTCTATAGTGACTATCGCATACGTTCTTTGTTTAGCGCTCTTGTAGCCCATACATGTGGTCATCTTTGGAGGCAAAACCGCTGCCTGCAAAATCCAAACCAAGATTTATTTAGTATTTTTCTGCGGCAGCGAGAGCGTAAAGCCAAATACTGGTGGAGTCTGGGTAGAAGGGGAAAAACAAAACACAGAAAACTTTGAATGATCAAATAGGAAACAAGCGATAAAAACTCCTGGAATCGCAAGCAAAGCTCCTCACCTAATCCCTTAATCCACCTTACAATGTGTGTTAAGTACAGCTGTACATTAAGTGGACAGTTGCAAGCTGGGCATGCTTATTTGAGATGCGCTTGCTTTGTGTGAGTCAATGACTCGCAGTCACTTAGCTGTCAAGGCGATGTGGAAATGAAATGTGAAGAGCGGTGACGTTTCTCTCCTGCAGGCAGAGGTACAGCGCAGTAAAAGCTAGAATTAGGCAGTGATATGGAGCATGCATTGAGAAGGGGGATAGGCTTTAGTATCTGCTGGGATTAGCAGGAACATTACAATTACCAATTCTAGCAGCACCGTATCTTTCACATGGATTAAAGGTGTGAATCATCAAGGCCACACACACAGCCTTCCCTTGCACACCCTCTCTGTGTTTCTCTTTCTTTCTTTCCTTGTGTAGGTGAGCTGAGTGCCCTGGGTTAAGTATACCAGGCCAATGCTTTGTGACAGTCTTTCTTGTTGGACTGTCAATTCAATTATTTGTAGTCTCTGTTTGCAGAAGCATTACATTCTGATGTTTTTTTTTTCTTTTATTCTTAAGCATTTTGGTTTTTTTAAATAACGTTTGATGTACTTTTTTTGTTGAGAATTTTGTAGACCTGTTATTTCTTGCACAGAAACTGCATGAGAAAATGTGTACATTCGGAAAGGACCCCCAAATTGTACTTCCAATTATTATCTTCATGTTGAATCTAATCAATAAACAATTCTAAAAGTGCTCTTTCCACTTTTTCATTCTCTCTTAGGCTCGTTGTTGGTGCCAGCTGTATCCTTGAGGGGGAAAAAAACAAGTTTCTTCAATGGATACGTTCCCATCTGCAGTAGACAGTAATTTAGAGTTCCTCTCTTACCCATTACCTGTACCGAGCAGCAGGCTGGAGGAAAAATCCACCTTGTGTTTAAGCTCAGCTGCTGCAGGGGGGCCTGTTTGCCCTGGGGTGGTGTGTGTGTTATTCCTGTCAGCCTGCTGATTAGACCAGACACTGACAGCTGCTAGTCACAGTAGCAGAGTCTCCATTCAGAAAAGCATTCACAAAACTCGCAAACGGACAGTAACACACACTCAACACAAAAACTATTTAACAGTTCACAGGTGTAGATGTCAACATCTCACGCATGCATGCTTTACATGTAATGTTTTCATCTATACACTTACGGATGGAGAAATGGGCACTAGTGTTTGTGTATGCCACGCATTTGTGCCGTGTAATTTAAATCCCCATGAGAACTATACTAGCTGAAGTGATCGCAAACACCCCCTCTGTATTACACATGGCTTTAAGTCGAGATTTTCTCATTGATAATTCATGCCTTCATTGATCTGATTTCCTGAACTCACTCTCCTCAAGACGTGGCCCTAGAGTGTGCTGGTTTTCTGACGGGCATTGGTTTGGACACGGCTGTCATGGTGCGCAGTATCCCCCTGCGAGGCTTTGACCAGGTACTGAACTGCTAAGCCCCAACACACACACACACACACACACACACACACATGTACCTTGATTTTCATCACTTCCAAGCAGCAGATAAATACCCCTCGGAATGGTTGCCATGGTAGTTACTCTAAATCATGTTTATACACATACATAGCACAGTGCTCCTCACAGGGCCTCTGTTTACTTCTAATAAATTCATCCCAGGCTGTGTAAAAAGTAAGTGCGTCTTAAAATGTAGCTGTAAGCTTGAGCTTTGCCTCTGAGACTGTTGAAGATTTATAGCAGGGCTTTCCTCTTCTTATTTTTTTTTTACAAGTTTATCATCCATATATTTAATTTTATTTGCCTTTTCAACGATTCCCCAAGTAGCATGAAAGTGATCTTCAAAGTATGGGGAGCTGTGCGGGCCCATACAGCCGTGCTAACATCTGCAAGGTTCGGTGCTGCGGAAGAGCCAGAACAGCTGCCGGGCAAGTCTGGTCCAGGAGACTGCAATCTGGCCAACCGTTCAGTTCCTGATATTGGGCTCCACTGCAGGCCAAAATCAAATGCGCACAGCTAGCCAGGAAGGAAATATATAACCGTTAAAACATGTGCACATGAAGAAGTAACTAATAAATGGAAGTAGTGATTGATTCTAAACATTATTGTTATTTTTATTAACGTGGCTCCTGGGGTCTCCATGGTCACTTTTTCTAGTTTGTCTCGAGTGTGGCCGTGCTGCCCCAGTAGCGGATGTACCTGGAGCCCAAGCAGTTTACCACTGAGCTTGTATCAGCCTGCCTGGGGCTCTGGGACGTGGTTAGGTATGACTGGGTGCCCTGCGTGTTACAAAGCCTAAGATTAACCACGGCAACTGGGAGACGGCTCTGTGTGTGGGATTCTTTGTTTAGATCGTTTCTTGTTTCCCTCGTTTTTACTCTCCTGTATGAATCTAAAGCAATTATTGCATTTTTACAGCATGACACTCGGTGCTATTAAAAGCAGTATGACATTTGTGAATGAAGAACCCTGAGTGGCAGTAATTTGGCAGCGGCCCTGGCTTGCTGTAATTTATTAAAGGTGTCACAATCAGATGTCTGCTTAAAAAAAAAAGAAAAAAAAGTTTGTAGGGTAGGAACCATGGAAAAAATTGGAAGAGTTTCTCAACTGAGTCACCACAGGAAGATTGACAAGCAGCCCAGCAATAACAGGAAGAGGTTCTGTACAGACTTGGCTTGGCTTGTTTTCTTTTTTTTTTTTTTTTGAACCGCAAAACAGACAATAAAATGTCTTTTAAAGATTGTTTCACACTGCTGAAGATCATCTTGATTAGCTTCTAAAAACCATACAAGTTTAAAAATAATAACCATTTTCTGGCAGCTTGTGGTCTTTAAATCAGTAAAACATTACACAGGGGGTAAAGAGACAAAAACAAAACCGATACATTTTAAGATATCATAACTTGAATAATAATAATGTACTAGCCGAGATTGATTTATTGTTTTGTTTTTTGTGGCATTTATTGCAGCAAATGGCCCACTTGGTGACGGACTATATGGAGTCGTACGGCACCAAGTTCTTCTGGAATAGCGTTCCCAAGAAAGTGGAGAAGCTGCAGACAGGAGGCCTCCAGGTGACGTGGGCAGGTCAGGACTCGGGACACGAGCGGCAGGACACCTTTGACACCATCCTGTGGGCTGTAGGTGAGTAGGCGGGTTGAGAGGAGATTTTAATAATCAGAGCGTGAAGCACATCAGTTGTTTCAGCATTCGTGATGTTGAAGTAAAATTGTCAGAGCTGTACTTGGGATTTCAGGCATTTTTTATTTTTTATTTTTATTATTATTATTTAGCCTTTCTTCTCTATCTGATTGAATGTCTAAATTATTCATACAAATTGATAATCCTAAAAGTCACTCGCCTACAATGAAAGAATACAGTGATAGGGCTACTGTTTTTTAAATTGTAAAAGCGGAAAAGGCAATAAAATCAAATGCGTACACTGGAAATGTCTTAATTACTGTGTAGAACATGAAAGTTGATGTGACCTCCCAGAATCCACCTCTTCACATGGCTGTTTCTTCATGTCAGTGAAATCTGTTTAGGGAAGACTGTACCAATCTGGATTTTTTTTTTTTTTTTTTTTTTTTTAATTCAATAATTTCATATTAATTCAGTACTTAGACTAATCATTTCCTGCTCTTTGTCTACGGGGAGTTTTTAAATTAATCGAGTTCTACTAAATGACCAAGCACCATTGAGATTCTGCTCTGATGACAAATGTATGCGATTCGGGGCATGGTGAATATAGTTTAGTGCGATTTTAATTTATTAAAAAAAAAAAAAAAATGTAATGCTGTTGGGAGAAAATGCTGTGTCAGCAGAGAGCTAGACTATAAAATGCAAAACAAGGTAATAAATGTTACATAATGGAAATATCACAGGATGTTTCAAATTGACAGTTCGGATAGCAGGCTTTCTTCATCAGGATGTACCCCTTGCAGTGGGTCATTGAATTCCCCTTTTGTTCTTTCTGTTTGGGTTTCCTGGTGATGCCCCATCTGTGGAAATGACGGTCTTTTTTTCTTTTTTTTTTTCTTTTTTCTTCCTCACTGTACTTTTATTACCTGCAGTGGCTTTGGCTGGTTTTGCCTGACAATTTTTTCTCTGTGATCCCATTAGCGGAGACCAGGGGGAAATTGTCCGTGAACTCTGTGGCATTCCCTTTGTGTCAAGATCTTCCTAAAGGATGACAACTGTCTGCTTAAAATGTCACCCTCATCTGCTGCTGTGTTCACACAGCATTATTTTTCCTTGTCTTGTACTTGGCAATTAGTAGACTTTGCAATTATTTTTTTTAATTGAAATCCACTATGTAATTAAATGGCCGTGCAGCTGACACCTCACAGGATGTATAATTGTCTGGAAAGATTCCTGTTAAAATCACGTTATTTATTAGTATGTTTTTTTTTGTGTTTGTTTACACTTGACTGTATTTCCTTGCGAGCTCCCACTGTAAGCTTTTATTCCCCATGTGTAAGACTTTCTCTGTAAGGCAGGCAGTTTTGTTTAGTCTTTTTGACCAGGAGTTTGAATTAGTACTCATCTGGTTGGAGCTGGAAACATGTCCGAGGATAAATATTTATACAGGGTTTCCACAGACACACTTCATTGACTTTTATGCTTAAAATACGGTTAATGGGGCACATACCTCTTGCTGCATTGGAGAAACGATCGTCAGTAAAAGCACATCCTACAGAGCCATTATTAATTCTGATGATTATTTTGGGCTTTGCATACATATCTGACTGTACCCTGTGCTTGTTGATGTTCGCTTTGGAGCAGGAGTACAAACGCAATGATGTTCAGGGCTGCCCAAGTGAATCATCCTGATGTGTACTTCTCCGCTCGTCAGATGTGGCTTTAGATTTCAGCCGCAGCTGAAGCGATGAATGATGGCGCTCTCTCTGGCGGGCACCTTGTGTCTTTTGAGCTGTATTTCATGAAGGGATAAAAAATATATTATAATTATACAAATTAAAAAATAAAATTCTGGGAAATGGCAGGGATGGGGGCCCATGTTACAATAACAACCTGCTGGAATCTCGGGCTGTGGGTGCCAACAGATTTGCTGGCACTCACAATGGCAGTGCCACCCCACCCTTCAGCTTTAACTGCCGTCAGGTTGAGAGGAATCCAGATTGCTGCTGTGCACTCAGCGTTGTGAGTCATTGTTTTTGCTGTGGACACACCCACCCCAGGTGTCTTGGATAATAGGTTAGGAAGCTGAGCAGCACCGAGGATTTCCTGCCTGCTATCTCTCCAGATAAAATGTTTGACTAAATGAAGCTGCCAACCCCCCCATCAGCCCTTACTCATATGTGTTCCAGTAGACAGGCAAACTCTTTTTTCAGTTTCTTCTAACCAGATACAAAAATAAAAACACGAGCCATTTACTTGTATGTGCATAACCAAACAAAATACAAGGTCATAGGACATCAGTCAGGTGAGTAAACGACAACCCAGCAGGTTTTATGGTTAACTTCAAGTGGTCAATCTGTAGAAGCTAAGGAAACTTAGCTTAGTTTAACTTTTATTAATTTAGGAAATAATCAGTCCAGTTAAGTAGTTAAAAGCTAATTTGCAAAAAATATATATATAAAAAAAGAGGCCCCTGTGTAGAGCATATTCAAGTGGACTACCTTGGGACCTGCAGTGTTGCTGATTAATCTGACCTTTATTCTGCGAATGTTTGTCTGAAGGAGTGATGGGTAACTTCTTCCAGTCGCACAGTGCTATGCTAATGTCTCTGTTCTCTAGCCACTGTTTCTGGAGATGTAAAAGCACAGCATGAACAAATCTCACTGGAACTTTGAGTGTCTGATGATAATTTATAAGTTATGATCCCATTAATCGCCACATTGGTATACCCATCAGTAGCCTACATTGGAAATTAAGACACCCAAAGGGGGGGAGATTACAGTATATTTTCATTTATGTGGAAGTGGTAGTTGGGAGGAGTCCTTGTTAAGATTTTGTTGACAAAATTATTATCAAAAAGGATGGGAATACATTATTTTCTGGTCCTTCCCCCTCATGGGAAAATAACAACTACATTGCTTTAATCTTTTGCCAGCAAAATTGGTGTAGCTAATTAGTTTGGTACCCCTCATTCTTTCTACATGTGCTTTAACAGGCTCTGTTCTCACTCGATTATCGGACTTGGTGTGGAACTGCTCCAATACGTTCTAAGTGAACATCTTATCAGTGGGAGAATGTTGCTTTTGTCGTTTGAACAGTGGAGTTTTTGTTTTTGTTTTTAATAATTAATTTCCAAGTTGCAGTAAGTAATAGAGCTCAAAGCAAAACATAAATTATATATATATAAATGCTGTTCAAGGAAAATCAGAGACTTCTGTCACCATGGCACATATTGGGTTTTCAATGTTACTTTGGATTCTTGCAAATCACCCCACATGCATATGCTGTAGTGTGTACAAGAAATTGGCAGCCTTGAACTTTTAGGCTATGGTTTGTCTTGCTGAAAATGAAAAAACAGATGCATACCTTGATACATTAATGTATAAAGCTGGAGAAAACAATATGTGGGAGCTTCATACCATAGCAAAGCCAAGGACATCCCTAGTCTGTAAAAGACACTAAAAAGATTTTGCCACTAAACTATTCCTCCACCTTAGAACCTTGATTTAAACAAAGGTTCCTTTTCAGTAAATATAATCTAATGTTTGTGTCTGAATATTTTATTATTTTTTATTTTATTTTATTTTGCCAGTACTGATCTACTTGGGACAATAATCAAATTGGTCTTGTCAGGATCTCTGTGGTTTTCATTTAGTTTTGCCTGCCTGCTTTGTATTTCTAAAATGTGATCCTCTTTCCCTACGTTTCTGACTGACACATGTCAAAGGAAAATTTGAAAATTAGTAGAATTATTGAGAAAGTACCCTTAACTTAAATTAGACCAAACAATATATACCAGATGTAAACGTGATAAGGTATGATATAAATTGTGTCCCACTCACTTGTCAGGAGAATTGTTGTGTGACAAAAAGTGCTGCACTGTGCACTGAGGAACAGTAGCTCCCCTGTAACAGAGTGTGTTTTGGCCTCAGTGTGTACGTTTTCCAGGAAGAGAGAGAGGTGTTTGGAGCTCACCACCCGAGACTCCCCAAATCTGAACGAACACTGCCTGTGCAGACTGCCCAGATCGCACAATCCACACTCTCTCCACTCTGGAGCTGGAGGAAGTTGTTCCCCTGCCTAGCCAGGAAAAGGTCTCGGGGTTTATTATTTTTGTTGCGTGATAGCATCAATGTTCACACCAGCCTGGCCCTGTGAGGAGAAATAGAGAAAGAAAGAGGAGGGGGAGGGGGAGGGAGGTGAAGGAGTGTTTATTGTGTTACTGAGGGAACGAGAAGAAGACCGCTGAGGTGGGATCTCCTGCAGAGGACAGGATGGGTAGAGCGAGAGAGCGGGCGAGAGCGCAGAGTGTCGACAGCATCAGTCAGCTTCCCCAGAGGAAGTGCGGTCCAGGCAGATGAAAATTTATACACAGAAAGACTCACACAGCCATGCAGACATGACACTGAGGGCCAGATGGCAGATGTGCAATCGAATGATTCACACACACGGTTACTGATAATAGTGCCAGTGTTAAAAGATGGCCTTTGTTCTTTTTTGTTTTTTATTTTATTTGTGTGTCTGTGTGTTGCTTTCTTCAAAACTCTTTGAGCACATAGATATGTTGTGGTTTATGGCTTTAAAAAAATGAAACTATACTTTTGCAAGAGCAGTATATAATGATTGTGTGGTTTTGGAAGCTACTATCCAAATCATTTAGTATTAATTGTTTTTCTTAAATTTAAATGCATTATCCTCTGGTTAATAAGATATTTATTTTGTTTTTTGGTTTATTCCAAAGCGCTCAAAGCTTATATGTTAAAAGCATATTTTAAATTAATCTTAATTAATTAAGATTACGTTTTATGAAATTGCTGACATTTCCAGATTATGTCTGTTATACGTTAGGTAGAGCCCCTGAAACCAAGGCTTTGAATCTGGAAAGCATCGGAGTGGAGATCAACAAAGAATCAGGAAAAATCCTTGTGGCTGCAAATGAAGCTACATCCATACCTCATATCTACTCCATTGGAGACATCAGCGAAGTAAGTCACGATGCTGGTCCTCTAGGGTATAGTTCTCCATCCTATGTCCTGTCTTCTGGTTTTCCTTCCAAAAATACTTGCATTAACAAAGATTAATTAAACCCCAGATTGAAGCCACCTAGCACCGGGATTTGAGACCATAGCTCTACAGAATTTGGCATTTGTTTAGTCTGAACCTAACTTCAATTATTCCTGATGGACATTGCAGATATTTATTTATTTATTTATTTTTTCTGGGAAGAGCTGTTCCCTCCAATTTGTATTGGAGAATAATGTCAAAGGGACATAGTGCAATTTCAATCTGTTGGTTTAAGAGCAGCAGTCTTTTTTTTTTTTTTAGTACAAAAAATGTGTTCAAGAGCACCTGGGGAAATCTAGCCAAGAGATGTTTTTTTGTGATCCAACTTGGGTGGCAATGAATAAACAAAACACAAAGTATTCTCCAGCCGAAGGACATATCTCAGTACAAGTGGAAACGAAGAAGTTATTAATCCCCTTACCTTTTAATAATAATAATCATAATGATAGATTATTTTCCAAGGAGTCTCACAATCAATACATTAATTAATAACTTCCACCAAAGACAGAGATCAGTGCAAACCAGTCCCTATTTACAGACATTACTCTGATCTAAAACAAGAGGCTTCAATGCAATAGGTCTGTTGTGTATGAAGATAAACTGGAATCTGTGTTTTCCCTCATGAATGCACATATGTCTACCAAACTACCAGTCTACCAAACGTGTCTATAATAAATTCTTCTCAGACCAACTGAAGGCTGCCAGTCTAAACCCAGAGGCTGTTAAAATAAATGGCCCGGTTCACACTTGCCATGCATGGACATAACTGTTTACTCAAGCTGGTTTCCATTATTTTGAGAATATATATTTTTTAAAGGGGTAGAAATGTTTAATCAACATGATTTTTCTGTGCTTGCTGGTGTGATTGAATAGTTCCCGTCCTGCACCAGAAAGCAAAAACTGATATCCAGCTTTGTGCAACACTATTAGTAAACAGACACTGAAATGTTGTTAATCAAACCAATAACTAACTTACTCATAAAGTTCCTTGGAGCTTTCCCATTTTGTCTGAGAACCCTTCAGTGGAACAGAAGCAACCCTAAAGCAACATCTGTCCTGTCAGTTCCATGAAATCAATTACAGCGATAGTTGGCCATGTATAACATCGCAAAGGCTTTGAAAAAGAAGGTTTCGTGTCCTGGCAAAAGGATTGTATTGCTTGGCTCCCCTCTGGGTCTGGTCTGAGGTGTCTTTTGTGGTTCCAGGGCCGACCTGAACTGACCCCCACAGCCATCAAGGCGGGAAAACTTTTGGCCAGAAGGCTGTTTGACAAGACCAGTGAGCTGATGAACTACGACAACGTAAGTCAGTTTGTTTACACACATATATTTTTTCTCATTTGTAGTAACCCAGACCAGGAGCAGGTTGTGTTTGACATGGGCATGTGTGTCCCTCAGGTCCCCACCACCGTGTTCACCCCACTGGAGTATGGCTGTGTGGGGCTGTCCGAGGAAGAGGCGCTGGTGCGGCACGGGAAAGACAACATTGAGGTACACCACAGTCAACCAGTGTTTTCCGGGACCTACTAATGTGCAGAGACTGAAAGAAAAGCCCAAAGTGTAGATTAAAATCTGTTCAATTTGCGTCCTGCCTGAACAGCTAATTTTGTGGGGGGTTGAAGAATAAATCGTATCGATTTAATTGTAAAGAACTAAGAAGTAAAAGAAGTAAAAGCGTAAAAGGTGTAACACTCGAGCGATGCAGGAATGAATATTGGGTTTTAAATGAATCCATCGTTATACCCCCTGCTTTGAATGAAGTTGGTATATTTCTAACTTACATTACATGTGTCTGTGTATGACTTTATATGGAATCTGATGAGCGTGTGTTCAGTGGCACTCTGCCCCTCTCTCTCCTGACAACTCTGCTTTTGTGCGGGCGCTTCCAACACCTGTGGAAAACAAACTAAAAACAATTTAGCACAGGGCCATTACTCAGCACGGTGATTGATACGGCAGCAGGAGGTTTGATTGAACCTTACAGCATGTGATGACAAGTTTCGCACTATCACAAACACTATCAGATGCAGAAAAACCGATTTTTGACAGCTGGGCAAAGCAGTGATCCTGAGTGATGCTGAATGTCCAGGTGACTTGTACCTACATGTTTCTTGTAGTTCAACAGAGTCAAGTGAAAGTGCACTTAGATATTTTCATCTTGCTTTCATAATTGTTCATTTTTTTGTATTATTATTCGATAATTTTTTTTTTATGACACTCTTCCCTGTAAATAATAGGGATGCTGGTCTGGTAACATGTGTGGTTCTTCTTTAGTAAAGGGAAAGAAACAGAGACACTTACTCTGCCAATTCCATAGTTTAACCGAAGTACTTTAACACAGTGCATGCCTGTCTCCTTGGTGTATTCTACACTCATGAACAGGATACTGGCATCTGAAACTTGATCGAAACAGTCTGGTTGATATTTGCGTTTTGGTGCCACTCGCATTTAATGGCGGAATTGGCACTGCATCTATCTAATGTTTCATTGTTCACATTCGCAGGTCTTCCATGCCTTTTACAAGCCTTTGGAGTTCACGGTGGCAGAAAGAGATGCCAGCCAGTGTTACATCAAGGTGAGGGTGTTCCCTGTGTTTGATGTGTGGGAGTTGGTTCTCTTACTTGAAATGCATGGGCAAACTCAGGCATAGATAACAAAACATTAACAACAGTTCTGATTTCTGTTTCTCCTGAGCTCTGGTCCAAGTGAAGAGAGTAAGTTATTTTGTGATGTTGTCTGTTTGTGAACCTGGCTGTCTACCAGCTATCTGAGCCCCCTGTCTTTTACCTTGAAGGTGGTGTGTTTACGGGAGGGTGACCAGCGAATCCTGGGACTTCACTTCACTGGACCCAATGCCGGGGAAGTCACCCAGGGCTTTGCTCTCGGACTACAGTAAGCTCGCCCTCCGGCTGCCACTCCAGCTTTCTGCAGATCCCTTCAGTGCAACTTAGTTTCCCATTAACTGATACAGACAGATAGAATTTCAATGAACCCCCTAGGTAACGCAGAGATTAAACATAAAATAGTCACAATAGTTAATTTTATCCATTATAAAATGTGGCACTGATGTTGTATTTTACGGACATTTCAGGGTAGAAATGTGGCCACAACTCCTGTTGCCCCTTGTGAGCTGGGCTTTGTTACATCACTGACGTTCCGTCGTGTCTTTGCCCCCAGGTGCGGTGCTACCTACTCCCAGCTGCAGGAAACTGTCAGCATCCACCCCACCTGTGCTGAGGAAATCACCAAACTCCACATCAGCAAGCGCTCAGGGCTGGACCCCACTGTCACGGGCTGCTGAGGGTAAGACCGCCCCTGACTCCCTGAGCGCACTGGGACCCTCTCCGGAGACGTAGGGGACATGGTCTGCACTCTCCTTGCTCATTTTTTTTTTTTTTCCTCCACTAAACGTGAATAAATTATAAATGGTCATTCTCAGAATCAGAATGGAATGCTTTTATTAGTATGATTTGCAAACATATCATGCTCTTCATTCCAAACAGTTTTCAAATAATCTGGCTTGTAAAGCGGACTCTCTTTGAATGAAATGATTTACTGCTGCAAAAACCCATCCACGGAACACAGAGTAATGAAGTTCAGTGATGGCAAAGTCATTTCTTGTCCCTCGTTTGTTTTTCGTGGAAAGGGGAAAGGCCAGTAGCATTATTTTTAGAAACATATTGATTAAATTGTGATTGGAGGGGAAAAAAGTAATGGCCTAAGGATACTATACCATTTTTTTATTTTTCCCCCTGAGTTTCCTGTCCGGTTCTCTTGGAGACTGACACGCACTGTTTATGTCAAGGTGATGGATGGCAGGAGGCAGTCCCTGAAGTGACACTTCTCTCTTTCCCAGAGGCTCTGAGTCTGAGAAATTAGGCTGATGTCACTCAACAGATCGCCTCTAACAGTTTAACTACATGGTTGTTTAGGCATTTCGTTCTCTAAAAATATATTTATTTTCTCTGAACCCGATATGGGCCGCAATGCCATTCATTGAGTATAAGATAAAAAAAAATTAAACAAATCCCAAAGTTTGTAACAAATGGGGCCCATTCTTTTGGAAGGTAATCCTGTTACTGGCCAGAAGATGGTGTCCTTGTCTGTTGTTTTATACCCAGAATTTGCTGGATGTTTTTTTCCCCCCTCACATCTCCTTTACTTCCAGAGGCAACATTATAACGAATGGAAAAGTTTGTGTAAATAGGATGTGTATTTTAGGAAGTATGACACGTTCCCTTTTCCATCAACAGACACCTACGCATTTATTATTCACGTAATGGGATTTAAAACGTATATTCACAACTCAACAATAAAAAGAAAACATTGAAGCCCAAATGCCACTTTTAGACACTTATTAGAAAGTGGAAGATGTTACGTTTTCTTAACCGCAGTCCACAGTGGTTTACAGACGTTCTACACGATTGACACTGTGGTATAAATCTGTGTGGATGTATAGTTGGGTGACGGCAAATTCTCCGATATCGCATTAACACCCACAAAACCCATTAACTGGCATTCCACAACCCTGCGCAAGTACACAACGACTATCGCACATGAACATGTTGAAAATGGAAGAGAGATGGGGGTCGAGGGAGGGAGAGAGGAAAAAAAAAGACGTTTATTTTTGTTTGAAGTCTAATCTGAGCCCGCTGATTAATTATCCTGACAGGCAAAATGACAAGAGCTTCGGAGAACTTGCTACCACGTTTATTTGTACCTTTGGCAAGAGTAAGACATTAATTCCCCTCTGTGGCCAGTGCTGGGATTCCTGTGCGCTCTGTTCAGGGGTGGTGTGATGATAGAAACAGCCTGACCTTTTGCACCGGTTTAGCAGCTTGACTTTATCATGGAAAAAAAGGAGAAGAAAAGAAAAGAAAGATTTTAACTTCAGGGCTGGGGTAAAAAAAAAACACACACAACAGGCTGAAATCTTCAATTAATTAATTTTAAACTTACTGAATACACAGAGGTATATGTCTAATGAGGCATTGGTTACCAGAGCTAAGGAGTTGATTCAAACGGCTACAGCGCTGCCACAAACAACAAGGTTTTCGGAAAGTGAAAAAGCATGTGGATGGAATGTGGCTGTTTTCTGTGTGTTTTTTTTTTAATGGTCAGTGACTATGCTTCTTCCCTGTGTTTCCAAATTCAGTGTATGCTTGTGAAGGATGCTTTAACCACACAGGTGTTGTAGTGGAGATTGAATCTGCTGCTTAGAGCCCATCAGTGTGACTGGATTTTTCAGATTAAGTGCTTCATTTTGTTACTATTAATAATAATAATAATGTCATAATTTCATGTGTACATATCTCCTTGTAAACGGAAAGTACATGAATTTACTTACTTAAAATTATTGTAGCTTTTCTTGCTAAGAGCTTAGGGTATCTTGAAGTCTGTTGTTTAAAACCAAAAGAAGCTGAGCCCCAGCCCTGCTGAAAATACCAGTGTTGTGAGGGGCAGAGGGTCGGGATTAACCAAGGGGGTGCCAGCCTTATGATGACTTGTGCTACAACCTCTGTGGGCTGGACAAGTCTGATGCCAACTGGCACCCGATATAAAACACTGTTTTTCCATCAATGTTTTGGTTGTTTGTTTCACAGATTGATTCTAAAATGTAAAGTATTATACATATGGAATTGTACATGGTTATTGCTATACAATAATAAAAGAAAATCAATAAATGTGTTTGTGTGGTTCGTGTTCCTTTGAGGTCTCCTAGCGTTGCTGCCGGAGCCTCCAGTAGCTGAATAGCCAGGCTTTTCTAGAATCCGAGGAAGTGATAGGAGTCGGGTCTTGAGAGAGGAAAAAAAAAAAGAAAAGGAAAAAAAAGCAAGACATGTGGGGTCAGAGTCCTGTGACCTGTCTCCATCTCTGCTGACAGGCCCCTGCACAGCTCAAGGCTGTCAGTCTGCAAGAGAATTAACAATAGCAGAATTTGTCATGTTTTTGTTTGCTTAAAGACAAGAGCCTCTCTAATTGTAGAAAAGGGGGGTGACGTGGACACGGAAGAAATTCTGGGCTGCAATAATAGGGTTAACCCTCACCGCGGTTTGTCATTTCGGGCTGTGATATTAGATTTATGGTTAATCATAATAATATCGCTAAAGCATATTGACATGATTAAATCCACTTAGACGAACATGTCACCGTGTCAGGGTGCGTTCAGCAATACGCGTCTTAATCCAGGCTATTGAAGGGTTGACAGGTCGACTCCACGTCTGAATTCATCCCCCCGCCGCGGTGCCCTCAGTCACTCAACTCACAATGAAGAAGCATTAAGATAAAAATGCATTGCTTGAACAGCTACAGGTTTGTGTCCTAAGCCTTTCAAAAAAACAAAGTGTATCTGCCCTGTGTAAACATTTCCAAAATGACGCTCCAAACAGAAAAGCTGAAATGGTGGGAGGATTAACTTTTAAAAATGAGCAGGAGGGGGGGCAATTAACGTATCTTTATTGGCACAGTGAGTCTCCCACCAGCTGTCAGTGCGTGTGCGAGATGGCGGGGATTTGAATTGCGTTGGCTGGGGAGGAGTCTGACAATCTGCAGAAAAAACAAGGGGCTTCCATTTCTGCCCAAACATGAATGTAAACCAGCGTGCTGTGAAAACACAACTGTCCTGTATAGTGCCGCCTCCTCGCAGCTTTGTTACCAGACAGCCAGAAAAGAGCGAGAAAAAGTGTCAATGGCATCGCTAAACATAACTGAGCCTGCAGCCATCCAGCTGATCGGTGTCTTTAACCTCGGTGGGGTTTGTGAGAATTGATTTGTGCGTGTTTTAGTTGGGAAGGGCTGTGAGGTAAGATGGGTTGCTGAAGTTAAGGATTTCCAGGTTTAGCAAGCTTTATATTTAAGCTCAGTTGAAATGCTAGGGATTTTATTGGGTAAGCCTACCCTACCCCTCTTATCTTCCCACTCTCTCTCTCTCTATTTATAAGACAACACATCTGAGAAGAAACGGACCCCGATTGTGAATTGCATAAAAGTGAAATACATGAAAAAGGCCAAGATCAGTGAAACTTGTTGTTAGTCTTCATTCCCTGGCTGTGCTGTATGGTCTCTCTCACGTCTTGGGCTCCTTCACTTCAGCACATCAACAATGCAAACCCTGCCACAGCAGTGCTCCCTTGGCAGTGTCTGAACACAAGTCTTAATACACTTCTGCACAATTTTCATGATGTCACCATGCAATGTCATGCTTTAGTCACAATCCCCCTACTGCCACCAACACCACAAGTGAATCCCGCCAACTGAACGCTCCTTCATAATAGGAAGATATCCGACAGTCTCGTTGTGGCGGGACACAATTACCAACACGGACGAGTAACTTATTTGGTTTTAAAAGTGCTAGCCGGTTTTCTAAAAGAGATTTGAAAATAAAAAAATAAAAACAACAATGCAACAAAGGCTAAATATCCTCATCCTGTAATTCACTCTGTCAACATGTACATACAGGAATCTCATTCATTACCCACTGCTGCAATGTGTTAATTAGATGTTGTCTCCAACATTTTATGACTTTCTGTGGTCTACGTGCCACAAACGAAGATGTCAAAAGAAAAAAAAAAAACAGTAGGATATATAGACTTGCACTTACACAATTAAACGACTTCTTAATCACTTTTGGTATTGTATGCCCTACAAGATGAGATTACCTGTCTAGCACTAGCAAATCAAGTTTGAGTCAGTTAAAGGCCTTCCCCTCTATTATTTGACGCCATTCTAAACAGGTTAGGCTTCACGTGTTGTTTTCTTTGTTCATTTTCTGAGGTTAGCACGAAACCAAGTACCAAAGCATTTAATCACATTCTGCTAAGAATTGTGTAAAGGTGGTAAGTAATTTAGCTGGTTAGGATGAACGGCTGGGAGGATTGATTGATTGTTGAAGTAAATGCCACAAATAATCAATCATCAGTATGTTCCTGAGAAAATAATAGAAAATTATCTGATTGAAATTATAATTAAATAACATAATTGAGCATTAATTTTGGAAGCCTGAAAAAAAAAGAAAAAGGTACAATATACCACATTAATTTCTGCCAATTGGAGCTAGTTGCTTCTTGCCTTCAGCTCCATAATATCAGTCTGACAGAGATGGATATAAATCATTGCCTTATCTCTGTCCCTGACACAATTCTCCATTTTACAGCCAAACATTAGTGTGGAGATTGACTGGCAGGACCAATAGACGATATTCTTCTGACACTTAAAAGAAGACACTGCCGTATTGATGGGCTTCTTAAGCACGAGTGACTGATGGCATGCGAGGATCGCCCTGAGCTCTGTTGCTGGTTGTGATTTATGCTCCGTTTCCTGTTTTGCCTGTTCATGCATAGCGCTGCTCTGTTGGCGTCCAGTGTATCAATGAAAACTGAGCTTGAGGAACGATAATGTAGCTTTACAAAAAATCTGTTTACACCCATTCATTTATTTTGGTTCTTCCTTTGATAGGACGGTGTGGTTGTTCAGCCTGTGAGGTGCATTGCGTGTACAGTGCATTTTAGAGAGGAGACAAATAAGATTGGGTCTCATTTTCACTTTTCGCTTTTTTCTGTGCAAAGCAGTTCTTGAAATAGATTACATGGAATTAGCTGTATAGTGCTGCTTTGAGTCTTGGATGTATTTATTGAAACCAGAAGGATTTACAAGAACAGTATCCCAATGTTGCAATACCCGGCTCCTTGCTATTTTGAAATCACTCCTTTAATTTCCGTTTCAACCATGTCTTATTTTTTGCCTTTGAGATGCAATTTTGTCATGTGATAGTCATCAGAGTTTTGATCATTATTATCCTTTATTGCTGTATGTCAAATATATGTAGTATAGTATGCACTAAGAAGCTTTACTTGGAATCCAATCATTCAAAATAGATTTTTCTGTGAATGTCTCAAGTTTAAATGAAATTCCACTTTCTTCTTTTCGCATCGTGAAGTCAGGGTACACTCTGTATTTTGTGGATTATGTGTTATGCTTTCTAAAGTGGAGTTCAGCTGTGTAAAATAAAACAAACAAAAAATAAAGAAACCGAAACATAATAGAAGTAGAAATGTAGCTGTAAGGTCTGTGTGTATGAATTAGAAGTAAACCAAAGATGCAAACGAGGTGGTTGGCAAACAGGAATTATATTCTTGTGAGAGAAAAAATTGCCTAAGATGAAGGGTTCTGTGGATCTGCATAATAAACAAAGCCCAAGCAGTGAATCAGAGGGATAGCAATTATGTTGTGGCATTTCAAAAACAGTTCCTGTTGTCTAATTCTTAACTAATGATAGTACAGCAGAGTGGGAGTGAAAGGGAGGCGTAATTAAAGGGCATCATTATGAGTGTTGTCTGTGGCGACTTTTATGTATATGTTATATATTTTTATTCCACAGAAATAAACAACCAGTTATTTACTATGGTATCCCTCAAGGCACAAAAATAAGCCATTTTCAGCCCCTTTCAGCGGAGAATGACCATGAGACTTTGTAGTGTTCACATCATCAATCAAATGGCAGTTTTTAAATTGCTGTGATAAGAATATTAACTTCAGATGCATTCCTCTCTCCCCCTGCTCGGCCTTCTCAGAGTTTCTGCACTATGCACTGTTTCAAGGTTGGGCAGGAACTCTCCTGTTCTTCATAGTTTAGGTTTTTTTTCCCATCTTTCTGCAATTTTCTCGATGTTCCCCTCTCCCCTGTTCCATGTCCTTGGGTTGTCATCCCTCTGCCTGGCCGCCTGGCCGTCTCTCCCCAGTCTGCGGTGTTGGCTGCTTTCTGGGCATTGGCCTCCTCGCCTGTCATTCCTCACTGGTTCTGATGTTTCTCCAGACACACCGTTCCTCTCTGCTCCGGAGATTCCCAATAAACACATGAATGACTCCCGCACAAGGGGGTGGGGGGTGGGGGGGTGGTTGGGGAACAGAACAAACAAAAAAATCTTTACATTTTCTGGCCCGCTATCTTCATTCCTATTTTATGCTGAAAGATTATCTTAGTATGTACTCCCACATTTTTTTTTTAATGTATAAATATTTTTATTGATATCAGTGTTGATAGATCTGTGCATTTTCCTCTCTTTTTTCCTCCTACTTCAAGTCCTCATGAACGTTGTGTCTAAACTGAGACCCAGAGCGGCCCAAGCTACAGGGACAGTGTGTGCAGACTTGGGATTTGCAGCCCTGTTGTGGTAGTTGATTTCTTTTTTTAGTTTGAATGTGGAACTAAGTCATTTTTGTTTTATATTCCCAGTGGGTTATCATCTTTATTACCGATTGTGCTCTCTCCATAGGGGAAACCCAGACAGAGTCGGGGAATGACAGTGCAGATTCAGACTAGATTTTCTGGAATATAGAGCCCAACCTAGTTCCAAGCTACGGGCCTTTTCTGTATGAACTGGGAATTCCCCAAATGCTATTAGCTTTCAAGGCTCTCAACTGGCAATGAAGAAATTTCTCTACTCTTCTCCCTGATCAGAAAAAGATCAGCTTTCAACCTTGGCTCACAGATGTTCATGCTACCTGTGGTTTACAGAGAGTCAACGAACACATTCAAGTTTTGTTTTGTCCTGTTCTTCCTCACATGCATATTTTCTGACTTATAAAACCTGGATTTTTAACCCTTTTCATGTCTCATTCTTGGCTTTTTTTAAATTTCTTTATTTCCTACCTGCGTGCTTCGCTCCATGTTTTGACAGGGCATTAGCGAGCTCATAAATTCGCTGTCTGGTGCAGGGGAAAGAAAATAAAGAATTACACAAAAGATTGCCAGTGTTGGTATTACAGCTCTCTCGCTTTTCAGACTCATAAGTCAAGGGTTGTTACAGCATGTCCTGGCATTATGTTTTTGGATGAGGGAGGAACTCTTTAATACTCTGCTGTAAGAACACAAGCAGCGTCAGATCAAAAGGATCACTTAATGTAGCAGGCCTAATTGTTTCCCAGTGGAAAACAGACAGCTGCTGAGTCCTGCCAACTTTTAACTAATAACAGTAAAAGGACTGCATGGAAACAGTGGTTTCTGGTCAGTAGCACTAGTAAAAGATGTAGAAGAGAGATAAGAGCCTACATTACAACCCTGATTGGATGGTTTTATGCACCTTGAATCAGGCACAAGCAACCCCAGGGTTTGACCAATTGGTACACAGACGGCTAGGATTCAAGGGCAGAAAATCCCGCCCATACTCCAATATTGCAGCTTCTGATTGGCTCCAGGTCTCATGTGTTTGCAGCATCTTCTGCAATTTATGATGAAAGCCAATCAGCCAATATTTGGTGTGTATATGTATTTATATATATATATAAAGAGAGATGGATATATATATAATATATATAGATGGATATATCTATACAGATGTTTAAATACATGTACACATTTTAATTATTACCTGTTCAAGGTGTTTGTATGCCGACCCTTTTGAAAGCCTGCAGGTTGAGCGAGCCCCAGTGTGGCTGTCTGACAAGCATGAGCTGGATTTTGTTAAAAGCAACTATCATCAAATTCACTCAGACAGGAAAGCCTTCTTAGCACTTCAAAGTGAACTGCTGTTGAATCAATAGTGTGGAGACACGCTAAACTCATGTGCGTTGGCCACAAACGCTACAAACACATCAGAACGCTTCACACAGGGATGTTTGTTTTAATTCCCAGCAGTCTGTAGCAGGACAAGTGCACCCTGAAAATGGCTCTCTGTGTGTCCTGTCCCACGTACATTGTCTTGGCCAGGATGGGGGCAGAGTTCCCTCTCTAGAAGTCCCTGCTTATATTGTATGCGAGAAATTTCACGTTGCCATCCCTGTGCAAAATGTAACTGCCAGAGCAGCATCAGGGTCTGCATGGGGCACCAGGCCTAGCCACCAGTTACTGCAGTGTTTCCCTATAAAAGTAGCAGCTTGAAAAAAAATGTTTATTAACACCTGTGGAAAAGAGGCGAGTTCGCTTGTGCGACTTGCACGAGTTTGCATGGGTGTGTACATCACAAAAATGTGTTGTAGCTTTATATGCTATTTTATGGTGTACTTACTACTGATATTTATGTCTATAAGCCTCTTTGGCGAACGCCTGAGCCATCAAACATTATAGCCTCTCCTCTGGTGGAAATCCCCCCAGTGAGGCGGTGTCGGCTCCTGCCTCCTCACGCCACTGCTGGAAGTGATGGGCCTAGCAGCAGGACTGAACAGCTCTCAGCCCTGCGAGGCACACAGCAGGCGGACACACTCGGCTCCCGAGAGCACTGCTTTCGTTAACCTGGGTAATGTTTCCTAAGTAATCACAAAACATCAACCCCAGGATTGTGAAATTTCTTTAAAATAAGTAACAAGCAATGTCCAATTTCTCCATACAACACACAGAACACAACTTTTCTTGTTGCTTTTTACATTTTGCACACAATCTAACTTGATTGCCAGTACTAGGAATCTGGAAAATGTTGTTTTGCTGAACATCAAGGCAAAACTTTAAAATCCCGTTGATAAAACAAGACTTCAATAAGGACCAGCATTACTGCCAGCAATAAGACCCAAAGGGACATAATGTGCTGCATATGCAGTGCTTTTCTAAATACACTGCATGGATATTGACAGCATAGGTGGGTTATATGTTTTGCAACTGTCATGTGAGGATTATGCTGGAATTAACAGCACTGAATCAACAAAAAGGGCTTTTAAAAATCCTAAATTACCACTAATATACAGGTTTATAATGCTGCAATAATGCACTGGGATTATATTAGAACCTTGTTGTTTTGTAAGTGGACGGAAACAGGATCTTGGAAAGAAAACAAATGCTCTGAGCTATCAACAGCCCTTAATAGGTTATCAGACTTGTTCTCCCCCAGAAAGCCTTGTATTAGTGTTATTATAAAGCATGTCAATGTAAGATTTAAAATGTCATATACATGAAGTGAAGAACTTCTCTTTCGTACAGTATGTGTTGCAAATGCAAGAGCAAAATCTCCAGAAGTATTTGGAATCTGCTGACCCTAAGCCATTGTGATCTGCCCTTGTGTCTTGGGTTTGATGTGCTGTCCAGGTAGCACACAGACTTGAATTGCTTAAATAAGGCCCAGTCTAATTCCGTGATGTGCTGGATGTAATGGTAGACACCTGGCCTGCTTGGAGAGGAGGTATGGCTTTGGAGGTCAGACTCAGTCCAGGGATTTCCTTACCTGATGATGTTCTGCAGACAATGGGCGACCTACTCACAGGGAGAGAGCTGCCCTCTAGCCCCCCAGTGCAGTCTTTGTTACCCAGGCTGGGTAAACCGAGAGCCCTCCTCTCCCCACAAATAATTGACAATATTGTGCAGCTTTAATAATGCAGAATGGCGACTGCCCGGTCAGCAACAGCCTTTTAATAGCATCCTTCCAGGGGTCACCACCGTGTAGCCTGCACTTTCTGTAATTAGCTAACCTGCCGTGCCTTCACTGGAAACCACAATGCTGTAGTACTGGGTGTCTTGTGACACCAGCGTGCTCAGTATGGTCATAGCCACGTGCTTCAGTTAAATACAATGAATGGAGCAACACATTCTTAATGGAAGCAATTTCCCCCAAGATCTTTTATTTTACTTAGTAGCTTTGTAATACTAAACTCCAGGCCGAGAACAGTGCACACTCACAAACAGGAGAGAAAGGAGAGTACCCTTCTCGAAGCTTGAAAGGAAAATACCTGCTAACCAGCTAAGACGCATTCCCCAGCTTTGTGTTCAGGAGGGTCAAACTTCTATTTTTTTATTTCGTTGACCAAACACCTGCAGGTTGACGTATAGCCTATATTGCTTTCGGTTTAATTTAGCTTCCTAGAGAAAGGCAGTGCTAGGCCTGGTCTTGGCCTAATCCGGGGCCTCTAAAGAGGTTTAAAACACTCTGGTTTCACCTAATCTTATAACTCAAACCCAGCCGAGCTTGAAACTCCCTTACCATGATAGGAATGGACAAATAAAGGTTTCTCCCAGTGCATTAATGAAAGAACATTGTGTGCTCTGTGGATTAAAGGCCTAGGATTTTTTTTTCTTTTTCCTAATAAGACTGAAAAGAAGCATGAAAATAAAGAGCAGTCTGTTTGTTCAGTATAACAGCCATCAAGGGGTCTTGTAGGTCCTACCTGTCGTGTCATTCATTCCATTCTTAAAGGCAAAAGAATAAAATCCCAGAAATTCACCAGCAACAAGACATTAAAGATGGGTGGAATGACTTCTCCCTGTTTGTATCTTTACTTATGTTTTAAAATCATAATCTGTTGAATGGTAAGCAACTCGAGTGCACACGAGTACACTGACTGATATGCCATCCACCTTTAGTCATGATTCCACATCCGTTTAAAACAAGTTTGTAGGCACCCTTAGGGTTGTATCACCACAGATTATGTAGGCTAACAGTTTACAATCAAGATACAAATGGCCTAAAGCAAAAACGATGACTGTAGATAAAACAGAGCTTCACATCAGCATCTTAAACAGAACAGACATTCAATCTGGAACACACACCTCTCATCCTCAAACAAAGTACATGTTTTTGCAGGACAACTCATGCAGAAATGTATAAAAGGCACAGGGATGCTGGAGGTTGTCAGAAATGACAATACATTTCTCTTCCTCTATTCGCAGAGCTGTTTTTTATTTTATTATATCAATGCTCTGATAAGGACTTTGTTTTCTTCGTCAAGCAAGACTAACTTTGAATACAAGGCTATTTATAGTGTTACGGTGTAGTTTGTTTTGTTTTTAATATAACAAGTGGATAAAAACATGACAGCTGAACAATTAACCGCCCTGGTTGCTGAATCAACTTGCTTATGCCTTTGAGATCATAGTTGGCAGTGGAACAAAGTTTGACTAACCCAAGTACAGTATACTCATAGGATAGGGTTGCCATCTCCGACTTTCAAAAAACTGGGACAACAGAGCTATTTTGTAAAACAGAACAAAACAAGTACTATGACGATTAACCTTTGTAAACAGTCAAACATTACATTTACACTAATACTGATATATAAGGTGATGTACTGGCTGTGTAAAGCTCTGCAAAATATAGTAATGGCAGCACACCTTAAAGGAGAACTATTACAGTCCCTTAAACAATTGGTTTATGTGTACTCATGCATTGGGAGGAGTGTATAATAAAGTGATTTTACGGTTCAATTCTATAATTGTATTAACTTTTATTTATTTTTAATAAAACTAAAACGGTAGTCTGTACATCAATTCAATTTTAACAGGACATGTCTAGATTGTTTAAATAGAGACCTATTATTATTAGAATTATTAAGACCATAGGGTCTCTATTTGTGGTCATATCACTGGTCAGCCATGAGACATCTCATAGTATTACATTATCGGTTTAGAAATGAATATATGGAATATAAACTAATAACGGGAATAAGTTAGAGCACATGTATGTATTATTTTACTTTGCCATATTATGACATTTAAAATGAATCAGGCAATGTTTTGGTCTTCTCAGCGCTCTTGTTGTGGGTCCTTCCTCTGAGCTGTCGCATGTTTTTCTTGCCATGTGGAGTCAGTCCCGGTCTGGTGCTGTAGTGAAACTGGGAAGTCCGTGCTGCTGAGTAGTGTACGAAAGGCTTTTAATTTCCCTTACACTTTATATCGCAGCGAGTAATAACAATAACAGCACACGTTTTGGTTGAATTAATTTTCAATTGTCTTTACCTGTATTCTAGTTAGTGTTGCTACTGCAAGATTAACGAGTATCAGAACCAGTGTGGAAAACCAACAAGAACGGTGAACCCTATGAATGTCTATTTTATGATAATTAAGAATTCATAAAAAAAATACTATAAGCGTTTACAAATTGTATATTTTAAAAGAACAATATAAAAATACGCGATTTTCTGTTTTAAAAAGATTATTTTAAACGTACTAGAATATGCTACTGCATTACGTTATTGTAGGAGCAACTTCATGAGCCAAAATCAAGTAGAAGGACGAACAGCAGAAAATTGGTGGGAAAAGTGTGTAAAGAAAACATGTTTCTATTTTGCCAGTCAGTACATCAAAATAATACATAAGGTTACAACGCGTGAAATAAAGCTGGAGGCTTCGTCGAAATTTAAAAAATAAAATATTAAGATCAGTTTTATGTGTGTCTTCGAATAAAGTTGGACTTCTCCCAACTGAAAGACATACGTCCCTAAAGTATATAGTCCAGTATGTGTTGCGTAGTCAGTCCTCCCTCGCCGGGGCTTAGAACAAGGGGAGCTAATATAAACCATGTTTGCGTATCTCAAAAATAATGTCTGTTTCAGTGCCATTTTAGTGCTGGGATTCCCCCTGTTCTTCACTGAGTGTGAAATGATCAACGTGGAGTAACAGCATTTGTGTACAAAGGCCATCCCACTTGCTGCTGACTAGTTCCAGGGCTCTTGAAGAGGTACTACACATGTTGAAATTGATATGTTGCTGTACATACGTCTAAGTTATATGTTTTGTGTGGCTTGGTTTGTGAAGTATCACAAAATAAGGTTTGCTTCTCTAGGGCTGACTGTGACTCCTGGTTTACTTTGTTGTATAAAACCGACGTTCTTTTAGAACAGAACAAAAACAAACAATCATTAAATACTTTTAGAAGAGAAAAAAAAAGTTTTTAATTAAACTGTCAAGGGGTAGCCTAAGTGCGATGTGAGATGTGGTTGTGATTTGTTTGTTATGTGGAGTAATTACAGTTTGTATCTGCATGTGACAGTCAAATGGAAATATTTCTCAGAAGTTAATTGTAAGTTCTTCCATGCAGTCCTATGTACAAATTGTCTTGCTGGGGTATTGCGGTAAACCATTATATTCCCGTAATTAACTCCATGTAAAAAACAATGGGGTGGGATGTGATGAAAGCTGTTATAAAAATGCTTTGGGTAAACTGCTATTATTTCTAGAATTATTAAATGCTAACCCTGGTGATGTACAAAAGCATCTCACTTGAACAAAATCAGTTGATCAGCAACGACACCTGCTTTGCAACTTCCAGCCCACTTCTTCACAGGCAGTGGTGTATGAAACACCTGCTACAGGTAATTAATGATAATGCAAACAGATAAGGAAGACAGACCTGTTAGTCTTATTGTTTGTCAGCCCAGGAGTATGAGCTCCTAAATCAAGACTCAGAAACAAAGTGCCATCAGTTCAAATCAGAAGAGGCCTCCATTCAGGGCTTATCTCACACTGGCCCTGCACAGCATTCACTCTGCCGAGTGGAACAATGCAGCACCTTCCCCTTCTCACTGTTTGAGTGACATGGGCGTGGGGGCACTTGTGTGTGGCTTTACCCTCTATCTTTCATGCGGTTGTTTTTCCAGCAAAATTCCCCAATTTTCTCTTTTTTTTAACAATAAAGGGTGTGCGTAGGAACTTCCTTCTTTGTTTGTTTAACTGGACTTTATAATAGACTCTGGTTTCCATTCACCAAATTTGTTTCCTCTTCTGAGCAATTGACTTCAGGAGCTTCCAAACCCCCAAAGAAAAGCTGACTAATGGTTATACTTCTGGGAGATGTATGAACCAGATTAAACTGGAGGAGTTCAGGTTTTAAAAAAGCAGTTTAAATAAAAAGCATTTCATTAAAATTCAGAATCGGTGCAAACAACTTCAATCTGCACTTAATATGTAGTCACTATCGGTCATCTACCTCTCATAGTTGTATTTACATAGTAGGTTTGAGTGTTGCACCACTTCTGTTTGGTAAATGTTGGTGTTAGACTTTTTCTACAAATTTAAATAACTTGTTCCAGAGTTTTCATTTCTGTTGAAATTTTTATTTAAGATGCTTTCTTAGATGTGAGATATTCCTTAATATTTCTTAAGATCCAACAAGATCCAACAGAGTGTCTGGATCAGGTCTTGAATATAGTGTCTTTCATTACAGATCACAAAGAGGAAGTTCAGAACCAACCAATTTAAGCCATATGTAGAAGATGGGACGAGTGTTATTGTGCTTGGTACTTTATAGATGTCACTGGCCAACAAGATTGGTGGCAAAAGGGGTTTGAGAATGTCAGCTTTGTTTATGGAATAAGGACACTAATGGATATTATTTCAGCCATGGCATAGAATAATAGGACTCGTCAAACTGGGTTTGCTCTTTCCATAACAGCTCTTTGAATGTGTGTGTGTGTGTGTGTGTGCATATGATCTCACCCCTGTCTTTTTATGAATGGCAAACCCGAGTCAATGTATGGATGAAGCCAAGGCAGGTGGGTTGGCTGCCCATCACATCATACCAGCTCTGAATTAGACCCAAAAAAATAAAAACAGAAATGGAATGTGCGCAGACGATTCCCAATCTTTGAAGCCTACATTAAAATTACTAGTCAGCCTCCCTCTACCCCCCAGCCCCCTACCCCAGCAACTCAAGGGGGCACAGATAGAGGCTTCGTTTGATCTGAAGTTCGCCAGCCGCTCTGTGTGTTGAAAGATACCTGGCTGTGGATCCTTGCTCTTATTTAATAACATGAAGGGGAAGCTAACTCTCTCTCATAATTAGGCCTAATTACCAAGAAGGTGTTGACAGATGAGCCATGAAGAGACAAACTGCCTTTATCCAAAGACTTAGAGTCAGATTACTATTGCTGTCTTATCTGTTACATAGAGAGCAGGACCCTCAATCTTTGTTCCCTCTTCAGAGTGGGAAAGGAATAGTGCAGGTATAGAGGAGCCTGGCAACTTCCTGAACTTATATTAATATATTCTTTCTGAGCTGAAGTTAATTATTGATCTTTCCATTCTTGTGCTGGCATGGGTTATTAAATAATAACATGTGAAACGCTGCACTTCTGCCACATGACACAGTGACTTGCATGTGGCTGTTGCTGTTCTTGACCATGAGTTAGATAGAAACGGACATTTTGTCGTCTTTATTAAGAATGGCCAGCTGGCAACGTTGCGTATTACACCGTTGTGTGCATCAGGTTTTTCCACTTTAAAGGGCAGTGGGGTGACCATGTCCTGAGATGGACAACACTACTGCTCCCCTATGTGGAATGAGTTTTCTTTGAAGCAATAATTTAATATTAATCCAGGTACAGACTCGCTCTGTACAAAATGTGGCTTGTTGCCAGAGGCATCCTGGGAAAGCAACTTTAGTAGTGATCTTAACTGCCTTGATTAGGTGTAACTTAGTCATTGGTTGCTGACTGTATTGGACCTAGTGTTACTTAAAGTTCCCTTTGCTGAAATCATGATGGGGCGCACAAGGGTTAACCCTAATCAGGTCTGGGAGAGACCTGCTGATTTTCTCTGTTTATTTGTTTTCTTTGTCCATTTGTTTTCTTTGTCCATTGTCGTTTCTGTCACATTAAGCGGAGCCGGAGCATGTGGATGTGTGGGGAAATATAAATGCATTGTTTTGAAGACAAACAGAATCCACAGCAAAACAGCTGACATAAGAAGGGCCAGGAAACAGAGAGCCCTGGAGGACAGTGGTGGAGTTTATGGTTGATAGAAAACATTAAAAAAGTGAAAGATAATAATAATAATAAAAACATTTTAGTGTGCATACTTATAAAGGATTAATCCTAAAGATTGCATCACTGAGGAGACTATTTTCCACATCTTTATGACCTCTGTCCCAGTCAGATACAAAAAAGAGTCTGAATCATTTCATAGCTATATATATATATATATATATATATATATATATATATATATGTATCTTAACTCATAGTGATAATATTCTCTATTGTCTCAGTTGGGTTTTAGATGAGAGGAAGAGTGTAATACACAGCACATCCTGTGGGGACAGTCTCTGGTTTTGTCTCTGTCTGAAGTTTGTCCTGGATTAACACCTCGCCAGCTGGAAAGCTGTGTATTACAGTCACAATGTTGTAGAATAAACCTGTAGTTACCAGCTGACTACTATGAGCTGAACGGCCACTGAAATAAAAACAGATGCCAAGTCACCTTTTATTCGGTTCTGACCCCTTTTTTTTTCCTGATAATTAATTTAAAAACAATTGTGGGGAGTTTAAATGCTTTTTAGTTGTCTCCAATACTTGGGACCCTTTGATACTCTAACAATGCTGTTTTGCATACCGAACTTTTAGAACAATGAAGTGGCCAGTCCAGTTAATGCTGTTGTGGGTGGGGGTGGCTGTTGAATAGGTATCCCTCTCAATGGCAGAGAGAGGAGGTTGGAATGACTGTCCTCATTGAGAAAGATATTCTGAGGGCATCACTGGTGCCCTTTCTTAATTAGGAAGGCTGGACAGAGGCTTGTCTTCGGATGATAGATTAACATGGACAATTTAACCACTAACCTACTAAAATGAGCTCTTTGAAAATGCCTTCGGATCCGGTTTCGGCCATGACTACTCATTGTGACGGAGAAGGATGGGAGGCAAAAAAACGGGAGAAAGAAAAGTGAAGGCTCTCAGATAATTTTCCTAACATGAAACCAGTGTGGCAATCAACCTAAAGCATTGCAAGTTTAAAGTGACGCCAAGCAGCAGTCTGTGATTTGGGTTTCGTTTTTCCAAAAAACAAGCTCGAGGAGCATACATGTTTGTCCCTTGAAACTGGATAAACCTTGGCCGGGTGATTCTGAATTAGATTTCTACCTGCAGATCGAGATGCACATGACTGCCTGTAACATTTTTGTGGTCGGCTTTTTTTCCTGTGTGGAGTCCTGCCTACAGCAAGCATTAAAGCTTGTACACTGCCCTTTGAAAAAAGTCTGTTATTAAAAAAATCTATCTTTTTATGTTTACAGTAATTAAGCTGTCTTGCAGCATGATGTATGATATATTGGGTAATAGTTCCTATCATAAGAATAAAATCAATGCGTCATTCATCCTTTTCTTTTTTTCTTGTGTTCTTGCCCATGGGGTTTATTTATATTTACAGTGAATTCAGATACCTAGACAAAGATAAATGTAATTGTCTCCTGCTAGTTCTTAGTTATGATTAAGTTTTTAATTATCATTTTTTTTTTATTTGTAAGCTTGATTTGACATTTAAGTCTTTGGGTGTGTTGTAGTTAAAACAACATCTCCAAAAGTGAGTACACTTTATATTAAGTGTATGCAGGGTTTGTTCTGTATGTATGAAAGCATGAGGAGGTTATCAGGATGCTGCTTTTAGTATGATATAAGAAATTATCCAGCAAGCTCTATTACACTTTTACCCCCAAAAAACCTGAGGAGCGGAAGAAATAGATGATTTCAGTGTAATAAAATATCATTGTAATCAATAAATTGTCTTTTAAACTCTTTTGGGAAGAGAAGTGCTACTGTTTATTTTATGAGCATTTGTTCTGTTGTGTCTCCCTGCAGGAAGTGATGTCACGGCCGCCACCTGTGCCACAGTTTGTCCTGCGGGGGTGTGGAGCCCCCGTCAACACGTTGCATTTCAGCTGCCGAGACCCTGGCCGCCCCCTGCTCTTCTCTGGGTGAGTGGGTCTAGCCTCCCTGGTGCCCTCACTCTACTTTATTTTATCAACTTTTCTTGCAATACCCTAAGATAACTCTAGAAATAATTTAATGTCATTGCTGTACTCCAGCTCGGCCAATGGGTGTGTCCAGGTGTGGAGCCTGACGACAAGGCGGGCAGAGAGGGTCATGGAGGGCCACACGGGGGCCTCGGTGCTGTGGCTCCAGACACTGGGCTCACCGCACGTTCTCGTCAGGTAGAGGCTGTACTGAGAGAAGTCTGATAAGCGCTTAATAAGCTCAACATTACTGTATAATCAAGAGGTAGGCAAGACTGATATAGATTTAGCACTGCCAGTTTAATGTGGACTGATTAAAAGAAACTGACAGATCTGACAGTGAAGATGTAAGTAAGAATAATACTTTTATAATACACTGTGATACAGATTGCTCTTTGTAGAGAAATGTTTTAAAAGACTGCATTAGTGTTAGAATACATTTCATGAAACTCATTTTCGGTTCAGTTGCTCACACGTTTCTTCGCCTGCCCTCTGTGGCTCTGTGAAAGCCAGGGCCGGGACATGCACGTGTGCCTCTGGGACCTGAGTGAGGGGAGGAGCGAAGTGACCGACTCCCTCCTGACGGGCAGCGTGGGCTTCTGCCAGGGCTCTCTGCTGGACTTGCACACTGGCCACTGGCTGCTGGCGCTTCCTGGAGCCGACACGACGGAGGTACAGCCTGCGCATGCGCAAGGTGCGACTCGGGTTGCAGTCTTGTGTTCCCGAGTTAGAAACTGTCTGTGAGCCTTCAATTGGTGAAACCTCCCTCAAGTTTCCCGACAACCCCTATGGATGAGAGTGAGATTGGAGTGTATGGCCCCTCAGACATCCGTTTCCTGGATTAGCTGCACAGAGATTGACCTTACACTCTTTGCTTCATTGATGCTCCTCACTAATAGCCTCTATTTCATCAATTCAGACAGACCTTTTCTCTATGCATTCTGAGACTACTGAGTTAAGTGTCTCTGAAGCTCGGTAGTTCTGGAATACCAAGAGTTCTGGAATACCATTGCAATTATCTTAAAATATTTATGTAAAAAAAAAAAAGAAAGACACGGCAGCTCCACTCTGTGAATCATTAAGCCCTGAAGCTGAAGTGACACCATTAATTTCCTTCTCATATGTTGAGAGTAGGTCTAATGTTTACGAAGTGAAGATTGTTGCCAGAAAATCTCTGAAATGTTAAAACATTAATTAATTGCGTAGGTGTTTTATTTATGGGCAGTTTGTGCCACACAAGAACAGACTTAACCTCAGGCAGAGCATGCATTAATACCCTCTTTGTTAGGGAACTCGAAGTAAACATGTGCTGCAGATGTGTAGCACTGATAAAATATTAATTCTGCTTTAATTAGGATGTATTAATTCCACTTAAAGTAGGATGTGTCTTTTATAATTGCAAGTCCGGAAGGCACTTTGCCGTTTAGGAACTGCAATCTGGGGATGTAAACACTATAAATAATTTGCATTAGGCACTGATATATTTCCTACCTAACATATATTCACGTGTGATTGACATGACAATAAAAATGTTGTGTTAAATACAAGAACTGCAGTCATCTTCTCATATTTATTAGAGACAATAGGTCAATGATTTGTGGCATTATATTAGTATTATTATTAATATTTTTTAAATTTAAAATGTGTTTTGTTAATTATTTTGTATGACTGTTGATAGGTTGAATCATCACAAAAAAACAGCACTAGTGGTACGGTATGTGGATAAAGTATCTAAACTGAATTGGCTAGTTTGCTCCATCCAGTAAGCTGAAACAAGGAACAGAATGCCAGGTCACATAGGGGTGGGTATAAAATAAAAATAAGTCTTAAAATAGTCTTTAAAAAAAAGAAACAACTTGTCTTAATGGAATGTCCTCCTGTTGAGCTCAATATTATAACCATTTCTGCCCTTGATCTCCAATTCTCAATCTTCTCAAACTTGGAAACTTGCATTAACATACAATCTTCAGTCAAGTTTTTCTGTGCAGTTATGGCTAATGTGTCTCAGAACAACCTTGATAAATGTATGCTGTGCATGAGTGTTTCCATTGGCAGCAGGTTTAACAGGAATTATTTACCTCTCGCAGGTGAAGGTTATTGATCTACCCTCTAAAGTGCCAGTTTGCACCTTAAAACCAGACACCAAGCTGGGCATGCTGATGTGTGTGAAGCTGTGGCAGGTAAGGTGCAGCACAGCCCAACCGAAAGCATCAGGTCAGATTAACACATCCGGAAATACAAGGGATTTACTTTGTATGATTTATTGTTTTGTGTGTTTTGAACCACCTTGCTAGTGTGTTTCTCAATTGAGTGTCAGTCACAGGACTGTAATTAGCATCAGAGTGATATATCAACTGGCAGCTGGTATCTAGATTCAAAAGATGAATTCTGTTTTGTAAATAGTCTCAGACAAAGCACTGTAATTATTGCTATTGATGATATTCTTGATTTTTTTTATCCATTTATGAGAAATAGATAAATTGGGGCCAGTCAGCAATAAGTTTGGATTTATCGTTGCTGATTAAATCAGTGGGAGCTTTCATCAAAACAAAAGACTGGCGCCAATACTTTGTCTCTCTTAATTAATTAAAAGTATGGTTTTGTATTGTACCCCCCTCCATCCTCAGTGCATTTCAGGACTGCGCATAGAGTAATTTTAATATTGGCCTCAGATAAAACTCATTACCAGATTACCAGCACTCTTTTAGCTGCTAAGTTTTGTGCTTAATTGGATTGGTCTAATCAGAAGGGACAGGGCAGAGCACAAGGAGGTTCAGCAACCTTCCCCCGAGTAATGATGAGGGTTAGTGGCACAGGCAGGATTTGAACCTGGAGTCTCCTGGCAACATGTAACCTTAACCACTGGACCACCAAGGGTGTCTTCTAGTTCCCCAGTATATCAGAAACAGATGATTCAGAACAATATATTGCACAGCTTTGAATGGCTAAACCCAGATTGTGGGTTCATTTTTAACAGCACAAACCCAGCTGTCTCTTTGCCCGTCTGTGCCTTAGTCAAGCAGCAGAGTTTACCTGCTTCCCTGTGGACAGGAAGTGGTAAAAGGGAAAACTGCTTCCTCCTGCCATCCCTGCGTGTCAGACTTTGAACATGGACCCTCCGTCATCATTTTTGGCAGCGACCGCCAAACAGATTTATTGGTGGGATTGAAGAAGTAGCCCCCTTGGTCTTTGAAAGGGCTTAAGTGACATATTAAATAACACTTTCTTTTATGCCTAGCTTCCCTTTTTGTAAAACGCCATGCTCTCTTCTGTAGGTAAAAAATCTAAAGTTGATCATCCCGGTGGTAAAAGAGCTCCAATTCATTTCTGCTTCCTCTTTATCTGCTAATGTGTCCAGACGGTGCACCGCAGCATCAGAAAAATTGCATCCATATGTTTACAAGAGACTCAGGCTGGGGGCACATGATGTATGATGTGCTGGGGCTTTTAACATGAACACAGGCTGCTGCCCCGGGGGGAAATGTTCCTATACAGATATCAATCACGCTCAGCTCATCAAAAAGCGATGACATCATCGCAGCCTGGCTTTGTGATTCATTCCTTATGCTCTGTGCACCTATTCCAGAACCCATAAATGGGAATATCTCCCGTGTCATCTTTAATGGATCCCTTGAAACAAGTAGGAATGGCGATAAACACAACCTTCATCAGATATTATTATCAAGTGCAGCACTATATAATGCAGTATGTTATAGGGAATCTGTTCATTGCTGTCTAACTATTAGTCCCATGTGTTGTATATAATTGTTAACCTTTATGTCTTGATAAATGTTTTACAGTTGTATAATGAGGACAATTCATTGAATGTGCTTTGAACAAGCTGTTCAGTAGGAAGTTTGGAACATCAGATATTTGCTCTCAGGATTGCCATGCTGGTCTTTGAAATGCAAATGGTATCCCACCCCAACTAGTTTAGTTTGCACATGTTGAAAATTAGCAGTCCGCACAGAGTGTATTTTTATTGGCACTTAGAGAGAAGGAAAGCAAGTCTCCCAGCAAAAGTACATGGAAGTGTAAGCTCGCCTGCATCTAGCTGAGGAGAGTGCAGGGCGTACTTAGTCTGTAGAGCGTTGAGCCGTTTATACACAGTTTGAGAGGCTGGGAACGTAGACAGAGAGAGAGAGCGAGGCTGTTGTCTTACTGTAGCACAACTTCGACTGGAGCTGTGGCCTGATTCCAGCATATTAGTCTTGCCAGTGGCACAGGTGATGAATCTCTTCCTGAAGTGTGAGACGTAATCCAGTAAAGCTCCTTCTTATAGGAGGACTGCGGAGGATATAATGAATTAGGTGTCTGCCCAGGGTTCCATGACCTTTGCCCTATAACGACATCAATCAAGTGCTCCTACACTTAGTTGCAGTAAGCGGCCACGGAGGGGGGAAAAAACTAAACAAATAAAAACAGGCGATAATGTTGAATAACTAGCTGGAAGGCTTTTTTTGTAATCTCTTAATATTGTAGGATGTGTATAAGGAGTACTTGATTCTGTCTGTCTGTAATTTGTTTTAATGGTGCAATAACAACCTCGCACCGTTAAGTGATAATAAGTCCTAGAAAAAGCAGAAGAGTAGAAAGGGTTATTCTCAGGGCCTTACACACATGGTATTAATTTGTACTTTGTAGTTTTGTATGAATTGGGTACACCACTGTTTGAGACAGGATGATGCGTATGGCCCGTGATATCACTTCATGTTAGGCACTTAATAGGACATTAAAAAAAAAGTAGCAACATTTTCATGATCGAAACAGAAGCTAAACCTCACAAGCAGTGTTGCACGATTGGAGGGAATGAGGAGCAAGTTTTAATGTTAACAACAGGGTGAAAGTCAGTCAGAATAGAGCTGACGTCTTCAAGGCAGCATGGGTCTTGTGGAAGCGCTTTGCACAAACGACAGACGTAAGCGATTTCAAGCAACATCGCCAGCAAATCTCAACAGTTTCACAGTCACAAGCACGGGGAGATGAATGGCTTCCCCGAGGCCAGTCCGTGTGGTTCTGCACGGGAGAACACACCTCTGTGACTGTAAATTAGAACAGGCAAGACATTCCCCTCCAGCAGGGCAATAAAATACCTAGTTCTCATCTCCCATCAATCTGCTGAGATTTTGTTTGATACCTATAATGTGATTTATGGACAGGTTAACTCCTAGCTTTATTTTGTTTCCCCAATTTGTGCAGAAGTAATGCATGTTATGTCATCAAAGGATACTGTTAAATATATGTTTATAGTGTACACAGTACAATACAAGAAGTAAACAGAGTCTTCAAACCAGGCGTAAATGGCCAATCAGTAGAAGGGAGTGATTTATTTCCGTGTTCTAAATAAACAAATTGAATAACTGTATTAAAACTAATGAGAATAAAGATTTTGCATCAGAATACAGAGACGTGCATCAGAGGTGGCTGCTTTATTTTCCAACACAATGAGAAAAGAATCTCTGGGCGTGTTTGTTGCCAGAGCCTACATTCTGGGACTGGAAATATATTACTCCCTCTGATTATTACAGATGAGGAGAAAAGTGACGGACACTCTAATTTACTTCAAGCCCGAGCTGCTGATTTATTGCTCTGTGAGCACAACACTTACTACTGACATACCATCAGACTGATAAGTAACTGGGTTATTCTATTTTATGCCTTGCATTTCTGTATTAAACCATCTCCTCTCACATCTGTGTTGTCTCCCTCTCTCTTGCTCTCTTTCTCTCTTTCCCTCCTTCCAGCCCGAGTCTGGCTGCAATCCTCAGCTGTTGGCTGGCTTTGAGGATGGCTCGATCGCCCTCTGGGATCTCCTAGAGCGCAGGCTGCTGGGCCGCCTGGCTGCCCACTCTGAGCCAGTCATGTGCCTTGACTTTGACCCCGGGAAGTTAAGAGGCGTCTCAGGCTCTTCGGAGAAGGCCGTCAGCTCCTGGACGCTTGATGGACAACAGAGCCTTCAGGTCAGGAAGGGTGACCCCCTTGAATGTCACTTGGCCGGCTGGGCTCTGACATTCTGATATGCTGGAAAAATATTTAGTCACGAAGATAAGTTTCTGCAGGGTCCAAGCTAATTAATCACACACTGGTTTACAGTCTGTTGTGTCAATCCAGTGTAGTTCAGAGCTCTTAACAGCCCGCCCACACTCTGTTGTGCTAAGTTTGGGTTTTAAGTGTGGTGGTTTTTTGGTTCTTTAACTGCAGTCAATACTAGCAAACACATCAAATAATACACAAAACGTAACTGCATTTTATTGTAACTGGCACATAAAGTAGAAACATAGTCCCATTACAGATATCTTATTCTTTATTTTATATTGATAGGGGCAAAGGTCACTTTTCCTGTGGATCATAGTAACAACATACTTAAGTAATTTATGCGTTTCAAACCTCTAGACAAGTTTTTAAATCTAAATAGATTAATTTTGAATATGGTTTGGTATATTTTATACAAAGAACAATGTTTAAACTTACAATCAAAAGGATCTCAGATTATTCTGCCCCAAAAAAAGGTGATCATCTACAACTATAAAGAAAAATGTCAAAGTGTCCAAGAGAGGCCTTTAAATTAAGCCACGGTGCACGGCAGTGTGAAGTCCGCTTAGCCGGCTAGATGATTCCTCACAAAAGTGTTTTTGTGCTGCAGTAGCTGTGCAAGTTCAGTTGTTGCCCCAATGTTGATAAATGACTTGGGAGAGGTAATAAAAATATCAAAACCTTAGAGATGGTTAACATAACAAAAAACACATCTGCACTAAAGAGAAGAGCAGTGCGTAGCGGGGAGCTGCGCTGAAGAGTGGAAAGGCTACAAGTGCCACAGGGTTTGAGCTACAAATCTTTCACTTACCATGCTGTAATTGAGAACATTGGGGAAGTTTCCCCTAGGTTTAAGGTCGACAGAACTGGCAAACGAATTTGCCAGGAGGAACTGTGATCTTCACTTTTTAACGACTGGGATATAAACATTAATGCTCCACCATGTACTTATTAACAGGCTTCTTTGAGCAGCAGATAAAGAAAACTCAGTCCGAGCATTGCGCTTAATTGGTTGCATATGTTTTCTAAAACCCCTTATCTGGAAGCTGGGCTGGGGAATACTGGTGTGAGCGCAGCTAAGGATACCTGTCCCCACAGCCAAGAGTTGTGCAGAAGTGGCCAATTCTCAGAGAGCGTTCTCCTCAGCCTTCTTGAAAAAGAATGAAAGAGAAAAAAAAAGATTAACATTGCAAATCAGGCATGGATGCCTTTGAGCAATGTTTGAAAGATGTTGACAGCTTCCACAGGTGTAGCGCAGCGTTACTACACACTCTGAAAAATCGCAAGCATTTCTACTTCTAGAATGCAAAGTATCTTGAAGTTCCCCCTATGTTCTATAAATTCTGACACATTACATCATTCAGGCAATGCTTCAAATTCAACATTGCAATCTAACAGATGTAGGGAGAGTGATGAGGGGATGGTGCATTTTTCGATCTGATTTTTCGGTCAGGTTGTAGTTTTTTTTCTCCCCGGTGTTAAAAGATGTTCCTCGAAACAAAAGGTTATCATGTGTGTCAGACGACATGGAGAGCGTTAACTTTAACATGGCTTTGAACACTGTCTATATACAGTTGGGACTTTGACGGCATAGGTGACACAATCAATGGTCTTTCATTGCTGGAGAGTGACACAAGTTTGAAAAGCTGCAGGTCTGCCACAGGTTGATGATGTGCTTCAGTCAGTGAGCGTTAACAGCACGTTTGCATAGCGTTCAGTTACAGAAGGGGTGCCAAGTCAATACCTCAAGCACATTTTGTAGTCATTAAATTGATCACCTTGAACATCGTTAATGTTGCCAAGAAAGCATCACTTGTTTTTTTTATCGGACTGTATGAGACTTCACCCAAATTTCTTCCTACAGGAATAAGTCTTGGAGTTGGTCTTACCATTGGCGTGGTTAGGAAGTAGTGCTGTTTGGAAAAAGGCATGAATAATCAAACCGGTAAATTAGGTGATTTAGTAATGGTCCTCCTAATGATGGGAAATAAACAATACCAGTCACTATAATTAAACAAATGTATATTATTATTACTATTATTATTGATAATAATAATATCTGCACCAACTATAATAGTGTTCTCAGCAGAGGTATTTTTGTGAAAATAAAAAATAAGTGCAAATAAATAGAATAGTAGTGTTTATTCTAGGATTTAAAGAGTTCTTAAGCATCTCTTAGCACAGTTACCCTATGCCAGTAGACTTGTGGCTGATTCACAGAGAGAGAGAAAGAGAGAGAGGTTAACCACTGACAGTTGCTTTATAAACAACCGCTAACATTTTCCACTTAATGCCTGAATCGACCTGCTAATAAAATAAACAAATGTGTACCCAAACACACACTAAGGAAACAAAACAAAACAAACAAACACACACACAAAACATTAGACATTTAAACTATTGTTATTCGGGCAGTAATATAATCCAGATGGTGTTTCTGTGATGCATTCCAGGTACCTGAGGTAATAATGCCTTCCACAATGGTCATTCATAACTCGCTGTGCCCTTCAGGTTTCCTCCAGGTCTGTTGAGTGTAGGTGTGTTGTACATCTGTGAGTGATAAATGTCCAGTTCTCCTGTATATCCTTTCTTTGTTATTACTGTCCTTCCTTTGGGGACTAAACAGCCTGACCCCTCTGTACTACAGAAACCGAAGAATCGTTTATACCTTTCCTTGTTTTTAACAAGAAATACAACCATTAGTTTTCCAGCATTGGATGTCACTCTGTAATTTGCTTTGCGTGCCATTTTAACCTGCAGCAGCATTCTGTATTCAGAACCGGACTGATTATACTTTGTTGTCCTTTTCCACATACCAGAGACCCTCACAGCCCATTCACTACAGGGGGGTTGTGGTCAGCAGTGTGTTTGTGCATCGCAACTAGGCCTTGTGTGTATTTACACTCCCTATAACTTCTCCTCCCTGCCTCACTGAGAGCAGGCAGCATCCGGAAGGAGTGCCTTTGAAAACCTGAGTACGTCTAAGTCTCTGTGGAAAAAAAAAAAACAGAACATACTTCACAGCCTTTTCTGTATAAGGGTAATTTTCAAAATCATATGCAGTCAGTCTTATGCTTTAGATTTAATTTGATAGGCAGACAGTTACTCCAGTGAAGTACAGAAAATAGACAACACAGAGCTACATGCGCTACAGTGAGTAAGCTTCTTGTTCCTTCAGGTCTCCTTTATGTGCACGACCTTATCGAATATTTAATAAAAATAATCATATGATCCAGTTTTTAGCTTCTCCTTTTTCAGGGAGGTATTCTTAAATCATAAATCAATAAAACCTCAAGAAAAGTAATTTTTTTTGCAGCCATGCGTCTCACCTCTGATGTATTTATTAGTCTCTTCTTGTGTTGACCGGAGCTTTCAGCGCCAGAGGTAATTCGTCAGTGTTGCTTAAAGAAACACGGTTTAGTAAACAAAGATTTCAACAAAATCGTCTTTTTTCAGTGACACAGGTAACTGAGCCATACATTTTAAACACTCACCCTCCAAACTAAATAGTAGTTCCAAGAGACATTTATTTACAGAACTTAATATTTAAATGTTTTGTACTTGTTGATGGAGGCCTTAAAGTTTTTTATGCTGCATTCTGTGTTCCTGTCTCCTTTCTCGCAATAGCTGGCAGGGTTAAGTGATAGCGAGGGAATTGTGGATTTGTTGTGGAATAATAGACTCAAATCAAATCTGTACTCATAACCAATAAATCATATTGTAGGGCTGTTTAATGCTATTAATATTAAAATGTTACATTGTTGGCTTTATTATTTTGCCATATTGCTGCTGTTAGCACAGTTAAACCTCACCATAAATGTGAGGATAAACCCTTTTTACATGCTTTATTTGTGTAACAATTTGATTTGAAATGGTTATTGAAGAAGGTTAAAGACTCATTTTAAGCAGAAACTGAAAACAAACAAGTTTATTTCCATCTCTATAACTTTCCTGTGAGCATATAGGGCAGCATTTACTGGCACTGGATTTTATATTTTTTTGTTTATACCATTTTCAATATAATATATCTGACAAACATGAATTGGGGGCAGGAGTTTTCATATGTAATTCCTGTGTTTGCTACTGTGAACTGTTATGAGGGATGCATGATTTTTGAAACTGTATTATGTCTGGGGTGAACAGTGCTGGAGTGTTGCGCTGCCCACGGCTGAAGTGTTAACTGATACCCAGTGTTTGTGGTTCCTCAGCTGCAGGGCTCAGTTGAGCTGGTCAACCCTGGGATTTCGCAGCTCAGTCTCCGGCACGACTGCAAGATCCTGGCGGCAGCTGGGTGGGACCATCGAATCCGGATTTTCGGGTGGAAAAAACTCAGACCCCTTGCCGTTCTCCAGTACCACACTGACAGTGTGCACTGCGTCACGTTCTCGGACCACCGGGACACCTCCAAGGGACTCATGGCGGCCGGATCCAAGGACCAGCGCATTAGCATTTGGTCGTTGTACAATCAGAGCTGTCCATCAGTGTGAGTAATGGATGTTAGCTGAAGAACTTGGTTGCACTGTTTCTAAGTGTGGAGCTCTCTACTGGTTCCACATGGACACTGTTCAGAAGAGCCAAAAGCGTCCAATAATAGCTTCCATTCCCATAAAAGTCCGTATCTCCAAAGCTAAGCAGCGTGACAGAAGGTCAAGGACAGAGTTTGCAGGAACCAAAATGAAATTCTTGCCTCCCAATTCTCAGCCCTGTGGAAGGTATTAAATAACAGCCCGACTACAGTAGGCCACTTGTTCATCAGGGTTGTGAAGACTGCAGGTTTTATTTAAATATTTTCCCTTTATATTTTACTTCCCCTGCTGGGGCTTCTTAAACTTCTGTCCTGACACCAGCTTTGGTTTCAGCGTGTGTTAATGGAATCGCAATCGGTGCTCAACAGGGATATGCGCCAATTAAAACCAACAGAATCTGAACCTTGTATGTGTTCATTTGCATTGAAACTGCAGTTCTGTACTGTGCCTGCCTCCTTTCAAGGTGGGTTTGGTGGCTGAATGCTGTCTTTTAAGCCCAGTGAACAGAGAAATCTGCCAAACCCGCTGTCTGCTTCAGTTTACTTTGGGCCAAGATGGAACACGTTGAGATGCGGTGTCTTTGTGTCTCTGCAGTGCGTGTTTTAGGGAGGGAAGAATGAAAGAGCAATCAAAAGAAAAGTTGTAAATAACTTAAGTCTGTGCTTTAGTTCTGGTAGCAATTCACTATGTGGCACACCTGACACACAATTCATGGAATTTTAATCTGTTATTCTGTCAGATAAAAAGGATGGATTATTTATTCTATTTGCTCTTTCTGGTAGGAGATCTGCTTGAGTAGACTTGAATTTGAACTAGGAACTAATCAGCAAACTGATCCATTCTGGGGTTGTTGGTTGTTTGTTTTTTTTTTGTTTTTTTTCCTGCATTGACCTTTTCTCTGACCCAAGCCACATTTGTCAAACAATGCTAATCACAAACCTATAGACAGCAAATAGAAGAGCTTTGCTTGTTTACAAGATCGATTAGAAACTATTAGCTCAGTTTTCATGAATAGAGAGCAGAGGAGAAAAGGAGGTCATGTTCAGCAATTGTCAGTGTCTTGGGGAGGAAGTAAAAATAAATGTTATTCAAAAAAAGTTTTGTATTCAGCGTCCCCCCCGTAGCAATAAGGATGGATGGTGACAGTAAATAATGTTTTCTTCTTAACAGGTCTTCAGTCTTCCTATTGGCTGTAATGGCACATTATGCATCTGCTGGCATTTAGTGCACTGGCCCTCGGTTTCACTGAGTTTTGTGTCTGGTTTTATTTTATTATCTTTTTTTTGTTCTTTTTAAAGCTGTGCTTGTTTTGCTTGTTTTTATCATGCTGCATTTTACTGTCTGCTTAAGAATAAATTGCTGCTTGCTCGTTTGTGAAACTTATTATGCTTTTATGACTTTTGATTTTGTTGTTTGATGTCCTGACCCAGATTGTAAACATAGTAGGCAGTTTTGGGTGGAATTTTTTAATTTTGCTGTTGATGCTTTGTTTCACGTCCTTCCCCAAAATATTGCATACACAAAGATATGGAAAAAATACACGCAGCGGTTTGATGATGTCATGCACAATGTTATCATTTGGAGTTATCTTGTATTCTTGATGGTCATTTATTCCACAGTACTGTGTATCTCATGGGTAAAAGTGTTATGTATCATTGTGTAGAACACAAAAGCACCAGGTGTCCCTAGTTGTCCATGTAATTGCTGCTTGTAATAGGTGAATTGCTAAATAAATTAATTGTGCATAATGGGAATGCATTTGGCAGCTTTGCTTTACAGAACACCTTAGATTAAAGGGTATAAATGACTGTACTTTCCACAGTTGCAGACAGGTAACTGGCACAGTGTTTTATTAGACATTGTAATTACTGGTGGCATAAATGTGTAGCTGCGGAGAAAATGGCTTAAATTAAGAAATGGTTCCCAGGGGCATTTCCTGTTAATTGCAGCTTCAGCAATGTAATAATCCATGTTTATCTACCAGCAGTCTTAAAAAATATTGGCTCTTCCATTTAAAGGTTAAAAATTGCTTTGGCTCAATCTGTGCTGATCTTCCACTGTCGTTCTACTGTGTCTGGAAATGCAAGGGGCTTTTGAAAATCAAAAAAATGAAAATAAAAATCACATGAAAGCTGACATCTGTCATCGAGGGATGAGGTGGTAAAACTGAGAATTTGTCTGCTTCACAGGGTAGCTGTGGTAGAGGTGATGACATGTCAGCATTGGAATCAAGTTTAATTGCATGATTAGAATTAGCGGATTAGATAATTGGGGGGGGAGAATAGATGAGATTAGAATGCAGGAGTTGTATCAGCTTCAGAAAGTTGCAAGACAGATACAATACATTACAATATAGACTTGTAGAGTGCTTCACATTGAGACCGTCTCAAAGAGCTGTACAAAAAAGGAAAATGAAATTGTCCATTAGATATACTAATCAACTGCTTTTGGAAATGGACAGAATCAAACCTCCAAGCAAACCTCTCAACGGTCAAAGCAGTCTCCATGTATCTGTGGGATGCATTCTGCACGGAGCTGGTGACCCCAAGCTTGGGTCCTGTCTGCTTTTCATATGTGATTTTCTCAATCTGAATGCTACATTGCTGTTTGCTTTTTCATACTGGGACAGTTTTTGCCAGGAAAATGCACATTCCATTCCTGTGTGGAGCATACAGGTACCTTCACGTCAGTCTGCCTGTGCATCTCTGTCCCGCGCCTCTAGAGTTAGCCCTTTCCTTTCCCTGGCTTTGTTATAGGACTCAAGCCTTCCACCAGGCCATCTGCTTCAACCTGCTGGCTGGAGATCTGGGAGAACCGCGCAAGGGCTCACAGCGGAAGGAAACGCACACCGGAACCCATCCTGGTGAGGTATGGAAATGCATTCTTTAATTTAGACTACAATTTTCCTGCCAGTCCAGTGTGCATGATAGATATATGATATATTCTGGATTGTCCACCATCTACAGGCTGCATTGATGGACTTAATATATTGTACCATGTCACACATGCAGGGATTATAACACAAGGTTTGAAGAGAATAGCATTAAAAAAAAAAAACATTCTGTTACCCACTGAGTTCTGCCCTCAATCCCATAGAACAGTAGGACCCCCTACCCTGCTGATTTTTGTTCCAACCGAGTTCTAAATTAATCGATCCTTAATTTAACTAATAATTTCCTAAATCAGAGCCTTTTAATTATTTAAAATGGTAGGGGTTTTAAGTATTTTATTACATAGAATAAAAATCCATAGAATAACTGATATAGACTTGAACTGTAAATCAGGAAAAATAAACTCAGATATGAATTACATGGATGCACTGGAAGCTGCTTGGTAAGAGGCTAAGCCAAGTATTCCTCTATTTTTGTCATTGTACAATTGGAAAGTCAATTAATTGAAATTGAATGTTCTCAGTAGGTGTACATTGGGGTCGGACTGAATTAATCAGGTGTAACAAATCAGTGTTTCGCTGCCACCCATGTGACTGTAATGGCTATTTACTAAGAATTGTTAATTTACCACCAGCAGAAATATTATGGCTGTGTTGTTGGTGAAAATGCACTGCTGCCATCACTGCTGTTGTGAATAATTCAAAGAGATCACCAGCAGGAACAGCAGTGGGATTGTTCGTCTAAATGTCGGAGGAACGCAGACAACTTCAAACGACACCGAGACGATATGCCTCATAAAGTTTCTGTCTCCTGGGATAATCTGGCTTTAAGTATCTCATCCGATTCTGCAGGAAAGAGAGTTAAATCAAAGGCATTGTTTTGGGCTTGGGCAAAATAATAGAAACTCGTGGCGGCCGAGAGACCAAAAGGGAAAAAAATATAAAAAGTTTGATTTTCATAAGCATCCACCTCGACCTCCCTGGCATTCCCCACCCTTGTCCACGATGTGTGTTGTGACCTTGAGAATCCATAATAGCTTCCTACTTCTCCTGCACACTTTGAACAAATAACAAAAGCTGCGGGGGGGAGCTTCCGTCTATTCTCTGATGCACCAAATGAGCTTCAATTACTGCAGATGTTTGCTGAGTAGACCCGGGACCCCGAGCTGGGAGGAAACCTCATATATCACTTCATAATAGATCATTTAGGAAGTCAATAAAAGGAAAGGACCATCTGAAATGGTGAGCAGCTGAGACTGGACTGTTGCTCAGATCTAATCACCTGCCATTTCCCTTACCGCTCTGATTTTCACTGCTTTTGGGAGGGCAGTCTGGTGGATTTATTTTTATGATTCACCTTTTAGCATAACTCTGCAATTTCCTGTAGTGTTTGGTGTTTCATGAGAAGTAAAAAAGATAGTTTTCTTTTTCTTTTTTTGGCACCTTGTTCTGCGTGATGGGTGGGAGTGGGGGTTTGTGCACAGAGCTCTTGTGTATAAAATACATAAACTTGATAAAAATATCCAGTTGAATGCACAGCTATAAAAGGATAAATCCTTTAAAACAGGGGTTAAAAATAATTCAGTCAAATGGCTGTGGTGCTTTTGAAGATGCTTGTCATATAATCTTGACACAAGTCCCCAGATATGCCAAACAGCTGAGAATCGGTGTAAGAAATGGACACACAGATCATGCAAACTGAAAATGTATGATAGGCCTGTCAAAACAAATGCTCCATGTGCCTTGAAGTGTCAAGTGATATTTTTGATACCGTCATTAAGTTCACTTCAGTTTTTCCTATCAGTACTTAGAATTTGTCAGTCTGGGATCCTGAAAAACAAGCCTGTCTCTGTATACCTGCATCTGCTCACCTCACATTTCTTCCAACATTTTATAAGAACCAGAAGTCTCTGTTGTAGTCTGGTGTAGCTGCAATAACAATATTTTAATAAAGCACAGCTATGTTCTGATTTGACTTGGTTGCCTGAGATTACATGACATACACTACATTGACCTACACTGGATTGTTATTTGTGACCTCTTCTGACAGTGCTGACCATTTCTGTCAACACTGTAAAACACTGTTTTTGTTTTTCTACAGTTAGCGCTGGATTTCTTGCATTCCTGAAACAGCGAAGGGCTAATTATTTCGGACTGGTAATAACAGGACAGCCGTGATATGCTCTCTCCTGAAATGTTTGGTGACTTTGTAGCTATCTTCAGTCAGTGTATTAATGGTTACATCTTTGTAAAGCGGTGCTTGTCCAGGTGTTTCTGTGTAAGCATAGAATTTGTCAAAGGAAAGAGTTGTGGACATGGTCTTTATTGTGACAAAAAATAATTAGATGAGATTAAAAAAAGAGCACAAAAATACTATTCTGGGCTTATCCACTAAATGTATTAATGTATTTCCATTGCCAATTAAACGGCTGACACCTTTACTGTAGTTTCTGTAGTTTTGGTAAATACCTTTGGCAGAATTTTTATCTATTTAAATACCTTTGAGTTTAAGTAGCTTCCTGTACATCATGGTTAATGAGTTTGAGTGTGACTTCCCATCAATTTTAATTGTTTATTCATGGGTTTCTCGTTGTTGCCATCCACTGGGTTTCTTTAAACAACAAGTATCTTAAGTTTCAATATTTAACTTAATGTATTTGTTATATATTGAACGCGTCGGTGCTTTTAATGTGATACACGGTGCCTCCTCTAGTGGGCGATCTTTCTATGCTATTCTAGTCTTATTTACAGTGATGATCAATAACACCAGGTTATTGCCACCACACACAAAAAACGCTCATAAAGTTTGCATCCAAGTATTTAATCCTCTTGTCAAATGTCATGATATGAATATAAGCACACTTAAAGTTCCATGTTATGTATTTGCACTATTTAAACCCTTTCGTTGTGTGCATCTGGCGGTCTGTGGGCATCTTCGCAGAAATCCCCTAATGGGTAGAGACGCGCTGTTGTAAGATGATGGGAAAGCGCTTCTCACGCACACAATTTCACGTGTAGGCTATTCATTGTGCTGTACACAGGCGTCGCCAAAAATAAACCCAGACTGTATTATCCGTATTAGCCCTTCTCCTTTGTGGTGTGAGCCCACAATCACTCGTCGTTAGGATGGCCATGGACCCGGTGTCCTCACCTGTTGCCCCCCGCCGGCAGGATTTGCTGCGCAGCGGCGCAGGTTGGGCCACCACTGGCCCTCCATCAAGGAGAATAAACACAGCTGGGTCGGGCTGACGGAAGAGTTGCGGGTCTCTAAGTGTCCCGGTCTTCCCCTACATCAAGGAGAGAAAGAGAGGGAGAATAAACACAGCTGGGTCGGGTTAAGGGAAGAGCTGCGGGTCTCTGAGTGTCCCGGTCTTCCTGGCGGACGGGCTCTCCTCTGGCCAGCCTGGCCTCGCCTCACGCACAGGGAGCTCAATCCTCCAGACGCGTTTTTCCTGCCAGGACTACACAGGAACCGATGCGGGAAGTTCTCGTTATCATCATCAAAATGCAGAGGAAATGTTTTCACTAAAGAAAGAAAACAAATCCTTTCCGATTTATCAGAAAGGATTTATCCTAGACGGGCTGTATTGCCGGCGTACTTTGCAGGTTATGGGAAGATAGAGGAGGCTGCGTGCTCTTTCTGGTTTCAAAGACTCCCCAGAGATGCTCATGTGCAGGGTTTGCACGAATTCAAGAAAAATGATTCAAAATAGATTTAGCCAGCTGTACATGTTGAATGACTAAAAGACGGACACGAAGCTTGATGAACGATATGACCTGTAATGTTTTATATTGAAAAGTTAAGTGTTTTGATAGACAGTACCTGTTTGTAGATATATAATAATAGTAATATATATATATATATATATATAGGCTATATGCTTACCACCTCAAAAACGATTGGAAAACATCTTAAAGAACGGGGGGAACATACAAAGACATTTAAAAATATATTAGTATTAGAGATTTTGTTTTGCAATTAATACATTTTTAGGAGAGAAATGAAAGGTAAAATGAACACTGTATCACTTTGAAGACAGGTATTTCAGTCTTCCGAAATCCCTCTAAATTATTTTTACAATTTTGTATTATTTTTTGCCCGACTGAATTCCTTCATATCTTTTAATCTTAGCAATGAGATGGGGCCTCTTAATTATTACTGCTTCTAATGAGGATGTGGTAAAAAGAAATAAATGGATGGAAATAGGTTTATAAAATAGTTTCCCATGGCAGTCTGAACTTTTCTAATGTATCTTTCTCAATATCATCTGACTTTTTGTGTGTGTGTTACTTTATTATTATTATTATCGTTATTAAGATATCACTTATTTTTTTGGTTTAATTTTATTGTACTGTTTAAAGTAAATATAAGTATTCTAAATTGCATTTGTATTAAAATCTCCACGTTTTAAATTATGTGTATGCCTGTTTGATCAGTGCATACTACCAGTGCTCACGTATGGCTCTGAAACCTGGACAAACAACACAAAGCATGGAAAGATGTATATTTGTAATTACAACTGGAGACGGCAAAACAAATAAATGAAGAACAAACAAATGTATGTGACATTTGTATGTGAAAATGTAAAAATGGTTATTGTTATGGAAAAAAATTGACAAAGGAAGCCATAGAATGAATCCCAAAAGATGAAAAATACCTGGAAGAAGACCACATAAAAGATGGGAAGATGAAACAAGCTTTGCAGGCATGACATGGAAAACATATGCTGTATTTCCAAACAAGTGAGAACATCTTGTGAAATCCTTCATCCAGCAGTGGATCAATAAAGACTGATGATATATAATATAATATAATATAATATAATATAATATAATAAATACTATGAATTTAAAGTCATAATAATAAAAATACCAAATATAAAAGTTGGGTTTAAATAAAAAGTTTTTTCAACCTCACTTAATACATGTAAATGAAAATAATAAAATAAGAATACCATGACACAAAACATTTAAGGCAAATATATGATTTGCCTAAATTGTTAATCACATTTGCGTAATGATCAGTGGTTTCCCTCAAAGGGGAAAGCAGTTCAGTATGTCTTGTAGCTCAACAGCAGGGATAGTTTGTGCTCAATAGAATGAGTTAGAACATGATGTAGTTTTTATTTCCCTTTTCTAAGCAGTGCCATTCAGAGAGATAGATCTACTTGGTTTGTTACATAAAAACTTTTAATTTTTAATTTTTTAAAATAATAATTACAATAATGCAAAATGTGTTAAAGGGGGTTGGAAAAAAGCCCATGTGCATCAAAATTAATCATTTCTGGGCTATTCTGCATGTCAAGACATCTGTATCCTGAACAGAAATGAAATGATCAATTAGGTGTCACCCTAACTGCTGGAAACATTGTTTAACCTTTGACCCTTCAGAAAGTCATTAACAGTCAGAGGTCAGACTGTTCTCTTCCCCCCACAGGATTGCTACACTGGCTGCTCTCACGACAAAACAAAAGAAAAAGAATACTGTAGATTTCCGATTCAAATATGACTGATCATCTTATTGATAATTTAGACAAGAATAACACCCAAGTCTGCAGAACGCCATTGACCGTTAGGCCTGGTGTGGAGTGATAACTCTAGATAAGCTCAACAAATGTCAGCTCGGTTTTGTGAATAGAAGCCAAGCTTTGCTTTCATGGTCATAATAGTGAAGCACTGCGGCCCTGCGCTGAGGGGGAAAGCTGGAGTTCATGGGGTTAGCTTTGAATGTTCTCGCAAGGTTTAATATTACCCATAAACCATAAACCAGCCTCGTAACTATCACCCTGTGTGGTCATTACCCTGCATCTAGATATAGTTCCTGAAGAACACAGATTTAGATTTTAGAAGTTTTATAATCATATTCTGTCCTGTGGGCCTCTGGGGGGGTGGAATGTATTGTGGAAAGTGTAATGAGATGTTACCGGTGGTTTCAGGGAAATACGACCCATGACATAACAGATGTACATAGGTTAAAAGTGTAAATGAGTCAAGTGTTTGGCTGAGCGACCTTCATAGCACGAGCCGTGAATCTAAATTAATCACAGAAGACGGTATTGTTTTCAAAACATTTATAAAAGTCATGTTCAAACAAATTCATTTTATGTAAACAGCAAGAGGAACTATCTACACAAATATCTAGTTATCTACATTTGTTTGCAGATATCCAGGATATATCGCTCCTTGATTTCTTTAAAACTGATTCACTGTTCTGCCTCCGTAGAAAATGCTGACCAATAAATACACAAACTTCATTCATGTTACCAATGTTTTGGCACTAATTATATATACTTTATACTGTCAGAATATGGTCTAGTATCATATGTATCATAGTATCATAGGGTAAGTTGCACCCACAGAGACATGTTTGAATACGTATTATATATAATATATTAATACGTATTGTATATTATATATATATATATATATATATATATATATATATATATATATAATACGAGTCTGTGTCTGTGCTCTCAAATGTCTAGTCTTGGAAAAAGAGTTTGCCAAATGTTGTGGTCAATGAGCAGTGAGTACATCCTGTAGGCAATGGAACTGAATAATAGTATATCACCAGGTGTGATCCTTGGCATAGAAACGAAGATGTGAAAAAATATTTAACCTCAGGTGTCATGACATAGGCTTCAGATCAGACACAGCTCCTTTTCCTCACATTATTGTGCATGTAATATATGCTTTAACCCCTATTAAAAGAAGTTAAATCTATTGTTAAGACATTTAAAAACATAACCGATGGGATTGAATCCCTTACTTTCTTTCAATTCAAATGGCATGCTTTAAAGAGAAGATAAATAAAGATTTGTAAGGGTTTACAGTAAAATATTTAATTATTTTTTTACAGTTACAGCACAGAAATCTTTGTATCTATTGTTTTTATTTTTTTATTTTAAGTAATCTTTTGCAGGTCAGTGCCATGTGACGAGTGCTCCTCTGTATTACTCATGACGTTCCAAAGTGTCAAAACAATCTTGTCGGTTTTGCTCTCCGAAACAAATAGCGAAGACAACCAAGTTATCTTCAAAGAGCTGAGCTCACAGATCTCTCGTCAATCTAAAAGCTTGATGGGTTCAAAAGTATAACATATGGCTTGTTTTTAAAGCAAAAAAAAGTGCATCCAACACAAAATGAAATTCCAGTCTGTGGTTATCTATCATCCTTTTTCTCATCAGAGAGTCTTCTTGTGTTCTCTGTAAGCTCGTTCACAGCTCACACCACACCCATGGGTGCAGAAGTCTTGCTCAAGAGTGCTCTTGGTATCACAGTTCAAAGGAGCTGCTGGGCAGTCTTCAGGGGGAGCTTGTGTGATCCACCTGCATCCTCCTGTACTGGCCGTGAAGGACGCCCCGCTTCTTGTTAAACCACCCTTCCTTAATAAATATCGGAGGCTTCCAAGCAGATCCATTCACAGGAGTGTTATTCCCAGAAGTTATAACACTTTAATTTAGCAATGCACGCGAAAATAGTGTTTTGATTTCCTTGTCTCACGTTGCCGTGCACTTCAACCATTTCTGTGTACATATATAGTTTTATATATATATACATTACTTAAAACAAAGCTGTTATCTAGGGCCGTAGTCGTAATTTGCAGGGGCTCCGGCAGCAGAGTACATGTTGGCAGCAGCGGGGTTCATATGGTGGTGGTAGCCGTGCCCCCGGATACTGGGCAGTGGGTAGGGAGACGGCCTGGTCTTGGCTCCCAGGTAGTGTTCGTAGGTGCTGGGGTACTTGTAGGGGTGGTGGTGGAGGGTGTCGGGGGCTTGGGGGTGCCCATCAAGCCGCAGTTCGTGGGGGGGGCTGGGGCGTCCCGTGGTCAGGGGGACAGGGTGCAGCCCGCCTGGGACAGGGAGTGCCGGGCTCAGGACGCGTGACATCAGCTGGTGGGCGGGGTCGCCGTGGATGGGGGTGCTGCTGGGGTCGCGGTCATACTCTCGCCGGCTGTCTACTTCTGGATCAAACGGCACCACAGAATGAAAGGCAATGACAAACATTAGGTTAGAGGGGTTTCTAACAGGATCACAGAGCAAGACTGCATACAGCAGCATTTATATGTATATACATACAAAGTCACACCACAACCACTAAGTTTCACTTGGGTATAAAAATGAAAAGTCTGAATATTTTACCTATAATATTTTACCTATATATACTATTTATTTTTATCAATAAGTGTTTATTCTTTGTTCTAATTCTAATAACTGATTTAAATAATGTATACTTTATTTTGAGGTTAAAATGGAAATGTACAATCTTGAGGTATGCATAAAGGTATTTCTGCTACTGCTTTATATATGATTGGCACCACTTCTGAGGACTATGAAGTGAAACAGCCTCATCACTGACTTCTGAGTCTCACTTTAACATGGATTACTTTTAAAATTACAACCACAGAATATTAGTCTTAAAAACAAAATGCTGTGTTTTAGTCATAAAATAAATAGTATCTTACTCCATCTTTATTTATTTATTTATTTTAATGTTTAAAATTGACGGAATAAATTCTTTCTGGGTCCATACTAATTGTCTTTTTGTAGAAATTATAGCTGTTGCTATGTTCTGGTCTTACTATACAAATATCAATAACTCAATTCGTTTTTCAAAATACAATACCAGTATAAACGTGACTGTTTTACTCAATGCTCGCTTTACAAACAGTGCGTAGACAATCAAATATATAGAATTCGACATTCGACACTGGTTTTGCAGTGAAACGCAAAGCAGTACCATATATATCATTGTATGCAAATTCTAATGAAATGTGCCTAATATAATGATGTGAAGGTATAAGGTGCACAGTTGTACCTTTCTCGGTGCCGTTCTGCTGTGGGGGGGATGACATGGGGTTCCTGGTCCTGGCGAAGGCACTCATGATTGGCAGGGATCCTGGCCGGTGATTTCTCGGCCTAACATGGGCAAATGGAGCACAATAACAGTATTTGAAAAAAGTGCGCTTTCAAAAGAAGTTATAAATATGTATCACCCTCATAAATATCATTTAAATGGGCTGCTATCTAAATGGGCTTTAAATACAACGCAATATAATAACTGTCTAGACTTTTCAACACATTTTGTTTAAATAAATGCATTTTAATGTACTTATTTTAATACATTTTTATTACACAAGGTTAACATTATGTGTATACATTGATATTGTGTTTAATTTGACTTTTCTTGTTTTTCATGGAGATCATTTATAACATTTTCGCAATGCTTTCATTAATTAATTTTAAAAGCATCACTCACCAGTCTTCCGGATCGCAGTCCCTGAAGCCTTTGGCGAAGGGATTACTGGCGATTTTTAACTGCGTGATCTGAAAAGAACAAAACAAGACTTTCATTCAAATACCCTTCACTTATGCTCGGGTATATAAAGCTGGGGATCTCTTATAAAAAATATATTCAATAAATGTTGTTAATGCATAATTAGTGTCTGTGATTTAGTTTAGTTCACTAGCCTATATACAAATATTATTTAATTTGAAAGTTTATTTGACAACGTCTTGTTTTATTTGTTTTTTGTTTCAAATAATTAGTGTGTGAACACAGTGAAGTTGAGGATCAAAGATCATGTGAAATGCACCATCGAACAATGTTGGTAGGTTAATACAGGTCTTAATTTCTGGAAATGCGTTATTCCAGACAAGAAAATAAAAAAAAACATCATAAATGAAATACATAAAAGGCATATTTTGTCATGGATAGTAATTGATAAGGCTTCGGTCTTTTCTGTACAGATAAAGTGATGTGGTTGTTGAATTTCCGGAATGAGTTGGAAAACAAACTTGAAGCCCCTCAGTGACAGTTTGAGACCGAGGGGTCAAACTGATAGAAGACAGGGGTAGGAAAAGACAAGAGACTGGGGAAGAAATAAGACAGCTGTGCCGGACCATCAATTACATGCCAACGAGAGGGAAGAAAAAACACTTTTATTAAAGGTACAGGTCCCACTGAACCGGTGTTTTCAAATTCATTAACATAGAATACATGTATTATAGTATTTAATGTGTAAGCGACCCTAAACACGTTTTTCCTTAGGTGTGTGCATTACTTCAATGTGAAGACTTTATTCATTTGAACAACCCTTCTAAAATATTGAAGTTGTCGATATATTTATCTTCTGCAAATACGACAATATGCTAGATACAGCTGTGCAGTGATGCACATGTTTTGTAATATATGAAGCATTGGATTTTTTAATGATAGAATAAGGACATATTATTATTCATAATATTATTTTACAATGCCTATAATCGTCTATACGTTATTTAATGAGTATTGTATACAAATATATAAAATCTAAACGAAAATGTTAAATGTTATTAATTGTATTGTTATACTGCCAACGCGTAGTTTGTAAGAAATAAAATGCATACAGACAGATATATGCACTGAGCGCTATACGGATGGTCCTAATAAACAGACAAAAACATACAAAATTAAATAGTGATATTTTTTCCTACAGTACGGGATACATGAGAGCACCTTGATTATAACTGTAGGTGACCGTAGTTTTGAATTCAGTTTATATCTCTGTTTTAATACGGTGGTGGTATTCATGGCATTATATATTATTGCTGTTATTGTTACGCATTTATCCAGCGCAGCTTGCAAAATAGCTAATATAGCCTGATGTAAATAGATGGACCATTAGTTAGTGGTTAAAAAATGTTTTTGACGCTCAGGTCATGTCGGTCATTAAGAGTCTATTTTCTAAAAAGGCCCAAAACAAAAGAAGGTTCCATTTTCAAAGAATCGCTCTCCGTTATTCCATTTTATTTTTCCTCTGTTCAAATCAAAACCAGAAAAAGGCTTTTGTTCCTCAGAAGTAAAGGAAATGTGAATAGCTGTGTGCACAGATACAGTAACCAGAATATAAAACAGATATTTCCTCTACTTTAATTGTTTCCGTTGAGTGACAGTACAGTTTTGCCCCGGGTGATTTGAAGATTTTATTTTTAAACATGTTGATTATTTTGATCAAGAATGGGACAAACAACATTGTCTGAAGGTTTTTGGTTTAGTTTTTTTCTTTAATGTCCACTTTACTCCATTGAAGTGCTAGATAGGGAGGGGGGGACTTGAAAGAGACTTGAAAGATACGAATTCAGTCTGAAGTGCTGTGAGCGTTTGAAGGAACCACACATTGACTGCTGTAACGTTCAGATGTATTCATTACATTCGTTTATTTAATTGTATGTAAATCTAGACATAATTAGTATTTGCATCATGTCTGGTGGATTTTTTCTAACTGCGCATCTACCAAGACCAAGGGTAGAGTTGGTGGCACTAGTTATTTAATTATTTCCATAATAGCCTGTTATTATTATTATCATTTTTAGATCAATGTTGATATACATAAGCTGATTACAAAAGCTTCTTCCATACCCTGTGGTTCTGATAGGCAGTGACCGCCGTAAAGCGCGTCTCCTCGAAGACAAAGGTCTTGTAGTTTTCTTCAGCGTATTTCTCACTGTCCTTCCTGGGATCCACATAGACCACATGAAACCGGGGCTGATATCTGTGCATGGAGTTCAGGATGATCTGTGAAAGAGGGAGAGAAGGGGTTAGGTGTGTGCCCCAAAAATAAAGTGCTAAAAACCACGGTGTTTGAACAGGATCAGCACAAATTGGTACTGGAAATCATGTGTAAATAAAATGCACTATTACTTTTAAGATAAATACCTGTATCTTTTTGTTCTGTTAAGGCATAGTGGTATTTTTTATTTTTTATTTTATCAGGACAATCTAAAAATAAATGAATTAACCTCATTTAGTTAAAGGATAGAACTTCGCCACACACTTATTGAGTGTTTCAGTATATTTATATATGTACAGCTCTGGAAAAAAATAAGAGACCACTGCAATTTTTTCTTAAATCAGCATCTCTACATGTATGGCAGCCATTCCATTCCATTCCATTTGTATTTGGAATTTGGGAGAAATGTAGTCAGTAGTTTATAGAATTAAACAAAAATGTTCATTTTACCCAACACATACCTATAAATATTAAAACCAGAGAAACGGATCATTTTGCAGTGGCTTCATTTTTTCCAGAGCTGTATATATATAATTAGACACAATTATATCAATTTTCTATTTTAATTTTCCTGTTGGATTATAATTAAAAATGTATACCCCTCTCCCCATGTCACCTTTGCTCAAAGATGAGATATACATATTTACTATTTGAATCACAGACTATAACACAATAAAGACGCATATTATATAGTCTTAAATAATAACTATTGATTCTTAATTTGATTGATCAATTTCAATGATGAATGCCTCCGTGGTTTTAAATGCTCCAGAGCCTTCCATAAATCACCATATAAAATAATCCAACAAAAGTATCATATGATTTTTGAAACCAATGATTTAAAACTCACTTTGAATTTGGGCTATTAAAGACCAGGTATGATCAACCCCTGCAGAGCATCCCTCGTGTTTCTGCAGCAGCGTTATCTGATCAGGCTGATTGTGGGTTATATATACACCCTAACATTTTCTCCATACTTTTTATTATTAATAATATGCAGTTGGCCAGTGTAAAATCAAGATGTATTTACATGTCCGTTGTCATCCAGTAGATTATTTGTCAGTTTGAGTTTGTCAAAGGAGACGATTTGCTTCATCCACTGGGCGCCCTTGGCTGGAGAGTCCGGGTGGTAGTGAACCCTCCCGGGAGTGGCGGGGTCCGCCTTGCCGGCCACCAGCCACGATGAGCTGTGGAAGGCATACCTTCAAATACAAACAGAAAAAGACCATTTTTACTTTTACTTTTAAATTTGTATTTTTACAGAAATGCAAGCACTACAGCAAATAGTACTATTAGTATTAATATGCACATAATAATAATAATAATAATAATAATAATAATAATAATAATAATAATAATAATAAATACATCGCACGGAAGTCCATTCCTGTTTCTGATCGTTTCTATTTAGGTATTTGTTGTATGTATGTACTCAGTTTAGCTTACCGGTATCGTTTATCATCTACTGGTAAGAAATCCATTAAAAGCATATAGTCGGCCATAGGGTCCATCCCAAAAATTTTGACTTGAAATGTAGGAAACATCCTCCTGAAAAAGAAAACGCAAGGAAAGTTTAGTTTCTACACAGGCTTTTATACAGCCTACAAGTATATAGTAAATATCCGAATTACTTTATTATTATGATTATTATTATTATACACATATTATTCCTAATTTAATGTCACGAATTCTCTTGTAAGAATTTAAGCAGCAATACAATAGATGTCTGTATTTCTTCTATTTCAGTTTGAGTGCCCGAAAGCGAATTGCACATGTAGAAGTTAATTGCATTTAAGATATCATTATGCAGTTTTACTCAACATAGAGCAAATACCCAAGAGCAACGAATACACAACAAAGTGGCTTTGTAATAGTGAAATAGACTGCGGGTACAAATAGTTAAAACCTCACACATTCAGCATTACTATATTCGGTTTTAACGGATGTCCAATACTATCACTGGACTGATTTGTTTTACAAATTAATTAACATAAGGGATGCTAATCCGAACCATACTGTGTGAAACCATAAATACGTAAACATAATTTCTAAACCTTAAAAAAAGTGAATACTTGTAATAGTATTTTTTATTATTATTATTACACCATACGAATAACTAAAGCTTTAAATCCGAGGAACAATCGTAATGAAGACTAAAGTAAGAAAATAAAAAATAACTGCATTACATTTCAAATTATATGATAAATACATAATATTGTATTCCATTTTAATTGGGTGGAAACTTCATCATAAAGTCTCGTTAACATATATGAAGATGTATTGTCAAAAAGAGACTATAAATATTCACGAAGTCGCTTACTTTTCATAAACTATAGTCTATGTATTTATTTTCCAAATACGTCAATACCTTTTGTCTGATATCAAAATCTTTAAATTGTCTGTTTTTAAAACCTTTTTGAGAAATCGCGCTATTTCGCCATCTGTCAACCAGTAAAATTGATTAACAGTAGCTAATTAGCTTATAACATTTATATCTTAAAACAATCCATATGTATATTGATACAGTTTTTGATGGAGATAAATTAACTCAAAACCTTTTAAGTGATTTTTTGAAGTCCTGTGTTTCTGTTTTTCTTCTTTATATACGTTATTGTATTATTATTATTATTATTATTATTATTATTATTATTATTATTATTATTATTATTATTATCACAAACTACTCAATGTGGGGTTTTGTGCCTGCATGTTTTTGCCCCTTTTTTTTGCACTTGTAGAAAGTGCAGTTGTGTGCGAGAGTGAAAGTGATCCTGCTCAATTAACATGACTCTCCATTCAGCTCGGAAGTTTTGGGTATGTGAGGCTAAAGTAGCAGTTAAATTGCTTTTAGTTTGGAGTCTCTGTTCTTGTGTCTCTGAAATGACAAATGATCCAGTGAGTGTCAGTGTATAGCAGGATCAGCCATAGGTAAACAGCGCACCGCAACACGGCCTGACTTTGTTTTAAAGAGTTTGACAGCTGTCACTCTGAAATTATGTTTCCCAACATCCCGTCATATTAGAAATAGAATAAGATGAGATTTATCGGTGATCAATCATTTCTGAACATAGACCGATACAGAGGTAAAGAACAATAACCTAAATGTAGTTATGAACTCTATCGAGCTTTAGTTGAAACTCTAGGCATGTTACAAATGTTATTTATTTGTATTGTTTTCAACAATTACATAAGAAATTGCACGAACCACGTAAATCAAAATACATGTTATAAAAGACATAAGGTTTAGACTTGAAAACATAAAATTCAGCAGAAAGCGTCTGAAAACAAATGAGAAATAAAATAAATAAAAAAAACATGCAACGGTTCTTGTATCATATCTTAAATATGGAGAAGCCTTGTCTATAAGGGAAAGTGAACATGTACTATTTTCATAATACAGCGCGCAGCTTCCAGGGAGTGCAGGGAGTTCTCCAAGTACAACAAACAGAAGCCCATCAGGCCTGCACACAGCGATGCCCTTCAAACGCGTCTCAGTGTGAGTGAGTGCACTCGAATTGACTTCATTAAACTCTGCTGGTGCTTCTCCACACATAAGCAGTGCTTGTTTGGTTTGCATCTTCCGGCTGTTTGCTCTGTCATGTGCGAGTCTTAGGTTAGTTAAGACAATGTCCTCCGATACTGTTTTTTTCTTTCCATTTGCTTTGTTCCTTTCTCATTACTGGCATGCCAGTTTCAATTAGGTAGACTTAAACATAACAATCATTTTTCCAAAAACATTTTTAAAAGCCCAAACTGTTCTTTTTTTATATGTAGTGTTTCCCAAAATTGAATCGATTGTCTCATGTTGAAGGGAAATCGCTCGTACATATTTTATTGCTTGGAACTGAAGGGTCTAGAACTCCATCATGAAAAGTGTATTTATAAATAGTTTGTAATTGAGAATGACAAGAATGCCTATTTTCCAAATACATATTTTATAAATAATTATAGAATTTACTACTAGAATTTATTTCAATTATATATGAGGAATGTCTTAAATATAAGAGAACTGTGATCTATTTAAAACTCGTGTGATTTAATTAAAATATCTAGACGTGGAGTCTGAAGTAAATTGAAGATATAAAGCATCATATGCATTACTTGCTTTTTTTGTTTTTGTTTGTTTACAATCAGAGGGTTCACCAAAGTATTTTATAAATGTGTATTGTCTGGGCACAATCAGAAAAGCCATCTTAAATGTCTGGAAGGCCACCAGCTGTCTGTCCGCATCACAAGTTTACATGTGCATGTTGTAGGATTGCAGTCACTTTTTTTACATGCATCATATTGATAACCAAAGTAAACTAGGTACACATCATAGTTTTGAAATCTAGATTTTTCTGTGCGTTTATATCTGTAATATTTATCTGGAAGGCAAATGTGTACGTGACATTTAAAACTGAATAAATTCACTCATACTGGACTCCATACTAAAGAAACTGGTCAAGGGAAGAAGGCACCATCATTTGTATCCTCTACCTTGTGATTAGATTAACAATGAGCCAACTACCTCTCCCGATGCAAGACTTTATTTGAAAGAATATTATCATTTCTTTCATGTTTATTTTTACATCTTAACCGTACTTGTTAGGTTGAAGAATGTGTAAACAAGTGAGACCCTACTCTGTCGGAGAAGTCGGAGGAATTAGCAATAGGAACTGTAGGTCACAGCCCGAACAAGCCATGCTGCAATGTATCTGTTTTTACAATCTGTCGGTTCGTGCTGCATCCTCTGCATTGACAAAAAGTCATGATTAAGAAAGCTTACGAACAAAGAAGACATATTTTAATTTAACATTTTTAAAACTGTTCATCTGAAATGGGCCCCGTAGACTTTAATAGCTTTGAGGTTTGAGGTTTTAATCAATGGGAGAGTCATAAATATGTACACTGAACTGTACATATTATACTTTGGAGCTATTCAGCTTAGTTTGGAAGCGGATGAGATGCGATGATAAATCATTTGTATTTGTGTGTGTGTGTATATATAGTGCAATCGCTTACAAAAATATTACAAACAAAGAGATGGAAGACAACGATTATATGCATGTGTGTATGTGTGTTGGTGTATGATTATATGATTATACGATTTTCTTAATGTACTTATTTTGATCCTAAAAAATACAATGACTCATTATATATATTTTTTTTGATAAATTAATGGTTTTGAAAAATATTATTGCTATTAGTATTATTATTGTGGGCCTATACAAACGGCAACGTGATTCGTGTTAAAACTGATAATTTTCTGATTTATTTTTACATTTTGTATCGACTATGAAGCCCATTATCTTACTGAAGTGCAACTGGATCTTAAATAAATACCTTATTTTATTAATGGACAATAATGATTGCATTTCACGTATTGTGTATGACATGTCGATGTGAATAGTGTGCTCGAATTGGATAGTAGTGTTCAACAGCTGTGCTATCATGCAAATGTCTAATGTAAACCTCAAGGGTCCATTCCTGCAAAAACCGTCGTCTTTGTTTTCCCGAAAAACAAAATTATTCTACTTTGGATTAATCCCAGGGTGAGACACTTACTGATAGCATTTGGATTGCATTAGGGATCTAGTTACCCTAGCCAATATGGTTGGATGAAAGATACATATTTCTCTGTACATAATATTTCTAATCCAGAGAAATGTATGTATTGCAAAGTACAGATTAATCTAACGACAGGCTCCGCATGTGTATCTGTAAATGTTAAACTACCAGCCACGTTTTATAAGCCTGAGGAAATCAGAACAAACTCAGCTGGAAATATTGCTGTGCTTGTAATCATATGGGATTCTCGTGATTTTTAAATCTTTAAATCATTTGTAGAATATAAACAGTGCAAAGGTATCTCTATGTGTAACAGAACCATCGTTTTGTAGCCCACATCTCTTGTCTCTTTCTTTGTATTATAATTAATAGTAAATCACAATTAACCTTTCAAACATAACTATAGACATTTTCTATAGGTGCAAGTTTGTCAATTAAATAATATTTATTGGCAAATTATTGTGTGTCAAACCAAAATAATTTGATTTCAATTTGACATATCAAATGTAACACCACGAACGCATTACTTTAAATTGCATATTGATCACAATTATCTAAGCTTAATGTTTTGGATATTTCGATTGTTTATGAATTAATTCATGTATTCTATAATTTGATTTTATGTATTTCAACTCTTCTTTTGTCGCCATTCTCGGTGTGAGGAAATCGCTCTTAGAAAGCGTCTTGAATGTGTTTATTTCCAGTAGGCCTTGATATTATTTGAATTACAATAAGGAATAGCTCCCCCAAGGAAAGTCTCTCCGTGAGCGTCCTAAAAAGCTGCCAACACGTCGTGTTATACGGCCATAATATCTGTGCAAAAGAATCACAGAATACATTCAGAAACCGACTCACCTGCCAGCCTTGGTTACGATCATCTCAGTCCCAAGTTGGTTAAATTCATCCCACAGTGCCTTCATCTCCAATTGCACGTTAATGTTGGCCACTTTGGGGTTCTTCTTTACGGGGGGCTTGCTGTTGGGAGTGGAGTTTGAGGACGACGAGGAGCAGCTGGAGGTCCCGGTGTCGCTCTGCTGGGCCTGGCCCGGGTTGGAGCCCGGGTAGCTGTAGCTGTGCTGGGCGGCGGAGCAGGGCTCGTAATGGGGCTCATGCTGACTGTACGGGTCCCCAGGGGACGGCGAGAGGTGGTAACTCCCGGGCGCATTCAGGCTGCTCAGGCTGCTGGTGGTGAAGGCTGCAACATCGCAAAAATGGGACAGCTGAGTCAGCCACGGACTGGAAATGGCTGAAATCATTCCCAAAACCGGGCTTACTGTTCCTTCTTTTTCGATACGCTCTTATTAGTAAAAGAAAAAAAAGAAGAGGGGGGGAAAAAGTTTATTTTTTGTTTTAAATCACAAATAAGCCCCCAAAATAATTATGCACGACACAAACCGATCAAAAATATTCCCTTTTGTAAGCCTAACAGTTCTTTCCATTCATCTCCGTGGTTGTATGTCCTCTGTAGGTTTTAAGTTTTTAAATACCACATACAGCCTGTACGGGGTTGTTTCTTTGTCAACGAAACTTTGAAATTACATCCAAAGAAGAAAATACAAAAGTAGGTCAAATGCTCAGTTCCTTAAAATCGCCTTTTTATCTGTATCTGTCTATAAATGTAATGATACAAAATATAGAGCAAAACGAGTCTGCTTTCTCGACTTCCATATACAAATGCGCTGCCTTGCTTGTCTGAGATTGTCTGTCCAAGTTATTCCAAGCGGTCTGTGCGCTGCGCTACTGCTCTATGCGCCACTGCAATCCAGACTTCTCTCTTATCTTTGCATAGGGCCTCCCCTTCGCGATAAAACCGGTTCTTATTTCTATTTAGATAAGGAACTGCAGGTAATATGCCTTTCCTCGCCTTGGGACGAAGCTGACTGACAGACAGAGAAGTGCGCCCCTTTTAATGGGTATCCCGGCACCCATTTACTTTCAGTTAAAGGGCATCGCCCACAAAGACCTTCTTGGACAATAGGGATGGTCAGTGCCCCTGCACAAGATCAACAAACACCTATCGTACATGAAGAAATACACTCTATTGTACGAGGGTGCTCGGACTCGCCGTGTATATTAACTCAGTGCCTGTTTAAACGGAGCAGTCTGCACGCCGCGTCTGGTCTGTTTTTATCCACTTATTTCACATTATCTATACATTTTGCTATCTATACAATACGCCCCCCCGTGCCCCTCATACCCCCGCCCCCCTGCTACTTTTCCTCCTCATTTTATAGTCGGGATTGCAGCTCTTATGGGAATCAATACAATACTAGCCTCTGCATTCTGGAAATATTCGGAGAATCCCAGTAAACTCTCCTACAGTATATATTGGAGAGGATACGATTTGCCGTTGACGACGTGTTAATGCCAGATATTGAATAGCTGGCCCCAATACAGAAATGCATAGTTCCCTACATTTGTAAAGGACTGTATTTCCCCTATTTGTTATGGAGCTTACATCATTTTATTCACACCTATTGCACCCCCACTAATTTACCTGTAGCTGCGAAAAACAACAATTAACTTTAAGACGGTGTGTGTAGCCTTTGCTGCATTTTAAAATAACATGTAAAGTGTGCATAGACTGAAATGAGATTGACTGATGCCTCACAGCTGCATGCAACTCACGCAATGTGGCAACTTGCAACTTTAGCAGTTATTCTGGAATATACATTGGCAGAATGCAGGAGTTTATCCATACCTTCCATTTCCCTGGTCACAGTACTGTAATGCATTTTAAGTGCTCTATAGCTGCTGCTGTGGTAGTTCGTGCCCAGGCCAGTACCGTGCTCCTCAAACGCTGCGTTTCCTGCTTGCTCTGCCGCTGAAATCAGAGAGGCAATACTGAAAGCATTTGCCTTTGGAGAGAGAGAACTACTGTCGTCCATAGGCGTTCAATTAAGAAGAGAACAGCAGTCTCCCCCTGCCTTCCCACGGCGTTATTCCAAAATATCCGAGCAGGGAAACGTGCAAAAAAAGTGATCAGCAGATAGTTTGGAAGCGCTACAGACTTCGCTGGAGAGGGTGGCCTTTGGCGATGCAGTACACTCCACTGTTTTGAAAACAACAAATTATTCCCACAGACGAGATTAAAAGAATCTGTCAGCACTTTAAATTGCTCCTCTGTCCTACTTCACCGATTTTCTGAAACATAACGCTGGCTTTAAAAGCTTCTTCCTGTATTTTAATAATGCTTATCCACAAAAAAGTTGTTCCTTTAAATGCGAACTCTTCCCCCCCCCTCCCCATTCAAAGCCTGGGTGATGTCATAAGAGTTTGCTAGTCTGCCTTAAGGAGAGAAGCTACTGCAGAGAGCATGTCAAAAGTGAGAGCTCCACGCCTCCCGTACAGAGCTAGAAAAAAAGGGTGCATGCTTTCCACGGGATGTTTTATTGAATAGGACCTTGTCAATCACAGGGCCAAATCTGAATTCACTGCGCAAAAACGTTGAACGTCACTGCGGATGTCCGGCTTCACCAGTGCAGTGATAACCGTAAATTACATGTGTTTTTATTGTAAATTGGTAAGGAAAAAAATCTAAAATTATTCGATATGAAGCGTTATAATGTTATTGGATTCTTTTGAAATCCGACATATCAAAAAACAGGATATCAGAGAGAAAAGTACAGAGAGAGAAACAAGCCACGGAGCGTGTTGAAATTGTACAGTTTGTGCAAAAGGACGAGTATATATTTTCGAGTAGAAAACGTATTAAAAGGAAAACAAATAGCGCTCACCGTTTAATTATATGATACAGAAATCCACTGCTTAACTTAAAGTCTGGTATAGATGGGATATTTAGTCTCTGTTTATATTGAAATGTTTTTTTGGGAAGAAAAACCTGAACAAGTAAACTAAATTGAATACATAATCATCACAAATACAAAAAGCTATAGTTGTCCTAAATATAACTACTTTTGTGGTAGCGTGCCCACGGGCAAATACAATGAATTAGTCTAAAAGCAATAAACTGTGTCATAGAAAACGCGCACATGCGGGACTGAATAGTGCTGACAACCGGCTACTATGCATGGACTTGGATCTGTACTTGTGGAGTTAATGTTTAATTATACTAATCATAATTTTAAAAATCATTATTTTATTGTTTATGTTTTTTTTTTTTTTTTTTGTCCAATTGGTGTTTTGCACTTATGACTGAGAAATGTTTCAAATAAATAATTGAACGATAAGATTGCGCATTGGATTTCACCTTGTATAGCCTGTTACATGACTTTAATCATATACAGACTTGTTATTTTTTCAGCTTTTAAACGATGCCACAATATTTTTGGTATCATTTGTGTGTGTGTGTGTGTGTGTGGGGGGGGGGGGGGGGGGTTGTTTAAATAAACAGCAATGGGTAAATGGTGCTGTATGATCGGTAAACGAAGGTCAGATTGTATGTTGCAGCATAAATAAATAGTGTAACACAAGAAGTTCTGCATTTTGCTACAACACTTGACCTTTATCTCGATACACGGGATCACCGTTTTAAGAACACTAACTGCTTATCAGCTTATCAAGGTTCATAATTAATTAATAGTAACAAAAGTTATGTTTTGATGAGTTGCTGCGATAGCAACTGGATATAATCTAATTTACACTGAAGCAATGGGATAGCACAGCACCAGTTGGATATGTGCTAATGGGATAACCTAGTTAGTGACAGCACTGTTTTCTTTTCGGCTTATCATTATTTATTTTAAGCCCCTTTCCTTGCATGGACGAGGAGGGGTAAACCTACCGTGTTTCTGTTTTGTTTGTAGAGGTATCATGCAGATCTTTTTAAAAATAAAAAGAGAATTAAGTGTGTATTATCAACACGGCCAATACCAAGAAAGACTGGGAAACATGTCTTGTCGAGAGAAGACGCGTTATTAAATTAGAAGAGCAAACTAACTGACGCAAACTATTTACATTAAGAACGGCAAAGCGATGGAGAGTTTTATGTCGTTTGGGGTGTATTTTCTGTAGTTTATACAATTAGTTTGTATATATTCTAAAGATTTCTGCATCCCCATCGCAGCTTTTACTTAAAAAGTCTTTTTAAATTTTTTAAATGATCATCTTCACCATCATCATCACCCAACATCCATCCTGTAATACACATTCCACCGAGTCTGTCCAGACTTGCATTTTAAGGCGCATACAGGCTATTTTCAGATATGTGTTATTAAATCATTAGTAATTAAATATAATTGCTTTAAATCACCAATGCCTATTTATTTAGAAAATATAATTTCGGTAATGTAAAATAAAATCTGTTTTCCATTATTGCAGCTGCAGCTGCATCTCTATTTTTATTTTTGTATTTATTCAAATTGTGTGATGTTGTCGCTGATACCAACCCACTTAATCATGGCCACGTCGGAAGCTTCCTTTGTAAATACTAAGGTGATAACAGACAAAAATCAGGAGCTGATAAAAAAGGAAAAGTCTGTTTGGGATGCGCTCTGAGGGCGCACGTACCTGGCGAGCGGAGCGCAAAGCCAGGCTGCTTCCCCGACACTGGGATTCAATAGCAGGGCATTGTCAGTTTAAACGGGCCGGACACTGCATTTTTAAACATGTCCTGAATTTATTATACATAATACACAGGAATCGCCACAAGTGTGTCATGTATTTTGGGATTTAATATCCTTTGAGATCTTCACATTCTTTGCGATTCTTAAAACTATTTTGCGTCATATGTATAGTCTTATCAAATATAAATAATACAATAAGGATATTTTTTCAACTATCTCTCTACATGTCTTTATAGGTATCTATCTAATTATGTGTGTGTGTGTGTGTGTTTGTATTTGAAGGATGACGCGTTTATAGATTTAACAGGCTCTGTGTATAGTTAAAGAAAACCGTCGATGTCTTAAGTGTGACACGCAAATGAAGGTGTATTCCTCATCCTGCACTCCAGCTGTTCCTATTTCAACACATTATTCCTTAAGGTAGACAAACAGATACATGCTTACACACACTCGCTGAAGCATTTCATTTGACAAGTCCACGCACGGCATACAGCTCGGAGTAGTTCTCTCGTTTTCCCAAATGTACACAGAGACGTCTTACCAGGTTTGAAAGTGCCCATATGTCTAAGATACAGGCTTTTCTAGTTGGTCTAGGCTTGTAAAAACACTGTCATGTATATTTGTATTTGTTTATTTAGTGCATATAAGCATTCAGCCCATACCTGGAGTGTCGGGATTGCAGTGGAGGTCTATGGTGTGTATGTTCATTTATGTGCCTGTTCATTTATCTGTATACAGTCATACATTTCTCAGCTATTATAAACATGAATACTTGGAAGACAAGGTGACACGACTACTTTCAATGATTGGACATTCAACCATGCTTTCCATAATAATAGCAACAACAATGAAAATAACAGTTATGTTTATTATCATTGTTATTATGAATCATTAGTATTGCTGTTAGTAGTATAAGTGTTGCATTCATGTGTTTGGGTGTGATCGCATTTCAGATGAAACGCATAGGACCAACGTATCTGTTGTATTGCTTATGACATTATGACAGCTAGAGCAAAGTCATGCTTCCTTGCTTTCGGAAACAGAACTGCAGTTTAAATATGTAATATGTTCTCTGTTACAAAACAAACAAACAATATTAGCCTACCATTACGCGCCAAACTAAAACCATCACAAAGAGTAGCATACAATAAAGACTTTGAACACATAAGGGTGCTAGTGATGTTCGTGTTCATGTATTTATGTATGTATGTATGTATGTTATAAAGCCTTGAGCGACATTCATGTATGGAACTTGGGAATGCCGCTCCAGAATCCCAGTCCTGAGCGCCCCGGCTCCGTGCGCCAGGTGTACCCGCTGCCGCCTGCTACCGTATTACCTCGAAACTGGGAGCCGCTTTATTTCCCTGCTGCCTGCCTCCAATTAATCGCGTTCTCTTCGGAAGCTCGGCGCTCTTAAAATAAAGATGTTTACAGTAATCATCTTTCCTTCGTCTAGTCCGTCTCAGCGATTCTAAGGTGAGTTAATTCATGACCTGGAAACAAAATAGTTAATTTAAAAAACAAACGCAGAAGCTCATATATACAGTTATTTTAACCTATCATTAAATTCGTAAAAAGCTTTGTTGCCTAATAATAATAATAATAATAATAATAATAATAATATGAAGAAGAAGAACAACAACAACAGCAACAAGAAGAACAACATGAACAAGAACAAAAAGAAGCGTCTGTTCGTTATTCATATGTAACTGCAAAGTGACGGGAGATATTTTATTTTTTATATATGTGTGTGTGTGTGTGTGTGTGTGTGTGTGTGTGTGTGTGTGTGTGTGTACTTGCTATAGCTACATCCACCAATCTTAGCCAGTTATTCGTTAATGTTTATCGTTGTACAATTACATTTAATTAAAATGATATCAAATAATACACTATTTTGAACATAATTGTTCTCATTAAGCTCTAAAAAAATAGTTACAAAAAAAAAGTAATATTTCTGGACATCAATGCTGAACATTTTTTTCAGAGTTCCTGAATAATTGGCTGTGGTTCTTAAACAGGCTAGATAATTGGCAAATATTGGCTGCTGGACATTCAATTATAAATATCGGTTTCATACAGGATAATAATTGCGAAATAATCATGCTATCAGTTTACAATTTGGAATACGTTAAACAGCTAAACATCACGATCATTTATAATATATTTTTTCCTGGCAACCACTGAAAGATGCTCAATTTGAAATGGATACAGAAACACCGCCCGGTGCATATTTACTCAGTGATTTACTGCCTTCAGGCTGGAAAGATTAATATCCCGCCTTCGAGGGAGAAAGTATTTAAAGGTTTAAATTGTGTTGAAAATTGAAGCTTTTATCAGAAAGGGAGTTTAAAATATTATAAAATGATAGTTAAATTGGTTTATTGTAGCCTGTAACAAAGCAGCAATAAAACGTTTCCTAAAATAGTTGTTTTAAGATATTTTAACTGAAAATGCTTCGAGTCCTGTTGTGTGATGTATTCTCAGAAACAGTATGAAGCATAGCCCTGAACATTTTTACACTCTTAAAAAAAAAAACATTTTAATTTTGCAAAGCATTACACGTTTTAATAAACACAGCTTTAATAATAACGTATTCTCTATATTGTACAAATGTGAAGTAGATGCTTGATAAATGTTATTCATTTGGTGATGCAATTAAAAAATAACTTTTCTTTTCAACGTTTTTATTTCAGTACTTTATTAATTTATTTCTAACCGCCGTCTTTTGTGTGCCGCACATCATATCAGAAAATATAATGCTGATTTTCAAATTCCATATCATTCAGAAATTAAACTAATATCAACATAATATTTTATTTCGCTTCATATTAAATATTTAAATAAATTACATCGATTTAAAAATAAAATGTATTGTTAACGACTGAAAAAAAACTTTGTTTTACAATCTGCCATTTTGCTAATTTCCATCCCAAATATATAAGTGTAGCCTGTTTTCTATAGCCTACTTTGAATACTAGATTATTAATCACACTCATAAAATAGCCTTTAATGGCAGACTTATTTTAATATGATTGAACTTGCGCTCTGAGGCATTTGTGTAACAATCCTAAAGGTAACAACAATAGATACTACGCTGATAAACAAGGTTGTTGGCGCCATTTGTGAAGCTGTCGCCTCATTGTACAATTATAGATTGATTATGGATATTTATTTTTGGTCTTGAACTCTGATATTAAGAAAGAATTAGCAGATTATATGTGTAATACTACTGGACACCCCGAACGCAATAAGTTATTTTCATATTATTGTAGGCATCACACCAGAGTAGTGGTGTCAAAGAGCTTAGTTGTGTTAGTCCTTTGGCCTGAGGGACACTTCTAGGTTGAGCAGGTGTGGGACATATCCTACATAAAGTGTCCTCTCTGTCAGGCACTGCTTTATGACCTCCTGTGGCAGCTAGGCAATGCGGATCCTGGGGTGTTCACTTTGCCACACTCTTGCGTGATTTATGACCAACCCAGTTTCCTACTGGACTATGAAACTGAGGCTAGATAAGATACACCTACAACACCACAAGCCATTGATGTCAAGTTCGGCATGGAAGAGGACAAACACAGCGAGGAGAATTGGTGGCAGCTGAATGGCTCTAATTGGCACATGGCGTTCCCTCGTTATTGATGTGCCTTAGATTGGAGATAGCATTTATAAGTTTCGCTCCTCAATAGTTACCTTGTGTGGATGAAAACGGGTCTTCTGTGTAAAACAGTTTCACAGACAGGCCATCGCTTAGTGTTTTGATCAATTACTTTTCCTCCTCCCCCCGGATTTGACTTGCAATTGCAATCGACAAAAACGAATTATGTGTAAAACCTCTGTAATGTATTCCAACATGTACCAGTGCTGTTGTGGTAAAATAATAAATCGGTACACTACAGCGGGCAACAATTAAGCTTTAGGACACTTTTGTCCCATATCACATGAGAAGATTGGACCAAAATAAACCGTGTATTCAAGCGGTCGGCAAATTGCATTGTCACTGGGAAATTATTGCTAACAAATATAAAACCTGCACTGTCTACCTGGGGTTTAGTGCGTTGCTCAGCTATCATTGCTTCACACTTTTAGAACTAATGTGTTAAATGTAACACATTCTGCGCTTGTTCAAGGACAACACAAATTTGTCTTAAAATAAAAATATCTATTTGTAACACAATACTGGGTATTTTTAACACATACATGTGTTTTTCCCCACACAGAATTGCGTTAAAAATACATATTGTGTTGTATTTTGGTAAATTTTAACACAGTTGTGTTGTCCTTGAACAAACTCAAAATGTGTTAAATTTAACATATAAGTTCTAAGAGTGCACTACATCCGCGGTTGGTTTTCTTTAATAAACATTTTCATTTCAATAAAATATTTTAATTTAATGAAATATGATTAGTGCTCATGAAATGTCCTCCCACATAAATATCGACTATTAAATTACGTTTATTTTCTCTGAAATATGGTATAAAAAGACATTTACCAGTACTTTAAAGTCAAATGCAGTGTGCTTTTTTACCCCTATGGTTGAGATAGATTAATAGATTTGCAAATAAAGGTTTCAGGGTTGCAATTCAATTTCTTGGTATAACTTTATTTGTCGTGGTCTAACTGAATAGGCCTGCCTATTCACTCACTGAACTTGCTGTCATACCAGTTATGATTCAGAGACCTTTATTGGAAAAAAGAAAAAAAAAGGAACAAAAAATATTTGGTTGGTTGTATACTCTTGTATTCGTGAACAAGATAAAGAGTTCTAGTACCATCTTCTGGAAGTACTTTTTTAATGGAAAAACATCTGCCAAGCGACGACTGCATTAAAATGAAACATTGCTTTTATTTTCTGGCATCTACACAACAAAGCTTTTCATAGTGTAAATAACAGCACGAGCACCAGGCACTTTCTGTTTGTATCCACGTTTTTTAAGTGAGGAGTGAAGTACAGCATAAACAAATCCTTAGCCTAAGGATATTGGTTTATTAATTCTTAATGGTAATGTTTTATTAAACATTAACGCTTCATACCCTTCAGTTTGAAACGAGATTAAAGCAAACTCAAGCAAACCAGAATGAATCAAAAAAGTTAAACAAATTGGACTGAAAGACCTCATGCCTTAATATACCAAAACAAAGACACATTCAGTCCCAATGAAATCATTTTGATTTTTCACTTTTCACATGGGATACGTTTTTGTCTAATGATCAAATATGTATCGATGTTTTAAATGCTTCAATTAATGCATTAAAGTATTGCCTTGTTTAAAAATTGAATATAGCCTGTATGGGGTCTGTTTTTTGTTTCAATAGGAAAATAGGAACGTTTATATTAAGGCCAAACTAAATGAGAAGTAACGGGTAATGGGGCAGGTACATCCATTCTGTTTACCTTTCAGTGAGTTAAGACATGATTTCTGAAAAGCAATGTGTGTGGACCTATACATCTTTATTCTCCCTGACCTGCACCTTGCAGCGTCTCCTGCGCTTCAAATAACAAAAACAGAAAACAAAACCAAAAAGCAAACAGGAATCTGCCGTTTGGGAACCTTTGTGCTTCTTCACTCCATCTTTCGCCAAGTCTACCTAAAATAGTTGGTGGTCTTTAAGGAAGTGGTTCCTTTTCCTCCCTTAGAAATAGTTCTCGAAAGGATTTCTTTCAGAGCGATGTCCCCAGCTGAGTTAAAGCTTATCCATCTTGCCTTGAAAGATCACCGGATTTCTTTCCGTGGCAGCTTTAAAACCGTGTGTGGAACATCTCCAAAACTGAGAGAGCTTGTCGTTACTAGAGCCGGTGTTTTTACACTGTTAGTAAGCTGATGCCCCACTGTTTTATTTTGTTTTTATTTCAATGGAAGATCCGTGAATGTATTTACAAATCACGTGTTTGTCCTCTAAGCCCGTGTTTAATAATTACAATTGAATTACTAATCACTAAAACAGTGGTTGTTATGATGATGGTGATTATTATTATTATTATTATTATTATTATTATTATTATTATTATTATTATTATGTAACAATATTAAAATGTGATTGCGATTTAAAGAACACTTTATACTTATCCTCATTGTTTCCAGCACTTTGCGCTTTTACGCACAAATGTTGTCCTGTTGGAATTACACCAAAATTAGACCGATAAGTAATCGTAATTATTATAAAATATTATTAATTATATAGGCATTTATGTATGTATATATATATTATTATCACCATGGGCTTTTTCTCTCTCTCTCTCTCTCTCGGTGAACACAAGCCGATTCATTGGTATAGAAGCGAACCTTGTCTTCCAAGCCAGACAGAGACGGAGCCAAGAGAAATGAGAATCAACTGAAAAGTGATCCTACGGGGACTGGGGGGAGAGGGAGGAGGCGATACAGTAACGCTGGGCTTTGCTCACATTGACAGGACAAATACAAACACACAGCCCCAAACGTTTGCGTTTAAATAAGCAGATATAAACACTAACACATCTTTATATACACACACACACACACACACACACACTCCCTGTCTCTATCTCTCTCGGACAGTGATGCACACATGTGGAGATACAGGCGCGCACACACGCCCACTCTCCCCCCACCCCACCCCCCAGCACAAGTACAAACACTCTCCTTGCTAAATATATATGTTGGAAGTGGGAACAAGTATCCTTTTATAGCCATAGAATATCATATGGAATAAATAGTCTTGTGCCATGTGTTTTAATTTTGCTCCGATTGGAGCCCTGTCATTTGGCGTTATCCTTGATTTGTCCATTAAAATCTGTAGGCCTATAGAAATACCACATTTATATTTCACACAGTGCTTACAGGTTACAGGATATTGTTATTCAATTACAAAACTAACAGCACGACCATCAACAAAACATGATCGTAGTAGAGGTTTGTGAATACAGTTTAATTTTATATTCTATACATATTGCCTACTTTTGTTAGCTCTATATTTGAGTTGCTATCTATCTGTCTATCTCCCTGTCTATCTATCTATCTATCCAAGTTCAGTACATACGCCATTTATACAATGAGCTTATGTTCAGTACACATTGCTAGGTAATAATAAATGGTATTAATGGTAATAATAAAAGTATCTAGATAATAAAGACAGATGGCTGGACGTGGATCCCAGAGCCCAGATTTTAAATCACTTGGTTCCGCCGAACATGTGCCTGTTCTCAACTGGGAGGAATGGGATCTGGCCACTCCTTAGCAGTCAGTCATAGTTTTGTAATTATTAGTTATTAAGGTATTATCTAGAAAAGCACAGTTTGTGGATGAAAGGGTTGTACACGGACAACAAATTCAGAGTTGTACAATGAAAACATTTTTTTAAATATAATCTTTTAAAGTTATCGTATCATAATTGTGTCGCTCTGCGTAAAAGGGTGCACAAATACATAAATACATACATACATACATACATACATAAGAAGTGGAAGTAATTCCTATCAAATCATCAGAAAAAAAATATCAAATAAAGCATTGTGTTTGTATACCAGTGTGGTTAAGTCTGCAAAAATGATAACAATTTCCTTCCTGTTGTTATTTATTTATTCTTTATTTTGTAACCGGCATATTTAGTGAATGAACTGCTGACACCACAATCACGCGAGTTTACATTTACCCACGTCGTCATCCTCACCATTTTTCCATCTATCTTTCTATTTTGATGAATCTTAAGGAAAAATAGGTCAAATGTTAATTAAGATCTGATATCAATTAGCAGATAATAAATCAAATCCTGTCAAAGGAACCTGTAACAATAATTGAAACTTTCATATAGCGTGACTGAAACTGTATGGAGGGACCCAGGCGGCGTGCTCCCGATATTAAATTCAATACTATATAAATATTTACCCAAATGCTTGAATAAGATGGAGAGGAAGTTCCCAGTTGACCGCTGACAGCTGAAGCACTGAAAGCTGCCCAAGGTGTCCCTCTCGCCCGCAGTCCTTCTGCAGGAATAAACAAGTAATAAAAAAGCATTTATATAATAAACAGAAATGTGATCAAGTCCGATGTCAATAATCAGATAAGTCTCGAAATGAATATGGTATTTTTGCTTTTCTTTAATGGTGTCATTTATTTCCCACAAACGTCTGAAAGTATTTTTTTTCTTTCTTGTCTTTGAACATATTAAATGTAAATTGGGTGTAACCACTATAAAAACACCAGTTTGCCTTTGGCCAACTAACAGTACTTTAGTTTTCCATTTTTACAATAATTATAATAATAATAATAATTATTATTATTATCAAAATATATGCTATTGTAAAACATCGTTATTTTGAAAACGAATATATTGCTGGAGTCAGACATCTAGAGATTTCGACATGTTGTTATGACTAATATTTGCTTATTTGTGTAATATTGTATCATTTACACATTACACATTAGTCATTAAGCTGGAAAGTTTGGTCGGTGGGACTCAGTCAGAACATGTGATTGTGAATCAGTACATTACAAAAAAGATAAAACAGAAAAAAAAGCTTTATCGGTTTTGTCCAAAAACGCAAAGTTGCTGACCCAACCCATCCAGCCCTGATTGCTGTCCGGTGACGGGAAGTTTGCGTCCCATTTCAGCCATAACTTTGCTTCTGTATCCATCCACCCATCTGACAGTAAACTGTGCAGATCTCATGTTTAGCATATCAGATCTGAAAATATTCAGATCCAATATGACTTTGGGTAAAACACACAACACAGTGTGCGATTCGGGGAGAAGATAGAATGATTAATTTCCCACTTTTAGAAATATCCACACTATTACATAAACACAGCGTATTAATCACAAGCTAGACTCCACAGAACAATACAAATGTAAATTAATCTACGCTATTCATTTATGGATGGAAATGAATGACATCTTGTTAAGGAAATTTGGATTTATGTATCTATATTCAACGGGAATTTACCAGGTTTATGATATTTATAGCTTGGATATTATATAATATTATATCAGTACGTTATATACATTATTTTAAAAATGACTAAAGTTAAAACATGTTATTATATGAATACATTTGTATTTAATTGAATATTACGTTGCTTATAAGTCTTCAAAATTATTGTTCTAGTAAATTATATTATTCATAATAGAAGTGCGCATTACTTCTGTAGTTTATGATGATGATGATGATTATTACTATAGTTTAGGCTACTATGTGTATTAGTTTATGCTTGTTTTTATTAACGGACAGGCTGGTTATATCGATTGATTCTTAACGCTTCCAAGCCACGTGTTTCGTATTTTAAATGTATTATCATAACTTTTGTCCTTTTATATGTTAGTGAATTATTTATATTTGCAATTTATTGTGGTAATATCCCATCAACCTTTCAGTTGTATTTCTTGAGTTTATTCGCGTTAGTCAGTTACACATCATTTTGATAACTTTTCAAAATGTACATCTTAAAATCGTCTATTTCTTGAAGAATAGGCTCCGTGTCAGTTGTAATCCTTGTCAGAAAATGCACTTTCTAATTATGTTCAGTTTTGTTAGAGACTGCATATTAGCACCCAATTAAAATAAATTTAATTAAAGACCCAATTGCTAAACAAATCAGCACAAAACATTTTAATTGTTTATTCACGAGAAGTTCAGACATCCGTGCTTCCACTAAACTGTTTAAGGTTTTTAAACGATTTAAAGCTGGTAATGTGTAAATATTTCTCAGTTTTTGTATAATTAAACAAATTGTTTTTTTTTCCTTCACAAAGACTGTTTAAGTATCCACAGTTTTCCAATATTTCCACACATTGTCAATTATGAATGTATATTTTCAGTACAGTCGGCAGTGGTTTAAATAGTTTATCTTAGAGAATGTAATATTTATTTTTAATTGGGATTTTTTTTTTTTACATGACTAAATGTAACATTTTACATTGATCCATTTCTACATCCTGCTGATACGGTGATGTAGCAATATTATTATCTTAAAGATGGAAAAACAAATTAAGTAGAAAAAAACACGAAAAACTGAATGCCAGATATATGCCTTTTGTACCTTTGGAAACTCAAGCAGCAATACCATTTTGGGGATAAGCAAACCCGCTTATTTTTACCCGATAAAGCTTAACAGCCATACATACCAGTTAAACGAAGTGCTTATGTAAGTGTGGTCATATAAAATTGCACAACAGGTGTCCGATAAAAAATATTTCTGCAGATGAAGTTACTTGGAGTAATTATCAGATACAGTTTCTCGTAATTACGCATTAATGGCCTTCAAAAGTTCCAAGAGACAAAAGACAAATCCGTTTTGAGATGCAGCTGTGCATTTTAACGAAGGTTGCAGAAACCTGGGCTTCTGTTTTAAGGACAGAACTCATACTATTAATGTGATTTGAATAAAGTGGTTGGTTAAATGTTAAATAGTTGATCATTGTAAATAGTGTATACCTTAGATATGCATTTAAAATACGAAAATAGCTTCATGGAACAATCAGAATAGATATATAAAATATATTTGTTTATAAATAATGTAGAACATATTAAATGCAACACCGTTATCTGCTACCATTGATTTGCTTTAAAACAATATATTTTTTAAAATTTAACTTATATATTGAATTATCTGCTTTGAATCTGTGAAGCGTAAAATTGGCTATTCATAATATATGCAGCAAAACAATGTTAGGCGTTTGTGTGTGAACCAACCATTGGAAAAGTACGACAATAACATAAAATATGAAAAGGATGGAGTTTGGAAACTTTTAAGTAAACATACTTCCTTTTTGGCTTGAAAAAATCTACTTTTCCTGTCCTACTGTAATGTTACATTTTTATTTTTGTTCATTTTCTCTGTATGGAAATGGTCACAGAAACACAATGGTTGGGACAGGAATACAATGCGTGCTTGCTGCAAACGAGTATCCCCAAGTGTCCACCGAGAGGTCCAGACCTAGACCTGTCCAAAAGTTGTCACGCAAAAGCTACAGAAACAGTCAAATCGCCTGTGTGCATATGGGGTTGGACATATTTAAACTTGCGGGCGTGTAAAGCTGAATTGTTCATACAGCACGTTTGCAAGTAGTTTGATACTCATGAACATCGTTTCTTTCAGTAATTTGTTTAAAAGGGAAAATATTATTATGTTTGCCTTTTTGTTGATCTATTATTATTATTATTATTATTATTATTATTATTATTATTATTATTATTAACAACAACAACATCACCAATAATAATTGCTTGTGCTCCGTTGTGTGACATATTTTAAAATATACTTTACAACCAATAATCCTTTACATAAAACATAGAGTGGAATCTGTAATTGCATTTTTGTTTTGCATGAAAAGCTTCCAAAGAAGTTTAAGACCTCTCCTGTTGAAATGTAGGGGAAGTTTGAATCTCAGAAGATGCTCAATGTACTACCCAGTTGGCCAGGGCAGCCCTGACCTTCAGTTCACCATGTGGGTGCTGAGTGAGAGTGGCGAGGAACATGTGAACTATTTCTGTGGGGAAAACAAAAACATAAAACTCCTACCTGGGGATAAGTGCTTTAACCATATGTATCTTGCCCGGACACTGACTGTGTTTTGTTTTTATTAATTTTTTCACCAGAACATGTTAAATGCTCTTTGTTGTCATGCATTTCCTTCAGGATATTTAATTGATCGAAACCCTGCTGCCTTCACTCAACTGGCTTCTGAAGACATATTGATTTAATATACAATATATGACGAAAATAAAAAATACATAGTTTACATTGTCATTTTAATTGTTTTGGTCAGTTCTGCACAATCACTGCTTTGATTCCATGTGCACAACCAAACAAAACCACCAAATGAATGTTTGATTCATAAAACATATTTTATGAATATACAAATACAATAAAAATATATATACCTATGAATTATTTGCACTGAAGGTTATTATGGGTGCAGTGCTGTATATCGACGTATTTGTCATATTATGCTCAGCTCTGTCAATCAACCTGGAATCGCAGCGCGGATCAAAGGGCAGCACCATGACTGGCAGCGTCACTCAGTGCCAGGAAGCGATGCCCGGGAGAACCGTGCGCTGTGCAGCCAGCCGGCAGGAATGGTTGTCCTGCAGCAGGTGAACACCAAATATAGACTTGAGATTTGAAGAAAGATTATTGCTAGAAGAAATAAAGAACAACAAAACAACACTCTCAGAATCCAAAGAGAGAAAACACTTGCTGCAGAAAGGCCTTTAATAATAACAGCAACAATAATAATTAAAAAAAAACTTTAAAGAAATATGATGTGGGTTTCCACAAAACACCTCAGTCAGTGAAAGATCCAGATAAAGCTCCACATTGTGTTCTCCGTACTGTATAATATAAGCCCCAAGGGAACTGTTGATGTGACTGGGAAGTGTGCGGTGAATTCCTGTTTTAAACAGAAGAACTTCAATGCGGTTCACACATCTCTCTGTGATCAGGCTAGAAAAACAAGCCTGAAGTAATATATAAGCAAGAGAGTCTCAAGACAGGTAAAAATCACAGAAAGTACACAGACCGTAACATTTGCTTTTGATAAACGTTTACAGATAGTATTCTAGTGCATTTAAAAGATACACTTCCTTTAAAAAGTTACGGAATTGGATGTGATGATATTTAAATGTCGTCAGAATGATAGCTTTCCAAAGAGAAACCCCAATTGACAGTGAAGGTCAAATTTTCTTTTAATGTGTTTATATACCTTTAATTTAATTCTCATTGAAGGTAAGTAGTTTGTAAACTCTCCACACAAGAATAATGTTGCATGACTGATCTTTTGATGTTGTGTGCATGACTGGCTGGTGTATCCGCTGTATTTTTCACTGTGTGATAGTAGAGAACAGCACCAGGTTTCGGTTCAGTAAGTGGCAACTAAGAAAATGGACATGAATTGATTAATTTAACTTTTTCTTAATTAATGTGGGCAAATAGTGTGCACCATTAACATGAGTTGTGCTATCGCTGGGCTGGCACACCCAGGAGACCTGCAGCAGGCTTACTTCTTAACTAACATCTTAGGCAAAGATCTACGTAGTCACTTCTTGTTTATTTCGGATAATGCTGAGAGGACGGTTCTCTCTCCATTACAGAGAAAACAAACAGAACCCTGCCAGCTGACAAACCTCTTTGCCACATGGGGGGGGGGGTCTCGGCAGCATGCGTACTGACTCTGTCTTAAATCTTGGGAATTAAACAGCAAGGGATGGCCATTGGACAACATTCATAATCGAAAGAAAAACAATAAAGCATCAAAGCCTTGTGGAGAGTAGTCGTTTGCAGAAGCTTCTCTTTCAATCAGAGGCATTTGACTCATGAGACTCTGAGGTTGTTTCTATCCTGAAGTGTTGTTGTCCATGCAGATTTTCTAAACTTTCCACTATCACTTCAGTAATGCTCTAGTAATTATCACGATTTGAGATGAAAATGGCCTTGTCTTTAGCAGTCAGTGCCGCTTAGCCTTGGCAACTGAGCAGCAGCAGCAGTTTGAGATACTGCAGCAAAGAGGGTTTTTGAGGTAAATAATTATTGTTCCTTCCTTTCTGACAGAAGCGCTCTGTCTTTTAAGGCATAGATGCCTGATCTTTGGTGGTCTCTCCAATTTCCTAAGCAGCAGACCGGCGTTGAGCGTCCAACCCAGCTCTGATCCGAGTGCAAATAAGCGGGGTTCGTTAGGCAACTTTCGAAGGCTGCATAATGTTCAAAAAGACTTGTTTTGGGTCCTGAGAGCAGACCTCTTTTCAAAACCTGCCCTATTTTTTCCTGCTTTTGTTTTGTTTTGTTTTTAAATGGGAGGCTTTTAGCTTTTGAAAAGTATCCTTTTCCTATCAGTGCAGAAGCTCCTTGGACATCATCACCTTGGGCTCTCTCGCTACTCATTGGGCCGATGGTAAATAGCTCACATACCAGCTACAAAGAGCTGATGATATGAACTTGGGGCCTAGTGATCTCCCAAATTAATTAAGGCTTTTTCCTACTGAAGCAGACCTACGGCCTTTGTGTTTCTAATACATCTTAAGCCCTGTATTAAATGCAAGGGTGAGTTCTGCTCCCGTTGTAAATCTTTCAGTGCTTTCTTTTTTCTCGACTGGGTCTTTGAGCCTAAGTAGGCTTTAATGTGGAATAACCCCCTCCTCCCCTCCCCCTTCAAGAGTATTTATTTAAAAACGAGAAGCTCGATGTTGTTTCTGGCAGAAGAGACTGGTGAGACAAACGGCTCATCCCCCCACACCCCCACCCCCTGTCTGTGCTACTGCTACCTATTAACTCTTCGCCAGTCTGACCTTTTAATCCAATTGTTGGCCGGTGCACTTGAACTACAATGTTCTCCATGTAGCACACACATAAAAGAATGTCAAATTCCTGCTGTATTTTTAATGTTTTTTGCATGCCTTGCACATAGCCATGTTTTTTAATTTAATCTTTACTACATTCAACCTGATGATAGCCCAACCCCAATCTACTTATTGACTTCATTTCAAGTCAATCCAATGCATGTGCAAATGTTCCTTTCTAAAACCAAAGAGCCTTTTTTGTAATTGTTATTCCTGTGTAACTTTTCTCGCTGCAAAGTCCCAAAGACCCTCGGGGAGCCTGGCCTCCTTTACTGGAGGTAACTAGATGACTCCTCCAATCCCCAGGTTGTGTAACACAAGCGTGCTTTTGAGTTTACTCAGTAATTCAGAAAGGGGCTGTGGGGCAGTGGTCTTGATGTCCGCATGCTGAGTGCAGGAAATTGATAACTTGTACATTTGAAGAGTCCCACTCGGCTCCTAGACAGTATCGTGAGGGATTGGAGGCGTAGATATCCTATACAGAGGAATTTCACCCCCCCCCCATCTCCCTGGAATAGCACAGTGGAAGAGACAGGAAAATTAGCTACAATATGGCTTTTTGTTTTGGCCGAAGGATTGCAAAAGGGAAGGGAAATATTGCATTTTCCTCCTCTCCTCTTCCATGCGATCCAGATGAAGATCAGGAAGTCACATGGTGCTCAAAACAATGTGGGGAATGGGACCAATGTGAAGCTGTGGAATGCTCTCTTCCCTCGTGAACCTGGCTAACGTCCAGACGTTGACGGACACGCTGCAGGGGCAAAACCCGAGATTTTAACGTTTTTTCTGCTCCTTTGTTTGGCGGAATAAAGATTATTTATATTTGAAATGTTCTCCATACATACCTGTAGAGGTTTTTTTTTTTTCCTTCCGCAAAGGCCATGACTAGATTTTTATCTGTTTGCGAAGAGATCTGTCGCTCTTGGTTTCTTACACTTTGATTCAGGTCGCAGCTCCGATTTCATGTTGGCTGTCATGCTGTGGCCCAGGTTGTCCGTGAAGCGCTTATGGGGAGCCAATGACAAAGAGACTGCGTCAGCCTACACTGATTATTATTATTTTGATTCATCACTTCTCCCCCCTTGCTTTTTTGTTTTGATCTCTTCCTTTTCGGACTTTAGCAGCACTGAAAGATGGGGCACCTTGTGGCTCACAGCAGGCATGGTGCCACACAGAGAGCCTGTACTCTTACTGCAAATAAACTTCAGTGGTAGCCAATGCAGGAAAGGCCATGTAGTCCTTAGTGGGGCTCGCCTAATAGAAGGCCCAATGGGTGGATTGTGAGACGTGTAGACTATGCGATGTTGACTTCTGTTCACTTGGGGCAAAATTGACACCCTCTCACCTCTGACCAGAGAGATATTCAAGCCCCCCTACTGGAGACAGGAGATTAGGAGGTTATTCCGCAGTGTAACCCAGACATCTTGGCTGCCTCCAAAAAAACAGTATTATTGTTCTGGTAATGTCCAACACTTCCTCGGGATTCCATTAGCAGTAAGGCACGGATGTAGGAATCTTTTTTTTTTTTTAAGGGGGCTTGAATGGATAAAAAAATACATTATCCAGGTTTACTGTCAAATATGAGACTGACAGTCATAATGTTTATAAATGTGGGCAGCTGCTTTACAATCAGATGTTCATGTGTAACAATCCCCTACACTTATGAAAAAAGGTAATATTTTATTATATACTTCACTTACAAAAAACTCACAGAAGCAGTCACAGTCAATCTATAGTTAGTCTTGAATAGATTCATTATTTCTAAAATCCTACTGGAGGGTTTTAAGGATGAACCAGGAGACGTACAAATCAGTCAACAGAACATACAAGTAAATGTATAGATAAAGCACTTAAAGGTGAGAAAGTAAGTTGATTGTTTTTCAACAAAGGGGAAACCACTTTGCATCTCAAATCATAAATCATTATAAAACAAGTTTCTATTAAAATTCTACTTGCTTTTACAAATACTAAATGGTTACATGATTCAGCTTGTTTTTTTTAATTGCTTTTGCTTTTATGCATTATTATTATTATTATTATTATTATTATTATTATTATTAAAGTATAATAAAACCAAGTGGGACAACAAGACCCATTACTGTACGAGGCCGTTCATTGTGGTTGCCCGTACGAGGAGCTGGCTGCTTGGCGTCGGCTGGTGCACAGTAGTGTCCTCTGGCTGTTGGGTAAGAGCTGTACAGTATTTGTTTTCTTAACGTGAGTGTTGAATGCCTCTTGTATCAGAGCTGGCTATCAGTGTTACACTTAGATATTCAAACTATGCCACTGTCTCTATTTGTTCACCAGTCAACACCAGGGGAAGTTGCTATGGGTTCAGATTTGATCTCTTCTTGACAGCTCTCTTCTGAAGCCTGATTGCTGTTCTTGTGCCATGTTATCATCTGCTTTTAAAGCCCGTCTTGTAAGATAATGGGAAGCAGTGGACTCTTTGCATAAGCGCCGGGACAGGTGTGGTTCAAAGGGAGAATGTTTTTTGGTGTGTTCTAAATGGCACCTGTTCAGCATTTTTTTATTTTTTATTAAATTAAATAAATATGGGCACTGTGAACAGTATCCTGAGCCAAGTGTATGAAACAATTTAAGGGCATACATGCAGCATTATAAAATCAAGAACCAAGGTTGAACCAGCATAATATTAAAAGCATTTACAAACATATACTTTACTCTCTCTCTCTCTCTCTCTCTCTCTCTCTCTCTCTCTCTCTCTCTCTCTCTCGCCCTTCTATAGGGAATATTTTTTATTTTATAATCATTTTTTTAAGTAGATTTTTCTGTCCCCCCCCATCTGTGCATGATACTAATCATTGTATGTACCATTCATGGCAGCCTACATCAACAAGGGATTTACAAGATTCTGTTTTTAGTGGAGAGGTCAACTATCATGTCTAAGTCAAATATTAATTTGAGTAGAAAGGAACACAGAATCTTTCAAAAGAAGGAAAGAAAAAGCTGATCCTTGTTTCTATGATGTTCTTACAGCCTCATTGTCAGTGTTTTGCTTGCTGCTTGACATTCCATTTAGCAACTTGGCATGCAGTTAAATCTCTTGATGCAACTCTCTTTTCTTGCACAGTTTTTTCAGTAGCCCTGACAAGCACCGTGCTTAGGGAAATAAAAAAAAAGTATCTGATAAAATTCCCTTATTTTGATACCATTCCTAGATCAGACATGTAATGATAACCACCCACGCGACTCATAAATACATTGAAAAGCCATTCAGTCAGCAGAATGGATCAGGTAAAAATGTTTCCGCTCATTTATCTTCACTGTGTTCGTAAGGCAAGGTGTCACTTTTGTCACATCAAGCACAAAGAAACTAATCATTTGTTTATGACATGTAGCTACAGGTCCCATTTCATTCATGCACCCTTTTTTGTTTGTCAAATATTAGTAACATTATTGTACTGTATATACAAAAAGCTATAGAGAGTCACAAGAAACAAAGTAGAGTAATACAAATTAACAAGCGAGGAAGACTGGGCTGTGATTGGGTATAACGATAAGGCTTCAGGTGGCTTTTAAAATATAGTTCATTGAGGTTGAGAATATTATTATAAGTATTATATAATTTAAAATTATATATATATATATATATATATATATATATATATATATATAATAGGCATATATAAAATATTAATGCTAAAATGTTAAAGAAAAAATATATACACTTTATATAAACAAGTAAAACAAATGTATCATCCCTGTTGAATATGTGATTCAGGAATTAAATGTTCGATTGAAACCAGGGGTATCATGAATGAGACCTTTTCACTGTATTAAATAGATTAAACTATTCAACTTTTCCCTGTATTAAGGCAAACATTTAAACTTCTGTATTTTGGTCTCGCAATCTAGCTAGTTTTAGAAAATGACAATTCATTACATTTTACAGCCCTCTGAAGTAGTTTTTTTTTGGTGTTTTATTTTACAAGGAAACACTTGTAAACTATACTGAGAGAAATTAGTTTAACAGCCTGGAGGAAAGACAAAGCTCAATTTTCAGCAAGCTGTAGAAACATCATTGGGTTGTTTAGGGGATCAGCATAGTTCATGTCTGTAAATAGGCACTAGTTTCCCATAAAAAGAATAAACTATAATATCGGCATCATATTATGAAAGTGTTAATTTGGGGGCAATTTGGTGAAGATTAAATATAAAAGGTCAAAGTTATATATTTATTTTTTATTACGTGTGTGAAGGATCGACAGACTGCTTACCCACACTTACCCACACTTTAACTCACCGTCATTTATATCAAATGTTGTATTTATAAACCTGATTTATTTGCTATTTCTTTATCATATTTTTTAATGTGATTGAACTTTTATGTGAATTAGAAACGGGTGGTTTGTTTTTCTGGTTGGTGTGGGTCTTTGTGTCTAAATCCTGCCAACAAATCCAAAGCTGTGCGCTTAAAGCAGGGCACAGGGAGTCTTAGAAAGAGTCTTACAGCCTGGAGACTGACAGAGCTGGTGGTGAGAGAGAGTGGAAGGGGTTTCAGAAGAAGTGCAGCACCCCTATGTGGTGTGTGGGTGAAACTGCAGCCAGTAACAGGGCAAGGGGAAGGGGGGCCTGGGGAGCAAATGGGAAGGCCCATTCCTCACTGGAGCTGTCAATCATCTTGGCTGCTATTACTGCAGGTTTTCTCATTAAGTGCAGATATTCATCCCAACTGCAAGAAACGCCCCTATTGACAGGAGTGTAAACACGCCAGGCTTAGAGGACAGTCTACAGCAGGAGATGTTGTGACTGGTAGAGGGATTTGGGGATGTGTTTGTGTTGTTTAATCTTTATCTCCCAACTGCACTTACAACGTGGAAAATCTTAGAGGTAAAGGATTTCCATATGAACAAATATATATATTGAAATGTATACTTATATATTTTAGCAAATGCTATACTCATAACGGGCTCAATGCAGGTTCTGATAATCTGAACATATTATTTTTTTATCTTAATTGCTTAGGAAGTGCCTGACTTTGAAGAATTGAGCAATGGGGATGCCGATTGGCTGATCTTTCATCTGTGTTTATACAAAACCATGCCGTAACCCAACCCTCTGCCACCGCAGTTATCTCTCTGTAAATTAAGCACCATAAAACACACACTCGCTCACATACACTTTCAGCTGTTTGCTCAGAGCTCTTCGGTTCAAGGTTGTGTTTACTGTGTTATGCCTTGCCTGTGGCTTCCAAGAGAAGCCATGTTCTAATGTCATATCAGGTGTCTCCATCACTGCAGGATCATTATCAGCACTACACAGAGAGAGAGCTGGCTGCTGTGGACTCTTTCGGCACCCTTCTACTTTTGGTTGCTTAAGAATATTTTTACCTGCCATCTCCCTGGGTGGCAGTCCAGTGAAACACACACGCTCTGACACACCTACTCTGCCGAGCATTCCTGCCTCACGCCTCATTGCCATGCCACTTTGATCAGGCCATCCTGAGTATTTACTGATGCAAATTAGGTAGTGCTCAGACAGCGTTGATCAATGGAATTCTGGTCCGATATGGAATTGTCTCCAAATCCACCCCCACGCACACTGTATCACATTTTAAGGACAAATAGTTGTGTCACCCTCTAAATATTGGAAAGGCAGTGATGGTAATGAAGCTGTCAGTTCTCGCTCTGGGACAGGGTTGGCAGTCTTGCAGTGTTTGGAATGAGACGATAGTTAGTCCATTCTTGACCTTATGCCGTACCCTTAGGAGAGTCCCTGTAGAGAGTAATGCCAACAGACAGTGGATCTGGCCAAGTACAATACAACCCGGTTTACAAGTGAGGAAAAAATTAGTTTTGAGCTCTTGACATCACCAATCCCCAAATCTGCAGTCGGATGTTTGTGCAACATATTAACCTGCTGTGAACATGGAGGAAAATTTGAATAATTTTTTATTGAGTTTGTTACTTCCCTGAAATATTTATATGTTGTTGTTTTTCCAAAAAAAAAATGTTTGTAAATTATGTGAATCAACCATTTAGATTTTCCACTTATTGACAGAAGAACAACATGGCGTGAACACTTTGGGCAGTTTCCGTAGTACCGCCATAAAAGCGCGCCATCAGTCCAGCCTGGCTCCAGGAAAAAAAACACGGTCTTTTCTTTCTGTTTTTCTGTTTGTGTTCCGCTTCATGATGTGAAGCAGCTGTGATCATTCTGTACCTTCCCTCCACCAGCCTGTTAATCGAGCTGGCCTATTCAGGACATAATAAACAAAGAGATGCACGCAAACATCGTGACAGGAACTTTGGCAGAGGTGTGTGTTAGTTTTCGGAAAATCCACTGTTGCACCTAGAGCACACTCTTTGTTGAATGGGTTATATGTAACCCGTACTCTCACTGACTAAAGTTAACCAATTATTCACTTAATTGGCTAACATGATTACTGCTTCAAAGTCTTTAGCTACTGGGGATGTTATTTAAAAAAAGTGATGGGTTATAGCCCCCCAGGAGCAGTACTGTGCTTGGAGTTTGGAGATTAACAAGTGTAGACCTATGCACAGAAGCTCGTCCGATCAAGGCCCTGGAAGAAATCAAAAACTTCCACCCAACAGCCATTTAAATACCTGACGGCAGTTTTCCATTGGATAGGTGCAAAAAGCCTATGACTGACAGGAAGCTGCCATTCGGACTTGACTTTTTGGTTTTATTTGAAACAAGAATATGTTCATGAGATTAATTTTATCATCAGATTGTATGTAAGTGGATCATTGTCTCAGTGGGAATATTCGCTAGTCCATAGCTGTGGTAAACTGAGCTCCATCTGGGAGTGACCAAGGGATCACTTCATTTCTTTGAAGCCTTAATGCTGAAAAAATATTGATTTTTGAGATTATCTGCTCCCCTGTGCTCTGTCATCAGTGACACCCCATGGAGTGTGCACACCAAGGTGTATTGGTTCTGCCGGAGCATAGTCTCCGTGTGTTGCCAAACTCCCACAGCCTGGCTCTGAAGACTGGTGGGATGCTGGCAGGTCGTTTGTATTGGGATTTAGAGAACAAACAAGGGGGTGTGGGTGTTGGTATGTGACTCCAGTCTCAGTATGTCTGTTTAAAACCTTCAGCCTCATCCAACATCAAGGAAACTGACTCAAACTGACTTAGGCAGACATAAAGGCAAACAAGAAGAAATTGGTATTGTATTGTTTTTTGTGTGTGTGTTGTTCTAGAGAACTCTTGGATCTGCTTTGTCAATCTATAGAATTACCGGATTTAAAGAAGAAAAAAGGATGACAAAAGCCTCCATTTCTACATGGATTCAAGATGTTTTATATTTATTTAGTTTTTTGTGCATATTCTAAAAACAACCTTGAATTTGAGAAGCAGGACTCTTTGGATGAGTGTAACATCTGCCATTTACTCCTGGAGATTTAAACAGCATTACAGATGAATGTAAAGGTAGGGAAGTGATGTTGAAAAAGCAGCTCTAGCTGTGGCAAGGACTACTGACCTGCATCTCATTGTATATTTTATTTATCTTTTACTGAGCACCAGTATTTCATGCCTGTCAGCTGCCTCACTAGGCCAGGTGCAATGGAAATATTCCTGGCACAATCTTCCCTCTTCCTGAGAGCCTTCTCTGCCCGTGGCTACCCTGCTCTTCAGAGACCAGACTGTCGTAGATCCGCTGTCAGAGGCGAGGTGGACTGATTACAGCCTGCATGGCCAGACACCAGGAGGGAGGGACCCAGCAGTTGGCTAGGAATAGCACTGCTTCTGAGAATGTCAGGGTTGAGGTCCTGGATCCATTGTCTGGCGGTAGAACAGTCTGCCTCCGACACCTATTTGTCACAAAGGATTACGCATAAAAACATCCGCCGTGTCACTGTCCACCGCATGGACAGCAGCTGTGCACGTGTAAGGCTCTCTGAGTTCTCCACCAGAAGGCCCGGGCTTCTGGGCTTTTCGCAGAAATGAGAAACAAGCCGTCGACAGAAACAGGCCCATCTCTGGAAGTCGGAGGGGTGTCTTTCCCCACCCCTAAAGCCAGCTGCTGACTGATCTTCGCCTGGATGGTGGACTGACATCTCCACTTCCCAGGATTGACCTGGCTCCCAGAGGACGTCAACACCTCTCTGCAGGGGTCTGCCACTCCTGCCTCCCTCCTCACCCCCCCACCCCATTCTCTCTGTTCTCTCCCAGGGCAGGAGACATCATTGTCTCTGTGTTTACCTACTTCTCACCGAATGTTTGGAATGTTTTCCTGCACTGCTGTGTCTTGTCAGTCACTCTCCCAGCCCGGGAATTTGCCCCTTTTATAATGAGTGTATCAAATTGAACACAAATCATACAATTCTCTTAATGTAAATCAAGATGATTTTTCCACAGCTTTTAAAGACCCCAGGTCCAGTGCTTCTCTGAGTACTGAGGTTAGGTGCTTCCCCTTTTGAAAATATGAGGAACTCCTCTTGAAGGTCCACACACAGTTCAGGCCAAATCAATCAGTTGAATTGGTTCACAGTTCATGAAACAGGTATGAATATAAAGAATGTTGTGGAACCTTGACACCAAGTGTGTTGTCCTTACTGAAATCCACACATTTTAATTTAATTCCAGTGAAATTAAGTCTGCTTCTGACAGACATATTACAGTATTAGAAATGATCAGTTATGGAATGATTGCGTCTCTCACATGGCATTTTAAAACACCATACCATAGAGTGAAAGCTGTATAATTAGATTTTATAACCTTTAGTAAGAAAAAGAAAAAGACGTTCTCCAGCTTGGCTCACGGATGATGGGCAGACATGACGTCAGTGTCTTCTGCTCCAGGACCCTAAGCAGATACGATCTAATCGAGATTTGAAATGCATATATTTTTACTAGGAGTTCTGCAGTGAAGGCCAGTGCTGCATTAAAGAAAGAACAACAACCCGGTCTGACGAAAATGAAACCTCTGTCCCACTGATTTATTCCCTGCTCTGTTTTCACTGGCCCACATGGCCGGGAGTTTGCACTAGCCCCACTCAACCAGAACCGATGTCATTCAAATCCAGTAAAATAAATGGCTCTGTAAATTCCCTCCAATAATATTCCTATGTACAGGAATGCCTGCACGGAACACACAGGCTGGGGTGGAATGCTCTGAGAACAGAATATCGTGCTTCGCTTGTTAAAGGGAAACGCTCTCTCTCAGGGAGCAGTGGCAAGGCTGGGGGCTCCAGGCCTGTCTGCTCTTTACCTGTAATGAGACCTCTGGGAGGGTTTAATTCAGCCCACCCAAACTCTGAGCCTGGCAATTAGGCTTCAGCTAACCCCAGCTACTAATCTTAGTCAGGATGCTGTGAGAAACACAACCTTGTAACTCTCTCTCTCTCTCCCTCTCTCAATATGGTGCTGCTTATCTTAGGAAAATGGCAGTGTGCTTCTGTATGGTCACAAATTGACATGGTAGCATTAGTGAAATGAATAATTCATTACCTTCATAATCGTACGAATAATTCATGACTGCTTTTCTTTCTGAACTGCTGCCAGCGTGCTGTAACAAAACATTTCACAGCCTCTGTAACCACCTCTCCTTAACCAAGACTGACCTGAAATCAGACCTGAGAGCAGTCCTAACTGGCGTGGGGACCATTGAAAAGAACAGGCGTTTATTATGCATACGTTACGCACACTGTTAACTCAAGACACCATTTTCATTCTATGTCACTAATCACCCAATTCATACTTAGTTATCATGCTGACACTTGTATGTGTCAGGATTCACGTTCAGAAAAAAACAAACCCCAAACTAAATTGTATTTTAAACACATGTGCATATGTGCATATAACTAAAGTCATATTTACATTGCATACATGGTCAAAATGCTCTGAAATGACGGTGTACCCATGAATGTGACATATTCAATTATTCAGATACTGATTATAATTAGTTCTGTGCTGTGCAAGATTGAATAATGTATTCCAGGTTATTTCCAGTGAAAAGCGGTTATAGGCCAGTTCTTGGCAATTATGCAAGAAAACAGAGCACAATATGTCAAGACAAATAGGTTTATTTTGGAAAGATTTTTTATACATATACTGCTGAAAAAGATGTTGGTTTATAAGCTAGCTGTTTTTTGTGTGGGGTTGCTCGACATGTAGGTCATAGCGATAGTCTATGGGTTGTGGCCTCAGGGGAATTGCAAGAAATAAAAGACATACAGCATGGGGCCTGCAGTACAGTTCCTGCGAGTTTTTCAGGCTTGTAAAATGTAAATTTTTGATGCAGATGGAAAACAAACAATGGCATGGTGGTGCACGCTGAGCCGCGGCATGCAGCCCTTTGTTGTTCGTGATACCAGCATTAAAAGCAGGAACTCAAAGAGCTATCTGGTGTAAGAAAGTAGCAATCTTTTCAAACGCACTGTATTCACAGAGGGGCTGCTGACTGAACCACTGTATGATTGCAGTGACCCAGAGCCTTTTTTATGCAAACCATTTCTTCCTTCTTTCTTTCTTTCTTTTCTCTTTTTTTGAGGGGGAGTAAAAACAACTCCAGCTCCCGAAGTCAGACTGCAGTATAATAAACTTTGCCTTGCTTTCGCTGATTACAGAATTAATTTCTCATACAGAAATCACAAAGCGTAACAGTACACGCTTGGACAATATGACTTAGATGGTTTATAATGGGAGAGCTGATTATTTATTTAAAGTTTAAAGGAAGCACACTTAAAGAACCCACGAAAAGACATTATGAAACTCTAGATGCATTAGAACCTGTAGAGGAAAAAAATGCTATAAATCTTGCAAAAAATGTCACTGACAAGCATTCATGTTGTTGTGTCTTTTAGTTTTTTAGTTTCACATTGCATATACATTTCTCATGACCTTGACTGTGTTTACATAGTGTTAATTGTTGTATTGTACAAATGTTTTACAGTTGATTATTCAGCATTAATAGCTTGTCAATTATAAATATTTGAACAATATTTGAACGAGTCAACATTGTGCTGACTCGTTGGGCACAAGAGAACATCTCTCTGTGCAGTCTTTTATTAAAGGGTCTTTTTCCAAGCATTGTAGTCAATCTGTAATGCAATGTTAGGGTAAATTATCTTCCCAACAATTAATTAATGTCACATGGCGAAACCACACCCTCAAACAGGCAGACTTCTGGTGTTCATTTCTTTCTGTTCTTAACCGCATAATTTTTCCAGTTATGCACTGCACCCCAGCACGGCTTGTGGGGAGGTCTGAGATGCCGGGGCGGCCTGTGATCTTATCAGTATTGTTTCAGCAACCCCAGCTAACCGAGCTCTGTTTCCTCTTCCCAGATCTCAGCACCTTCACACGCATCGTCCTGCTGTTAAATGAACACAGACGCAGCACCTGGCCTCCTGTAGGTGAGTCCAGTCATTGTGCAGTGTGTGTCAGTACTGTCTATGTCTGTGACCAGTGACAGGATGGCAAAGTTGACTTGGTAATGGCAATGTAATAACGCTGCAGACACATGTCAAGAGGAGCCCGATGACATAACTCCTGTGGGACAGGAGAAAGAAAGTCAGCCCGATACACTGACTTTTCAAGCATACTGGTGCAGGGGAGACGTTTTTATTTCTTTGGTTTTAAAACTGTAAAGCCAGGTGACTGTTAAAATTGGGGCTTTGTGATTGATTAGTATATTTTATCAACCCAGCCAGCCTACTCGTGCAGGATCCTAAAGCACCTGATAATCCGGCCCTCTGACCGTGAATAGACGGTTCTCCGGGCACTAGCGCCCGTCTAAATATTTTGGAGATGACAAAGCCTTTGAAAAGCACTCAGGTCCAGACTCAATAAGGCCGGAGCCTCTGGTCGGCGTTGGCAATGGGGGACCATAGAATCCGCAGGTGTGTTTCCTAAGCCAGCTGTGCACACAAGCATTCCATGTACACAGCGCCGGGCTGGGCAGCTGTACAGAGCCATCAGCTCCGGGAGATTACGGGGGATTTTCTCTCCTTTATGAAATGGATCTGACTTGTGCACACTCCTCCGCTCCCTGCAGCTGGGGGGTTCGAGACTCTCCCATCTGAAAAAGCCCCACAAAAACCACCAACACCACCAATAACCCCCCCAAATAAAACAGGCAGCATGTGAATGATTACAGCACACGCATTTCACGGTGTGTAAGAAATAAGTTGAAGGAATGGAGCGCACATGTACATATGCACACACGCACTGTCACAGCCTGTCAGCAGGAGAGAAAGAGTAGGAAGATGGAAGTATTTGCATCCATGCTATGGGGATGGTGACACAAACTGGATGTTTCTCACATTATTATTTTATTTCTTAGCAGTGGTGACAATGTACATTATGATCTCCTGACACTGTGTTCGGTGTGGGCACAGTACATCAGTCTGACAGAGATGCATCCTGTTTGGACTCAGTCGAAGGTCGGGAATGGCACAACCCACACCACTGCCATTACTGGTGTTAATCTAAGAATTCAAAAATGATAAACCTCTCTGATATATAACATGTACCAGGTAACAGCTGACTCACTTACTCTTTCTTAAAGCTCTGCACCTCCCCCCCACAGCCTCCCTCCGTAGAATTTCATTAGCTGTTGTTTTTAAGCTTATACATTTATTATGTTTTGTCAGCTGAAAATTCCACAGGAAATTATTTAATTAAGAAATATAGAAGTTGGATATATCTATTTACGTTTCCAAAATTATCATTAGCCCAGTCCTGGCCATCTAATTTATCAATGACAAAAGTCTTGGCTCCTGACACCAGCAAAGGCCTCAGCTCCTGATCCCATAATCCCTCATTGGGATGACCTCATTAAGAGATTGTTCTTTTCCATAAACACACTGTATGATATGAACTTGCATGTTAATAACGCCGGGCCAGTGAATCACTATTTCTGTTATAAAACTACCAGATCTTGGAAGTACATTTGTACAACAGTGATATTGGGAGCGTTAACAGGATTGGAAAATAAATCTAGAAACAATTCTAAAATTCAGCTATCGTCTCTCGTTTTCAACAAGTGGCCTTAAAATGTATCGAAGCTTTATTAAGTGCTGGATATTTATCTTTGGACACTGAGTAGTTACAGTGTAATTCCTAATGATTATGATGTATTTCTGGGCATGCTTGATATACAGTGCAGCCCAAACCTGTTTTAATTTATGTGCTGTAGTCCTGCCTGGTAATATATTTTTTCCGAATGGCAGCGTTTAACTGTGGAGCAGGGTCGTGTCAACTGTCAGGGTGCGTTGTGATAAATTAGAGATCAATGGGAAGGGAATGGAGGCCTGCTGTGAGTGAGTGTTGGGGGGGGATTGCGCTCTGATTTATGGTGTGGCTGTGGTAGATCATTTCTACATCATTTGGAAGATGGCTTTGCTAATTCCCAGCGAATCTTCCAGGTTTTTATAATTAGCCGTCCTGCTCGTAAATCACACGGTTCTATTCATGGTTCAGTTACCTTAAATTGAAGGGAGAAGGGGTCTGCCAGCATCCGTACAGTATAGTTTATGACTCAAAGCAGTGGGACCAGTCTCTCTCTCTGTCGCTCCTGTGCTATGTAGTGGTGATTTTTTGTGAAGGGCACCTTGAGCTCAGATTCCCCTGGTACTGGGTTGTTACAAGGTCTATTTTTCTTTACGACTGAGCTTTCATTCACAGAACTGAAGCAACAATTAGTTAAATTCATCCTTGGCATATGGGCAGCCCTTAAGAAGAATGCTTATGGCACAGTGTGCTTTTGTCGCTGACACGTCTGCACTGCACAGCTGTGACTTCAGAGTATCATATCTGTCCTGCTTGTAATCCACTGAATTCCAAATGTATCCCCTCCCCCCCCCCCCCCAACGAATACTTCCCTCTCTTTCCTGTCTAATAAGAGAGTGTGACGTAACTGGCGCTCTCCTGCCGAAACCTGCAGTAGTGGGTTCTTAGAAAATCATTTTGATTTGGAAAGAAGTTACTACAGGAAAGAATTTAAGAGCAACAACAGCTCCATAAATTATTTCATTTCCATCTTAGTGAAGGAAAGCCATTAGTCCTTTGTTTCTTTTTTTATTATTGTTTTCTTGATATAGTTGAATTTAACTATTTTCAGTTGTGCAAAGTATTCTTTCTATAAACTATGTTTAGCACAGCCTTTTATGTAGGATGGAGCCATGCTGGCTTTAATTTGTCTTGAGCATGTTTCTGAAACATCCTGATGTTTTGTTTTTAACCAAATTCCAGGGGCAGCTCCACTCTGGCTGCCTTTCAAAGCCTCTGTTATTTCCTTCCCTCCCAGAGGAATCACCTCCAAATTTATGCAAAGACAATAATCCCTAATTGCAGTATCACATTACGAGAAAATTCTTTTAAACCCCATTAACAACTGTACCTAATTATAAGGTAAAGAGCATTAAATATTATCCCAGCCAGAGTGAGAGAGAGAGAAAGAGAAAGATTGTTTTCTCTTGAGTTTTTTTTTTGAGTACACACAAGAGAACCCTTCATTCTAATTTGTGGTTAAAATTGACCATGAAATCTAGTCCATTATTGTACAGTAGATTGTATTTGATTTAATTGAGGATTAGCTCACTGCCTCCCACATTGCCCGGGCACTACGCAATCATTTCTAAAGTATGTTTACCATTTCCTCTTAGGTCAGTCTTAGAGTTGCGCTTGAATCTGTGCAACTGGAATATCCAAGTTTTTCTGAGCACCTAATAACTAAATGTATTGTTTTTTTCTGAACTTATTACAACTAGCCGAGATGTTCAGGTGTGACAGCCCTCTAGGCACACGGCCTGGGTGGAATTTACCTGCCACCCAGATGGGTCATCATGACAGGACCATTGTTTCCACTATAAGAATCTCTTTGAATCCTAAACCCATTATGTTGGTAGGGAATCCCTGAAAGTGGATTTGGCCATTACTCAACAAAACTCACATACCAGAATCCCCTACCCAGACAACCTCTCCCTCCAGCTTTCCCATACGTAACACCATTAGGCCAGCATACATACCCTTGGTAGGATGCTCATGGCTATACACCTTGGAATGGAGATAGAAGTCTGGTTTGTGCACTATAACGATCTTTGCTATCACTCAATACAAGCCTTGCTGCTATAGCACACTCCTGATTACTTTTGAGACTTTAAAACTGAATTTTGTCAACAAATACCAGCATGAACCAGTTGCTGCCACTTAAATAAAAAAACTAAAACAAAAGCACACAAAAACTAAATTTTTCCCCTTTTGTTTTACTCTGAAGTACTTCGGTTACTATCGTTTTCTTTATTTTTTTGCCGACTGTGTTTTTAAGCTTAAACAGGATTCTGGGAAGGAGGTTTCCTTGTGTGGGCTGTTTTCCAAGCTGTCTAAACACAGAGCACCTGAATGCCTTCTATGGATTAGTGCTGTCTAGTACAGTGTTGGCTGGAGCACTTTGCCTTTGATTAAGACAGAAATAAAACGTCTCGTAGCTTCAAGTCCTATGTATTGTGTAATCCTGCCTTTTTTTTGAGGGGTGGGGGATTAACAAGTGACCCAAGAGCAAGCTGAGAATGTGAAATTAAAATTGGAAGTAGAAGCAAGACAGCTTAATAAAGGTGGATAAAAGTAGCACCTACAGCTGCGGCTTCATGCTGGTCAACGGTGTGAAAGCGTAAGAAGGGGTAATCTGGCTGGTTTAGGGGGAACTGACTCCCGGGGGAAAAACCAAAACAAGAGAGATTGACCCTTCTACCGGTCTGCCCAGACCCCAGTCCAAGGATACCCTATAGATTTCCACAAGGAAAAGTGCAAATGCATCGAATGGCAAAATGGATGTCCTCCGATATTTTTCCTCATCTTTTTTCCACTCTCTTCAGACTGCTGGGGAATTCAGATTTGTGCTCCATACTACACAGACCCATAGAGACAGGGCACTTAGCTCTTAAGGTTGTGTTGTTTCATAAAGATATGGTGAACCAACATTTAAAAAAAAAAATCCAGATCTCTGCAACCACAACAGTAGACAGGGCCAGCTGTGTGGAGTGGCGACGGGGCACAGGGCTGCAGGGCTGCGGGGAAGGGAGACTGGCAGTCTAGGAATGGGCCACGCAGTGCATGGGGGAGGGGTGGGTACTGCTCTGAGGATTGTGTTGTTTTTGGCTGCCTGACGGGCCGCCTCTTTTGACAGAGCCGCTGTCAGACACAAGTGCACGACTCTTCATAGCTCATTTCATTCCATGTGCAGCCTGACAGGCATGCAACTGTGAAGGAGGCTGGGCATGAAGGATTGTCCAGGGGTCCACAGAGGTTATGGGGGGTTTCAGGCACTAGGGAAAATTGAGAGAGAATGAGAGAGAGAAGAGAAATGCAGAGGAAGAAAATGCATCATCTCTTTCCATTCTGCCAGCAGATACGTCGACCTCACAGACTCAAGAGCTCTCCTCGGCACACGGTGTAAATCAGTTTTTGTGTTTTCCTGAAAACTCTCCAACCATGTCACTGACCTAACATGCATTCCCTCAGAGTGACGGCTTCTCTGAGCTGGAATGTGCCAGTCAGAGGTTTCCCAAAAGAGTGATCTGAAGAGCGTACTTTTTTTTTGCCAGATACCAGATGTACCAAGCTTCAGATGAGGTGTAGAGCTTGCTATAATTTGGCAAGTGGGAGAAAACAGTTATTGAGTTCTCACTGAGAAAGACTCAAGAGCCAAGTTGCCAAAGAGAGATCAAAACCAAATGTTCTATCTTGCGAATGTGTCATTAGTGACGAAACCAGCTTTTCTCTTCTGTGTACCCATGCATTGAAAGCAAAAGAAAACAAACCGTATTTATAACAAGACCCCTTGGGATTCTGATGTAAGAGAATCTTTTCAGCGGTTCTAAAGCCTTGTAAAGAATTAGTAAACATCTCCTCGAGAAACACATTAGAACATCAGTCATTTGGTGTTGAATTGTACACTGCAAAATGTGTGATTCTTCGACAACTTTTCTAAATTTGTCACTGACCGTTTTTGTGGGCTGGATCGATTGAATACAGAGATAAAAGATGTCTTGTGTGGTATTTACTGAATCGCAGCTCCAATAAAAACAACAGCCACAGCTGCTCAATATCCAGGGGCCTATTACAGGGAGCGAAGCAGCAACTCCTGCCAACCTGTCTGTCAGACAATATCGGGTTACAGGGTTTTCCAGCTATCAAGCATGTTACAGATTTAAACAAACCGAAAAAAATACAACTTCCTTACCTTCCCTGTGGTAATTAAATAGGCTACGGCGGCTTACCAACATTTTTCCTGGTGGCAAATTTCAGGCTTTTTTGTTTTCATTGACACACTTGGCCTCTGGAAGCTGTCGGGGCGAGGGGGTCCAGGGCAACTCAGTTACCCAGGGAAGACTGGATGTGTTTATTAAATTTCCCCGAGCAGCAGCAGAACAAATCTGCGGCTTTCTGTCTGTCATTCAGCTTCCAGATCCGGCCGGCCTGCTGTGCTCTCTGATAAACTGTTGAAGCGAGAAAAGAATCACACAAGTCTGCATCACCGTCATTTACCATCACTTGTGTTTGTAATGTAATAATTGTAGTGTGGGTGATGTTGTGTCATTACAATTCTGATGGTGTTAAAACTTTTTATGTTATCTATTTATCTATATCTAGGCGTATTTATACATAGCTTAAGATATATAGTTATAACGAAAAATAGATAGATATAACATAAGTTAGTTAATAATCATTAGTTATAATGATAGTTATTACACGCAGTGCAGATTCTGTATTTGTGCTCTTAGCCATGACTGACAGACGAGAAGGTCATCCATTCCTTCGTGGTTGAAATGCTGAAACTCATGATGTGCCGTGTGATTGCATCTGATGATAGCGCTGAGGTACTTCGCTTGAGTTCCTTTCTTTAATTGCTCAGAAGGCCGACTTTGCAGGTGAATTGTCAGAGGGAGCTGTTTACGCTTGTCGGATGACATACCCTCTGACACAGATGTCATAAAATCCACCACACCTCTTCATCTTGAAAAACATGTTGTGCATCAGTTCCCGTGTCCCTGTTGTCCTTTTACAGCTGGGGCAGGATTTCCAGGGTTCTGTGACACCCCCATCTGTAACATTCATGGTGTCTTGCACATTCTCAAGGCAATCCATTGGCATACTAAATTGCAGTGGTTGTCTTTCTTATTCCCAGCTTGAGTTGTGTATTGTTTTGCTAGAATACCCTTTTGTGAACAATGAGGAGAAGGCCGTGGTGAGTCTTCCTTTGTTCCTCTTTAAAATGCAATTTTATTGATGATAACGAAGTGCTTGAGAGCAACTCTTATTGTGTTTAATCTCAAAGTATGTTTCAACTGAATGCCTGAAAAAGTATTTATGTCCAACAGCAAATGTGACGCATTATCATTAACTGCACTCTATAAAAGTACATAACATGCTGTACATACAAAATAATTTGATCTTAATGTTATCTATGGGATGCAAATTTACTGTGATAGCTAAATAGAGTTGCATTAATCTTGGGATAAACTGAGTAAGCTGTAAAATATGTCAACAGAACATTTTTAATCCTTGTGGAATTCAAACTCGCAGAAGAGTAAACTGACCAAAATTATTCATTGTTTGCATTTCCAAGTTTAAATTACAGTCTAGTCTTCCTCGTGTCTTTGGACAGTCTCGCATGACACAGCAATGTGATTTGTACGATACCAGGAATCCAAAATATTTGAAACCGACTTTTCAGGACATTCCACGTCTATCACTCTCAGCGAAGAACAGTGTGTGACGGTGGCCCTAATGCCATATCTTACTGATTCATAAGGCCAGAAAGCTGGGCCCTTTAGTTGAACAATCCTCTCTGAATCAGTTTGAAAAACATCTGTTGGGTTATAGAAGGCTTACACAGTTTCCACTCAAAGCGCAGTAAGACTGAGGTCGCTTGTCTGGTGGCTGCATGTTAGTGAGCACTTCAAATCACATGCAGACTTTGCTCGCCATGGAACTAAAACCCTGAGTGACAATTGCAAAGTGGTTATCACATGCAGCAATTTGTTTGTAGCTTCTGCCCTATAGCTTGTGATTTGTAAGTCAGTAAATGACACCTTAAAAATATGTAAGAGCTAGACTGTAATTTATCCCTTCCATGCCCAGCCCCAGAGGTGTGCAGCAGCACGCATAGTGTGAGAAATTCATCCCTGGCTCCCGACCAAGTTTTCTCGTCAAACAAAGAATTAATGTTCTGCCCTCCGGCGCTTCTCTGTGCAAGCAATATGAAAGTAATGTAGTCAAGATAGATTACATGTCTTCTTAAAATGTTACAGGGTTTTGGCAACCAGTGTGGAGTACAGTAAGAAAGAAAGAAATAAAACATTGTGAAGAAAAGTCCATTCAGGACATAGATCGGGTACTACACAGCAGTCGCCTGAAATACATGCTTGTTTAGCATGATCCCATTTGATGACACAGCTTTGTATACCTGTATGGACTGTAAAGGTGTTTTCGTCTAATGACTTTGTTTCTTTGTTTAATTACCTGCAACCTGGGACTGCATACTTACTGTGTACTGAGGTGTCATTCTGTTTGGATTTAGACTTGAAGTGTGACTTAGGGGGCTCAACCAGTGAAGGCATGCAGTCATCTCTATCAGCCAGGGTTCTTTCGGCAGAGACCGTTGTGGCCTACCTGGTGCCTGTGAGCCTGCAGTGTTATCACAAGCCACCTTAGCCACACAATGCCATATCTGTATCATTGCATGTACAATGATTGACACAGTGGAAATGTGGCTGTCATGTGGCACAGAACTCTACCGCATCTATTTATACAGAACAGTCACATCCTAAATGTTTTGAATTGGGTGACTGCTCTTAAAAGGATCTATCTTAATGCATCTTTTAATACCAATGATAGATGCCTTGGACAGAAGTGAAGGGGAATTGAGTTTTACTTATTGTGCTTCTAACATGGGTTTATAACAGAGAATGCTTCAGATCGTTTTGCATTTGATCCAACGTCATTTTAGTGACAACTTAATTTACAGCCACCTAATCAATTATTGTAAAGACGTGCTAAACTCAGGTTAACATGAGATCTGTACCGCACAACAAAAAATACATAACTTATCCAAGCTGATGTTTATAACTACTGGGAATTTCACCATTAAGCGGCACTGTACCAGTCAGGGGTGTATTTTCAGCAAACCTTCAACAGACCACCCAAGCATAGGTTTCATTTATCTTAAAATCAATAATGCTTTTTATGATCATGACTAAGATCTGCTTAGCCCCTGGTGTCGCTGAATGTAACATGCACTTTTTAATGTGTATGTGTAAACTAACATCTGTTTTACGTAATTTAAAATATATTAACCGTTTATTTATGTGTGGGTGTATGTATATATGTAAACATAAGCAGGAATGTGTAAAAATGTTACATTACTGCCTTTGTGATTTATACATTTTACCAGGAACACAGACACCGTCCTGTACCAGCCCTCACAGATTGTTAAGTTGTATGTTTATTCAATACGTATCACTTAAACCTGTCAATGTACTAAAACACACATGCTGTACAAAACCCTTTAAGCGTATTAAATTACTACATTCTTCCATCAGTATTACAACAAATAAACTGTGGACTTTTCATTATGTGGCAGCTGTCATAATGCTTCTTTAGATCCGATCTTTAATGTTGTTTCTTTGTAGCTGCTGAAACTGACTGTTGTGTATTAAAAGGCCCATTTAATTGAATTTGGTTACAGTCCCTCTTTCTCATTAATAATGATGATGAAAGTTTGCTAGCGTTCCGTGGTCTCCATTATTTGAACTCAAACTGTTGTCATGGCATTATGCAGCAGGTTGGCAGATAGTGTCTAATAGCAGGTGATTTTGATGTGTAATACTCCAGGCTGAAGGGCTTGACTTTAACTTCCAGGCAATGGCCCCTTGGAAACACTCTTAATGAACTTGCATTATCAATGAGCTTATTAAGAAAGCCTAAGGGAAGAACATCCCACAGGAAAACATGATTGACACACAGCATCCCTCTTTCCTTGTCATAAAATACACATTATTCATTAAGCAACTTTAACTTCTGTGAGTTCCCATAGAAGCCTGTCTGAATCAATTTGTCCACAAATGTGTTCATACATAGCCTATGAACTTTCAATTTCCACAAAAGACAATAGACTAAGTAGTGCACAGCTGTTTTATCAGCTGGAGTGCTCTTCTTCAACTGGAAAGAACAGACATATTTCAGTGTAAAATCACAATTCTCAGTAAAACCGCCCTGTCAGTGTCACAGAGGGATCCTCTACTGGGAGACAGTGTGGGAACAGACGGCAGTCATACTGAGGCCGGAGAGAACCAGCTACCCTGAGAGCAGCTAACTGAAAAGCCCACTCTCTGTCTCTATGAGTAGGGCCTCTCATTCCTCCTCTGCTGCTACCCTGAGTGCCTTTTTGATGCATAGTGGGATAATGCCAATTAAAACACCAACTAATGCGTAATGTATTTGTAAATGTCAAGCTTAGCTTCTCAGACAATGACCTTATCAGAGACTTGATGTATAATCATGAATCAAACCTGTTTAATGAGTGGGTCTGATTTTTACATTGTGCGCACTGTAGGTGATTGCTTGTCTTCCTGTTCATGTGATGACAGGTTATTGTTTTTTTTACAGAACACTCACTGCATTTGTTTCTTTTGATTTCATTCGGTAGATATTTCCTAGTAATGCTGTAAAATAGACAAATACGAGAGTTATAACAGGTTTTCTCTCTAGCTTATGCCCACACTGAGAACTGTAGAACTGCTACTACCATGACTCTTAGGGCTAGACCAAATTGAAATGCTGACCTACTCACAAATCGCTAAGTACAAACCTTGTTCCCTGTCATGGTAAAATTGTTTGTCAGAGCCCACTTTCTACTACTACTAATGATTCCAATAGGGAACCAGTTTGTAATGTGTTATTTGTGGGTAGGTCAAAGCTTTGATTAGGCCTAGGCCTAACCTGTCAACCCAATGATCCATCCCCGCTTTGAATCCTATAAACTGTAGTCACCAGTACAGTGCAGCCCTGTTTAGCACTGCCCAGTACAGAAGACCTCACACACCCTCTGTCTCATTCTTAGTTCTTCTGTTTGTCTGCTATGGAGGCATATTACACTTAAATCCTTCATCTCACTAGTTGTAGTCACTTGTATCTTGCATTGTAATTTACTTCACTTTATGACATTGATGTATTGTACTTATTTTGTCTTGTCAAACCATTCTGTGCAACTATGCAATGTTTGCACAAGGTAAACTTCTGCAGATCCTTGAAGTTTATGAGGCATCTTTGTTTCTGAATGTGAGTCATCTTGGATAGAGGCGTCTGCCAAATAAACCGTAAAAGACAAGAAAAAAAAACAACAACAACACGCTTGCAGAAATACTTCAAGCACTGTAAGGTTGAGTACATAAGGATATTTAAAATCGATTTACACAGCAGACAGTCAGGCAGTGGAAAAGTACGGACAGGGGCAGAATTCATCCAATTGAGCTGGTAATATTTAAGACAATAACGTTTCCAGAATGATTGACCGTTCTTTGCAATGGTCTTTGGCCATGTGCAGTACAGTGCATGCCAGATTTGAAAGGGTTCAGTGTATTTGTTCAGGGAACGTGAATGTAAGCAGCACAATCAAAGATCCCTGAAGCCTGGCTCTAACTTCTCTCTTTATTTTCCTACTTCCATGCTTTCTGCATTTAGGTTAGATTACAGGATCTGAAGCATGACAGAAAGTACATATTATTTGATGTTAAAATTATATGGTTGCATTTATGAGGCATATGGAGCTCATCACAGACAAACGGCTTGATGATGTCATGTTACTTGAGCTGAAAACTTGTTTTGATGCAACAGCTACGGTTAAGCTTGAAGAATAGTATGTCATCTGTCATATTTATTCCACAGTGTAGCCCTCTGCAGGAAGATGGGAATACGTACAAGTTTCCAGCACCCCCTTTACCTTACCCCCACCAGATAAATACAAAAATAAATCTTAATTGTTTAGGTCAGGTCTTCTATAAAGCTCGACTACTAAAAGTGAAAGGTTGACCAGACTTTTATTGTCAGAAAATATTCATGCCAGGTGAGGATCATTATAATGTTGTTTTATGGATTATAGTGGATAATAACCACCAGTTGGCTCTTGGATTCTTTTTTAAGTTGCTCCTAATAAACCATTTCTGAATGATCCAGCAGTGTGTTGAGTGGGTATGGATTGCATGTGACACGTTCTATTGCTGCTGTCACCTAACTTAAGTGATCCTTCATTGACAAGCAGGCTAAACCATTCAGCTCAATGAAACTTAGACTAACATTTATTTGTCGAGCAGGAAATGTGGGAGAAAAGTCTGTTTGTACAGGATTTTGGCTATTTTAGAAATGTGCCACTCTCAGGAAAGGCACAGAGAAAGTAAAAATATAGAACATGTTTGCAGCTGCTTCCTGTCTATATTTATTGAAAGGGCACCTGATCCCCTGGAAATTCGCTTTAACAGAACAAGCTCTTTAAAAGACCGACAACAAACATTCAAGCCTCACTGTCTCTCATCTGCTTTGTGAGGGATGGGTTATGTTTACTTTAAACAAATGTCAAACTTCAAATCTTATGGTACTGTACACATTACATGGTAATACAGTAGTTATTGATGTGTAATGTGTGTTATAACCAAAATAAGTTTAAATTCAACTCGATAGTATGCTAATTCTTGAAAAAATGTTTGTATCCCTCTTCCTTTCATGAATGTTGAATTGTTCCCACTTAATTATTTTAAATGGCTATGCAGATTATTTATTCTTAATACATGCATATACACCGATCAGCCATAACATTATGACCACCTGTCTAATATTGTGTAGGTCCCCCTTTTGCCGCCAAAACAGCCCTGACCCGTCGAGGCATGAACTCCACTAGACCTCTGAAGGTGTGCTGTGGTATCTGGCACCAAGACGATAGCAGCAGATCCTTTAAGTCCTGTAAGTTGCAAGGTGGGGCCTCCATGGATCGGACTTGTTTGTCCAGCACATCCCACAGATGCTCGATTGGATTGAGATCTGTGGAATTTGGAGGCCAAGTCAACACCTTGAACTCGTGATTCATCATACCAGGCCACCTTCTTCCATTGCTCCGTGGTCCAGTTCTGATGCTCACGTGCCCATTGTAGGCACTTTTGGCAGTGGACAGGGGTCAGCATGGGCACCCTGACTGGTCTGCGGCTACGCAGCCCCATACGCAGCAAACTGCGATGCACTGTGTGTTCTGACACCTTTCTATCAGAACCAGCATTAACTTTTTCAGCAATTTGAGCTACAGTAGCTTGTCTGATGGATCGGACCACACAGGCCAGCCTACCCCACGTGCATCAATGAGCCTTGGCCACCCATGACCCTCTCGCCGGTTCACCGCTTTTCCTTCCTTGGTCCACTTTTGATAGGTACTGACCACTGCAGACCGGGAACACCCCACAAGAGCTGCAGTTTTGGAGATGCTCTGACCCAGTCGTCTAGCCATCACAAATGGCCCTTGTCAAAGTCGCTCAGATCCTTACGCTTGCCCATCAACTTTGAGGACAAAATGTTGCTGCCTAATATATCGCACCCACTGACAGGTGCCATGATAATGAGATTATCAGTGTTATTCACTTCACCTGTCATTGGTCATAATGTTATGGCTGATCGGTGTATATATACACTCACCTAAAGGATTATTAGGAAAACCATACTAATACTGTGTTTGACCCCCTTTCGCCTTCAGAACTGCCTTAATTCTACGTGGCATTGATTCAACAAGGTGCTGAAAGCATTCTTTAGAAATGTTGGCCCATATTGATAGGATAGCATCTTGCAGTTGATGGAGATTTGTGGGATGCACATCCAGGGCACGAAGCTTCCGTTCCACCACATCCCAAAGATGCTCTATTGGGTTGAGATCTGGTGACTGTGGGGGCCAGTTTAGTACAGTGAACTCATTGTCATGTTCAAGAAACCAATTTGAAATGATTCGACCTTTGTGACATGGTGCATTATCCTGCTGGAAGTAGCCATCAGAGGATGGGTACATGGTGGTCATAAAGGGATGGACATGGTCAGAAACAATGCTCAGGTAGGCCGTGGCATTTAAACGATGCCCAATTGGCACTAAGGGGCCTAAAGTGTGCCAAGAAAACATCCCCCACACCATTACACCACCACCACCAGCCTGCACAGTGGTAACAAGGCATGATGGATCCATGTTCTCATTCTGTTTACGCCAAATTCTTACTCTACCATCTGAATGTCTCAACAGAAATCGAGACTCATCAGACCAGGCAACATTTTTCCAGTCTTCAACTGTCCAATTTTGGTGAGCTTGTGCAAATTGTAGCCTCATTTTCCTATTTGTAGTGGAGATGAGTGGTACCCGGTGGGGTCTTCTGCTGTTGTAGCCCATCCGCCTCAAGGTTGTACGTGTTGTGGCTTCACAAATGCTTTGCTGCATACCTCGGTTGTAACGAGTGGTTATTTCAGTCAAAGTTGCTCTTCTATCAGCTTGAATCAGTCGGCCCATTCTCCTCTGACCTCCAGCATCAACAAGGCATTTTCGCCCACAGGACTGCCGCATACTGGATGTTTTTCCCTTTTCACACCATTCTTTGTAAACCCTAGCAATGGTTGTGTGTGAAAATCCCAGTAACTGAGCAGATTGTGAAATACTCAGACCGGCCCGTCTGGCACCAACAACCATGCCACGCTCAAAATTGCTTAAATCACCTTTCTTTATATATATATATATATATATATATATATATATATATATATATATATATGTCTTCTGATTTTAAGCAAAGACATATAAATTTGCAAGCACCAATCTGGGACCAAAACTCTACTTCATTAGCTTTATTCCTCAGAACATACTGAAAATAAAAACGTTTCTATATAACCTGGCTGTTAAAAGTGTGTAGAACCTAAATAATGATGATGATAATAATAATAGTAATGTTATTTTGAAATTCCTTACTGGGTGAATATGTGTTTTGGAAAAGTGGCAACCAACTGTCGGGCTAAAAGTTATTTCAGTTTAATTTCCATCCATGTATCACATTACAATAATCCCTTATTGTGCTGAGGTAGTGTTGTGCCCTGTTAACTCTTATTCCCTAACAGTGGGAGGCTAAGAAAACACATTTCAATGCCATACAGCTTAATTGTGTCATGCTATTGTCTTTGCATTGGCAAATATGCACGGTGAGGGTACCTAACAGGAAAAAAAAGCATTGTTCAGCTGTGTGTGACGTTAGGAAAATGTAAGCTGATCTTTATTGAGAGCCAAAAGGAAACAAACACAAAAAATGTATATTTAGGCTGAAGAATAATTATTGTGCAAAGAGTCCCTTTTGGGTGATTCACATTTTGCCAATAAAAACACAGCAGATCCTTGCTTTTGTGTTGTGAAAGTCTCACATCTCGAGTTTAGGAATGTATTCACTTTTTGCATTCTTATTTTTGTATTTTGTTGTTATGAACATAAAGCATAACAATTTTCTAAATGTACCTTTTGGCATTAGCCTTTCAGAGTTCCAAGAACAGTATTCTCTCATGTATTATATTTAACCAATAGTTCATGTTCATTGTCATTCATGTGGTTGTTGAAGCATTGTCTTATCTCAGCTGGCTCAGGATTTACCCACAAACTCTTGCAGAATTCCACCCACTCCTTAATAACGCAAGGGTTGAAAATAATAGACCCACTTTTTAGTTTTACTTTTCAATCTCTTTATGTAGTATATGCCTGGAAAAGTTGGCACTGTGATTTAAACTGTGTGGGAGAGGAAGCATTAAATCAACTCTGGAATGAATGACAGCTTATCTCTTGCAAAGGTATAATTTATTTGAATCCAGGAGTATTTACCAAACTCCTGCTGGTAACTGACATAAGTGATTGATGGAAGGTGTTGTTTTAGAAATCGCGTTTGTTAGGTAGGCTAAGGCTTTTATTTATGTGATTTATAATTATTGATTGGGGGGGATCAATAAATACACAAATAAATAAAAAGGGGGCTTCACATACTTCCACTTCTTCTTGAACAAAACAGGAAAGCTGTAGGCTGCCTGTCACATCCTGCCCGTATATCTTCCTTTCCCATGTTTATGTTTTTGGTTTGAGATGTTTTTTTATGTCAGTACGCTGGTGTCAGACATCCAGTGAATGACAATGAGGCATTATTTTCTGTGCTTCTGTTAGGAGCTCACTATAAAATCTGTTTGTTCGATTATTACAAAAGAATATTACCAAACATCCCCACGACCCTCACCAGGATAAGCGGTTTTGAAAATGGATGGATGGATTACCAAACATATTGGGAGAATTGATACCTCATAATTGTGCACAGTGTATTTGACAGGATGTTGGCACGTCCTTGCTGTCAACAACTATTGCAATAAAACGAACTTTATTGTTTTGATTGTTCTGCAAAAACCAAGACAGCCATTGAATTACTAAAATCATACAATATTACCTGTAATTGGATTTGCCTATAAAATAAACTCACTGCCTGAAAGCAGACAATTACCTTAATTTTAATATAGAGTGGTACAACAACATACTTTCAGTCATACAGACACTTTTGTCAAGTTACATTGTACTTTCTTTTTGTAAAGCCATATATATGGTGGGAATTTGCCCCCCTCAGGATGAGGAGAGTTTGTAAGATGGAATTACTTACTGTAGATTGTATTAATTTACAAATGTGTTTGATCTTATATACTCAGCAAAAAAAAAAAAAAAAAAACTTCCTCTCACTTTCAACTGCTTTTATTTTCAGCAAACTTAACATGTGTAAATATTTCTATGAACATAAAAAGATTCAACAACTAAGACGTAAACTGAACAAGTTTCACAAGTTTCATGTGAAAATGGAATAATGTGTCCCTGAAGGGGGGGTCAAAATCAAATGTAACAGTCAGTATCTGGTGTGGCCACCAGCTGCATGAACTACTGCAGTGCATCTCCTCCTCATGGATGACACCAGATTTGCCAGTTCTTGCTGTGAGATGTTACCTCACTCTTCCACCAAGGCACTTGCAAGTTCCCAGACATTTCTGGGGGGAATGGCCCTAGCCCTCACCCTCTGATCCAACAGGTCCCAGACGTGCTCCATGGGATTGCCATGGCAGAACACTGACATTCCTGTCTTGCAGGAGATCACGTCCAGTGAAGGTGGTTTTGTGCCCAAAGACGACGTTGTTGCCGGTGATGTCTGGTAAGGACCTGCCTTACAACAGGCCTACAAGCCCTCAGTCCAGCCTCTCTCAGCCTATTGCGGACAGTCTGAGCACTGATGGAGGGATTGTGCGTTCCTGGTGTAACTCGGACAGTTGTTGTTGCCATCCTGTTCCTGTCCCGCAGGTGTGATATTCGGATGTACCGATCCTGTGCAGGTGTTGTTACATGTGGTCTGCCACTGCGAGGACGATCAGCTGTCCTTCCTGTCTCCCTGTAGAGCTGTCTTAGGCGTCTCACAGTACGGACATTGCAATTTATTGCCCTGGACACATCTGCAGTCCTCATGCCTCCATGCAGCATGCCTAAGGCACGTTCACGCAGATGAGCAGGGACCCTGGACATCTTTCTTTTGGTGTTTTTGAGTCAGTAGAAAGGTCTCTTTAGTGTCCTAAGTTTTTATAACTGTGACCGTAATTGCCTACCATCTGTAAGCTGTTAGTGTCATAATGACCGTTCCACAGGTGCATGTTCAATAATTGTTTATGGTTCATTGAACAAGCATGGAAAACACTGTTTAAACCCTTTACAATAAATATCTGTAAAACTATCTTTAAAATAGTGTCCTTTAAAATGGATGTTTATTTTTTGCTGAGTATGTGTAATATAGGCATACAATTAATTATCTTTATTTAAATCACATATCAAGACTGAAGCTGAAAGACTACAGCCCCCACAATGCCTTGCTGTTCTTCCTCTATAGGTTTTGCTGAGCTGTGTCGCTTCAATGATCTATGGGAGCTGTAGTTCTTGAACCAAATTCAGACAGAAACATACACACACACAGTACAACGATAACATCACCATCATCATCATCATCATCATAATAACAACATATTTGCTGATCCTTCTACATGGCATTATCTTGCATTTGGATATGATTATTTTAAGATACATAAGGAAATAATTACCCCTATTGCTAGATTATTGAAGAAAAAACATTATTATTATTATTATTATTATTATTATTATTATTATTATTATTATTATTATTATTATTATTATGTAGTTAATTATCCTACTTTGCTTTTTTTTACATATCATTGTCCCACAGTGTTTGTTTGTGTAACCGAGATGTGGGGGGGTGGGAGGACATATCACAGAGTGGGGGGGTGAATTCTCCACGACAGGGGTGTTGGGGGGAGGGGTATGGGGGGGGGGGCTGTGTTTCACAAAGATAACACGCCTCAGAAAGTTATTTTTAAAATACCAATAATTACTCAAATTCATAATTAAAACATTAAAATCAGCCAATAATTACATTTGAGAATAACTTTAACTAAGTAGTGCCATAGTAGCGGTTCTCTATCTCTCTCTCAATATCTCGATGTAACGATGAATGTCTATATATCTGTATAACTATGTATGAATCTATTTCACCTCACCCAATTATATTATGTGTGTATTCATTTAATGTTATTGATATATGCTAGCAAAATATAGGAAAAGCTGCACATGTCTGCAGATACGGACCAATCAAAACGCAAGGGGCCGGGAAAGCATATAATAAAGCAGCATTTTTATGCCACTAGTGGGGATTTGCAGTAGTTGTTCCATACACTACAATGGGGGGCTATATCGTGAAGGCTCAATGCATATGTCTTTGTTTCCTGAGCTACAGGGGCGGCCCTGACTCGCCTCAGTTGCATACAGTTCTCTTCTTCTAGGCACTTTGATACATGTAGAATCACAAGGATGGGGTGGTTTTATACCACAACTTGTTTTCCAAAAATAACAATATTAAAATATAACAAGTTTTTTTTTCTTTGATCACTGTTCAATCAATTACAGGAGGTTGGAAGCTTGTCCTATTACATTAGGCAATTTGATATGTGTGCGTGTGTGAAATTATGTATTTTTCACCTTCAGGTAATGTTTTGATTGCTTGTCATCTGTGTGGTTATAATATAGTCATCAGAACATTTTGGTGTATCACAATCATTAACTTCCTGGATGGTTTCCTTAAAAGTAATACAATCAATTAAACAATTTATTTAGCACAAGCAAACATTTCATATTCTGAGTTTTAATTATTCTAATTATTATTAATTATAAAGTACATGTTTTCTGGGTGCTTTTGTTTACAAAATGCTGAAACTGTCTTTGTGGCAGCTTCTTGTCTCTTTGCCAATTATTCAAATCCGCTATGTGTTTTTACAGCTCACCAGTATATTTGTCAATAAAGTAGATGCCAATCACGCTGACCCTACACACACATGTTCATTCAGGCAAGCAAGGAGATGCTCACAGTTGATAAACAAACACAATACCCATCTTTTCAACTGGCTAACAAAGCAATTTTTGAATCATACCCCTAGATAAGCTGAGGCTCATTGTTAGGCTGAGCTGTTACATTTTAATCTGTTAAACACCTTTGAAAGCAGGAAAACAAACTACGCCTTTGTGTTTCTTTGTGTTATTGGGACCAGAGAGGTTGTAACCCAGACGTTACTAGTGCACCAGTGTATGTCCCTGTAGTGCAAGTACATAGAAAAATGACATAGATTGTAATTAACAGAGGATTTGGTTTGGCACACACAGTACCGACCTGAGACTGCAGCCCCTGAGTATCTCCACAAAATGTGTGGAAACACATTTAGATTGGTTCATCTCTTTTAACAATGTAAAGATAGAACTAAGCAAATAAAAAACTACTGCTACTTTTCTTGTGGCATTATCATGTCGGACACTCTGATTTTAGTCTCTACAGAAGCACAGAATACTTCTATGTATTACTACTACATAAGCACATGCTGAAACAGTTCACACATTGACAAATTAGAGATACTGTTTAACACTGGGGGGGTTTTGTTTGAGCTATTATTATTATCTTCAGATTTAGCGCAATCGTTTTGTAAGCTAGGTGAAGCATAAAATATGATTCCTATATGACACACAACTACATGGCACTTAGATATATTGCATTATATCTGTTAATAACAGATTAAGACTTAAACACCTAAACTGTCTTTGTGTAAAGCATTACGTGAGAAATATGCACAGAGCTGGAAAGGTGCACAGAATAGGAAATCTCTCCTCATCAATGGTGTTGCATTGAAATCCCCCAAAATGTTTTGATTCAGATTGCTTCCTGTTAACCTTTATTTATATTTCCAATGATTTACTGCTTTTTTCACATTTAAGGTGACTTATTTGGCAGAAAGGTATATGTCAAACCTAGAGAGAATGCTCTGTGGTCCTTTGCCAAAGCTAATAAGAAGGAGCCTTCTCTATGCTATCAACCCATCTCTTGCCCATGATTCATGATTCTGGAGCCAGGCCAGTGAGTTACCTGCCAGATAATGGCAGCAGCACAGGATTCCTTTCCAGCATATGACATGAATAAAACAACTTGGCAATTCAGGTCCCACACTGGATTTCAGCTTTACAGATTGTATTTGCTGTGTACACATTCCTGGATGCGTTAAAATAATATGGGCACTCCCAGTTCAGCAGTGGTTAACTAATATTCGGCTCAAACCGTTAAAGTCATGGCATGGGAAGGATTAATAGTGGCATTTAAGGGGTTAAGGTGGCAGCCTGCAGTGGAGTGTCCGTCTCCGTCTCCAGCGTTCTCTTGCGTGATCCCCCCTCTTCCTGCCTCATCATCTGCAGATCCAAAAATTGTCCATCCAGAGTCTTCCACATTTCTCAGGAAGAAAAAAAAGCAAAAAAAAAACAGCACAGAAGACTGCATGACCATTGAGCTGAGGCAGGGAACAAATAAACACACTGACATTCAAGTCATTACAAACAATTTTTTGTTTTTGTTTTATTGGGTGGTGGTGGTGGTGTGGGGGGGTGCTCAGTCCCCAGCGTCTAGCCACACAGTGCAAGGTCATTTCTGCAGCGCAACATCCGGATGTATGTATTCTGTCACGCCAGTCTTCCAGGCTTGTGTGTTTTTTTAATTGTATCTTTCCTTGACCTTCATTACATACAATTGCTGTGCCGCCTTTCATGCTGGGAGTTGTGTATAAAAGCTCCTGTCATATTTTCCTCTTTGGAGGACTGTATCCTCAGATCATATTGCCCAATCTACACAGACATTGGATCTGGGGAAGTGAACGAGAGGCACATGATATTTTTTTTTGCAATAGCCCCTTTGTTCTCCCATCTCTAATCCTTTACGCTGTTTGCTGTCAGTGAGCAGGTCACAGAAAGACCTCACTCTGAAGAGTGAACTCTAGAAATCATACGCCGAGCAGCAAAGACGTTGGCGGTGGGGCTGAGGTTGCCATGGAAATACACGATCAGGAGATAAAGCTGACTGGAGATCTGAAAAAGATCAAGGAGTCTGGTGCAGATAATTAATTATAATTTTTTTTCTGGTTTCTTTCTTTTTTCAAAGCTGGAAGAAACAGATTTGCAGCTGACCAACATTAGTAATAAATTCCTGCTGCTTTGACAACACATTGTGTGGAATTTTGGAAATGGCTTAAAGCAATACTGTAGCTAGTTATTGTCCTGCAGGTTTTACGTTACAGGGAAATCTGGAAAGATCCCAAGAAGCGCAAGAGCAACTGCTACACACTCACAGCTTCTGTGTTGTGTCCCAGCATAAAACACAGTGCTCACAAACATCACACGGCACAGTGCACAGTTTTATATCATATTAATGCATTGCAAAACATACACCAGCTATCAGTTAAGTTGTGAACATGATCCATGCAAGAGTTGTCAACGTTCTGGGGGATCTGATACAGAAATCATCCAGTACACAACCCAACTGTGCAAGCTTTAACCAGATCAGCCTTGTGCTTTTTTTAAAGCAAATTTCATATTCGTCTGGCCATCTGAGGGGCTGTGGAGCTGTTTGTTTTGATGTGAAATTGATGTGAAATTGTTGATACACATTTGAGGTGCTCACCAGTTTTTTATTTTGAAGTATTTGTAATAATAGGTAGCCTTAAGAATATTATGAATTAAAAGCAAACCGGAAGCCTTTTTCCTTTTGGTGTGGGTTGCTGTAAAAAAAAGAAGTGGCATCTCCCAGATTGGAGAGCTATCCTCGGATAAGTCATCTGACGAAAGTGAGGGAAAAAAGCTGACAAAAAGCCGGGTATTTCTGCATGTTTTTTGGCACCCAGTTGTGTTGCACGAAATCCCAGGGGACCAGGCCCTTGATAGTTTTTCCAGGTGTTTAAACAGCCGGGTTAACTGCATTCCGAACAGCAACCTACAATGATAATTGTGTAAAGCAAACTATAAACACAGAATACACACTGGGGTTTGCTGGCCCTGTCTCTGTGTGTTAATGTCTTAGTTACCGAGTAAACCGGATTTGACAAAAAATAATGTGAGAAGACAGGCAAAACACTGTGGTCCCTGTACTGAGATAATGTCTCTGAAAGTGAAAGTATACAGGTGAAAAATGACTGGATCACCCAGTAAAAACATAAACTCAGCAAGACTGTGTTTTATGAGCTGACACAACTGCCCCCTCCAGAATAAATCAATGTGATGAACAGCTTTCTATAGTTCACCTGCATCAGACTGCAGTATCAGAGCTTGGAATACAGATTATTATGACTTTGGTTATGCTAATTCATTCTAATAGCTTTATGAACTGAAGATTTGTTTGTTTAAGAAAAAAATTATGCTAAAAAAGCTAAATTCGAAATGAGAAAGTATGGCAATAGTAAATTCTGATTAGAGATATAGATGAAGGTAAAAATAATGTTATGGTTATATTTAGATTGTTATTAGAGAGTTTTTTCTGAGTTATTTAGTGAAATGTTTGCATTAAATTTAAGTTTAACAATGAAATGATGGTTATCTTTCAATTTCGAAACAGTTCCCCAAGGGGGTATGGGTTATCACCCGGCCACCTTACACCCAACAACATCCTTGCTCCAGTCCATGGCTGTGGGTCTGTGTTTATTATCCGTCTGTGTGTGTATGATTCTGGTAGAGCTGTGTGTTGTGAGTTGCTGTAACCTTAAGCACGGTCTGCCGCCATAGAGTTAAACTATTTAACAGTTATGCCCATATTAATGACACTTTGATTGAGGCACATATGGTTTTAATAATAAATAAACATTTCAATTTAGAGTTTTTATTGTCTGACATTAGGATTATTGTTATGTACTGCAAGGAGGCTGTTCAGATTTAGCTTGCTTCACCTGTGGATTGCTTTACAACCAAGGATTACAACTTAATCCTATTTTTTATTTTAGTATCATTCTCATTCTGCAAGCGGCTATGAGATGGATTATAACGCCTTATAAAAAGAATTAGGTGAGACCTCTAATCACAGCATTTAGATTATTTTTGTGCTATTTTTGGGTACAGGGCACAGAGTTTAATGTTGTTACTTTAATAGATGGTGTTCTCCTTAATGCTTTTTAAGTTCTACTTTCTGCCTTTCTTTTAATTTGATTACTGTTTAACTCATTGATGATCTATTTTGTCACTTGAAGGAGAGCGCTCATTGTCTGAGTAAAGTGTCACACTGAGGCCTAGCATGCCGCGCTCCTGTCATTTATAACCAGAAAACTTAGTCTCAAATGACACTGTAATTACAAATACACAATTGTAGTGGTAACTTTTTGTGCTAGTCTCTCTAAAGAAATCCTATCTTTGGGAGACACATACACTTGCATTGGTAAAATCCTTCTGGACATGGAAGAGATTCATCATTTTTAATTCACCTGATATTCTGTGTGTGTGTTTTTTACATCATCTAGAAATGTCTTAAAATAAATTTATGACTTTCACCAATAATTGTATAACTATGTTTACATTAGAAGAAAAAAAAATCCCAAACCTTTAGTGAATATCTATATCAATCCTGCACAATTTATGTGCTTATACACTTACTTCTTAAATAGATTAGGACCATCTGGATTGTACCTAATTTCATACATATGAAGTTGCAAGAGATCACATTACAGTGACGTAGCTGTGGGAATTGCTATTGGTGCCTTTTTTCAGGGATCATCTGAAGTTTTTTGTTTTGTCCAAGAAGGTTAAAGCCTCAGTCTACAACAGGGATTATATGTGTACTGCACCCCAAGCAAGCTGCTTTCTGGAACCACATACATATGAGTTCTTTGGCTTTTTTTTGTCTTGTGTGTCATTCAAAAACTCTATACATCGCCTCGCAGCAGTTCTCAATGAACTAGAAAACATGCCAAGAAACAGAAAGTGTCAAGATTAGGTTGACATTCCTGCCACTCTCACATGAGACATCGTACCAGTAACTGGACTTGAAAGGGCAAATGGGATGCTGGATTGAGGTGAATTTGCACACAGATCTTCCCCTGCTGAGGGTCCAGGATCTGCTTCATACAACTCATAACAACAGCAAAAAAACAATGGCTGTAGTAGTCCAGAATTCTGCACAGACACAACATACTTGTGCTGAGCTGTGAAGAACAGGCCTCGCTGATTTTTGAGACTCCCCCTTGCAGCTGTGTCAAAGGAGCGGACCAGGGAATCAAAGAATGAAGCATGACTTGTGTGTATCAGTGTCTGTGCCGGAGCAGCCCCTCCAGCTGAATCCTATTATCCCCTAACTCTCTGTGATGGGACGTGATAAATGACTTACAGGTGCAATCAGCTGATACAAATGGACTGTGGTGACAATTATTACTTTTCCACAGACTGCGCTGCATGTACACATTTCACGGGGAAACTATAGCCACATATTCCTTTGAAAGTAATGAATTATGCCATGGTTTATGGATGTAAAATGACTGTATTCCTACTACTTCAGGGAAGAGTAACAGAGTCCAGCTGGCCATTCTCTTGCATCTTTATAACCTCTGTTTTATTTTTATTTTTTTAGTAATCTAGCTCCATATTAGGTATTTAGATGGATATATGCCGTCTCTATTTTGGAGTTATTACTTGAGCAAGGGGGTGTTGGTCAATGGAATAACAGTTTATCCCTGTGTGACTGACAACATATTCCACAATATGTGCCATAACTATCCGCAGAAATTAATTATAATGTGGGCCACAGAAACAGCAACACGAAAAATAAATTAAAATGTTTACCTTGTACCCTTTTTTCACTGGCATATCCGACCCGACCCGGAACCAGGCTGGCCCAGAACCCAATGGCAATTTTGTCAAGCTGACCCTGAACCAGGCAATTAATTTTCGGCCCAGGGTAGGAGTTAACTGAACATGTCATCACGTAGCATCAGTCTATCCGATTAATAGGTTATTACATTACAAATACTTAATTCATTAATATAATAAATTTCAAATACTTAACAAACTACTACTGCTATTTATATAGTGGTAAAAAATCGTAGGATTGAGCTATACAAAGGTTAAATAATATAATGTGTTTACAGGATGTTTTGAGTGATAGCCTTTCCTCATCTGTAAATTAGGTCTTTAAAATCCAACGTACAGTAGATTATATCTCCCTTCTCTCGATAGATGCATTTATTTATTCATAACAGTAAAAGCTGATTTATATCAAATTAAACCATGTTAACAAAGATACAATCAGGTATGGAGAAACACCCGACCCGCACCAGGACAGCTCGGCTTGGTTCAGGGTCGAGTCAGATGTACCAGTGGTAAAGGGGCATTAGAGTGTTCTAAGTTCAGTGGGACAGGCACTTGACTCTGATATTTGTTATGGGATCTTTAACACTACTCTGTTACTACCAGAAAGTTCTTCTTCCTTTAAAATGTGCTGTTTTCTATTCAGTGTGCATCTCGGGGCTCTGGCTTATTTCATACACACTGAGGGTCAAACTTTTACCAGCATACCTGGCCGTTTTGCCCAGAGCACTGACTCTCCACTCTGCCCAGACCCTGCCACTGAGCATGATGGATAGGGCAGGCCGACAGACAGCCGGGTGAAGCATGAAACCCTACTCTCCCCCAGCCAATGGGAGGAGAAAGGCCACTTTCTTATCACCCTGGAGGAGGTCTGTCCTGATTAAAATACCTCTGGAAACAGAAACAGCAAACACAACGCTGCACTAATGTGGAAAAGGAGCCTTTGTCTGAAGCGACTCAGCTATGACAGCCCAACTAGCCCAGCTTTCACCGGGCTTGTCCAAATTGAATTTTAAGGAGTTGTTATTCCATTTTTTTTTCCTCTATCTCATTTCCCCATCATAGTTTTTAACAGGGTTGCATTTCCCCTCCTCTAATTCAAAAGAACACACTATCAAACATGTATAAATATTAATACATAACTGTTATATTTTTAAGTCATGATGAAGGATCTGTAACTATTTTACATAGTCCATTGCATTTGTTACCTGAGGCTTTTTAAAGTGTTACTTCTAATTTCAGTTTACTCTGCAGAACAGTGATACATTGAAACTGCTGTCTGGAGAATGTGACAAGTTTTAATTCACTTTTAGTAAATGGAAGAGAGATTATTTGACTGTTTACCTTTTTTACTTTGTTTCAATGTATTTGCTGTACCAAACAAAAAAAACCTGAAACAAACATACGAAGGGTAATGTGTGTATATATTTATATGTACAAACATGAGAATAAACAAGGTCAGAATTATTGTTTATGTCTCATTACCTGTGTACATATAAATTGTCTAGGTGTAGGTGTATATTTATAGCTTTTCTTCATACCTTAGACTTGCATGTCAAGTTAGAAAAATAACTGCTTTCAGATTTATTTGATTGATTGCAAAAAGGAGCTTCTGCAGTTTCAGTCAAAACAGTCTTAAATCACACTTGTCAAATATTTCCGGAATTAACAAGGCATCGAAAACGAGACGATACAGCAACAGAAGTTTATTATGCACAAGCCTTTTTTTTCAGATGAGGCAATATTTGCTGATAATCATCTCAAAGGAATCCTGATAAGCCTATTGTTTACACCATACCCATACATCTGTGTGCCGTGTCGTATGTACTGTGTGATGGGGGGGGAGTTCTAGTGCACTTTAACCTTAGATTATAAGAAAATAATAACGTTAATTATCTCAAATTCTTCATTTTTAAGAGAAGCGCAACATGTTGGGGATAATTTCCGCAAAAGTCTGACTCCAGACAAACAATTGTTTAAGTTCAGGCACAGTTTGTGTAACTCCCTTCTTAGCTTCCTTTTTTTTCCAGTATTGAGAGACAGCTGTGGTGTTGTCTACTGTGTTCATATGTGTCTCATTTTATATGAGAAGGCAATCATTGCTGCACTGCGTACCCAGGGTTTTTATTTTAAATTTGTCTTCGTATTGCTTGCAGTCCAGGTGGAGACCTCTGAGTGCATGGCCATGCAGCGACACCTCACCCCCTCCCGCTCCCCGCCAGCACTGACCTTTACCCCATGCCTGTCTGTCTCTCCGAGGTCCTCTTACAGCTTTGGCTGCCAGACATCCCCCCCTCCCCTCTCCTCTCTTCCCACCTGGGCTCCCTCCAGCCACCCTGCGCCCTGCGTTTTTATTTGTGTCTCAGACAAATTAACTCCGGCCTGATGAATTTCTCTGGCCTCAGCCCTGTGCCCCACGCGCGATCCATCCTGCTGGTAAATGAGTGTGTGGTGAAAAATGAACCCAGTCAAAGCACGTCTGTCTCCCTCTCCTCCACTCTTTCTTCCCCAGCCAACACGCACACACACCGCCCTGCTGAAGTCACTGAGCACCGTGTTCGTGTTCATGTGGAAGAGAAGCGCCTTAGGTCTCAGAATCAATGTAAATAGAGGAAATAGCAAATAAAGGGCTTTCTTAGCACAAGGCGGCTTGGAATTTTTCTGCAAGCCTTCAAAGATCTTATACACAGAATTTAGCAATCATGGAACAAAAATATGTGTTTCGTGAAACATAACACTCATACAATTATAATTAAAATATAGAATACAGAAAATATTCTGTACTGGTTGGCTTTCCAAGTGATTCAAATTCCACTGTCGTTGTAAACGGTCAATCAGTAGTAAAAACAGCAATACATTTAAACAGATTTTTAAACATGCAAATAGTTTTTTAGATTGTTTTCAAAATCTGTATGGCTTTGGGTTTCTGCATGTTTTTATTTCATTATATCGCATTAAGTTAATTATTGTGAGTCACTTAAGTGATTGTGTGTCAAGCCCAGGTTTGGAAAGACAAGTTCACCTTCGCATGTCGACCATGAGCCGCACTGCACTCTCACAAGTTTCCTAGAAGGCTTCAGTACAATATGGGGATTGTATGCTGCTACAAATGACACTGCTGCCCCTTATTGCCAGGCAGACACACACACCAACATTCCCAGCAACTGACTCTGCACTGAACTGGAAAAACACACCTCCTGTAGTCCCGAGGACGACCCACATGCCAACAGTTGTGCTGCAACCCAGTTTCAGGACGCCGGTGTTTTCAGAGACGGCTGAAGGCCCTGATGTGTTGGTTGTCATGTTTACTTTTCACTCAGCATATTAGAAATGTCTGAACAGCACCCTGATGCTGGTATCAGCTGGGAGAGTTTTTGTTGTTTCCCTCTTTCTCTTTTTCTGTCTTTAGTTCAGTCACACATTGAGCAGTCGACTCTAGGGAGAGAGGAGCACGCTGCTTTGATCAGTTTATCGTCAGGAATTTAACCCTGTAAGCACCTTCCTCCTTATCCATCTTTCTGTCAGACTTTGATAGCGATCAGTTTAAAATCCATCTATCATCGCAGACCGTTTGGACAAAACAATAAAACAATCCAAGAAACAAAAATAAAAGTGAGTCTTCGAACTTGGAGGGGATTCTAGGAGCAGTATGGAGGCATGCAAGAGCTACCATAATAACAGAGGATACAGCAGCTGGAACCTGTTTAACAGTCTGATTGGGGATTTCTCCGAGGCCTGGTCAGCCCTGTCTGTGAGACTGTGTTCATTAGTGGATGAAGAGTTGGGTAGACACTGTTCTCAAGCATATCAAGTTCAAAAGAATGTTGGCTGCCGTGGTTTTTGGGAAAATTACAACACTTCAATTGCAAATTTCAGTGGTGGGATGCTTGAAGTCCACCACCCACCCTCCACCTCACAGCTTTTAAGCAAACGACATTTGTTTTGTCTCTCCCTTATACGTTATTTATAATTTCATGTCATAGTGCACATGCTTCATTTTTGTTTCATCTGATCCTTTTAAACTTCTGTTTGCCCTTTCCTGTTTAGCCTTTGTCTTTGATGCACCGCCTTTCCCTTTTGAGAAGACACACCAGGACTAATTCAGAAACAAAAGAGGTTTTTTAGCTTTTTTTAGTTTCGATTTTTCACTTCTTTACCAGACTCCACAGCCTGACTTTCGGCTCTGCTTATGTTTACAGTTCCAATAGTGAATGGCATAAACCAATAAACACAACGTTTCCTGTCCGTAAGGTCCATTCTGACTGTGGCATTGCCTGTTTTGCAGTGTTCTGTAACCCAGCTTGTGCAAGATGCGTCTCTGAGATTTGCAAATGCACACTACTTACATGTCGAGTTGAATGTTACTTACAATATTTGTTTTGATATAATCCCATGTACACAATATTCTCATCTAATTATTTATTACTGGAGAACATGAAATGAGATGTGAATGTAACTCGTAGTGCAATATTGAAATATAAACTCAGGAGGAAATATGTCTATTCTATTTATATTGTCACTGTTATGAGATCCATTTCAGTTTCGATTTGTCTTTCTGTCTTCTGCTGTCCGTTTCGGGGTGGTCTTTTTTAATTTTGACTTCAGCTGTTGGTTTCCAAAGGCGGTACAGTCTTTGTTGGTATATAGTTCTCTTACCTATAGTTTGATCTGGGTAATACTTACATCTGGAGAATAATTTTACTGATTTTAGTGATCTGTCATACTGAATGGAATCTCAGTGTGGTTATCGCTGCTAATTCCAATGCCTTTTTACAATTGAATACTTTAGCCTTTATTTGCTGTTTCTTCTTGTTTTACTTTCTTCTGTTCTTGTGGTCATCCTGGGGGTTTCAGATGGATTACTAACTTAAGAGCAGATTCCAGATGAGCTGATGGTTTGCTTTTTTTTTTTCTTCTCCAGATTGCTTTGTGTGAGTTCTGTTCGTCATTCTGAAATATCTCCAGCTTCTGTTTAACAATGTATCTGTTGGGGGTATGGAGTAATAAGGGAAACCTTATCTTTTTAAATAAATTTAAAAATGGGAAAGAGAACACAAAGATGGGAGCCTTGGTATTGGTAAAGAACAGTGGTAGGTTTCGAATACAAAACAAACCTTTTCCTTGACATACATATATGGTATTGGTAGAACAACAAACAGGATATTCAAGACCTATTAATTCATTATAATTTAATTTTTCATAGATTAATACATGTTTTTAGTTGCTTCAGTATGACAAGTGCGGCCTATCTGATATTTTGTATCATATGAAGAATAACAAAAATGTGTCGTCTATAGTCAAGTAACTATCCCAATCCCAACGATGAGAAAAACAAAAGCCCTTTAGCAGGTAACCAGTTTACACAGTATAATACATGCAGGTTGAGGATGTGTTTTTAAACCTGAAGAGACAGCTAGAAGTGCAATATATATCATCCCATCTTCCACTGCAAACAATGAGCCAGCATACCACCATAACTGTCAGAAATGTAAAACACAAACACAACAGAAGCTGCCAGTGCTTGGGGCGTATTTGGAATTTTTTTTTTTTTTTTACCCACACACACACACACACACACACACAAGAACACACAACAACACATTAAGTGGAACTAGGCTTGTCAAACTGCCTGAAGTTCTCCCTCTGAGAATGAACTGCAGTAGGACACTGAAACCAGGAAGAGCGCTGTTTCTGGGGCAAATGTGACAGCTTATTCAACAGTGTTGATTTAACCTCTATAATATGATCTTATATAAAACAACAAAAACAATAAGCCACTGAGGTATTTAGGATTTTTGTTTGTGTCATTGTGACTGTGTCATAATAGTTTCCTGGTCAGACATCAATACAAATGTGAAATGCCTGTTGCACTTCCTGTTGATGATAAAGGGCCTTGAAGGTGAACACAAAAGAGATACAAGCAATAGTGTAATCTTGTTTATTTATCAACATTATCTTTATTGAGATACTCATATTATATTATTGTAATATGTATTGCAATACATAGTAAAATCAGCAACACTGTGGTCATAAGGTCTTCATCAGGCTGTGACTAATAGCTTTGTGTATATATATATATATATATATATATATACATTTTTTTTTCTTGTTTTCTAATTTAAAAAATAATTATTTTACCTTAATCACTGTAACATTAGTTAAAGTGTTAATATAGTTAGTACTTTCATTGTTTATATTGTTCTTGTTTGAACTGGTGCACTATGAATTGGAATGGTCATTTAGCTTGTTGCAATACTATGAAGACCTACATATAAACCTATAGACCTATATATAAATATAACCTACACCCTGTGTAAATAGTTGAAATGTAGCCCAGAATTCAGTTTGGCATAAAAGACGTTTTGCGTTCCTCCTATTGTAACAGGAATCATAAATCACGTTCTTGTAAACAGGAGTGACATGTGGTCTGATCTGCATCTTGATATACATTTTGTCAAACCTTAATCGTTGAAATACGATCTATTTTTTCAGTTTTTTCAGATCTTGACATATGTTTTTGTGTGAGTTCATTCAAGTGTTTTATGTACAAGAATGCACATATTGTACACAGATGCTCGACTGTGTTCTTGAGTTTTAATTCTTACTGTAATTATGTATAAAATTTACTTTTTTAACCATACAGGAAAAACACAGACCCCCCAGACAAATACACATGCTGGCTACCTGCACACATTCTTCAGGTTTATTTAAATATTGCAAATATACCACCAAGTACATAAAAGGCGAACATATTAGTGCAGTTATACATATCTGTAGGAAACAAGATTAAAGTTGGTTCAAGGGTCTCGGAAAACAAAACAAAAGAAACAATTATATGATTTTACAGTGCCTCGCACATAATAAAATAAATACATAAAATCATTAATTCATGCAAATCCTGCCACATTCTTCCGTGAAACAAGCAAAAATACATAATAGAAAAAACCTGAAGGATTCCTGCAGATACCACAAAGATCCTGCAGGACGTATTTGAAGAGGAATATATATGTATCCCAGAGGAGAAATCAGACAGGGCAGGATTGTATGTGTGTGGGATGGTCCGCAAATTCTGGTCTCCATTTATGCATATTTAAAACTGCGATATATGAAGTCCACATGGTTTCTCTGATTGACACGATTTAAGGACATGCTTATTGAGTTTCTTATATCCTTCAGCAGTCCTTCCCTGGTTCTTTTCTGCCTACAGATAAAACCTCATGTTTTGAGTGGTCACATCACATGTGGTTCTTTTCATCCCTGGAAATCTGCTCTTTTCAACTGCATCTTTGTGCAATTGGCTAAGATAATCTTCAGGCCGGGCTCATAGTTTTGCAGAGTGTTTTGCTCATTTATGTGTGAGGAGCTGTGACTCAATAATAAAAGCTTCCTCTCTCTTTATCAGCTGAGAGCATTCATTTGGTATAGCTATGTGGACATTTTCAACCTGGCTGTACCACTGAAAGATGTGTGAGCCACAGTAAAGACTCCCCCTTTGAAGCCAAGAGTTAAAATTGCATAAGAATCAATGACATCGAGAACATTGGATTAGGTTGTCTGTTTACGTGGAAAATCTGAAGACTCAACACAAATTGAATCATGAGACTTTTCGCTTTTTTTAAATCTGTGATCCTTTTGAGTAACTTGAGGAGGAAATATAAATACTTGAAAGTTTTTTCCAGGTGTTATGGAAAATGCTTAATCTAAAATGGGTCATTGCTATCTAAGCGTGTTGAAATCCTATACCTCATTTGCTTGGGTTGTTGTATCTTTTACTTTATTTTGCTTCGCTCTATAACACATGCCATTGTTGAACTTTTTAAAACGTTCTTCCTTTTGCTATTATGTTTATAGTGCTTGAAATAGAACTGTCTCTGTATACTAGTAAATCTGAAAAGGAATAAATATCAGGGAGTTGACTTCACACGAGTGTCAGTGCTGGTGTCTGCGTCTGTCCGCTCAGCATTGCGGCCTGTCGTCAAATGCCAGCCTCAGGTTATACAGAATTGGAACTCACGGCAGCAGGATGTGAAACCGCAGATAACTGTTGCATCTAAAATCTGATTCCTGGGATTATTAATTCTTAACAATTTCTCTGGGAGTCAAGGTGATCAGTTGTCTGGGCTTCCGTGCCACCGGACCCGAGATCAGAGCCCTGCTTTCACATGCCTCTGCCGGCTCCTCGTGGTTCGCCACGGAGAAAGTCAGGCAGTAGCTGGGGAGTTCTTATCTGGGTAATTCCACCTCATCCCTTTCCTGTCTTCACTAGTCCCATGTTCAAATGGCTTCCATTGTTTTGGAAAGTGACCTGATACCAGAGAGAGAGAGAGGGAGAGGGAGAGAGGTTCAGAGAAATCAAAACAAAACCCTGTCACAAAAAAATAAAAAATGGACAAACTGAAGGCAGGGGCAAGTTAAGGGAATTCAGTGTTTTTTCTTCTTTTTTTGGATGGCTTGACCCAGATTGCGATGGTGGTGGCTTTTTGTGTCACCCAGCTGCAGGTCTTTAATGGAGGCATAGTGGACTCTGCTAGTGTTGTGAAGTCTCACTCATCGGCTGACCAGCTCTGACCCCGGATCAGTTTCCTCTTCCAGGTTTAACTCCAGGAAGTGACCCCCCCTCCAACGCCATACCTGAACAGCCTTTAGATGTTGAGAAATCCCTTGAGAATAAATTAGTGCCAGGATTTCACTGTTTTTAGGATTTTTAATGGAGATGGAATCTTAAAAACAAAGCAAAGGCAGCTTGATCTTCTCACAGCAGCGCAGCTCCCAGTTGGGCCGTACAGACAGGTATCGTAGTTCTCACTGGAGGCCAGGACAGATGGTTTTGATCACGTGAGGAAGAGAGACAAAACTGGCCCATGTTGATATTACGACACGGTGAGGGAGAAATCACACAAGGATCACTGAAGGCGTTTCTCGGAAAAAGCACAGCTGATTATTAATTTAGAAGATGTCCTGTTAACTGACATCAAATAAGTGGCAACACACTAGGCTCTGTGTGTGTCGCTCATCTATATTGCATGTGTGTGGTGTTGTCCCTTGTGCATGTCGCCCTCTTTACAAAAGGAATAGCAACGTGCTGTGACCTGCAGAAGGAAAATAAAAAATTCAAGGGAATTGTATTTGCATGATATGAACATTAACAAAGAAATGTAAAGACGCACTTGGAATTCTTGATTAAAGGCACCGTACATTTGTATTTATTGTTATAATTAAAATAATGTTGTGTAGCTGGAGGGGTTCCAAATTCATACATTTCTTACATGCTGAATTTTTCCTGGTGGGAGTGTAGCCTTCAGGCTTTTGGATGGCTGCTCGCTCTGTAGGAGGAACTTATTTGTTTGATCGGTATTAATCACTGAACTATGAATTAACGTGTAGTGTTTATACTTCCTTCTGCTGTTCATAGGAGTGTAGCCTAGTTTCTCAGGTTGAAATTGATCTGTTCTAAGGTTTTATAGTTGTCCCAGTAAAATGTTTTAAAGCAGGTATAGTCCAGATGTTTATATGGGGGTACTTGGGTCTTATCAGTCAGGGTTGTGATGCCCTCACAACAGATGATCGTTTCATGGTAAAGTATCTTGTAACGTATAAATGTCTTGTATACTTTTGTAAGTGATAGTCTGTGCATCCCAATCACTTCACAGGCCCAGGCATGTGTGTCTGACTTCTGTTGTCTTCCAGGATCAAGGTTCAAGGCCGTCTCTTCAAATAGCAGACAGTGCTTTGAGAGCTAATTAAACAGTTATTGAGCTATTAATCATTTTGGATCATCGTTATATTAAATGCACAGCAGCATGAAACTTGATCTTAATATTTCAGCTACTGGTTTTCTGAAAGGCCATCATAAGCTTTGTAAAACCACTGCAGAACACAAAGCACAGCCATCAGATTACAAATGGCAGTGTCTTTTCCTACAGTCCTCAGTTATCTAACCCCATATCTGTATTCATTTCCTCACACCTGTTGATTAAAGACATCCTCATTGGAACATTGTACCTGTCATCACCTGAGCATGTCTTTTGGCTGCTCTTTCACCATTCTGCAGCTTCCTTTTTCTCTCTCTTTATCTTTCTCTCTCTCTCGCTCTCTTTTCTCCCCACTTCCTTATAAAAACACAAAATAAAGGGAGTCGTTTAAGAATAAAAAGTAGACGTGTCTGAAAGATATGATCTGAAAAGAGGCTGACTTTTGTTTGGTTTTGCTTTGTGTTGTTCTATAAACCAAAGCGAAGAGCCGGAGTGAGGTGTGCGAGAGATGTTGCCAGGGAGGTGATTGTTGTGGATGAGAAGCTGTGTGTGTGTGTTTGTGGGGGTGGAGGGGTTGGGTTGATGGTTGTGGTGTACGTGCACGCATGTGTGTGTGTGTGTGTGTGTGTGTGTGTTAAGTGGTGGAGACTGTGACAATTGGCTTTACAACGAGGTGATAATAGATTGTTTCCTAAAGAGACAGAAAAAAACCTTGCTGAAATGTAATGATTTATGCTAGGCCCAGACTGATTTCTTGGTGATGTCTAACCTTTCTCTTATTCACTGGTGCTGTTGCCTCTGTCATGTATTCTGTATTTCACTGGTAGCCATGAGGCTAGTGAGTAGGTAGCAACTGGCTTTAACTCTTGAAAAGCTCTCAGGCATTGTTAATCGACATTTAGAGAGAGATCCTTAAAAATCCCCTGCAAAACCAATAGTGTCTGTTCTATATGTGTCTGGGTATGCATAGCCTGATTGTGCGGTGTGAGTGTTATTCCTGGAGCAACATTACAGAAATCATTAAGGTTAGGGTGAGAGTCGGGTCCAGGTTATATTGTTCCAGGACCAACAGACACACTGCAAAATCATGTTGTGCGTCTGGGGATATAGGATGAACATATCCACACATGTTGTGATAGTATAATATAAATTAGTCGAATAAATGGTGTGAATAGATGTGCCTTTCATAGAATATGTAAATGGTCCTTAAAATAGAATCTGAAAATCTGATTGCAATGTACATGAAGGCACTAAATGTATGCCTATTCATTGTCAGTAGTAACAAGGTCTTTAAATCCATTGGGATGTGTATACAGTCACTGTGCTCACTGAAGCACACCATTTCTAAGGTCTAGATGTACTTGTTATCTTCGTGCTGTCTGATGATTGCTTTCTGTTTGATCTAGTACTAGATTATGTTAAAGATTATTAATTAAAAGTTATACCATTCAAGTAGATATCCTTCTGTTCATTCTTTGTTTTACTTACAAGTTGACAAGGATATTTCAAGTTTAATGTTAGGGCCTGTGAACTGACAGACTGACACCCGTGCCCATCATCTGACAAATGGCAAAGTCTGAAAAGATGAATGCAAGACAATTACTCAGTGAGATGAATGTTCCTCGTGATTTATACCCCGATCAGGTTACTTTATTTTTGCCCGCGCACCAATCACTGGACGCACAGTTTTGTTACAACCTTTGCTTGAGGCTGGAAATGCTGATGCTCTCACATATTATTTGAAAGCTTTGAAAAATGTGCTATTTGAGACCACCCCGACTGATATGCAGTGGGCTCTCCTTGCTTTAAACAGCAGATGAAATCCTGTTAGGTTACTTATCTGTGTTCTTGTCGTGTGTTCGCTTGGGGGGGGGAAGAAAAGTACATATGAGGAAGACATGCTGAGCATTTGGTCTACCCTCTCTCAAGTAAAAGGATCTCACTCTGGATTCCTAAGCACGAGACTAATAGGGTATTTTTCTTCAGGCAAAACAACAAAAAAAAACTTGGCAGTCTTGAAGCTTGCCCAAAGAGAACATGTCTCACTGTCAAACTGAGAGCTATTGTGTGCCCTTCAAGGTCACCTCAGCGAAGGCAGAGACAGAAAATATGCTCAGCTGCTTCATACTTTTAATTGTCTCGCTTGAATAGCAGCTTTCTACCTCTGAGAGGTTCTCTGTGATACAAAATTAACAAAAGAATGTTGTTTCTTTGAGTGGGTTGGAAGGTGTAGTTAGGTCACTGAAAGACAAAACAAAATGTATACAGGAGCCAGGATCAAACCTGACAAAGGATTTCACTGCTGTGGAAGAGGAGTGAATCAAAACCAGATGCGCTGACAAAGTGAAACGCACTACCTGAGCATAGAAAATATTACAATGAGTGTACAGTGATTTATGATACATACAGTGATTAGTTAAGGGTTTGCAACAGTGTCAGCAGAGATCTGTGGCAGCTGTTCGTGGCCGGTCCAAACTGCAATTATGGTGGCAGTGTTTATTCCCCCCGCCGGTATATTCTAAGCTGCATGGCTGTGTTAAGGTTTCACTACCTGTAGGCAGGTTATGAGAGAATTGAATAGCTGTGACACATGACGTGGAGATTCACACAAAATGTAAATGCAGACACCAATTACATTAAAGTGCATTTCACACACTGTGTCTGTGCTGAAATAAATCATATTTCCCTTGCTTTATAACAGTAGAGCCACCCTGAGTGTGATAGATCCACTTAACATTTAAAGAGAAATGAAAAATAATATGTTAATTCAAACAAAGCCAAATACAAAATGAATCTTTTACTCCAGGGGCTGATAATGACCCCACCCCGGAGGGTTGATAATGTCCCCCCACCCCTGAGGGCTAACCAGTCATCCCCACTCAAGGGCTGATTAATTCAGATGAGTTTATTACTATTCACTCGGCTGCTGGTTTAAATCCAGCACTTCTTTCCAAGTTTGCATTATCATTTTTACAATGGAAATTAAGCTGGATGGGTCTTTGATTTCTGTTGAGATAAGACTAAAACAAAACACACACTATTTGTTTGCAATTAATAATTAAAAATAAAATAAAAAATAAACCCCAGGGCATTTTGTTACTGATGTACCAGATATGATAGGTTTGAGTTACAGCGTTGATACTTTGGCATGATTTTTAAAACAGTAATTATGTGTTCCTCTTTATTACTTCCGTTCCATGAAGAGGGAGAAAACCCTTTCTCAGGTTACAAGTGTGACCCAGGTGGTCTGTATCAGACCAAGAACACAAAAGCTTCCCATCACAGTGAAAAATATTCCTAAGTGGACAATGTTTGTACCTTCCGCTTTCTCTGCAGACAATGTCTTCCCCTCCTGCAGGAAATAAATTGGTTCACTTAGAATCCAGTAATCAGTATGATATTAATTGAGGAAACCGTAAATCCTACACACTGGAAATGCCTGACATTTATGACATGGGAATACACCAATGCTTTGGACAAAAATCCCATTTGAGCTTCAGTTACCTTGTGCACTATTAATCTCCTGATTATACCCCATAATGTACCTTATACTTATGATGACCTGACGGAAAACGGTCAAACGCGGTAGTCAGATTCTGAGTTTCTTGTTTTAAAGGAAACTTTGATTTAAATTGAAAATTGTGTTGTTTTTTCCCTTCATACATCTTCTCAGAGTTGAGCAGTAGTGCCTTGATCTTTTGAGAAATTGCGATTTTAGCGTTTAAAATCCAAGCTGTTTTCCACCCTGGCTGTCAGAGGTGGCAGCTCTCATCAGTATTTCCCGAACATGTTTTCTTTGCCATTATTTCAGTTTTCATTTGGTCTTAATGTGTGGCAGAGGCTTACATTTAGAAAGTTAGAGCTAGGTGAAGTCTGTACAGAATACCAGACAGCACTACAGTTTGTCAAAAGCAAGCGTACCGACTGAACCTGTTTCACCGCTTGTAGCTGTGCCATTGTGTCTACCCTAGTGACCCAGTAATCCCGCAAATCTGGGAGGATTGAGCTGCCAGAAGCTCTTCATGGGAACTTGTAGATAGAGTCGGGAACTGTAAAAACAATGTGATGAGACGGGGGTCCTGAAGCTGTCAGCAGCCAGCAAGGGTCTTCACTGTAACACAAACCCACATTCTTTGTGTCTAAGAAGAATATATACAAATAATATAAATATATATATATATATATATATATATATAGATAGATAGATCGAATGGGGAACGGATAGACAGATACAAAGTATAATATACCAGTTTCTAATTTTAAGTTTTAAATACATTATTTGAATGTGTACTTAATTGTCTAATAACTTTAAATAAAGTGATGGATTGCCTTGGGATGATGAAATTCTGAGGGAGAGGCAGATAAATGTCTAGATGCATTAATGTTGCTGTGTCCTCTGACAAAGCTCATGACACTGTTTGCAAACTGTTTACAAAGTGTTGCTGGGCATCAAAGCCAGGAAACCCCCCAGTGAAGCAGCTCTGTAAGTTTAGCACTTGTATTTCTTGCTCCTCAAATCAGAAAAAAAGCTGTTTATTGGGTTTTCATGTAGTACACAGCTGAACAATCCTTACATTACACGGATACAGCAATGGAGAGTGAAACCATATTCTTATTTATTATTAAACAATTTAGCAGATGCCTTTATCCGAGGCAATTGAGATGGTTTAACAAGCTCTATCATACAGTGTTATTTTAGAGAGAAAGGAATCATTTGCAGCATAAAAAAGTACTTAAGGGAGGCGTTGATTTTTTTATGTAATCGTATACACATTCGTGGTCTGAGAGATGTAATAAACTGAGTTATAGTGGTGGACCCTCGCCGTGTGTATTTTATTGCTCCAGCACAGAGTTCAGAATCAGGTCTCTGACTGATTAGCAGATGTGTGTCAATAAGACTCAGATCATAAGAACTTAGAGACTGGTCCTTTATTACTCCTTTGAGGACATGGGTGGCGGGAGAAGTTTTACTGTTTATTTAATTGCCTACTCTTGGTGTAATGTTTGGCAGAAGGCAAACCAAAATGTGTTTTGTGTGATTGCAACACCCATATTACCTCATTCAATGACCTGTTAAATTCTGCTATAAATCCATTTCACCCTCCATATCAAGGTTTGAACACCTGCAGTCTTGTGTGCTGTTCAGAAGGAGTGGGTTCATGCTGTCCAGGTACTACTGGGACCTTGTTATGTTACAACGGAATAATAACAAATAGAATTGTGCCCCTATAATTATTTTTCCAACTCATTGAACGCTACACTATTTTTTTGTGGGGGGGCCCAGAAATGTCTGTGTTTGTAAAAATGCTGTAAATAATGAAAAACAGAGTGCGATCCCCTTCCACATGCCTCTTTCATTACGGTGGGCTACATCACTGTTCCTCTCACTCGTTCTCTCTTTCTCTCCCTCTGATGCACATGCTTTACTCCCACTCCTCTGAAGTCGCATATTCCTGCCACGGCTGCTGGCTGTGAAAATTATTAAACAGGACTGATGGGGAAGACCTGGAAATTAGTGCCGTAAGTGCCTGCTTTCATCTCCAACCCTGTTCATCTTCACTCTCCTGGCAGTTGGGAAGGATTGTGGGAAGTAATTAATAGGCCATGCTGTGGAGGCAGCAGTCACAAATTCCTACTGAAATTGACCGCATGGCCCCCTCGCTCACAGCATTCATCCCTGCTCAGGATTTCCCCACAGAACGGTGGTGCAGGTAGAATGCACTGCTCAAAATACGCTGTCCATCTGGAATGGATACACATTCCCCATATCCATGCTGCAGTGAAAGCAGCCTCAAAGCAAAGCAAGCACACCAACAGGAAACCGTAGTTAAAAAACAAACAGATGATAACGTTGAACAGGATGCAACAGCCAAAATTCTGCAAACCTTCATTCATAAGCATGTACTTTCAAAATTGAGCTAATACAGTTCCTCAGGATTATTTTTCAAATTTGACCAGGTTCCCCATAGCTTAAGACTAGAAATGCATGTTTGGTCGCAAACCATGAAACAAAAACCAAAAAAAAACATATATCCTCCCCTGGACTACTTCCTTTTCCACGTGGCGTTAAGTTTTTCTGCTCCTGAGGACTTTGGCAGGGTCGTGATGGGCACTTCTGCTGCCATGCAGAAGCTGATCCAGATGAACTGCATCAAGCCCTGTAAGGTTAGACCACGCTCTGCGCCTTCATCTCTCTGTGGGTTTGTCAGGAGAGGTAGCACTATCAGGAAAGGGCAGGGAGTAATGGGAAACACATTGGCCGAAGGGGAAAGATGACCTTTCGGAACTCACTGAGGGCGATTAAACCGCACATCTGTTTAATTGATGCACACAAGCAGACACTTATGTTAGCAATCACAATACTAGGCCGTGCGAACCCCAAGTTCACTGTAAACACCAATTGTTTCATACTGTATTTAAATATTTATAACTCCGCATCAGTGGATTGTGCACTAAATGGGCCAGAAAACTATTGTAAGCACACTGCGCAGACGTTCTCCAGCATCCTGTGGGATCTGCACACTGTACGGAATTAATACACATGTGATTCATCAATTGAAGTTACAGTATTGTGGCTTGAAGATTACTATTTTATTGGATGACTGCCCACAGGGAGTGTCCATCAGAAGTAAAAATGGGCTCTGTGAGAGCATTGTGGGATAAAATGCTTTCCAATTTTAGCTTATGATGTTTCCCTTGTCCACCAAAACTCCAGAGATGCTTAACGCTACACCCCCTCCCCCCGCAACTGTTTTAAAATACTCATCATCAGGTATTTTAGGGTTTGGGGGGGCACTCATGCCCTAGAGGACAGTTTTTCAGTTCCTGTAAAATTAAAAACGGAACATCCCGAAGACAAAACAGCAATTATCCTTAACCAAAAGACTGCAGTTATTTCAGATCACACTAATATTTTCATACCTCTTTTTGATAGTCAAGTCCTCACAAGAAGGGTGGATGCAGAAATGGTGCAGATAAGTGCTGATAATGTCAGTCTACCACACTGACAAAACCCACCTCCCTACCCTTTTCCCTCTGGTATTTATTTATTACATATTGTTATTAATGCCTGTTTTGGCTGAGGAGTTTTATCTCATACAATTTCTCCACCTTCCCTCTCTGTATGCAATGTCTGGCTTTCTTCAGTCAGACAGCTGCAAGTTCACCAGCACTGCATCAGAAATGATTAGGCCTATGCAGGAAAACCCAAGATAAGCAGAGCATCAGCATTGTAACTTAACTGAAGGTTTCCCTCACCATCGTCAGAGTATTGTCAACCGGTCAATTTCCCGTAGAATAAGGGCGTAAAACAAATCCAGCCTGGTCTAATTTGGCCCAACCGATGTCAGTGCCACTGTGGAAAAATGAACACTGGTCGAGCAACAATGAAATCCCTTTCCACTGGAAATCTCCTCCCTTCTGATAGGCTAATGGGGAGCTCAAGGGGATCACAACCAGCCACCTGGTTTCCCCCAGTGGATTTGTCTCAAATAAATGCACAAATGGCAGAGCCAGAATTGGAAAATAATGTGTAATTCCAAAGATAAATGGTGGTTATAGACGTACACAGGAATGAATGTGGGTGTGAGAGAGCTACATCTCAAAACTTTTAGATATTTAAATAAATAAAGACCATTGATTCCCAGCCAAGTTGTACTGCAGCCTGTATATATTATAATAATGTTTACTGCACTGTGCCCTCCACTCTCCTTCAAGGTGACATGCAGGTGGATTCTGGGACAGGTTTATTATAGCTGAACAGCTGCAAAAGCCTCTGAGACATCTGACTGAGCGGGGGAAAAACATAAGAGCATTTTATTGTCATTATTAATGTGGACATTGTTGCTGTTGGAAAATGCATATTTTTTGGTAGTTCTGAAACAGGTGCAGGCTTGCTCCTCTGCGTGTTGAAACTAATTCCTAAGCCCCACTGACAGTAGAGTTTGATTTTGTAATTCACATAGCATGGAAGTCCTGGTGTTAAAGAATCACATGCTCTCCACCCTTGTTTGAGTAATCAAAGATTACAGATAATCTAATAATGACAGCTCCCAAGGTTGCTGTACGGAGTGTCATATTAGGCTCGCGATGTTGCTTTTGACCTAAAAGGTTCATAATCCTGTTGAAATATGAAATAATTAATGCACTGAGTGGCATACTAATGCAAGGGCACAGAGACCTTGGAATGGTGGTTCTGGAAGTGTGCCAGACTGAGATCTACCTCCCTGTCTCAGTCATTCATGTTCAATCAAGGTTAACTCCAGACAGATCAAACACTGGTTTATTATTTGCCAAGCACAAAGCAATTAGGTTTAACAGAAATTTACGTACATAAAGATTTCAAATACTTTACATTTCTTGGCTGGTGTTTGATAGATATGATTTTGAAAATGTTTCTTCCAGAGTTGTGGGATGATCTGGCTTTCTATTGTAGTTCGACGATTCTTCTCTGTTCATTTGGGGAATGCAGTCTCATGTGACTGCCGGGACTGATATTTGCAGGCACTTTTTCCTGCACACAGGACATCACATTTCGCATTGACCCAAGGGTCACTCTTTACCTGATTTCACCCTTGTTTGGCTTGCTGTATATGATTTGTTTAAAATTTGATGGCACTGAAAGGTGAAATTTGGAGCACAATCTCTAGTAACTGTGAATTTCATACCCCCAGCAATACAAACAGGTAGCAGAATGCACGTGGTGGGACTTTAAGCAGTATAGAGAACAGTATTTCTGTTGTGAATCACATGAACACATCTCCTTAAATGTAATCTTGCATATTACTGTACATCCTGGAGTTTTGCTTTGTCACGTGATTTGTATCGTATATCTGTCGACTGCTCAATTGCTTTGGGACCCCCTAAATAATGTGTGTGTGTTTTTAAACACAGTGCTTAAATAACAATTTTCTAATTCCCAACTACAGGTATATAATTTTCTGAGCCCGAAAACAGATGGAAGAAAAGCAATTGCATGTGTGAAATTCCAACTGGTGCATTTTTTACTGTCATAAGTCATTCTTTGTCAGTGCAGTTGCAAAACCCCAGTCACAGACAAAATCACCTTCTCTTCTGAGCAGAACCCTATAATTAACAACTGTGAGGACTCTGGCCAGGATACAGAGTAAATTTAGAGATGTTTCGGGATTAGGTTTAAAGTTTGGGATAAAGTAAATTTAGGAGTATTTCCTACTCGGCATGTTTTATGTGCTTCTACTAAAGAAATGTTGCTAAAAACTGGAGGAAAAATAAACTGCTTTGGGGTCTCCTAACCTTCCACTCACCACAAGTATATATTTTGAATAAAAGGTCCAACTAGACACACAACTTGGAGACAATTGTTTTTATTGTAAATTCATAGCCCCTTTGCTACAGCCAATATCTACTAGTCCATTTACTGCAAAACTCTGCCTAGTATCATTCACCAAAAAGTCTCTTTACCTTCTGGGAATAATGTTGTCTAATAAATACACCCAATAAACCTTTGTTACCCTCACAGGGACTCTATTGAATGTCTTTCTACCATGTCAGTCTCAATAAAAATGATGTAAAGGAAAACCTCACTATGCACCTGACTCCCTCCTCCTGAATGAGCTTTTTTTTTTTTTTACACTTTTCAAATATATTTTAAATAAATAAAACTGCATGTGCACCAGCACAGATGTTGCCGTCTGAAGGATTTGCTTTTAGTCCTGCCAATCCAAAGACAACGTTTTATGGTGAGTGATTTTGAATTAGTCTGTAAATGTCCTTTATCCCCATTTGGGTAAGTTAAGGAACTTTTTATCTTTATTTTTTGACTTAATTCTGTTTCTCAACTAAACAGCTATGCTTTTGTAACTGTATCACATACTATTCTAACATAAGTATTAGAAACACACATTCCCTGTCAGAGAAGATTGAACTGTTTCATAACAAATTAGCAAGAACACCTTCACCGGCTAGGTTAATATAGTTAATATAGCTGGCAGATGACTAATGAACATCTCCAATCATCTTGTCACAGATACAAAATCAATGAAACAGCATGTACAGTCATTATAGCGTCTCCCTTTTGGCTGTGATCCCAAAGCATTGTCTGAACATATATTTGAAAAAAATAATTCTGTGTGTTTAATGTTTGAAAAGGGTTTAAGCCTGTCACGGTAAAACTCATCTCTGTATTTTCCTCCCATCACTTGTTTGCTGTAGTTAAAGTTGGCAGGGAGATTAAGGGAGACAAGTGAAAATTCTAGTCAGTACGAGAACCCTTTGGTTAGGTTTCCAGCTTTCTGATGTGATGCTGGAAACTTACAGGAGATAGATCTTAACATGATTTTTTTTCTCACAACATCCAAAACCAAACTAACCACACAAATAATTGCTTTATTTTCTCTTTAATCATCTTAAGCATATTCTGTTGTCATTTGTAGCTGAAAGGTGTGTGTTGGTTTTTATTAAGCTTTGTTCCCCACTAAATGAGTCACAGGTTGTTAAATTCTTGGATCTTTCAAGTTAACTGTCTCGACTTTTCATGGTTCCATCACAACGTCTCACGTTTTTGCGTTGAGCAGATGGAAACAAGAACCACACAACTGCTAATCCAGGTGAATATCAGCTACAGTCAAAGAAAACACAATTGTATGCACATCAGCACATATAATTGGAAAAAAAACATTTATAATTTCCATCTGTTTAAGGGTAAGAGCAATGTTTGCATAGAGTACTGTTGTCACGGAGGTAAAATAATACATCTTCCTCAAATACATTTTAGAGTCTTTAACAAATACTGTGCAAATGTATTTCTGGGATAGCAGTACAGAGTGCTTTACCAGATTAACTGAAAAACCTGCCAAAAAAAAAACAGCGGACCACCAAAGTTAGATGAATACAAGGTCCTTCCTTTCAGAGGAATGTCAAACTGTTTTTAAAGCACCGGAGAAAATGGTACCTGTATCACAAAGGAGAACACTTGAGTATCTAAGCCTGTTGTCATCATCCAAGAGTGAATCCTTTGGGATGAGACAACACAAAACAAACTCACACGATGGCCAGGACCGACAGCACTATAAAACAACACACAAAATAGTTCCATATGTCAGCACTTTTAGTTATACCAACATGCCTATTTATGATTTTAAGGAGGCTGCCACCCTCAGTGTGGTAGATGGGGAAAGTGCGCTAGGGGCAGCCTGTTGACTGTGTGTGCCTTCCCACTGACACACACTTAGTGTCTGCTGTCATAACTAGGCAGGGGCAAGTCTATAGCAGGTTACATGCAAGGGATTGGCAAATGAAGATCCACAGGGTCCATGTACTGATGAAGCAGGGCAGGATTATACATAAGCATAAGATAATTTTGAGACTTTGAACACTGGCAAGGTGACAAGAGCATAATTGTTGATTTGTATTGACAGTATTGATTTGCATCCTCTTTGTACCTGACTTTTTACTTGGATACGAGCTGCATTTTGGGCTGATACATGTAAACAGCATGAAAACCTCAGGGAGCATGTGTACTCCCACGGTGGTTGTTTGCTTAATGAGTGTGTGGTTTTGGATGGGAAGGAAGATGTACAGAAAATCCTAAATTCAACCCAAGAGCTAGCAAGATAATTGTGCTGGGCCTGAGTAAAGCCACTTGCGCTGCTGCCTAAAGTTTCACCCGTGCTATCCCCCCTTGCAGAATAATGTGTATGGGTTTAACACATGGGAAATCTCCTGAGAGCATCTTCATGTTTAATCAAACACGTGTTCCACAGAGAGCAGACCTGACCTTTTATTAAGCTGTGCAGCAAAAATACCAAAACTGATTTGCTGTCAGCAGACACAGGACTGGCTTACAGGGGATATGGAGGGCTGATTGCAGCCCTGATGGCAGGTAAATGGGCGATAGAATGCTGCAAATCATGCTTATAATCCCGGGGAAAATATAAGGGAGGAGTGAGGAGCAATTTGTGTAAATTTGCAGGAAACATAGACCCAGGGATATAGAAAGTGATGTCGGAGTCCACAACAGCAGTCTCTGTGGTATTTTCTCTCTTCTTCTTTTTTTCCCTACCAGTTAATTAGTTTCGTGGCAAATATTTCAGGTACTGTTCAAGAGAAGAATGCAACTTTCTTGGATTCTTAGGCAGGGAGGCTTGGATTCCTCTCAGTGCTTCTCGTATACATATGAAGTAATTATGTTTTTCAGGCCTTTTCTGTTGCTCTGCACATCTGCGGGGTGTCCAGTCTGCAGCAGCTGCTGTCTCTCATTAGTCTCCTAATGACCGGCTTCTTTTCTTTGTGACCTCATCCCATGCAGCTTTAGTTTACCCAAATCAATCTGATCCTCCTTTGGCTGCCAGTTTCTCTGCTTGCTGGCAGGGTGAAGGAGCACATTCTTTGAAGCATAGGTTTGGTTATTATTTTTGCATTGAACCAAAAAAAAGTTGGAGTGATGCATGCACTATATGTATGTGTTTGTCCATAGAAGGAGTGTCCTTCTGTGTTTAGGTACATGACTCAACAGTAACAGAACACAGGAACCCAATCATTACAAATGAGTGGTGCCTATTGTGCCCCTCTCATATAATTGGTTTCTAATATCCAATCAAACCCACTCTTTCTTTAAAGAGCCATCAGAACATAAGACTAACCTCAGTGCTGCCATAGTGTCCCACACAATACTTGGGTAAGGGCGTCTGCTAGGATATAAATAATAATAATAATAATAATAATAATAATAATAATAATAATAATAATAATAATAATAATAACAATTAAAACAGAGGTGGATATGATACAGTATTTATCAGTACTTGGGCTCTACAAATGTTATTTTTGATTTGAACAAGTAAGGATATAATGGTTAGAGTCCCAAGAACACTCCAAAAAAGCTGTGAGTGGTTCAGAAAATAACTTTAAATGAAGCACTCAGTATGGAACAAAAACTAAAACTAGTGTGAAGCTTTGTGGTGCACATGACTTCTTGGTTATTATGTGATCGAATTTTGTGATTAGTGTCGGAACACGTTCTCCATTTGGACACAAAGCCCTGAAGCATGGTAAACAAAGTGCTGTCGTATCATGAAGTCCTGTATAACAGGAGGGTGTTTACTCAGTGTACTGGCCAAGTTTAAATTTAAATTAAATTAACCTTTTTTCATTATTAGTCCACATAAATAAATAAATAAAATAAATAGATAAAACCAAAGAAAATATCTGCTGTCCAGAAAGTATTTGATCTCTGCTGCACCTCTAGATGCAGCATGTAGTCAATGATTTATTAATTACAAATAGATCATTTAATCTCAGTCATAATCAGGAGCAACTGCCTGTGTGTGCCTTTGAACATGAAGCTCAAAAGAAGTAGTGCCTTCTATTTATAACCCAAGAAGGGCCAAAAGGAAAAGAAAACCTTTCAATAAGATCATCCCTAATGTTGCACTTAGCACTGAAATATAGAGTGGAGAATTACCCTTTTATCACGTATCCCCGTGTAAAATGCTGCCAGTTCCACTGCAGGAAAAATCCATCACTCCACATGGTTAGCCACAGTACTTGACGGATCCAGATTTACTCCATCCGCCCCTTTGATTGATTGTTTTTGCAGTAAGAAGTTCTGAGTGGACCCTAGTGGGGCTGGGGCTGGGATCTGGACAGGGACAGGGCGTTTGGGGGAAGGGGTGGAGGATTTGGGGGAGGGGGGAGGTGATGTTGAATACATTTCAGTGATGCAATTCTTGGAGGGCTTTAGAGAAGAAAAAAAAATGCAGCAAAACATTTGGTCACCCAGCAACAAGGAAGTCAGCAGTGGATGTATCATGTTATGAAGAATAGTAGTGCATGACTTTACACAAGGATATTATTTCATATTTACTGGGGAGGTAAGTGCTCAGTACAGCACACCTGCCTCAGAATGTCAAAGCAAGGGTTTTCAAATGCAGCTGCCTATGGCCTGAACTCCTGTAGGAGTGGGGGAGTGTATTTCTCAGGTCGCTGAAGGACAATATAAAGGGTCACAGCGGGTAAATTCATAGAGGGTTCCTTTAGATGAACTTACATTGCTTAAACCTATAGTAGACCTCTTGTAAGATCACCAATACTCTTATGTTCCCAATCCGTAAAGCTGTGTCTCCCAAGAAGGTTGAGAAATGTATTGAAACCTGATATATTAATAATTTTTACAAGATAGTATCTGTCTGTTTACTTGTTTATCTGTCTGTCTATGTATTTATCTATATACCTATGTATGTATGTATGTATGTATGTATGTATGTATGTATGTATGTATGTGGCATCTGAAAAACAGCTATGCAAGCAATCGTTCAGACCTTCTCAAGTAATGCTGCTGAATAAGCACCGCCTGCATTTTTTCAGTCTCACATCATGCACCTAAGAAAGGGGCAGTGCTTCCATCATTCCACCTTTCATTTGGGTTGTGTAGATGGCTGGGCAGAGTCCTTAATCTGCAGTGCGACAGCAATGATACACTTTAAATTCAGGGGTGTTGGTTGGTGGAAACCAGCAATTGCACACTGTAATTCTGTCCTTCTGTTGCAGTCGGTATTTTGTCAGGAAGCTCAGTCTATTGCTTCTTTTCTGTTGGATGCAGTGTTCGTATTCCCACTGAGACGTTTACATAAAGCATTTAATCATCTGGTTCTTCCAGTCTAAAAACTCTGATTGACATCTAAACCCACAAAAACATTGCTCATACTCCAAAACAAATAGAGAGGCACGGCACAGGACCCTGCAGAGTGGGCAGGCTGTATCGCACGGCGGCGGCCTACTTTCAAAGTGAGAGAGAGAAAAGGCACAATGTAACAGAATCCTAAAATGATCTCTCAAGGGGAGGGTTCAACCCCAAGCCCTTTAAAATGATGTATCGAGGCCTCTTCAAAACACCTGTTGTTGTGCAGTTCAACAGCCGGCCCGAAGAACGCAAACATCCCTCCCGGCAGACCTCAATGCCACCGAAGGCTAGCGGGAATCGTTTCTTCCCCTCTTTTTTTCCTCCCTCCTCCTGCCCTGTGTTTTCAGTGCAATTACACTGTAAGCATCTGTCTGTCAGTAGGCTGATTCCCTTCAATTTGTATGACACGCTTTAACACAGGCCTCGCCAAGCCTGACGGAATGAAAGCAATGCCCTCCAACCATTTTGGATACTGGTGACAGAGCTGGCCACTTTGAAGCCCAGAGCGTGGGGCATGCTCGCTTCATAAACACCCCTTTGATTTGGATTTTTGCTAAGGTGTTCTGGCCGTGGGTAGAGGGAAAGAAGGAAGCATTCCACTCTAATGCACGTTCACAATATATGGCATGAACCTGCATTCAGCTCCCTTCCACTGTTATGCCCCAGCCAGACCAGATTAGAAAGGGTACAGCATTACATTGTATTGTAGGTTGAATGAATTGTGATCTGCCAACTGGGTGGTTGGCTTAGGATTGTGTTTGTCGTTTGTATTTTCCTTTTTTGTGCGTAAAATACAGACAAGGCTCTAAAAGGGACTTTGAAAAATGCTGCTGAAAACTACTTTTCGCTAATAAGAAACCACTTTCAAGCACGGTGGGGCCAGTCTTCACTGAAATTAAGTTTAGTGATGAAATTAGTGTTATATTTTGAACCCGGTTAGGGTTAGAGTGCCCAGTAAAATGAGTCTCTTATTAAAGATAGACTTGTGTTTCTGATGAAAGTGTATGTTCATGTGTCTAGCTTGCAATTTTGTTGTTGAATAGGAATGGGGTTCACAGTGTTGTAGGGTCTCAATCTATTGATGTAGTTAAATGGTTTTTGGTGTCAAATTTGGGTTGTGTTTATACTGAGTTAAATGGATCGGGTATCGATTTGTCAGGGCCTAGCTTTACATTTTAGTGTTTACTAGGGTTGGGGTTAAAATGGGGTAGGTGACCTATCAATGTAATACAATAGTATGTGTGCTATTATATTATATACTATAATATATTATATATTTTAACAGTTAGATCAGTGGCATTCTCAGAGGCTTATGAGAGTGGAAATGAGTAATTGTATCTTTTTCCTTTCCTGTAAGCTAGAAGCGCTTGTAAACATGGCCGCACACAGCACAACCTAAGGGTCTCAATTGTAATTAATCTCTATCTCTATTTGCTATGCCTTCCTCCAGGCAGAATGCTCAAAGCATAATTGAATACCTCTGAGACGTTTACCCGCACCCTTTTTTTAAGGGATATTGGCAGCACTGATAAAACATTAATATCTTGCAAGGGGAGATCATGCCATGAGCAGATTACTCCTTCTGCAGAGGACTTCAGCATTTCATCAGACACTGCCTGCAGCTTATGTGAAAAAGCACTCTTGGCAGGCAGGGCTAAACCAAGAATATGAATGCCAATAAAACAGGAATTTACAATTTTCTCTTTTAATAATTTAGAATACAATTAAAACATGATATAATTAAAAGGCAGAAAGTTATTTCCCCTTCTTTTCAGTTTAATTGCACCAACATGTTGATTTGCAATAATAATATTTCACAATTGGGAGTTTATTCTCTTCGCTGCATTTGATTTTAAGGAAATGGCTTGAGAAGTCCAGTGTCAGAAAAGCATACAAATACACAATTTCCTGAAGGTCAGCTTTATTCCTCTTCTTCATTTAATTGTGTTATTTGGATCCTTGTGTTCATTCACTTTTCTGTGTGTGTGTGTGTGTGTGTGTGTGTGTTTGTTTGATTGTTGAAAAGAAACTGAGGACACAGGGAGCTTATACAGTGGTGGGAAAAATTGAAATAGTTTGTGATTATTTGATTAAAAAAAATCAAGATGAAAACCAACCCAAACAGGCTTTGATGAATTAGTCTTCAAGGCCTGTTGTGAGAGGACCTCCTGTTCACCCTGCGATTGTCCAGTGGGAAGGCCGAGTCTGTGTTCTGAAGCAGACTCAACACTGCTGACCCGCTGACAACCGAGGGCCTTCCGTGATAAAAGAAGCCGGCTGCTCGCCTGAACCAGAGACCCCGAGAGGGCGGCAGAGGAAGTCAGGACTGATAGTGCTCCCCTGACATCTGCTGCAGCTGTTCCTCTGCAACGTGACAAAAGCCAGTGCACAGCCAGCGAATTTTGACCCTCCTGACGTTCAGAGTACGTTATCTCTGATCCTAGAGTGGTTGTATCCTCTATCAAAACTTTTCTTCCTTGGTTGTTTGCCTGACACTGTTTTTTGCTGATTAAAATTGAAGGTGGATATAAGCAGGGCAGAAGCCTATCTCTGTCGCTGACCCCCCTTCAACCCAACAGAAATTATTTTACTCGAAGGCTAATGAAAGTATTCCTCTTGATATGTCTTGTGCATATAAGGGGAGTATGGTTGTAGTATTTCTGTATGTTAGCATGTTGCTGTCTGAGTCTTACCTCAGCATAATGGGATGTGGAGTTCATCTGTATATGCTAATGTAATAATTGATGAAGACAAACATCCAGTAAACAAGCGGTTCCATTAGAATGTGCAGTTTTAGGCACTGAACAAGACTTAGCCTTGAAAGTGAATGAGGCAGGGTTGTTTTTGGAAGTATTATTGCTTAGGTACACACACCTAATTGCTCTCACATTTCTTGCCTGAAGCTTTTTTGGTCTTTCCTCCTCCATTGAAAAACTCCTGCCGAACAAGGAGAGAGAGAGAGAGAGAGAGAGAGAGAGAAACTCTGCACTGTGAGAGGGCAGAGGGTGAAGATCAGCAAAAGCCTCATCATGATATTAAACCTAAATTCCCCCCTTATTGTCCACAGACTCTCACTGACGAAAATGTTTCTCTGAACTTGACACTTTGAATGACTCCACAGCTAATAAAAGCCATTCAAAACTTAATCTTTATGTGTAATTTGTTTTGACATCACTTAATACCCATCTTACTCTTGAATGTGGCTGAACTCTGTGAAGACAAGAGTGGTCTATTCTTACACTTAGGAAAGGGAGTTCTTGACATGTTCCTAAACTATCCTGGATTGTTATCAAGACGATCCTTATATAATTCTCTCACATGCATCTCCTTTTAGCTGGATTCGTAAAGAACCTCATTTAACTAGCAATGCAAGCAAAGTGAGTGTTTTCACAGAATTTCTTGGAAATTCGAGGACAAATACCAAACCAACAGGAAGCACTTATTAGCCAATTATTTACATTTGTGTCCAACAATCAAATGAAAAATGGTAGAAAAATGTCAACAGACAATAGTTTTTTCTGGCAGTACCTTTAGAATGGGTTGAGTGGAATGGATTGCCCAGGGATTTCTGTCCTTCCTGTCCCTGTTTCTGTGCAATTGACAGTGACTGACTCAATGCTCACTTAATGCTCAAGAAAGCAACTCATTGGCTCCACAGGCAACCAGCACCTATCTCCATCTCAAGACTATTCATCATGCCTTTCACTCTGTGTATTTAGCTCATTAGTACCTGGTTCTCTCAGGCAACAAGGCCAAACCTGATGTGTGCAGAGCAAGCAGACTACATGTTTAAGTCATTGTGTGCTGTATGTATATTCCAAGAACACTAATTGCAGCAGTTGTTCCTAGATATAACTCTAATATGTGCCCAGTTAGAGACGAACAGCAATTATATACACCATCAAGGAAAACTAGACCTTCTGGTCTTCCAGCTGAGCATGGAATGACTTAACTGCATCTGTTATTTAGTACAATCTGATTAATTTAACTGTAATTACATTTGGCATGTCTCCACTCATTGGCCGTTAAACGCTATCAATAAAACATGCAGCACTACCTCTTTTCAGGTCCCAGGGCTCAGAACCTTGGCCTTAGCCAGCGATGAGGGGAATAAAAACTTGCTTTGAATAGCAATGGTCCCACAAATGAACAGGATTGTTGTGTGAAATAAAATCCATTCCATGATAGGATGGTTATGTATGTAGAAATTACATCAGACAGCTTTTTGGACTATAGGAGACATCGTGCAACATGTTCCTTTAAGCCGCTGAAGCTGCTGAATGTCAGATCTGCAAAGTTACAATCAATCAAAAGTGAAAGGAAGGTGTGGTATACAAAAATGCAAATGGCAAAAAAACGCTTTTCCATTCACAACTCATTGCCAAGTTTTGGGAATAATGCTCTACGTTGTTTTGTAGCTAAATAATTTCAGGCAGTGGTTGATTACAATGTTGCTAGGGGCATGTCAGTTTAATTGTTGAAGAAAAATTATAAGAACCATAATTGCTGAGAGCCGTGTAAACTATATGATCTATGATTATATACATAGTATATAATGCATTGCCTGTCTCATTAAGCTGTGTAAATTCTGAGATACATTAGATCTCTTTTCCCAAAGATTTTGTGTCTGCGAATGAGAATAAATTTTAAGTAATCATTTCTTTTCAGTCTTTCCCCACCCTGAGGTGTTTCTGAGGATGTTGGGATCTGTATTTTCAATATGTATAGTTTTCTAATTACATTAGGCTTTGATAACATATATTGCAAGATGTATTTTTCCAAATCCCCATGTTGTTTTGACAATTTTCCACAGTGTCTAACTGGCATGCATACCTGTTTAGCTATTTTTTTAACCATTTTAGACAAGTCTTGGCAGACAATGCTATAATTCTGCAATGAAATGTTCATATCTTTTTCAGTGCCATATGGACCACTTCAGGAACAATGTGACTTGTGATATATCATTCCCTGAAGCGTAGATATTTTCTAAAAACTCTGGTATGGATGGCGTTACATTGGGATGATTAATAAAATTGTGATAAAGTGGGACTGATAAAGAACATAACTACATTGGAACCAAGGTGATTAAAGAAAGAATTCCTTACTGCCACACAAACAGACTCTGGGGTGTAATAAATCTGATGATGAATAATGACCAAGAACTGAGTTTCATGTGGCATATTGCTCTATTTCCTTTCAGAGCAGGGCTGCAGAATCTTATCATTCAAAGGTTCTTCTTCTGCTTTTTTACGCTCCACGGAAAGGAAGCAGGTTGTGTGAGTCATCCCAGCTGAAGTGTGGTTTGTTTAAACATCTCTTTATGCAGCACACAGATAAAAATCTGAAGTCATACATTGGAGAGCTTTAGGAATGAGTTTGCCCGATCTCATTTTTTATTTTTTATTTTAACTTGCCCTGAGGCAGGCCCTGGGGGCGATAGCTTAGGGAATTCAGATTCTCTCGTTTAGAAGCAGCACAAGCATATATCCTGTCTACCCTCACTGTGTGGATTATTTACATATTTGAAAGCCGTTGTGACAAAGAGAACCTGGGTGTCAAAGGGAATGAAAAAGGTTGTCAGTCTGCTGCTTTGACAGGCACAGAGGGGCTGGTAGCACCTGCCCAGAGACAGACACAACTGCTGACTCACTCCTTATACCTTCAACCAAGTTTGTTTTCAATCGTGGGAGGAGGAGAAGGTATGATCCAGTTCTCTTCTTTGACTAGATGTGAAAGTCTGAACAATTGTCTCAGAATGATCTCCACTCTATAGACAGCTGCACAGCAGTGCCATCTATTGGTCACCAGCAGAAGATTTCTTGAAAGTTCAAAGCAAACGTGTGTTCAGAGGCAATACTTATTTTAAAGGTGGTAGAATGTCGCTTTGATGTGGAATATCTGTTACACATTGTGCCTCTGCACCATAGTAGGAAACTGTGGTAGCTTTGTTTGAATCTCTGAGCTATAGTCTTCAAATGTGTTTTTAATAGTTTCTAAACGAGAAAAACAGAATAACCCACTACAGTAACAGTGCAAAAGTGTAACGTTTCCTTCAACTACGTATTTCATTTCTTAACACCCCCTTTCAAAATGCATTAAAACTGTTTTGTTTTTTTATCTACACAACCTACTCCACAACTTCTAAATAAAAACAATATTCTACAAATATGTAGACAATTATTTAGAAATGTAAACCTTAATACCTTGGTTGGATAAGTGTCTACCCCGCTTGTAATAGCAATCTGATTGCTCAGAGGAAGGTGCATGGCACCACTAAGTCCCTCCAAACTGGATGACCGAGCAACAAGGAGACTGAACAGAGAGGCTACCAAATTTGCAATTGGCCAAGACTGGTCAAAGTGTGCATGTGATAACAATATCACAAGCACTCCACAAATCTGGCCTGTTTGATTCTCAAGAAAGCCCACCTTGAATCCTGTTTGAAATATGGAAAAAATATGGAGATTCTGTAGCCATGTGGGAAAAAGGTTTTGTTGTCTGACGAAACTAAAATGGAACCTTTTGGCCTAAATGCAAAGAGTTATGTTTGGCGCAAACCCAACACAGGCATCACTCACAGAACACCATCCCTACTGTGAAGCCTGCTGGTGGCAGCTTCATGTTATGGGGATGTTTCTCATCGGCAGGGACTGGGGCACTTGACAGGATAGAAGGAAAAATGTAGGGTGCAAAGAAAAAAGACCTTGAGGAAAACCTGCTGCCTTCTGCAAGAAAGCGGAAAGTGTGTCACTTTTCAGCATGACAAGGACGTGAAGCACACAGCCAAAACTACACAGGAGTGACCAAGGAACAAGATAAACAAATGTCCTTGAGTCACCCAATCAGAGCCCTGGCCTAAATTCAATCGATAGGTGTGCAAAGTTGGTAGAGACCTATCCCAACCGACTCACAGCTGTAATTGTTACCATATATATAATTGTTTTTCACAATAAAACCTTTTCCCCCTTACATTGTGAAGTATAGTGTGTAGATGTGGACAAAAATCCACATTTAAATGCATTAATCTCTCAGGCACTGACACAACAAAATATGTAAACATGTCAAGGGGGTGTAGACTTTCTATAGGCACTGTATATACAAATATTATACCGCCTGTTTAGCACAAAGCACAACAGCCTTAGACATCTGCCCAGCTCATTAAACATCCTCACAAATGTGCTGAACCTCATCTTTTGTCAGACGAATAATATCCCTTAAGTCCCAGTAGTCTGTAGAGTACCTGGGTAACTGAATAATAATATTAATGACAATAATAATGATAAATCTAAAATAATATTTACACTTTTCTTTTTTGTTGTTTGGTTGTTTCATCTTTGAAAGCTTGGAGCAGCGAGCCCTTATCGTTTGCTTTCAGTACATTATTAAACACTGTTTATTATTACAGTAATTATACACTGTTTATTGAGGGGAGAAGAGAAAAAAGAAACAAAACCTCTTTGCACTTTTCAGGTGTATTAATCAAATACACACGAAAGCAACAAAAACTGGAAAGCGCTGAAAACCTGAATTGAGAAATGTATTGAAAAAGCAGGCCTGTGGTCCTCTCTGTTTACTGACCTCTCCAGGGCTGGATACAGTGTATCCGCCTCTCAGTAACTCACCTGCTGCCATCTATCACTAGCACTATAGAGTTGGGTGTGTGTGGGGGGGGATTTCTCTTTACAGCCCAACTTTATGTGTCATCGCTTGACTTTATTGATCAAGCCTCAGGTGCGAACCGTGAGCCCTCCAGCCCTCCTCGTACACAACAAGCTGCTCTTTTCATTGCCCGTTACATCTGCCTTAATTCAGTCCAATGATTTTTACTTCTTTGACTTAAGTGGGCAAATACAGGTCTGAATGCTGCCCCCCCCCCTTTACAAACACAAAACCAAAAAAAACTTTAATTGTATCCAGCTTTCAGTGCAGTACAAATAGGCGCTAATGTGATCCAATTAGGGCATATTAGACGTTGTCTACCTGCTTGTATGGTTTGTTGACAGCTCCTGTTAAAGATCTATTATATGAACAAGGGTATTGAAGGCAGGGTTACTGTTAAAAAAAAACACACACAACAGAGCTAGCGTGTACACTTTTATCTTACACTGCCCTCTTACCTGTAGAGTGCTGTGTTGGTTGTACTCTCCAGGGATGAACAGTGCTCCCAGGCATCTACTTAATTCTGCGGTTTATTTGGCCTAATAAAAAGGCAAACAGGAGACAATATGCAGACGAGAATATACTCGAACAGGGTGAGACAAAATCATTAGAGAGCTATAGCTAAGTCCTATTTCTATCATATAATGCGTAATCCTATATTTTTGGCATCCCCTAACCTCACTTTGGATGTTGCGGCTGGTCCTCAGGGCTCGTTCTTCGTTCCTAAGTGTAGTGTGTACAACTGGCAGATGGATTGCAAGCAAGCCCAAATTCCTTCAAAATAAACATAAAATAATACAGTGAGAGTGCTGTGCTTCCCTCTTGATCAGATATGCTAAGAGTTGCGCAAGTCAATGCCCTCCAGCCGAACATGTGCAGTAGCTCTTGGGCCACTTTCCTACACATCGTGAATGTCCCATGCAACTGATGCCACTATTTGCATTTTACCTTCTCTCACCCAGCGTGTCACATCAATACACCATACCCAGTTTGCCCTGTGTGACGTTACTCTCCCCCAAATTCAAAAGCGTTGCCCATCTTGATCCCTGCCCACCTAACCACGTTCTCACAGCATGTAATTTACTCAGTATTAAGGCTGCAATCCGACTGTGATTTAGAACATCATTTATAAAGGGGGAAATATGTTTTTTGCTGGTTTTATGTTTTTGTTCCGTGATCATTCGATTTGGGCGCAATTATTCTTCTTATGTTTCGAAAAAGAAAAAAACGATAGTCTGCAAGGCCACAGAGACAAAGGATTTTATTCTGGGTGCAAGTCCTTGTGGGCCAAGGATGACAGATGCTTCAAGCTGATTGGCTGGTTCCTGCTCAGCTGGGAGCCGCTGTCAACAGGTACTAATTAAGCCAATCAGAGGGGAAGGAAGTGGCACAGAAAGGATACTTTGTTAGCTGCTCTGTTTGTGAGTTTTTTTTTGTTTTTTTTAAGCACAATTCTTTCTTTTTCCCTTCATCTTGGACTGATACAGATTCTATGCTGCATGATGACTGAGATTTTTTTTGTTATAATCTTTCATTCTATTGATGTGACGTATTCAAATAAATATTCACACAAAATATCTTCCTTAACTCACAGACTTCATTGTTGTGCTACATAATGGCACCGATGACAAAAATATTGCCTAGTATTATACATGCATTTAAAAATACACACAATGGGTAAAATAGCTTCCTGGCTTTAATAAATACAATTATGTAACTGACCATGTGAAACAAGCAAATAAGAAATAAACATGCAGACTGTAATTTAAGGAGCTGGTCGATTATTAATTCTGAAATTAGCAACAAATTTAAAAATAAGAGAAACATTTGGAAAGCTGGCAGTAAAATTAGGAAGCCTGTTTAGGAAAATGATCTCTTTAGTTTCAGTAGTAACAGTTTTTAAACCTAACAAGGGGGAGTTTTATTTTTGCCTGAAGGGATTTCATTACACTTAAGTGACTTTCAGAAATAGATCCATGCAAGAAGCTTCCTTTCCCCGTTTACCTGGTTATATTGTAATGAATGTGTGTATAAGCGCTCATCAGGGCACCTGGTATCCGGCTAAACAGAGATCTGCCAATGTGCGTTAGCAGCAGGGCTGTGTAACCTGGCTAATAACTGGCCAGGGGTCTGTGATTAAGGGCTTATTGACCCCTGACCCTAGGAAGTGTTTGGGAGGAGAAGCAGTTAATCAGAGCAGCACTTAGCTGCAAAGGAAGAGATCTCCCTTATCAGGCACTGCAGGAACCGTGGCCTTCAAGTGAAGACTGATGACTTTGTGTGAAACCAGAAGAAAATAAAATGTCTCCCTCAGCCCCGAAATGCTTCTTGGTGAATATTTCTGAGAGGCTGACCTTGTGCTTGAGCAGCCCTGTGCGGACTGGGATAAGAGACCCCACTGGTTTAAGAACAGAATGCTTAACCTGTATAGCATTGTATAGCATAGTAAAGCAACGCTATTGTAGAGTAGTATAGTTTAGTATAATGTTATTTTAATAAGTAGTTAGGAAATATTTGTATATTTTCTTAGTCTATGAGGTGAGGCGTGCCTTTATTTACAGCTCTAGACACAACAGCTGCTGCATTTGCCTTAGAGGAGCAACCAAGCTTGATAGACAAAAATAAAACGCGCGCTCTTTATGGTTTTTGGAAAATAGCTTTCCTACAGTTCTCACATGACCTTGGCAGAAAGAGCTCTTTCATGTTTGAGAAGAAACCCCTTAGTTTGAAACCCTTTCAAAGAAGTGACCGTGGCTGGCCAGCCTACAGTGGATTGAGTAAACCAGCGTTATTATGAGTCTCAAAAAGACACCCGAGCACACTGCACTGTACTCCACCATGTCTGCCCTATAAAAGCTCCCACTAATATTATTGTTGCGGTCTTATTGGAGCATGCTGTTGTGAATGGCACAGAGGGCAGACAAATGCCACCCTCCCATGGCCAGCCTTGGATTCTTTCCATGCCAGAGTCTTAGGAGATCAAGAGAAACCATTTTATCAAATGAATGTCCGCAGTTGTATGTTTTGTGTGTGTATAAATACATATACATATCTATCTATATATCTATATCTATATCTATCTATCTATATATATATATATATATATATATATATATATATATATATATATATATATATGACAAGTTTGAGAGAGACAGTTGTTGCTGATAAATATCACCTTGGGCTTTAGTGTTGGACAGAGTACATATAACAAATCCTCTTCATAAATTATTTATGATTTAAACACATTTAATTAATAAAATATTAGGCCTTGAACTCTCTGTAAAACCAGTTTATTCTGAGATACTGCAATTATTTTAAGTTAAAAGATTTATTTTTAAACTAAGAGACATGCACATACACATTCTGTTCACTGGACTGCTATTATTTCATTACACATACTTTGTGCAGCTGTCTGGGTGTAACTCCTTGCCTTGAGGCCAGTGTGTAAGTTACAGTGGCTTTGCTTGGTGGAAATGCTAGAACAAAGCCACACTATAACCTGTGTCACTCACTTCTGTATGATGCAAGTTTTTGAGAAAATGTTATGCAACAATTTTGTTGCTCACACTTGCAGGAATAAAAACTAACATATGAATTCTGAATACCCAGTACATTTATGGGATGAGAAATATTTATTGCTCTATTTGAGGGACAGTTTTGTATTACACCATTTCAAACAGTTTTCATTCTTCTTCCCTTTTAGTCAGAATCTGAACTGAAATAACTGGATTTTTGGAAGACATGTACAGAACAATCCAGTCACAAACATCAACAATGTCTGCCTCTATAATAATTATATAACTTGTTGCGAATCACTGTAAGCTGTATGTGCATTTACTTGTAATTGCCACTCCCATTCTTGTGGAAACTATTATTCATGGGTTAAAGCTTTCTTTCTGCCTTCTTTACATCTGTAGAGATCATCATAAGGGGAATTTCACCTCACTTAAAATCCAAGATACAGTGGGGTGAAATCAATGTCCCCTGTTTATTTAATTATTAAGCTGCTTGCTTAAATAAGATATTAGTTACTGGGGTTGGAAATCCACAGCTGTCGCCAAGGGATTCTGTCAAGGGCTCATTAGCAAGAGGAACAAACAAAGAAACAACAAACAACAAACAAACAAACACAAAAACAAAACAAAAATTGACTGTCTTCATTTCCCCGGTGAAGTGATGAGCTCCTCATAGCATGCAAAGGTGCATTGTGAAATATGTCTCACACTGTGTAGCGTCTCTGAAAATAACCACAAACTATTTTATTTACTCTCGGGCCGACAGATCCCGGGCCAAGCTGTGTTGGTTTAATCTCCATGGTTCACTGTTTTCCATGCCCATTAATGTTACCCATTCAAAAAGGACAAATCAAACCGCACTATTTTCCATTGGGGCCCCTGTCATCTCCAAAATGTTTTATAACGAATGTCATACTGTGCGCATCTATATGAGCATTGCGTTAGAGGAGACAATTGTGCTGTGTCTTCTATCCTTTTTTTTAGGTCATTGGTACAGTCATGCCATATGACTGAACGAATGATCTATTGCCAAAAAATTGAAAAAGGCAAAGATTGTCATGTGACTACTTTTGCACAGAAGTCAGAAGCAATTTTTACATCAGATGACATAGTTAATTACAGAACAGAATCATTGCATAATAACATCCTTATAATATATAGTGATGGAGCTGTCACAATGCCTTTTCTTTATAAGTTCTGTGCTTATCACGGAGGCCGCCACAGTACTGTTAAACCATAAGATGGGACTGTTGGGGCTACTGCGGCCTTTGCAGAGGAAATAGTATTGTGGTGAACCTCGGTGCAAAGACAAGCTATCTCAGCAGGGTGCCCCACAAGCAGTCGGATCCTGGCAGTGAAATGGCAACAGTTGTGAGTGACAACTGGTCTAGCTTTAATAATCCCCAGCGCTGTGTTTCAGAGGGAGCCTTCTTGTTTATATTCGAGCAGTATTCAACCCTTGATCTGCACACTCATTTATAACCAGTTTACTGTAGACACATGCTGAGAAACCTCTACTTCGTATAAATGTGTGTGTGTGCCTATGTGTGTAAGTAAATGCAATATTCATTACAAAATGAATAAAACCCCAAGGGCACTTTATTTCAGTAATTTATGGTCAAACAAAAATGGTTGAGACAAGGAGTTATGGCCTGTGAATTGCTTGTTTTGGCTGCGTCATAAAAGGCATCACCTTGTCAGACACAGCGGTGCTGAGAAAGCAGAGCGGAGGAGAGGGTGAAGGGAGCGGGGCAGTGCGTTCAAAAAAATCAGCTGCTATCCATATGGGTGGCCTTTTGGCTGCTCTCACCTCCAACCCCCACCCACCCACTACCCCATGAGAGCTAGAAAACTGTCCAAATCTTACACTTTGAAAAACAAAAACAAAACAATGCTACAGGGTCCTAATAACGGCAAACCTGACTCATTATAAACAAGCAGGGGGCCTTTGTGTCAAATTTATGATGGAGAAATTTATATTCCATGTAAAAAAATTTTTTTTCCTGTCTCTCTCTCTCTCTCTCTCTCTCTCTCTCTCTCTCTCTCTGTTTTTCTTTTTCATTTCTGTTCATATAGACCTCTATTTCAGTACATTCTTGTTATTCCAATAACAGTTACAAGATGGAGAGTGAATGATTTATAACTGTTCTGGGTTTGTTTCCCCCCCTGGAAACAAAAGGGACTGGGCAATGGGCCGTAAACAGAGGTATGGGCCTCCCTGTGGGCCCGTGCCACCCGCGTGGGCGTCGTCGGCAGGAGACGGATCCTGTCAAGGCCCGAAAGAAACAAATCCCCAATATCACCTACACCAAATACATCCTGGATAAGCAAAAGTCGATTGTCAGGACTAGAATGCTCCAGTCTGTGGATTGTTCGTTTGGAATGTGGATTGTGTAGTGCTGAATGTGGTGTTAAAATGTCTTGAATGATTTACAGTGTGGATGAACTGACAGGCTGTCAAATCCATCTTGTAGAATGGCAGGCTTGCTCGCCCCGCCCCACCCCGCCCCAGTCACCATACATCCCTTTCTGTAACCAACAATTTTTTTATTCAACATCTCTACTCTTTACAAATACATACCAAAGTAAATTTGCACTGTGCATTTCCCATTCCTTTGCCATGGAATCCTTTTGCTGTGCAATCGATTCCCAGTTTCTATAATTTTTCATAATATCCCTCCATGTTTCCCCCCAATTTAACTGTGATGTACTCAACTATATCTTTTTTGTACTTGTTTGGATTTAATAACAACAACATGGTCAAATTGGGTTATTTTGGACCATCTCTTTCTGATTGGCTTAAACGTTGAACAATTTGCAACGTGAAATGTGAATAAGTTCACAGTCAGGCCACATCTGAGAGGTAGAAACAAACATTCTTTCTTACTTTCTTTTATATCTGCCCACGTTTATTTCCAGATTCTAATGGCGAGTGCATTTCAACTAATTAAAAAATACATGTAATTCTTCAAGGGTAATTAATATATCTCAGGTTATCCAGTTCATCTGACCACATTTCCCAGATCCCTTTTCCCTTTGATATGAGTATAATGGCTCTGACATTAATTGAGCATTACTGGAGTGTCTGTCATAGTACAGAGGGCATATGATCTATATTTATTTTACCTAATTATCGTACATTAACTACAATTATACTTCAGCTGTTTTTGCCATATGTATGTATATATATATATATATATATATATATATATATATATATATATATATATATATATATTTATAATTTTTTTTTTTTTTTCCCCCAAGACAAATGGCAAATAGCTTCACTTTACTTTCTGGAGAATGATATTTTGGAAAATGAGACCCACTTAGAGCAGAGCAGGTGGCTCTTTTGAAACCACTCTGGGTGTAATTCCCACGGAGAAGCATTTGATCAGCTGTAAAACAAGCTCATCAACAGATAATAACAGTGCCAGCAAGGACGGATCATGTGACCTTCCCCAGTCTTTAATCAAATTAATTTCAAGTTCCGAGTTGTAGCCATCATCAGTTTTATTTTGGGGGGTTTTCAAGGTCTGCTCTTATGGCTGAAATGGTGTGTGATGGATTTAAACTCGGGATATCTTTCAAAGCTGTTTGGCATAAAGGAACATTTCACAGTAGTTTTCTGACACAGTTAGACAAAGCTGAGACCAGCAATTATTAAATAGGACAATTTTACGTATAGAAAAATAAAGTTTTGGTTTCTTTTTTTAGAGGAAGAAAAAGATTTTGCAGGAGGGACACAACTTCGTTTGGATTTTGAACACCAGATTGAGATTTTCTTTTAAAGCATTCTCAAATGGTATTTTTTACAGAAATGCATGCTTCATCGGTACTTTAAAATACACCCAAATACACTCACAGTTATGAGTACCTGAAATTAGAAAATGCACCTTGTGTCTGAAGAGTGTCAAACACTAAAATATCCAAGATCAGAGGGGCACCTGTACCAGACATTACTGTGTGAGTTGGTAACATGAGTGCACAGTGGGGGCAATAACCTGTATAACGTAGCCGTCAGTGGTACAGTGTGTACCTGGCATGTGCCCTGCTCTGCTCTCCCAGCTGGCTGTTGTGCAACCTCTGTAAGAAACAGAAAGCTCTGATAGGGTTACAGGTCACTGTCAAAACAAGGCTCTGCTAAAGGAGCTGGTCCTACCTGCTGTGCTACATGTGCAAGAGGGAAACAGACAGGAACTGCTCAAGTGCTGAGAGGAACAGCACAACACAGGGGTGACTGTTTAATGTTGAGACATTAGGCCAGGAAGTCAGCAGGTCTAGAAGAAAAAATATATATATATGTCTGTTCCTCAATGCATTTGAACATACGTGCATGTTTCCCCCATGTAAGTAACAAAGCACGGTACATTGTGGTATCCCAGTCCTCTTTGTCATTCTGCGGTTGTGGTTCTTTCTTTTTCTTTCTCTTTTTTCTTTCTTTCTTTTCCTTTTTGTATCCTTTTCTTTGACTATGCAGTTAACAAAAAAGGTGGACAATAGTCTTTTCTGAAAGCCCTGTGTGGACTGTGGGTGCTGACAGAATTGGTATAGAAAGTTTGATTTCAGAATCAAAGGTGTGGCCTGTTTCCAGATTGCTGTGAAACAGTGAATGTTTGGCATCCTGCTTTGAGTGACACATTCCTCTCCATCCTCTGTGCAAAAATAGCTTAGTGTCACCCGGAAGGAGAAACACACACAAGTCAGTCCTTGAAACATCTGCGGAGTTCCTTAACAAATCCAGCAACGATGGGGCGCTCTGAGAAAGCCACACAATTGCCAGAGTTCAACACGCATCGTTCCTCAGAATGCATTTCTCCCCGTAACATTTACTACAAATATGAATGCGCTTTTTTGATGTTGACAAGTTATTTTCTCTGTACGTTTAATTAATTACATTGTCCTTATACTGTCATGTTGTATTTAATTTTTTGCATGCAGGTTTATTCTTTCGTACTTGTGTGGTCTTCTGTCTGGTAGCTCTGTGTAAGAATGTGGCGCCTTCACACTGCGGTACAGCCTATCAGTCGATGTATTAAGTTAAACAAAAAGTCAGAGGCTCTTTACATGGTTCACGAGCACCATCCCAGTGATTATTTTCTCCTGTCTCAGTGCTCCATATATCCAGTGCTACTTGCAGACAGCGCCCAAGCTGGGGGTCTGACCTTAAGACAGGCTGCCCCATGTGGAGTCTACACAAACAGATACTACCAGGAACAGCGGCAGGGCAATCCGTGGAGGATAGAACTGAGTAGAGTTTCAGATAAAGGAAAACAAAAATCTACGCTTCGAGTACAGAAATGCCATGTGGTTCAAAAATTGTATTCATTCGTTTTACAGTCTGACATGTTTTTGATAATCAGCCAAATACTCACCAATCAGGGGCTGGTTATTTCGACATGGTACATTAATGAAAGTGTGTGTGGGTTTGTTTTTTCCTTCAGTTTTCTTCAACACTTATTTTCCCCCTTTAAAGCCTGTTAACAGTGTTGATGTGAGTTAACAATACCATCAATTCTGTTTCTTTGGGGACTGAAGATTAAACATTGCAGGGCCATCCATATAAAGGTTAACTGCAGTATACCGTAGTAAAACCACTGTAAAGTGTCAGAAGGCCAAGTGAAACCAATGGCAAAACATGCAGAGGGTTGGTAAACCATGGAATCATGGTAAAGCAAAACACATGCATGCTATGGGAAAACTGACAAATTATTGGGCAAATTTACTGCGGCAAACCGCCATATAAGGGCAGGCAAAAAGCATTGCGTCTTCCTGGACTGCCCTCAACCCATCCTGAGGCCGGCGCAGGCCTCAAGACTAAACACTGGTCAGGGGAGAAGAGCCTCAGAGGAAGCTGTAAACTAGATCCTCAGATTAGAAAGTTCTCTGTCTGCATTTGTGTTGTATTTATACAGGGCTGAAGTGAGAGCAACCACAAACACTTTCTGACAGTCACACGCCAGGCTTGGGGAATTCTGGGTAGAGTGAAAACCACAGTGGTACATCCATGATTAGTACTAGGCAGCTGTGAATTGGGGAGGCTGGATCCTTGTCAAGCCAGCAGTTCAAAAGAGGGCTCGGTTTCTGTCAAAGTGAAAGCGTGTTTTTTGTAAAACCGACAGAAACGACCAAAAAAAACAAAGAACCCAAACAGAGACTGCAATTCCAAACTCTGCAAATTCTGGTTTGTTTGTTGGGGTTTGTCTTTGTTTTGTTTTTTGCTCCTGCCCGCACGATCAGGTCAATATAACATTAACCTAAACAGCAACATCCTTTCTTAAATAACAGCTTGCCAGGTGGGGGAGCGCCTTTCTGTAAACTAATCGAGCAGCTGTGGCAAAGAGCTGCAAGCATCTAATGTAAAGACATCATTTTGTTTTCTTAATACCTTATATAGATTATCAGATGATGTCTTTTGTCCCCACATTTTCAAGGAGATGTGAAAGATTACACTGCTGCCTTTTCACACCGTGACAAACGCCAGGCTGTGCAGTCTGCAGCGAGCCTCTTTCACGGCGCTTGCTTGGTGTACAACTTATAGCTTTCTTGAATAATTCACAGATGTGAGATAGCAGAGGCTGAAAATGAAAGCTGGATAGACAGTTTGCGGGGAAGATAGATTCCACCTCCAGGTTTACCAGGAGAAAAGATATTAATTTTAGAAATGCTGAAGGATGTTTGGCCTACAGCCAGAAGTGTTCCTTGCACAGTTTTTGTCTTCGCAGTGCAGTAATACACACCGTATGTCTGCTGAGGTATTGCTCAAGGCATCTGGACTGAGCTGGGCATTTACATATTTGCTGGTGTCTACTTACAGCTGTAGGAAACTGCACAGCCTAAACTCCACCCGTGAAATGACCACGTGTTGCTGTGGTCAGGCTTGTAGTACAAGAGATAAAGGTTGGTGGTCATTACTTGGCTGTGGCACGAACAACAGGCAACGATATCTTACTGACGTGATTGTGTGGCTGCCCTACGCTACTGGAGGAAAGTGAATTCTGTTTCTATAGAATGAACGTCCTCAAAAATTTAAACTGTAGTGCACTCGATGTCAGATTCTTTAGAAGCACATGGTGACTACAACACAAAAGTACCATTGCATTATTTAAGCCAGCTCTGACATCTTCTCATTGTGTTACCTCTCTGGCCAGCGGGTGAGGAGCTGATCTATTTATTGTGATAATTTTAATTGAATTTGCTCTTTACTTTTTCCTCTATGTCAGTCAATCCTAAATCTACCACAGCCTCCCCTCTCTTAGCATAGCATAACATATACGGATAGGCAGAGATATATGTCTGGAAAGTAATTCTTTCTGGTGCATTATGTTAGTATAAAATGGAGGATACAAAATGTGAGCCTCAGGTTCAACTCATTGTGGCAGTGCTATTCGTTTTCTGCATGTGGAAAACAAATTAGAAATTAGAAAGCTATAACATATGTTGGGGAGTTAACAGTATTTAAATGACCCCAGCAAGAGATGCACATGCCAATGTTTCAATACTGTGTTCCCTCAAAGTGAAGAACTAAACATTGGAAAGGAGCAGGCCTACAGAGTGTGTAAAGCATCTGGTGCAGCAAGGAAAACGCTAAGTTTAGGCCCAAAGCCCACTGATGACAAAGTCACCACAGCAGTAAAGCTCTTGATCCTAGAAAGTGGGGTTGACATGGCACCGCTACAGTAAGCGAGCCGTAATGTGAGCCTCTCAGACAAAGCTTTGAAAAAAGTTTGAATGCAGCTTTCTTTTGTGAAGGCCAGTGCCGGACAGAGAGCTCTGAGTGAGGAATGTCTGAGAACATGCTGGCAGAAAGACCTGAAAAGAGAGCAGTACTTCTGCCCTGCAAGAGAGAGAGAGAGAGCACAGCGCTCTGACAGGTACAGTGTGTGTCCTGCCAGCGAGTCACTGAAGGGTATCAGGTACCGAACACCGAGTCATTTATTATCCTACAGTAGGCACTGTCATATTCAGGGTCTGCACTTCAGGGAAGATTGATGAACTCTGCACTTAAGGTTTGTAGTTTTTATGTACTCGAGGCGTGACACATGTTTACCATTACAGATTCTTTTCAGAGCTGGCAGGGATGTTGATGCTATCTGTCTGACAAGAAAGAGAGTGGGAAGGGAACAGTGGTGAATAATCCACTCTAGACAGATGTGTGTGTTTTTACTTCATATAAAAGCGCATCAACAAACATTTTCCCACAAGGCTTTTCAGTTCTTTATTTTTTTAATTTTTTTCCGTCTACTGCATTTCTTGTGTTTATTTCCATGTATATCATCTCCAAGGCTTTGCATTTTTGGTTTTTAACTTACAACATTAACCACCTCTAGAGCTCTAACACACATTGGGAAATCCCTTTCTTGTTTGTTTTGGATAACACAATAGCCAAACCAGCTGAAATAGGTTTTGAAATGGTAATCCTTAGACAAGATTAATTATTGTGCGTAGTCCACAGGGACCATAGCTTTCTACACTGTTTGCTTCATACATCTAAATCCTTCTTTATGGGGTGATGTGCCCTAATATAAAATACCAACCTATAATTATTATTGTTTAAGACATCACTGCTCACACACTGGTACCAGTTGAATTTTTAATTAAATTCTAGCTCTTAGACAGCCCCCCCTATCACAAGTATAATCGCCTCACAAGTATGGTGTGGCACAAGCCTTTAATGCCAAAAAGAAACTCATATGGCTCTTAACAATGGATACAATTTGCCAGCAAAAACAATGAACTCACTTTCAACAGAAAGCTCCTTTAAGTCAGACTGGGAGGTTTCAGATACTGTACATTGATGACTGCAATTCTTTCCAGAAACACTTTAGACTGGCCATTAAATTCTCTGTCAGCGCTTTCCAAGATCAAAACCGCCATCACTTAACTCTGCTGGAAAAGTAACTACCTCCTCTTTAAAAGCTTCCAGGTATCCGCGATTCCCGCAGCCTTTGAGTTAGTGATCTGCCTTACGATGTACAATGTGTTGACAGAAGATTACCTGATCTGACTGATATAAGAGGCAGAAATATTGATGAGAGCTTTAAAGTACAACTCTAATCATTTATTTTCTAGACAGTTCAGTGTACTGTGGTTCTCTTCTCTGCTCTTTTCTACAACATAAGCTCCTCATCTGCAGTTTTCATGTCTATTTATCTTATCAATAAGTGTACATGTAGACACAAGCTGACACTGAGTCACTGATACTCAGCCGGCCTGCACCTCGTTGTTGACTGCTGTCCACTTTCAGCTTTTTTCTTTGTTGAGAATTCCTGTCTTCCTGTCGCCAGGGTTGTTTTTGACATTTTAATTGGCGTTGGTCAAATTGAGAGCTGTAGCTCAGCTTGGATGCTCTATGGCAAGCTTACCAACCCTGCTGCTCACATACAGCTGACTTGATTTCCCCGCCTCTTCTGTGGGAACATCGAGGCCAGTCGGTTCAAGAGGCTGGCATGACTTGGACCTAATCGCTGTCTTTGTGATCATCTCAGATTGATGTAATTTTGCATGTGAGCAAATTGAGTTGTTTTTGAAAGAAGCAGTTGTCATTAACTTATGTTTTGCATGATTATGATATTCACATATACATATACAAGACCTGAACTAAACCATTATCCATATCATATTGTCTTGTGCTGTGGATAATAATAAGGCTAAATGGTTAGTGCGCATTACTAATTCTACTGCAAATTTGACATTTGTCACAGTGTAGCTTTTGGCCATTAGGCTACCATGACACATTGTGTAGTGACCAGTCTATAAGTGCCTCCTCCTACCCTTGGTTTGTATATCCTAGTCAGTAATGGAGACACTGCAATTTCTAGATTGACGCTCTGACAGGCTGCTGGAATAAATTACCTCAGTGAACTTGCCTCAGGTGAGTGTATCGGATTTGTGAAGTCGCCCACAACACAATGAGCAAGATGAACCTGTCAGCGGATAAGCCATCTCCCTGTTGACTAATGAGAATATTAAAAGGATAGATTACCCACAAACATACACTGTGTACATTCCCTATGCCTATGTGTGTTATATGTTAATATACATTGGTTATGCATAGTTATGTACAGTGTATTTATGTATCTACGTATATGTTTGTGTGAGAGCATCTTGTACGGTTAATGCAATTACTCTACGTTTGTTGGAGCAGATTTTATCTTCCTCATGATTGCCATGACACACAACCTGTTAGAACAAGCTGCACATTGATACAACAAAGGTCATGCTTTAGTTTTAAGTACACAACCGGATTTAAAAAAAATAAAAAATTGCGGTGGGGGGTTACAACTTTAAACACTATTAGTTTGATTTAATAACAACCAAAAAAGATAAGGTGCAACATCTGTCTTCTTCCGTGTTATCTGATGAAGGCAGCTGTCAAAATGTTTGTGACCACATGTTCTCATAGCGTTACTGAAGGCTATGTGTTGCTCAGCCAATGTGATGATATCTCTGCAGTGATGAAGCTACTGTGCTGTAGCATCCCTAACCCTTCCTGTAATTAATTCTACTGTAATCGTGTTCATTCATATAGGCTCCATATTTTACCCTTTGGCCTCATTTTTGCATTTTCCCCTTGTTTTCTGTCTTATATATATTTTTCCAATAAACAGCTAGTTTGCTCGAGGGAAAACGTCTATGCTCTTAGTTTGGGATAACTGACTCAGGTGATAAATCAGGTTACTGCTGGCAAGTGGTTGCATAATTATCCACACTCAATAGGAGGCAATGTTATTTTTTGCCAAAGGTGAGATGCTTATCTGGCTTTCCGTCCCCTGAATTAATGGCCATAGGAGCCACGCAAAAGTGCAGCTTGCTGCTGTGATTGTGTGTATGTTTTCTTTTTTTCTTCTTTTTGAATAACTCTCCCATTCTTCAACCCCGTACTTCCCACGGAGCAAAACAAAAAAATTCAATTCCACGTTTCCAAAAGCTGTTGATTAACAAATTGAGCTAATCTATTAGACTTTAATTGTCAGTTCAGGGTATTAATATTTGTTCTAATGGTAGGTATTATTGTTATTATTGTTGTTATTATTATGTAATAAAGTCCCCAGTGTGAACAATGAAATATGAAGCTGTATCTCAAAAGACTTTTGTATTTGTTTTCTTTCTCACGTGTGTGATACTAAAACTGGACCAGTGGAGAAGAAGAAACAAGGGAGTTAAGCAGGCAGTGCCACTGACTTCAGTTCCTGTGTCACTCAGTCTTGTATGTTAAATAGATCAAGGACGTGTTTATTGCAACTGTACGTCACTTTACAAAAAGTCTGTTTGATATTCAGTTTGTCTGCGGTGGGGGGGATTCATATTTCTCTCAGCACAGATATTAAAACCCTTTCAGTACATTGTTTATCCACAATCAAGGGCCTTTTCCTGTCCATTTTTGTGTTTGCTATCCAGTTCAATTAACTGAGCTGGCTTTTGAGCACCCATTCTCTTTTTTCAATCCCTCCTGCCTGACTCACTGATTAGGTCAGGCTGTTTGGCCTGTGTTTGATCATGGCTTTGTATTGTGCAGGGCGTTAGATAACAAGTGTTTTGTGTTATTTGTTTCTTGTTTTGGGTGTGTGTGTTTTTAGATGTTGCTGCAGCACAATAAATAAAACTTTTTCTTCCTTAAGCAGTTGTATGTTGTTATGACTAGTTATGTATATTTGCATTGAAGTGTAACATCTTGCATTGTGCTGTATTGTATTTTTCTTTAGTAAACTGCTGTGCACTATGCAACCTTCACCACCCATAACCAAAGATCCTACAGACTTACACACACGCACACAGCAACTCACGTACACAAACACATACACAAACACACACAAAAACACATTTCTGACCGATCCGACAGCTCAACCCAGTCTTCTTTCTAGATGGCAGAAACAGCTTTTGAAATGTTAATCCTGTTTTGTTTTCCTGTTTGTTTGCTTGTTTTACCCACTATCCTCTCTGGCCCAACACAAACACAAGGGTCTTACTATTGTTTATTTACTCTGTAATGACTTCTCTTTCTAATGAACCCACAGCAGGACGAAGGAAGTACCAGCTCTGTGAAAATCTGCCAAAACAGTGAACCTTAAAAAAGCTGTGATGTCACGGCCTGGTTTACACAGACATCTTTGTGCAGCTCTTCCGTTTCTTATGCTTACATCAAATCACTGTCAAAGGCTTTCTTACCTTAAAAAAAGAGCTTACCTTATGATGATGAAATATACTAATGTTTTCATAGGTAAGTAATGATAGAAACCACTTTTACTTTGCATCTTAACAAAGTATGGTGGATTTCCTTTAGTACGCCCATAAAAAAGCTTTCTTCATCAGTCAGTGCCTCTGTTGTAACATCTCCCCAGTCCCTATGCTTTGTATATAAAGTAACTTTTTCTTTTCCTTTTTTGTCTTTTCACAAACCCATTAGATGCAGATAACCTCTTGCTATCAGAGGGAAGGGGCTTAAAATTGATTGACCTCTGGCCCTTAGCTGTGACCTTTAAGCCTGCACTCTGACCAGGGGACTTGGCGTGTGCAGTCAAGGGGGGCCGGGCTGTTTTAAGTTGCTAACTGGGAGTATTCTTTAACAAATATATGCCTGTTTGCCCCCGTAATTAGAATACATTTAACTTCAAGACAGGATTTCAGTAAATAGCCAGCCAGATCATTGCGTCAGACAAGTTAGGTTCATGTGCCAGGATTGCTGCTTAGCCGCAAACACCACTTTTCCATGTATAACCTTGTAAATAAAAGGTACTCAGTAGCACTTGATAGATACATGATGTAAATATAGATGAATTAGAGTATTGTTTAGAAGTAATACAAATGTCATGGTACTGTAGTGCAAGCATACATCTCTCCCTGGGGTTATTGCTCCCCCTAATGGTGATGCAGGGTGTGCCGTGTGTGAAAAGCAATGCAGGATGCCCTGGTTGGAGTGTTCCAGCTGTTTCCATTTTGAAATGTCACAAATCAGCCATTACATTTTTTTACAAGTTTTCTAATAGCTCTTTCAGAACCCTATGAAACATTTCTAGCAGTTCCCAGTGATGTCACTTTAATTTGTAAGAGGGAGTCAAAATGCAAGATTTTATTTTTACAAATGTAAAAGAGTTGATTGTGTATATTTTAAGGTGTTTGGGTTTTACTGTGACTTCATATGGAAAGCAAAATATATATATATATATATATATATATATATATATATATATATATATATATCCCGAAGTAATATAATATTTATCGTTGAAATATTACCTTTTGATTATTTTTTTCTGATCTTTGTCAAGTTATGGATTGACTTGCTCTTCATGTATACATTGAACAAGTGCTCTGTGTCAATTGTTTTGTGAAGGGATGCTATATCAAATTAAGCCTGGTTGATTGATTGATTGATTGATTGATTTATTGGTTGATTGATTGATTGATTAGGGAATCAGAGCCACACACAGGGATGAACAGGGGTTGTCCGTGAAGGTGTCAGTTCCTGTGGGTTTGTGCAAGGAATGTGGTGCAGAACTGGGACATGAAAAGCCTAAACATTTTTATAGGTAAGTTAATAAAGTTAATAGTCAATAAAGTCATTGTTTCTGCCCAGGTGGAATTAAAATGTAAATAATACAGTACAACATTAAAATCTAATCACTTTTTTATGACAACTGCATACTTACACTCCAGTATCTGCAGGTTTAATAGTGGTCTTTATTATTTTGTGGCTAAATGTTGTGTGATTATTCTTTTCTTATTATAATATTATAAGTCATGTGGTAGTATTGTCTTCTACTCCTAAACCCTCTTGTTGGTACTTTCAGAGTGTGTAATCCCCAGCTAGCAGATAATAGAATTGAAAGCTGCCCTTTTTGTGTCATGGGATTAAGCCTGCATTTTGTTGACCTTTTTTTTTTTTTTTTTTTAAACAGCTCCCCCCGCCAGGTTTATAACAAGGTGTAAAGGACAGGACTAAGCCTGGGGCACATTTTTAGAGTCCAGGTCCAGTGTCTGTGTATTTGTTTTCAATTAACAGGCTATTCACCTCGTTAAAAGTGTATCACCATGTATTTGTATTGATCTACAATGACCGACACAGCCTAAGGGGAAATAGCAAAAGCCTGGGTCTTTATTTGTTCTGTCCTCCGGAGCAGAATGCTGGAGCTATCTGATCAGAGACCCAAAGCAAGTGGCCTGCCACAGTGAAAAGTTCAAGCCGTGTTCAAGCAGAGGTGAAAACAGGTAACACTATTTGAATTGTGATTGGCCAGAAGATAAAAACCAAAAAGCTGCTTGCTGATTAAAGCCCATCTAATTCTACAAGAGATTTGAGGGAAGAGTAATGTGATAAGGAAATCCTTTTATTTCCTGTTAGTGGCAACACAGGTGATGGATTGAGAATGTCACACTGGAATACACATTCAGAATCAATCTTTTGTGAGTCATGCGCCTGGGCTAAGCCAAACTAAACTAAATATTTCATGTAAAATGTAAAACATGCTTTCTGCAATAAACATGCGCCGTTTCAAAACATGACCAGTCAGTCCTGAAAAATGATTTTAACCATAACTGTAAACCTTCCCCCTCAGCAACGTTTATTTATGTAGATTGGATAGAGTGGCATATAATTATTACAGCCCTGCCAAGGTCTTCGTTATTTATTCTCCATTTCCTTTCCATTTCTAGCACTGAAAATAGGCGGTCAGACTCCCACATCTATCTTCACTTACCCCCACCCCCCCCATTTATAATCCCTCGTCCGCAACGTGCCGATCTCTGAAGGGTTAACATTCCATTAATTTTCATAATCAATCCCACTAGGCTCAACAGAATGGAAAGTTGAGGCTTGGCCCAAGGATTTCACATTAGCAGCCCAATTAAAAGAGTATACTTGAAAGTCTGCTAATCCCAGAGGAGAACTCTTGTGGAACTGTTTTGAGGATCTTTGGGGAACCCGAAACCCTCTCTGTATGATTCTCATCAAAACAGTCTTGCTCAAGAAGGAGGACTGCTGCGCTCATCCTATATGTCCGCAGTCCGATGTTTTACACACAGTTTGTGTGTCATAGCTGTGATTAAACATTACAACTTTCTGTGGCCCCTTAAAGTGTGACTATTGTGCTGGTATATTTTGTTAATGGCATACATGGCCCTTGTTCTTGCTAATGTAAAGTGACGGAAGCTTTTTGCTCAGTTTACAATTACAAATGCCATTGACGGAATCCTCGAGTATGTGGATGAAAGGAGGATATTGTTTCTAATGTGTAAGATCAAAGGAAACGAGACTATGATCTCTGTAATGCACTTGCATTGTGTCATTTTACATCTTAGCTCATGGTTTTATTTGTCTTCAACTAGGCCACAGTTTGAGTTGCAGGACCAGGTTTCCCATACAAATTGTTTGAGAATTGTTATTCAGATGTTGTTTCTATTGCTGGCATCAGTGCTGGTAAAAAAAACAAAGCTGAAAGAATTTGGCAAATATTTTTCACAGGAAAAAAATGATCAAAATGTTTCTCATTAAATATGGTTGTTCTGTGTCAGAGTTCTAGGGGTTTTTTTGTTTCTATATTTCTCCCCTGCCTTTAAACAGTTTATGTCCAGAGGAGGTTGTTTATTGCTATAGCGTTTCTGGAGTGGTAATGATGCATACACAATGATGTGGGGAGAAAGAAAAAACAACTAAAAACAAACCAAAAAAAAAAAGAATTGCATTTTTTCTTTCCACAAATTCTGTCCCTTCTGAAAACGTAATTTCATCTCATTGACTCTAAACCAACATAAAGCACAATGCCAGTTTTTACAGCTTAGCTCCAGTTACCCCTCACTAGAGTGTAATGAATCACACAGTCAGACGCAAATGCACGGTGCACACCCGAACTCCGCATCCAAATTAAATGGCCACCCCCCCTCCCTTTTTGATGACACTGAACAAAAGAAAGACCCGTTCTGGTTTGTTTTGGGGTAGAAGAGTTATTTATGCAAATGGAGGGACTGCTTTAGATGTTCCTGGAACACACAGGTGCATTGAAGTTGAAAGCAGCAGCAGTTGCCCTTACTAGAGCCTGGGTTGATACAGTGCTGAAAGCTGGGCTCGTTTAGCACTGCAAGGGGCCTACATTAGAGGGGGTGATGACAGTAACAGTTAATAGGCCGCTGCACAGATGACTAGGTTTCACCTGAAAAAAGGAAAAAAGAAAAAACGGAGCCCTAATGTACTCTCTTCTGAGGAAAAGCACCTTCCCTTTGCTCACCTTTGACCTCTGGCTGTTCCCACACACAGAGAGAGAGGGGTGCAGCCCCTGGGCCCTGTTACAAGCTTCCTCAGGCCTTAACTTTAACAATGACGACTAGGCCCAAATCAGTCGCTGCCCAAAACAAGACCTACCTGGTTGCATGGTGAAGGAACATAAATCATAAACCACATTAAAAAAAACACATACACAAAAAAAACATCCAGCTTTTTTTTTTTTCTCGAGGTACCTCAGGTCTAGCACACACACACACACACACACACACACACACACACACACACACACACACACACACACACAGGTGCCCTCTTTTTGAGTTTGAGTCTACAATTAACCTGAAGGCCTGAAGCCATGAATCAAGGCAATAAAAAGGGGCCTGTAAAATAAACAGACACCAACCTGCCCTTTTTCCTTTCAGATGTATTGAGGTGGCAAAATGAATACTATGGGCAGCTTCAGTAACCCATGGTTCAGTGCCCTGGCAGAAAAGAGACCCTGCCATGTTATCAATACTCCAGGTGAAGAGGTCAGTGACATTACAGTGACCTGCCTGACAGTACACTCTTATGGAGAGGTCGGGACAAGGTCACTCAGAGCGCTGCTGCTGTAAAGCTCAGGCCCTCGGCAGGGTTATTGTGTGCGTCTTTTGTGAAGATCTATTTAATATTAATAAGTCTCCTATCAATTCAGACAGGCTTAGAGGAGCTGCACTGTTTTGTAGGGGTGTGCACTTTCAAAGCGTAAAAGCAGAGGGTGGAGGACGCTTCATGCTGATCGAATGAAACCTTTCTCAACATCCTCAGCTCAGTAGGAAATAACAGCAAGAGGTGGTCAATGAGAGAAAAAAATCCACCTCCATGACCTAATCACCAGCACAACAAAATGTGTGTCTGGCTTTAGCCGCAGCTGTAAGTCGTTCCCTGAGTTATTTCAAACTCTTTCAAATTTCAAACCCTACAACGTTGGCTGTGAGTCATTAATTACATTAACTAACACTTACACCAGAGATGTACAGAATCTGGACATGTACGTTTCTTGAGTGCTCACTTTTATCATTATGTTTTAAAAAAAAATATATATATATATATATATATATATATATATATATATATATATATATATATATATATATATATAAATATATATTTTGATATATATAGCCATTCAAGAACAAAATGGAAGTCTCTTTCTTAATTCTCGAAAAAAGAAGTGGATTTTTTTTTTTTTTTTTTTAAATAAAAAATTGAGAATTGCCCCTCGAGCAGCTACCCTGGTCCTACATTCCCCGCTCTGGCACAGGAGAGAGTGATGGCTGGCTCTGAGGCGCTGCGCCTGGGTTGTATATGATTCTCACTGCACCATGACCACTGTTTTAAAGACGTGCCGTGCATAGCCATGTAGAAACAGAACATACAGCTGAAGATTATTTACAGCATCTCTGGGACGCCGTGTTTGTCTAAGTAGCAGACCTTGTTAACCTGGAGCCTATAAATTCATGACAAATGTTTCTTTTTCTTCCTCGGGGTCATTTCGGTTTGGCGGAATTGCAATGCCTGTCTGGCTTAAGACACTCCATTATTTCTGCCGTTATTATTCTGGTCAACGGGGCTCTTGTAGACTGTTTGTTACAGGGGAAATAAATAACATGAAATGTAAAGAGTACAATGCACTGGTACCGGCTACGTGCAAGTTCTTTGTTGACACGCAGCTGATATCGTCGGTGTGGAAGTAGTAAAACAAACAACAGTATCAACGGAATCCTTGTATCTGTCTGTTGGGTTTGCGTTTGTGTGGAAAGGATGATTTATTTGGCCTTGTTTTAGGAAGAACAGCATTGGAGATAGAGGTTGTCAGAAGATGCTCTCAACCGTTGCGTGTGTGAAATTTATGGAATAAAAAATTATCGCTCTCAGGGTTGAATATTTTTCCATGCAGGTTGTACTTTTATGTGTGTGTGTTGGGGGGGTGGGGGGGTTTGCTCAATTCCTGGCAGAGTGAATTAGACATTCGAAAGGTTCCCCTCTTCTTCATTCAGTTGTGCCCATAAGTTTTATTAAAATTTTAATGTTTTAATCTGGTGAGTTATATTCTTATCATCTTCACTTATACAGTGTTGAAATATGGTAAAAGGTAAGACAATTTGAAAAGTATTAAGTAGAAGTATGACAGATTTGGTGACCAAATACTTGACAATTTTGTTGTATTATTACAGCACATTTAGTAATGAAGAACAAAATTTCTATATTCAGGCCTACTTGCATTCAAAGGCAGATATGAGGTAGCTTAGTAGTGAGGTTTGAGATAGTGTGGCTCTTTGTTTAAATGTCAGTATAGCTTTGCTTTCAGAAAGAAGAGTCAGAAGAAAGCAGGAAGAAGGATAAAGCCATTTGTTATCACCTGACAGTGCAGCATCCCTGCTGTTATTCGCTCAGTCAATTATAGGTGAACACAAATATCTGGACCATGATTGATTGCTGGAGTACAAGATTGGCATTGATAGTAGGAGAAAGGTCAGCATGGGCTGCACTTCCTAACAGGGGCCTGGGCTGCTCTGAGCTAATCTTCAGTATCTTATTAAAACGAAGAGAAGAAGGCCTTTAACGCTGCGTTCATCAGCAGAGCAGAGTGGGGGTGGGAGGTGGGGATGAGAGGATGGGGATGGGGGGGCACCTCTCACCTCTATCTTCACAGAAGGCCATGAATCCATTGGGGGGGGGGCAGATTGGATTTCAGGAGTCTTTATGGCTTGTGGTCAGCACTTCTGTGTGAGTGACTATCCACGGAGAGATAAGATCATTAGGCCAGATCGGGAGGGGAGAGCACTTGGGCCAAGTGGACAATGCTCTGGCCGGGGCCATGAACTCATCCATCACAGCAGGAACAAAGCAGTTGTCAGCCACGGTGGCCCACTCCTCCGGGCGCATCAGTTGTCTGCAGAGCCCGATGACAGGTCGGGCAGGGCCTGTTAGGCCTGAGCAGGCCTCAAGGACTGTGTTGTTGTTGTGTGTTTTTTTTTATAATAACCAACAGAATGATTTTGGTCTTTCCCTCTTTTTTTGTTTTAAACCAAAAGCTGCCAAACAACGTTGACAAGTCGGCTAATGGAACGAAGCCCACTGAATAACGGGCTGACTTTTGTTTTCTTTTTTCTTTTTAACAAAGTTGGAGCTGACAGCAAATAAAGTGGCCTGGCAGAAGGAATGTTTTATATTGGGGTTTTTTTTGTTTTATTTCCATAACCAACTCTGGTTTTAAGTAGAGGCATACAAAACCAGTCATTGACCAAACACAAATTGGAAAGAAACACACACACAAAAGACATTTGAAATATATCTTGTTTTGGGTCCAAATATTTTCTCAAAGCCACATTAAGAAGTGCAAATGTTTAAAGTTATAGGTCATTTTGTATGAAACTATACAGGTGATCCCTTTACTTCAGTCTTGCGTACTTCCGACAAAATCTCATTACCATTTGTCAACTTGTGTTTTACAAAAGCTCCCCAGAATCTGTAAGGATTCCTACCGGCCACACAACTCCAGCCCCCTGTGGGGATATCAGTGTTGTAGACCTTTCCTATACCTGCTCTGTGCTGCATGCATCTTGTGAAGTTGAGAACAAAACCTCTTTGAACAAACGCCAGTGGGGTCAGGTAAAGAGAGAACGAAATAAAAACGATCGACCTTCAGAATATATGAGGAATTTAAAATCACCACTGGCTCAAGACCTGGTTATGAGGTTGTTGAATCAATAATAGATTCAGTTCGGTCCATAAAGATTATAAGTGGAACGAAAGCCAGAGGTCTTGCTATCGGGGACCGGTCAGTGTGTGTCACCGGCCCAGAGTCACAGTACGTTGAGCTTGCCCGTCCAGGGAGCGATTCACCCTCCGTGTTGGCAAATTTGTCTGCCAACTACAGCCGCAGCAATACACTGTAGCTTTTCTTCTTGGAGATTTTTTTTTTCTTCTTCACATGTGTTTTGTGTACAGGATCTGGGCCCTTTCCCTTTTTCTTTTTTAAACAGGTTGTAAGCGAGCACTCGTGGATTCGGGGGTTTTCTTCTTTATGTCATGTTTGCTGACTTTCTGCTTATTTTTCCGAAGTCAGCCGAGAGATACCATGAGGTAAGGGAGAGCGGCTCGGTCCCTATAAATCAAGCCCTCAGACTTGGCGCTCCCAGACAAAAACTCTGTGTTTCCAGGACTCCCCGCAGCAGAAGAGACGGCAGCCTGCGAGAGAGGCTCTAATCGAAAGTCTATTAATCAAAGTCAGGGGCAGGATGAAGTGGCAGCAGTGTTGAGGGCGAGGGCAGGCCCGGCAGTTCTGGCTGGGCCTTTGTGCTCCCAGCCAGACAAGGTAACCAGGGTCAGCTACATAATTTTGGGACTCTTAAGTGTATATATATATATTGGTAAGGTCTGGGTTTTCTCAAAACACGAGATGGCTATCTTGTGCCAGAGACTGAATGTTTTAAGCATGTATTTATCCTGAGTGGGAAAACACCAGGGGAGGAGGGAGTGGAGAGGGGGTGGGTAACAAGGTGTGGGTGTTTTGTTTGGGAGGCGTATAAATACATTCACTATATTATCCAAAGCATTGTAATGAATACCAAAAGACAGCTGTTCACAAGATATTAAATAGTGTCTAGGCACACCCTTGACCTTACCAGTCCTCCCACGCTGTAATTTGTGATGCAGTGAAAGATCCCGAGTCCCCGTTTCATCCTGTCCCAGAAAGCTTCTGTTAAGTTAAGACTGAGGTCATGAAATTAAATGTTTCGGTGCCGATTCTCCTCGATGTACTGTTACACTCCTTTCTGTGCTGTTGATATACAACGTTATCCAGAATATTGTGGTATGATGTTGCGATGCAATCCACTGTCAGCAGAGGAAGGCTTATCTTATTCCTTTTATGAAGTGTAACTGTTTGTCTTGTCCTGATATCTTGCAAATTATGACAGAAACCCTCGGTCTCCCTGCTGAACCACAAAGTTTAGACACTTTTACTATAGAGAGTCATTATTTTACTTAGGAAACTATAACATTTTTCTTTTCACTCCTTTGTACTCTAGTATCCGTAGCTGTGTTGCAGGTCTAATTCTGCTAGTATCACAGACACAGTTATGCAGTCCCTGAAACTATTATTCCTGGTGTTTCAGTGACGCAGTTACTATACTGTACTGAGAGACGACTAGGAACATTTTATGACAACAAAGACTGCCACCTAATGGTTTGTTGGATATCTTGCAATTATGACAGCATTATGTAGGAGGTCGCGAAATAAGTAAATAATTATTAAGCTCTTGTCCATTCCTCTGGGGTCACTGCTAAATTACGTCGGATGGGAATAACACATCCACTTTCAGGTATAACAAAAACTGAAAAATACTTATTATCCATTGACTGCTACATTAGGCACTTTTACCTATAGAGTTACCGAAAACACTGACTTTGGCACTCAATGTTAAATTTCAAGGAGCAGAGGGTGAACAGAATCAGTAAGGAAACATTGTGTTGCAACCGGTGTGCTTATTAATTGACTGTGACAAATCTATCATAAAAAGAAAGGGAGAAGTGGTTTAAAAGTGACTTTCAGACATGAAAAAGTGTTAGTTATTCACTGAAGACTCTGCCAGTCTTCCAAATGGGAATCTTGAAGACATTTATTTGTTAGTTTTTTGTTTTTGTTTTTATGTTCACTTAAGTGTTCAAGAATACCAGCCAGGATTTGACAGGTATCTTTCTCTCTCTCTCTCTCTCTCTCTCTCTCTCTCTCTCTCTCTCTCTCTCTCTCTCTCTCTCTCTCTCTCAGCAGAGTCACAGTGTTTTGAGGGTGCTTTGTGTGACTGTGAGAAAGGAGGGGGGCATCTTGCTCCTCGGCTCTGCCATCAGTCAGCAGCACAGCTCTCATCACTGACAGGAACAGGGGTCCTCTCCAGGAAGCCCACCTTGACATCCCTTTAGTCTACAGGATCCTCCTGCTGACTGACACGAAGCCGTTCAGTACCGGGGCTGTTGTTCTCCTCAAAAAGTGCTCTTTAGGCTCCTTCTCCGTCTCTCACAGAATATACCTGTGGCAGAACTTTGAAGTCTTGATCCACAATAGTATAGAGGAGTCATCTGTGTGCTTTTGCCTGGCAAATATCTAGTCATGCCATGAGAAAGTAGTGCCAAAGTCATTATATAAGGAGGACAGACATATTTTTGCTAAGTTTGTTTCGTTACCATTTTGTCACAGTTTCCTGCTGAGGAGCAGAGATTTCTTATGATTCATCATATATATGAGATAGTGTACATACACACATCTATGTTTTCTCCACTTGAATAATTTCTGTGGACTCAGCTTTTTGCTATCCCAGAACAGTAAGTTTTAAAGCCAACTGCATGAATGCCCAGGACTGATGCTGACAGGTCATCGGTGTGGGTAAACAAACAAGCATGGTTTTTGGAGTGTCAGTAGCCCACAGGTACCTTACAGTCTTAAAATAAAGCAAAGGCTTACTTTCAGGCTGTGTCCTTTAAAACCGTTCTTGACATGAAAATGACAACAGTGAGCAGGAAAGATAAAACCAGCATCAATTTAGAACTCCAGACGTCTGATTTTGTCCTTAAATTAGTTTCATAATTAACTTCTGTCTTCGCAGGTCAGGATAAACAGAAGGAATCCTCTGTCTTGCCCTGGGAACCAGCTAATTATCTGAGTCCGTGGTGACAGATTGGAAGGGCTGTGCTGGTCCTGTCCCAGGCTAGGGAGCCCCCTGCTGGGCAGACTGTGTGGGACATGTAACCTGAGAGGCCGCAGTCCCAAGTCCTGGTCTTCCCATTGAGGGTTGCAGTAATTGCTTGTTATCCCGAAGCAGCTTCAATACACCCTTCACTGCCTCCTTTATCACCAAGGATTTCTGGCATCTTCTCTGTGTTCATTCATTAGAGGGCTCTCTGTCAGGTCTGCCCCACAGAAAGGTCATGTCTCCAGTTTTGATCTGCTGACGTTCCCCCCACCCCCATCTCAATAAACAATAATTCATCTACTGAAAGACAGTTTTGTGTTAAGAGCAGAAGAGGTTTTATAATGTCCAGCAAAATGAAATGCACAGGGATAATCAGCTTCAGAGAGAACAGTTTCCCCTTAATGGATAAGGCTGATGTGGACTGAAAGAGCAGTCTGGGGATGTATCCTTCTGATGTAAAGGTGTACCTGGGTACCATTATTCGAAATACAAACTGTGGCGGTGGGAAAGTAGGAGTGGATCAGAGCTGGGACCCATGTGAAGGGACTGTGCACTGGGAATCACAAGAAGAGGGTAGAAATCTTAAAAATAAGAAAAGCACCGCACAGTCCTTTGAGTCTGGGACCTGCAGCTGGACATTCCTCCACCCTCCAGACACAGAACTGTTCACGGCCTGCAAACACAGGCTAATATTATTCTATTGGCCATATGGTAATTATCATTGTTTGGGGTATTTTCCTTGAAAGGAACCACCAGCTGCAATGAAAGGTTCTTTGGTGGGAAAGCAGCAATTACCCCGAGTGGAGTTGATTGATGAAGGGAAGGAATGGCATCATTTTCTCCGTGCCATCTTGTTAATAATAAAAAGGTAAATTATTATTATTATTATACCGTTCCAGTAAATACAGTTCTTGCGCTACACATACCAAACTTAATACAATGGTTCATCGTGACACCAGTTGAATTGCTTTTACTTTTGGTCCGGATATGATCAATAATTATTGATTTATATTTTATCCAAAACACTTAGAAATCCCATTGACAACTATAGTGGAATGCTTAAAATCCAAGACTTTTCAAGACTACAAGTCTTTGAATGTGGCTGTTCCCTATTGTAGCCCCATTTATACTGTACTGTAATTTCTCTACTTGCAGTTTTGTAACACTCCTTATTTTAACAGGACTATTCTGCTATTCTGTGATTTGTGATGTGAATTCCCACCTTCACTAACTTCCCTATCTCTCCACAGGGTGGCAGTATCACACACAGGGTTGATGTATAGTCCTGCTCTCAAGGCCTGACCATTTCATATGAAATGCAATTGATGATATTTCTTATGTGCTAATGTGAGTATGGGTACTGGTCATGTGATCGAAAGATCTTGGTTAACGAGGCCCTGCCAGTGCAATTCATGAAGTGTTAGAGTGGCGCTGACCCAGTGGAGGGAGGGTATCACGACTCTATCACAGCCCAGCCCATCACCACATCTGACCCCCGGGGAACAAAAGCAGCCCCTCCGTGTCCAGTTCCTATAGTGGAGTGACTGGGAACGCACACCCATTCCCTTGGTCTGCTGACCTCATCTGCTCTATGTGGGATCCTGGCTTGTGTGAAGTGCAGGGAGTGACGATTCATTGTTCCCCATGTGGCCACTGAACACCTCGTCAGAGCTAGTGAGGGTTATTTTTCTTCAGAATCCAAAGAATGTGTTAGACTGAAATTTGACTTATGTTGCATCATCCTGCACGGCCTTTGTAACTGATTGCTGTAAGAATTCTGTGATTGAGCTGGTTTTGTGGTTGTTCCTGTTATGGTATTTCATAACTATTTATAAGTAGGAAGATCGTTTTTTTTTTTAAGGCTAATGAGGATTTCTGGATTTTTTGTTCAAAGTATCTCTCCTGGAAATACAGCCTTACCTGGATTGATCTGGGAACTGGGTTATCGTGCAACTGAAATGGATTGCAAGAAGAAGAATCGTCCACTGTGCCGAGCTTCCACAAGAGGGCGCCCAAGAGCCATAATTTACAATCTAGTGCCAATTTGTCGTGTTTCTCCAATTATTTTGGCTCGCTTACCATTCAGCCAATGCAAATATTTCCACGGCATTTAGATCTTTGCAAAAAGGCTGTGTACTATAGTTTACCTAATATATATTTTAATTACATTCTATAAGTAAAATATTCATGTCAGAATAAAAAGTATAAACACTGTCATTATATCCGGATCAACCTGCATTTGCATCAGTCTGAGGACCAGTGCTTTATCAACAGGGAAATCCTCAAGGTTTATATTGTCAGTCTTCAAACTAGGATTTGCATCTAGGATTTCTACATGAATTCTCACAGCTAACTGGCCAAATAATAATATAATTACTCTAAAGGAAGACACTCACTTTCTGTAGGTGTGCCATCCCTACCTTGAGCTGTTTTGTCAGAGTTCATAGACATAACCACTAAACCACTGCTGATGTCTCCAATCAAAATGGTAACACAGAAATAAAAATGTGATGAAGGTGAAGGCTTAACTCCTATTTATAATGATGATGATAACGATGATACAAATGATAATTATTATGAATTGACATATAGGCCTATTTGAAAAATGCGTGCACCACCAGCCTTGACCTCCAAGACTTTACAGTGAGGGTGTTTGGCTCTGGTTCTGGAGGGCCGTGATCCAGGTGTTTTTATCGGTCCCTTAACATCACCATTACCCCCAGGGCTTGGGAAATGTGTCCCATCGGTCCAGTGGTGCACAGACTTACAGTCACAGGTGTATATTGGGGGGTAGCTCTGCTGGTAGGCACTGGGATGTTGAACTGCATTGGGCACAGATTTGTAATATTAGGACTGAGCCTTCCTTCCTGTTTTACAGAGATGTCTGTGGAGTTTTGCGTTGACCTCATTCTTTTCACAGGTGTCTATGACCTACTTGATGTCGGAACAGTCCATTTTTACATGTGCTAATCTATTTCGTGGTCTGTATAATCCATTGATCTTGTTTTATTTGTTTGTGTGTGAATAATCTGAACATCTTTTTTTGGTCTCAGACCTTAGTATTTATAATATTATAACCTCAACGTCACTGGAGTGTTGTTCAGGATGTCACAGTGTTTATTTCAGTATGAAGTGGTCTGTTGCGGCTCTTGTTTGCTTCTATGATCCTAATATATGTGTTATTAATGTATGCATAACGCCTAGCGGTTATACAACTGCTCCTGTCCGGCATCTTTGGCGTTGTGTATGGTGCCAGGGCTGTACGGATGGGCAGCTGCATTCCTGGCGCTTCTGCACTGAGTTTGCAGAAATTGGTAGCGGAGGGGGGCTGGTCACGTGTGTGGCTGTTGCAAAGGAGGAGGGGGGAGAGCGGAAGGGTACACTAAGGACATCCCGATCAACATTGATTTTATTGAGCCCTCTATGATCCTTAATATTAACTTCTGATCTCAGACTAAGCGAGGTCGCCCTACTCTGCAGTTCCTCACGCCTGAATGGGCATGCCGTCACTGCGCTTTCCTCCGCAGCATCCCAAAAGCGCGCACTACTTTCCCTGGCGGAGGGATAGAGCGCACTGCGCGGCTGCACTCAGGGTGGGACTGAATGAAACCAGTGAATCAGACACTCACAGATACGAGCCGGACCGACTCATTAATTAGGACTAAATCACCTATATGCATTTTGGGTTTTTTTTTTTAAAGAAAGGACTTTTAAATAAAGACTAGTGATATTTCCTCCTGCCCCTCTCCCCCCGGTCCCGGTTTCCTTTCCTCTGCACAGAAAGCAAGAAGAATGGCACAGATCCTGCCAATACGATTTCAGGAACATCTGCAGGTAAGAGGAGCCAAACATGAAATAAAACATGTCAGTTTCCTCGGATTAATGTGTGGGTAACGGGCCGGAAAGCCTGTCCGTTATCAGGTCCAAATGGGTTTGCATATGCGCTGGCAGGGAGCTCGGTGCAGCCAGGGGCCTAGCTTAGCTTCAGTGTCGGGGTGATGATGACTTGTGAAAATTGAACAGCACATTGAATGGTATCTGGCAGAGCTAAGATGAGGGAGTTGTGTCTGTTTCAAAGTTTCATTAATGCAGAAGAAATGGTACAGTTTGTTGCCGTTTCCTGAGACGCACCTTGTCGTTACAAAGTAACACGCATGACCGCGCAGCGATGGACAGGACAGGACAGGAGTAGCGACCCGGGTCCCGATGTTGAATGACACTTTCATCAGGGACAGGGAAAATAACAATTTCAGTCAGGGTTTGTCGAGGCGTAGTCACTATTTATGTATTTGTATACACCCTACGCACATTATTAGTATTGGTAATCACAATGATATTAGTAATAACATCCTAAAAATAACGTGTTTTGAATAATGCAGTAAAAGCTGGAGATTATCCAATACAATCTGTATTCTGGCATCTCTGGCAAAGCAGTGCAGTTGATATTTGAATGGCAAAACTGCTTTTCAACCAAATCGTGAATTTACATTGCTCTCTTAAATTGATATTATGACAGCATCAACAATAATAATAAGCAAATGATTGGTTGGCATGTCAATACAATATCCTACAAAGTACAAGTAGCTTTGATCTTTTTCCATCAAAATGAATATTAATTAACAAATTAATGTGGTATATCTGTACAAAGTGGTCCTATGTTTAAGAGTCTTATTTGTATCTATTTGCATTGGTGACTGTTGACATCCAAAACACATTTTGGTCAATCTGCATGGGTCCATCATGCAGTCCTTTAGCCTGTCTACTGTTCTGTCTGGCAGTGTCTCTGGAAGTCTAGATGCTCATGTGTGTAGGTGCTGCAAACTGATATTTGAGTCTCAAAACGGGCTTGAAAGAGCAGAAAAGCCAGAGCTGTTGTGAAATTTCCGAATTCTCCTGTCACATTTTGACAGCACGCAGCGGCACACAAGACCAAACACGGTCTATTGTCGTCTGAAATTACACAATAGGTTTAAGTGAGATGATTTTTACAATGTTGTATTTTCTTTACTGTCTAATCTATCACAACCAGTAAAGCATTACTGTTCTATTCTTAAATCCTTATAAATATTTTTCTGCAGTCTATCTAAGGAATGTGTGTTTAATACTAATGCTTTAGTGTACATTTGAACATGATTATTCTATTATTTTAATCTTAAAAAGGTCACATTGCTTGCATATGTGTACAAACACAAAAATATGCATAGAAACACTGGTATTGATTTTTCCAGTAGGCTGTAGTGAAAGCGTCACAAAGCAGTAAGAGCCATTTGTGCGAGGTGTTATTTAAATGGCAGTACAAATTCAATATGGTAGTGTATGTTGTTCTTTGAGAGCTTCTTTATCTTAATAGATCTGTGCACTCTCGCAAAAGGTTTCCCATTCCCCTCTTCGTCCTTAATGGTCTGAGACATTTAATCAACAGTTCCTGTTCACTGCTTACGCTGGGCCTGTGTCAGTGGATCGTGTCTTTTTGACTTGCGTTCTGGATCTGCAGTCAGCTGGGGCCCCTCTCCGCTTGTAACTGCTTGTTACTGTAGTAACAGTAGATCTTAGGAATTGTCGGAGACGTTTTTTTCAATGGAAAGGGGGAATAAGGCGTTTTTACTGAAGACCCTTTTTGTCTTTCAAGAGAATGGATCATTGAAAGGGAAATGGAGAAGAGGGTCTCTGAGTTATTCTAGATTCCTTTTTGGGGAGGCTTTGGTGGCGGTACTTGATCCAGCAGCTGGCTGAATGTCCTGCGCATTGTTGCTTGGCTGCCAGTAGATTGCTATGGTCGTTTCGTTACTCCATGACTCTGCAGGACTAGCCTGCCCGTGACACTGAGGCATCTTGAGAGTGGAGCTGTGAATCCTGAGAATGCTGTCGACTACCGTGTCCTTACTGCACTTAAAAAAAGCCTGCACTACCTAAAGAGGTCCATGATGTGTTGGCTGGCTAAAATGCCAATCCAACTACAGTAATAGAGTTTTAATCAATAAACAGACAACACTGGTGCTCTGCCTCAACGAAAGGCTGGATAAAATACTGGCAGGTTGTTGTTGGCAGATCCAAGAGTGACTTAGTATAAACGTTCCGGAATTCCCTTTAAACCTCAACGTTTTCCCAACTCTGCTCTATGACTCAGCCAGTGTGTAAAGTGTCTGTGTCAGCACACCTGTCTAGAAAGCTGCAGAATGAAATCTAAATTGGATCCCTCTCAGGTACAGTATGATGCAGGTCTTGATCCTAGTGTCAGTTTTTGAAAACGTTGTGGTGCTCCTAATGTTCACGATGCATCCCTTGTGCTGAAGCTTTGCAGGCAGCACTTCCTGTACTACAGAAAGCTAGTGAGCCATGCTCTGTTTTGTTTTTTGGGGTTATTTCATTTTTTTTTTCTCTGTATCTTTACTGCAGGTATATTGATTCTAATCTAATTTATCTTGAACTTGCTGAATTTTGAGGACTCTGAGATGAAGTGTGGCACAGGCCTTCCGATTCCCTTTTGTGGATCTGTGACTTGAGATAAAAACATAAGAAAGTTTACAAATCAGAGGAGCTCATTCGACCCATCGTGCTCGTTTGGTGTCCATTAATAACTGAGTGATCCAAGGATCCTATCCAGTCTGATTTTAAATGTTCCCAAATTTTCAGCTTCAACCACATCGCTGGGGAGTTTGTTCCAGATTGTGACGACTCTCTGTGTGAAGAAATGTCTCCTGTTTTCTGTTTTGAATGCCTTGAAGCCCAATTTTCATTTGTGTCCCCGGGTCCATGTGTCCCTGTTGATCTGAAAAAGCTCCTCTGGTAAAGAGTGGGGTCCGCAGCATTGAACCCTTCTTCGCCGTGGTTGTCATGTTTTACGGCATCGCCTTTTCTCTCTCTTAAATGTTCTTAATTCTCCATTCAGACTAAGTACCTGATAATCCCTGCCTTGCCTTTGCCATATGCAGTTCATACTGGCACAGATAATTGATTTAATGGATTACTAAACCTAATCCACATTACAGTAAACTAACATTAGCCAAGGGGCTAATGCTTGTCTTTAAGTACTATTTGTAATTTATAGACCTCTTGTTCTGATTCTCATGTACCAGTCAGTCAGTGATTCTTTTTTAAATGTTTGTAAATGGGATGCAGCTTTCTCCACTCCTGGTCTTATCAGGAACGTGCTGTACATGTTTTACATTTCCCTTGTTAACGGTCTTGACTTTCTTTTATTATTAGGCGAAGACTAGAAACATCTTAATTGCACAATCAATCAAACAACATTAATCAGCTTCAACATGTTTGATTTTTTAAGCTTTCATTTTTTTTTATTTTTTACAATTTACCATTTAATTTGAGATGGAACAATATTCCAGACACACATGAGAAAGCTCAGACAAAGGCAGCCACATGCACAAAGTTTGACCTTCAGATTGGTAACTATATCATTTTCTAACAACGGATGTCAGACATGGAGGCAGCTTTAATCGTACGTGAAAAGTAAATGATTTCAGTCTGAGACAAATCACAAACTGGACCACACTGTGCTGGGTGAAGGGTGACTGGGGTTATTAAAATGCAGATTTTGTCAGGACAATTGATCCTCTCAATCTGACAATTACACTTGGTCCTGGATTAAATCAAAAGTTTAACCTGCCAAGCAATCTCTATGCTTGATATGGGGTTGCCTGAGAAAACCGTGGATTTACATGAACTTCAGAACTCTAATGCATGAAATTAGTTTCTGGTGGCTGTTTCCGGCATGAACGTCTGTCTAACTTCCATGGGTGTATGGAAACAATTCTGGGGGGTGGTCTTGGCTAATCACACACAAATGACAATCCAGGATACCTACATTTTTTATTTCTATTTTAATACACATTAGACATTTCTGTACAAATCCTACATTTTGTTATGATTTTGAGTTGCAGGATTGCTATACAGGTGAAACCATATATGTCCATCCCTGCAAGACCGACGTAGTGAAGCCTTACACTGCATCGTGTAATTCTGATAGAGAGAAGAACAGAATTTTGAAATGGGTGATATCAGCTATTTTTTTTCTTAATCAATCTGAAATTTCCACCACTGCCAACAATCAGGAGTAATTATCATTACCATCTAATTTCGCACACATTGCATTGTGCTGTTATGAAAGCTGTAACTTGCTGTATCAAGTTGCCAAATATTAATATTTGGGATTAATTTCAGAACTTTCCAATTAGTCAATTGAGATTTTTGAAGCAAAGAGAAAGTTTTGTATTTAACTAGACTCGGAGAGTTGCAATTCTCTGTTTAATATCTCCTCTCTAGTAGGAAATGCCGATTCTATCATATGATATTTAAATCATTTTTCTTTTGTACTGAAACTGGAAGCTTCTCGCTTCACTTCTCAGTAAGTATTTACTGTTTTTAACATTGTCGGGGAATTTCTGAACATAATGAATGGTAGTAAACATTTTTGACATAGTAATGCAACAGACTCTACTAGAAAAGACAGAGAAACTAAAAAGCCTCCCATGTCCAATGAGCTTGTTTTGCATAGGGTGTTAAACAGACGTCCTATGATTTATTTCCAGTTTCCTTTCACTGGCTGATAGAGAACGTAATAATGAGATTCTTCCCCTGCAAAGGCATGATTCACCTGGTAATAGATGAAACAGGAAATGGAATGCATGTGCTTGTGTTCCCATTATTTTCTAATGCAATAAAGAAATCTGTTTCCTGTTGCTGATGGAGCATGCTAGCGAAATCTGTATGATGTATAGAAATTAAATTACATTAAATTTATGCTTTGAGTTATGGAGCATATTGCTAAGAGGCAGGGTATCCAGATGTCCTTGTGTAGCCCAGGCATTCCTGCATTTTGATGAAAGTTACTGGTGTCCTGACTCTCCCCTCCCCCGACCATTGGCAGATAACCCCCTTCGTGACGATGTGTCCCAGTACTCAGATGTAAAGAATCTGGTCACCTTACTAAAAGGATGTAGTTGCTTTATTTTATCTGTGTAAAAGATGGTTTCGTGGCATATTGTGTGTGTCTTTAAAAATAAAATGTAAAGAGCCTTATTTAATCTTCTCTGTAGCCCTTAAAACATTTAATCCAGATCTACCTAATGATGTAAAAACGTGTGTCTCTGTATTAAAAACAAAACCAATATGATCAGTAGTGAGAGAGAGATTGTTTATTGGTTACCACATAATAAGGTCACCTGGGAAAGGCATCATTGGTATTGAGTTTTGTGCTAAGATCTGTGAATCCGCTGTACTTGGAACGCTATTGGAATGTGGTGCTGACTCAGTCTGTCTGGGTGTGCGTGGGCAGTCAGTGAAGGAGGGAATCCATGTCTCCTTCAAGACATTTCTCTGGGTTGGCGAGAGATGTTGCAAACCCTTCATGACTTGTCAGAAAACCCAACCCATTGAGCAACAGCTGGCTTACAAGAATGGTGCTTCAGGAGAAACGCTAAATTCAAATTTTTCTTTCCTGTGACAAATATATACTCCACTTCATTGCAACACACTTGTGTATTAGTTACCATATGTCGTCTTGGGTTTCTATCACCCATTTGTAAAGAGGAATAAAGAGTGTATACATTCATACATTAGAAGGTTCATTATTTGGCAGCAGTATGTTTTTTTTTTTTTAAACCTTTTTAGGATTTTGTAATACCGATTAACGTACGGTTCAGCAGACGAGGCTAAAGCCCAAAGGAGTAAATTTGAGGTCAAGTCCCACTACAAATAAACAAACCAGGCTTTATTAGACCATGAAAGCATTTCATGTGACACTGCAGCACAGATTTTCCAGTAAATCCAACATGTCATATCCTTTTAACATATAGGCTAATTGGCCTTTGCTTTAAAATATGCCTGAAAGGTAGGACTTGCTGCTTCTAATTGAAATTAATTTCATTCATTCGGCTGAGGCTGGTATTGCAAATCAGGTTTGTTTTCATGCGCACACTTTGCTCTTTCTCTATGAAATGGACTCACTGCAGGGCCTCTGCCTTGAGTTTCACACCATCTGAAAGTCATTTTCCTTTGAATTAATGAAATGAGGAAAACAAAAAATGCTCCCCTGTTCAAGAACAGCGTGTCCTGTGACCTTGTCTTTAGCTGGATCTTAGTTGCCATATCTAGTGCTTTAAAAATATTTATCAGAATACATTTGGTGTCTTCTCTGGGAAAGGCAGTGATTTGTGCTCTTCTTTACCCATCTGTGATGCTGTGTACTTATCAGTGCCATTTCAAAGCAGTTCTGAGACCTCACTTGGGAAAATGCCCGTTATTGTTTTGTAGAGACAAAATATTGAGGGGAAAAATAACAGATGGCTGCATTTTTCCCCTTTCAAGCCAATATCTAATGTAGTGGAATGTTTCCCTTTCCCTTCATCAATTTTGCATCAGGTAACACTGTGCAGACTTGTGTTGGTTTAAAGCTCACACACGTTTAGCAAAACCATGTAATATTAACACATCAGGATTGACAGGATTGAGGATTGATTGAAATATTGTGCTCCCTTTTAACGACCACACCTGCTGCAAAGTAAGAATGCTTTCAAAAATAGACATGTTAATAAATGGATCAATTAACTAAATGCAAACTGAGTGAACAGAAGAAAAATCTACATCAAATCCATATTTGGTGTGACCACCCTTTGCCTTCAAAACAGCATCAAGTCTTCTAGGTTCACTTGCACAAAGTCAGGGATTTTGTAGGCATATAGGCAATATGTAGGTTGAAACACAATCATTGACTGAAACAAACCGCTGTGTAGGAGGAATAAAACTGGGTGAGGAACAGCCACACTCAGCTAGCAAGGTGAGGCTGCTGAAGACAGTTTACTGTCAAAAGTCATACACCATGGCAAGACGGAGCACAACATCAAGACTAGGGCTGGGCGATATGGCCAAAATACAATATTGCGGTATTTTTCACATTCTTAACGGTGTGACAGTATTTCTTAATGGCCATTTTATACTGTACATAAAGCAAACATACTTACTGACATTGAATTACGTTTCCTGTTCTGTGTCAGTTGTCTCGAAACCAAATAATGTACATACTACGCACCTTTATTCGGGACAGATTCACTTGGGTCACTTTGCTGTGAAGTTTCAGCCACACTACTCTCCTCCATCTCATCGTCATTGATTGTGTATTGATTACGTTTGTTTGTTTATTTTCGATATTTGGCGGAGGCGCATTCATCCAGAACAAGGGTCGCGTTCGAGAAGCGCAGATCTGCGCAGATGTGCGCAGAGGTTCTTGCAGTGTTTCTGCGTGACGCCAATAAGACCCAGCCACAGAAATCTGCGCAGACTCGCACAGCCCAGCACAGCTCTGAGACGCTGCTGCGGGAGGCAAGCTGTGGCTGTGAGACAAAAGATTATGCAGAAATCAAGAGGGACGTGTTAAACAGAATGAAAACTACTACAGTCCTCTTGTGGAGGCGAATGTCAACTCTCATTATACAATGAAGCTGTGAACAGGATTGTCAAAACCACAGATATAGAGTTCTATATCGACACTTGTCAATGCTTTATTAAATAATTACATCAATTATTTTTACAAAATTGAATGTAAATCTATGATGCACAATAATTAAGTTGTTACTTAAAAATGATTGGCAATTCAATTTTTTAAAATAACTAAAATATAAAAATAATAAATCATCCAATTACATTGATTTCTGCAGGGTTTGTGAAGAAAGGTGGTCACGTTCTTGTAGCGCAGATTTGCGCAGATCTGCGCAGATCTGCAGGATCCAACCTATCCCATTGGTGGAGCTGTGCAGATCTGTGGAAATTTGCGTTACACGAACATTATCTGTGTTTTTTGATCAGATGCGTCTCATGTCAGACAGCGCAGACTCAAGCAGCCGGCGCAGCAAGTTGTGGGATACGCGAACACGATCCAGTTTATTGGTAGCTGAATTCTATAACTCAATGACACAGTAAATAGTAAATTATTCAAAACTTTTTAAAATACCGATATGAAGGTATAATAAAATTCCAAACCGGTCCGTAAATCAATACCGGTATATATAGTTTTTTACGGTATACCGCCCAGCCCTAAACAAGACACAAGGTAGTTATACTGCATCAGCAAGGTCTCTCCCAGGGAGAAATTTCAAGGCACACAGGGGTTTCCAGATGTGCTGTCCAAGCTCTTTTGAAGAAGCACAAAGAAACACGCAACGTTGAGGACCGTAGACGCAGTGGTTGGCCAAGGAAACTTACTGCAGCAGATGAAAGACACATCATGCTTACTTCCCTTGGCACTGCTGGACATCTTCCGATTGCGATCAGCTCAGAATTGGCAGAAAACAGTGCGACCCTGGTACACCCATCTACTGTCCGGAGAAGTCTGGTCAGAAGTGGCCTTCATGGAAGACTTGCAGCCAAAAAGCCATACCTCTGACGTGGCAACAAGGCCAAGCGACTCAACTATGCACGAAAACACAGGAACTGGGGTGCAGAAAAATGGCAGCAGGTGCTCTGGACTGATTAGTCAAAATGTGAAATATTTGGCTGTAGCAGAAGGCAGTTTGTTCGCTGAAGGGCTGGAGAGCGGTACACGAATGAGTGTCTGCAGGCAACAGTGAAGCATGGTGGAGGTTCCTTGCAAGTTTGGGGCTGCATTTTTTCAAATGGAGTTGGGGATTTGGTCTCCCAAATTGCTGAGAAGTACAGGCAGATACTTATCCATCATGCAATACCATCAGGGAGGCATCTCATTGGCCCCAAATTTATTCTGCAGCATGACAACGACCCCAAACATACAGGGCAAGTCATTAAGAACTATCTTCAGCGTAAAGAAGAACAAGAAGTCCTGGAAGTGATGGTGTGGCCCCCACAGAGCACTGATCTCAACATCATCGAGTCTGTCTGGGATTACATGAAGAGAGAGAAGCAACTGCGCTGCTTAAATCCACAGAAGAACTGTGGTTAGTTCTCCAAGATGTTTGGGCCAACCTACCTGCCGAGTTCCTTCAAAAACTGTGTGCAAGTGTAACTAGAAGAATTGATGCTGTTTTGAAGGCAAAGGGAGGTCACACCAAATATTGATTTGATGTAGATTTTTCTTCTGTTCACTCACTTTGCATTTAGTTAATTGATAAATATTTATTAACATGCCTATTTTTGAAAGCATTTTTACTTTGCGGAATTTTTTCACACCTGCCTAAAACTTTTGCACGGTACTGTAAATGCTTTAAGAAAACAAAGATGATCTTTCCCGTAGAGAAGCAATGCTGGGATCAATTTTAAACCTTCAGTGTATCTCTTTCCTTCCTGTGGTTTTAATCTGTGCACTCTTGTATGTCTCTTCATCTATTATTTATTATTACTATTATTAATAGTTATTGAAATTGGCAACAGATCTGGTGGCATCATTGTTTAGGCCTGCAAAACTAACACACACACAGTACCCATGGATAGCTTGCAGTGAGGATTTTTACATTTGTTACACAGTATTTCAGTGTACTTGCCAAATACTAATCTGGATCATCACTGCATAGATGCAGACAGGCCCCTACCTAGTATGATCTAAGCTTAAAATAGCTGACCAGGCACAGGTTTGCGTTGCAGAACATCTGATCAAGAGGTCAGGTAGCCACTGATCAGTTCAAAATATCGTTCTGGAGCCACAACACCAGATGTGTGACTTGATGCTTATGACTTTAATTCTCTACCAGTAACGCCACAGAACATCCTCTGTAATCGCTCATATTGCGTAACTGCACAGATTTGCTTTTTTAATTTTGTATTTATTCCCTCTCCCTCCCTCCAGCTGCAGAACCTGGGAATTAACCCAGCCAACATTGGGTTCAGCTACCTGACAATGGAATCTGATAAGTTTATCTGTATTCGGGAGAAGGTTGGGGACCAGGCCCAGGTAGTGATCATTGACATGAACGACCCCACCAATCCAATCAGGCGGCCTATATCTGCTGACAGCGCCATCATGAATCCGGCCAGCAAGGTCATTGCCTTGAAAGGTGCGCTTTCTTCAGATTCTTCCTTGCCACAGAATGAGCCCTTGTTACTGTTGCTAAAGTTGTCACTTAGTAAGTTAGCCTAATTGTCAGGTCTGTAGCAGATCTTTATTAATTTAGAAACCGACAATCTGCTTGATAGTGGATTGTAATGAAAAGGATACTGTTGTCCTTTGCACATGTCCTGGCACATTTTCTTCTCCTATGTTAGTTTGTACATGTATAGCTATTAAGTAACATAAGTAATCTTTTCAACTATGCAATCAATTGTTATTTTGTTATCAGAAACGGTAAAATATTTTGGGGAATTAAAGTAATGCCCAGGCCATTGTGAAAAATGACAACCTGTACATCTGAGCTTTGATATTTAAATAGTTAACCTAAATCTGATGCTATATATATGTTGTTGTTCAGGCGTGTCCAAGAAATCAGTCACCGTTGTTTTGGCTATCAGGTTTCTTTATGTTATATAACATTTCTAGGATTTGACGGTAATGAGATTTTCTAATGTAGCATGTGGAGGCCATTTAATCTCAGCTTCCATACTGATGTGCATTAAAAAAAAAATAGAGCTGATAGCTGTTGAACTTAAAAGGGTCAAATCCTCTCCCAGTATGATACCGTTTCTGATTTCTGATGGAATCTCAGCTGCTTTGCCACTTCCTGTACTTTTACTGACTCTTTACTTCTTTCCCTGCATTCTTGTCTTAAACAGATGGTGAGTTAAACAATGTCCTGTGGATTTTGTTTTTATGTGGTGTACATAGTGGTTTCATCTCATAAAAGCAGATCACAAAAATAATTGAAAGTAATTCCAGTAGTCAAATGTTAATTGCTCAGTGTATTAAGGAGGCAAAATGTTTATAATAATTCTGTCCATCTTAGGAAAAAGATAAAAATAATTCTGGTAAACTTTTCTGGCAAAGCTAATCACGTTAAGTTATAAAACACTGTGTGATTTCCACATGGCTTTTTACCAAAACATTTTTATAACTGTAAATTGGTGCAGCAACGCAATCTTCTTGCATTGGCTTATTAAGGTATCAAGTTTGCCTCTGAACTGCTGTTTTTAATTCAAATTCATAAGACTGAGGCAAAATGAAATGGATTTTGTTAGGTGAATAATCTGAAACAATCTCCTTATGTTGAAGTAAGGGATTACAGCAGTGCTGCCCAAACCCAGACCCTGAGAGCCCCAGTCCAACAGGTGTAATGGGTAACATTTAATCAATTTCTCAACACCTGGAACAATTTCAGTTATCAGTTAAGCAGGTGATCTGTTAAATTATGTTCTTCAGAGATCATTTGGTATAAGAAATGAACAACCCATTTCAGCCATCAATGACCAGAGTTCCCTTAATTGAACAAGGTAGTTGCTTAATTAATCAATAACTTCCGTGTGTTCCTAGTCTTTTGAAATTAGCAATTTAGGGTGACGGACAAAACATTACAGATAGGGGTTTCCCAGGACCGTGTTTGGTCAGCACTGGATTTGTGTCCATCCACCTGCTGCTCGGACAGCCAGGATTCAATTTAAAGTTTGTTTTGAAGAGTCATAATATTTTTTTGTCTACTTATGTGGTATTGAAATGGACAAACTGAAGTAGGCCTAAGGCTAGGCTTTGAGAAGCAAGTGTTCTAAATAAAACACAATTTTTATATACAGCAGTCCCAATCAGTTCAGAGCTTCATAAACTTAATGCCAGACCAATATACAGTATTCCCATCAAGCTGCCAAATACTTTTATGAGACTTTTTGCGTGTATAAGCATGCTTTGTTGTATGCTTCATGTTAAACCGATAAAGGCTGTGTGTGGTATGCATTATCAGATTAAAGCCATTTATACTAGTTGGTACAGTGTTTAAAGATAGGCATCCTTGACCATTTTTTAATGTACAAGGTATGTATGTCATACTTGCATCTGAATGATCATACCCATATGTTTGTTTGCAGGTATTGGAAAGTCATAGTGTCCATTTCAATTTAGTGGTGATCTCAAAACTCCAACTGTGTCTTCCCCTAATGGGGAAAATCATAGTTTTAAGTGTTTTTCTTAGAAATGTCAGTCAACAGGCTGTTTCCAAGTTATATACTTATGTAGCTATGCTTTTTTAAAACAGCATGTATTGCAAGCCAAGTTATTTTTTTCAACTGTAATTTAGTGGAGACTGTGCAGAATTTGAGTAATTAGCAGGCTGTTGGAAGCAGTATTTTCTTTTCAGTAGAGTCTGCAACATGCCTTTTTCAACATTCGCAATTAACAGCATTGGGCTCCACACTGGCTGATCTGGTAAAGCCTCCTCTGGGAGTGAAGATGGAGGCCCATAGCCTGGAACTTAGCCTTTGAAATACACTGTGCGGAGCTCCATCTATGGGGATAGCTTTCAGTGATGGTGCAGGACCGAAAGAGTGCTCCAGGGTTGTGGCGGGGCCAAGTCCATTCCCAAAACACATTTAGTTTTGTTTGGCTCTTTGCACCTGTTCATTTGGACATGACTACATTTGTAAATATCCACGGTTCTTAAAGCTTGTGCAATAGCAACAGTGTATAAATGAGGATGAAAGTGTCTTATTTTATGATCAGAGAATAACACAGAATCAGAAATACCACACTGAAGGTAAGTGACTTTGCTGTACTGTTACCTCCCTGTTAAACAGTGTGACAGGGAGTGCTGTTTCAGTTAAAACTGTCCTTCACACCACAGCCGCCAAGACACTTCAGATATTTAACATTGAGATGAAGAGTAAAATGAAAGCGCACACCATGACTGAGGAGGTGATGTTCTGGAAATGGATCTCGGTGAACACCGTCGCCTTGGTAACGGAGACAGCCGTGTACCACTGGAGCATGGAGGGAGACTCGCAGCCGCTGAAGGTGTTTGACAGACACGCCAGCCTGGCTGGCTGCCAGATCATCAACTACAGAACTGACGAGCAGCAGAAGTGGCTGCTCCTCATTGGCATTTCTGCACAGGTAAGGGCAGCCTGGCTGCTCCTTGAAGCAGATTGTTTATAAGGTGGTCCATGTTTTAGAAATTATGACCAAAAAGCATTTGTCACCAGTTATGGGTTAGATTTAATTCCTTAGTCTGATTCAAAAAGTATGTTGTGTGTATATATAGAGTGTGTGTGTGTGTGTGTATATATATATAATTTTTTTAATTATTATTTTGTCCCTGTTTTAGCAAAATCGTGTGGTAGGCGCTATGCAGCTCTATTCTGTGGACAGAAAAGTTTCCCAGCCCATTGAAGGACACGCAGCCGCTTTTGCTGAGTTTAAGATCGAAGGAAATGCTAAGCCATCGACACTCTTCTGCTTTGCTGTACGAAGCCAGGCTGGAGGCAAGGTAAAATTCCTTCCTTAAGGCTTTTGTCATGGCTGATACTGGTGGATACAAGTTATCGAGTTTCTTTGCAAGTATGAATAAATGCTGTTTTCTCTAAATGCTAAATTGCAAACTAAACTAAACTTCTCTCATGTTCTTCTCTCTTCTGTCTGCAATGGCATTAAAATAGATGGAATAAGCTGGTTTTGGGATTGTTTTGTTTACTTTTGTATAATGTCTTTCCTTCTCCCTGTTACGTCCTGTCATACAGCTGCACATAATAGAAGTGGGTCAGCCTGCAGCTGGAAACCAACCTTTTGCGAAGAAAGCCGTGGATGTCTTTTTCCCCCCGGAGGCTCAGACAGACTTCCCTGTGGCAATGCAGGTACTCTTCATGGAGCAAGCCCTGGGTCTTGACAAAATACCTGCCTGTCTCCCTAACTCTGCCTGTCGATTGGCTCTCAACTTCAGATTTGTTTCTTAAAATACACAACAGGTCTAATACTATAATATATATACAACAGGTCTATCTACCCATCTCTCGGTCTACTGACCCTGTTTTTCTTGTGTCCTTAAAAGGGCAAGGATGTTTTGACCAATATGCTGTGAATTCTCTCTTTTATTCAGATTGGTACCAAACACGGAGTGATCTACCTGATTACCAAGTATGGCTATATCCACATGTATGACTTGGAATCGGGGGTGTGTATCTACATGAACCGCATCAGTGCAGAAACCATCTTTGTGACGGCTTCTCACGAGCCTACCTCTGGAATCATAGGAGTCAACAAGAAAGGGCAGGTGCGTCACCCTTCATCAGTGTTGTATGGGGTTGTCAATGTGCCTTTAAAGGGTATGTAGCAGTTGATTTATATGTATTTATGTGTGTGTGATTTCAGGTGCTGTCGGTTTGCGTTGAGGAGGAGAATATCGTCAACTACGCCACCAATGTCCTGCAGAACCCAGACCTGGGGCTGCGCATGGCTGTCCGCAGCAACCTGGCAGGGGCAGAGGAGCTGTTCGCCAGGAAATTTAACACACTCTTTGCTCAAGGAAGCTACTCAGAGGCTGCTAAAGTTGCCGCTTCTGCACCAAAGGTTGGCCCCGTTAGATACCCTGCAGCAGGATTTTATATGTATAATGCTTTTTTGTTTTCCCTCACTTTTTTCTTATTTCACGTTTGTAAATGTTCAAGTCTGTCTTTTGAGATGTGTACATGTGTAGAAACGGATTTTATTAGAAATGTTAAAACAAAACATTGAGGGTATCCTATGCATTGTTTAAAACTGTTGCTGTTCTGCTGCTTTGTGTTAAAACCAACAAAATAATAACAATAATGCAGAATGCTAACTATTTTAATGTTTCACATGCACAGAGTTGTATATGGTAGGGATATTTGCATAGTTGTGTGTGTGTGTGTGTGTGTGTGTTTTTCTCTCCAAATGAATATTTGGGGGGTGCTGAACCGAAGAGGACCCATCAGAAATTAAAATTAGCTCTTCGAATGTGTTAGTATAATGGCTCCCTTTCAGGCAACTATCACCCCTTTGCCAAAGTGTAGAACACAACGCTGGTGTTGCGCTGGTCTTAAGCATACAAACAGTCTATGCTAGCAATCTCCAGGATGAGACCCATTTTATAATTGCTGCTCTCTTCTGTGCCTCTCTGTGTGCCTGTAGGGAATCCTGCGCACGGCTGATACAATCAGGAAATTCCAGACAGTCCCCGCACAGCCCGGACAGGCATCGCCCCTGCTGCAATATTTTGGCATTTTGCTCGACCAGGGACAGCTGAACAAATTTGAATCACTGGAACTCTGCCGTCCCGTCCTGCAACAAGGCCGCAAGCAGCTCTTAGAGAAATGGCTGAAGGAAGACAAGGTAAAGTAGTAGTAGTAGTAGTAGTAATAGTAGTAATGAATAGTAATAATCAAAATAATAGTGTCTCCATGTCTGTAATTCATATTTCACTTTTTTAACTTTTGTACATTTGTATGAATAAATATATCGGTTGATTATTCCCAACAGAAATAGCGCCCCCTCATCATACTGCCAATTCTGAGAGATTGGCAGTAAATGTGGTTGGCGTCATAAAAAGCTGGAGGGGAGGGATGAGGAGAGTTTAGTGAGAGAAACTGATACACTGGTTCAAAGCCACTCGAGAGGGAAAATGAGATGATTATCTGAGGGTGGTGATAATGAAAGGGGTGGCAGTGAGAAACATGCTTGCATCTCCTGTACCGTTCCTGTCAATATGTGCAGGGCTTCTTTTCCTGACCCCCTGCAATAATATTTGGTCTCTGTAGTTGGAGTGCTCAGAGGAGCTGGGGGACCTGGTCAAGACAGCGGATCCAACCCTGGCCCTCAGCGTCTACCTCCGGGCCAATGTTCCCAGCAAGGTTATCCAGTGCTTTGCAGAGACAGGACAGTTTCAGAAAATAGTTCTCTATGCCAAAAAAGTAAGTACTGTTTTTTTTTAGTTGTTAGCGTTTGTTTATTTTGATTTTTTTTAATCCTGAAAACCAAAAAATCTGGGAATGACGCGCATGCCTGAGTTTTATTTTGGTTTGTTTTAATGTTCAGCGGCTGAATAGACGGCTTTCTTTCTTTTTTGTTCCGTTTCCATCGTGTTGTTTTTCTTTCCATTGACGTCCTGTGCAGACCATGTTAAGAACTTACAATGCAGGGGATGGAGCTGCTTTTATTCAGGTTCATAAATAAATACATGCATACATACTGTCTTTCACGTCAGCTATTAAGACTCATTGTCTGGTGCCATATCCATGTGTTTTTTCTTTTTTCTGTACATGTTTGAGCATATGTGTAATTGTATACCTTTTGATGAAGCATTTGTATGTAATTATGTACATTGAAGGAATTGCTTTTTCTAAACTATTTGATTGTGTTCACTCTATGCAGGTTGGCTATACTCCAGATTGGGTTTTCTTGTTGAGAAATGTCATGCGGGTGAGTGCTGAGCAAGGCTTGCAGTTTTCTCAGATGTTGGTCCAAGACGAGGAGCCCTTAGCCAACATCAACCAGGTAAAGATTAACCCCAGTTTCATTAGAGTCTCTGATGGCTCCCACTGGGAGCCCAGGATATTATTACAGATGTCGAAAGTAATGCAAAGTATTTGCTGACACACTGTTTCCTTCTGTTTCCTTTAGAGGGGACATTTTCTTAAGAACACTTTTTTTCCTTTTGATTGAATAAATATATAGATGTTTGGTTTCGTGTTAAAATTGAACCTACATTTCTGATGTTCCCCCCTTTAATCGCAACCCAGGCATTAATTTGAAACCAAAACCAAATTATATATATATACTTTCTTTTATTAATGTTTATCCTAAATCTGTGAAAACTAGAGTAATGGAATGTTAATTTGCCTCATGTTATGGATCGGCATGTGCCCGAGTCCTGGTTTCGTGAATATATATTTTTCATTTTCCCTTCCTGTGCATCGTAAAATCAGATTTATTCGGCTTCAGGCCATGGTTGGCAAAGTGACAGTCTCTTGATGAATCCCATATGCAATGATGAGGGATACAATTCCATTTATTTTTGTTTTTTGTGAAGTTAGATGTTGAAAATAGTTGTTCTGCTTTTTTAAGAGTTGAATTTCTTTCAGATCGTGGACGTGTTCATGGAGAATAACCTGATCCAGCAGTGTACCTCCTTCCTGCTAGACGCCCTGAAAAATAACCGCCCCTCTGAAGGACACCTGCAGACTCGCCTCCTGGAGATGAATCTCATCCATGCGCCACAAGTAACTTACCTGTTTTTAGTCTCAAAATTGAATTTAGGGTTAATTTTTCTATAAGGGAAAGAAAATTTGAATTTATCCTTTTAATTATTTGTTTTAATGCTCATTTCCCAAAGGTCGCAGACGCTATACTCGGAAACCAAATGTTCACCCACTACGACCGTGCGCACATCGCCCAGCTATGCGAGAAGGCCGGGCTGCTGCAGCGAGCCCTGGAGCATTACACGGACCTTTACGACATCAAACGAGCGGTGGTCCACACCCACCTCCTCAACCCTGAGGTACAGCACTGGGCTCCTGATGGCTGGCCTAAGCTAGGTTCTGATTTTCAAAAGTCAACTTGGTCATTTTGGGATAAATCGGGATATTTTGGGACTAACCTGGTCATTAATTTACAGGGAACCACTTGTATAATTAATGCTTCATATGTGGAAGTTTCTAATTTCATGTTATTACATATGTTTCCTGTTCTTGGCATTTGTGGGTTGTTTTTATTTTTTCTTGAATTCTTCGCTAACGAAATGTACCCATTATCTTTTTTTTCCTCTCAGTGGCTGGTGAATTACTTTGGCTCTTTGTCAGTGGAGGATTCAGTCGAATGTCTGCGAGCGATGCTGTCTGCGAACATCCGGCAGAACCTGCAGCTGTGTGTACAGGTGGCGTCCAAATACCACGAGCAGCTTGGCACCAACAACTTGGTGGAGCTCTTCGAGTCCTTCAAGAGTTATGAAGGTGGGAACCTGCTAGTGCAGAGGAACTGAGATGGTGTCAGATTGCTGTCTCAGTGCCATCTGCAGTACAAAGCCACTGCACCAGGTGCTGCAGATTCAGAAATAAAACATGAGCAGTTTATTTGCTTTAGAAAACAACTATTAAAAAATTATGCGACAAAAAATACATTTGATAAATATCTCTCTCAGTTCTTCACACAGACCATTTCCTTCCTGTCTTTAGATTGAAATTGTAGGAATTTATACATGTAAAACTTATTTTATTTACTCAATTCTTTCGTAGGGCTGTTCTACTTCCTTGGGTCTATTGTAAACTTCAGTCAGGACCCAGACGTTCACTTCAAATACATCCAAGCAGCGTGCAAAACTGGCCAGATTAAAGAGGTGGAGCGGATCTGCCGTGAAAGCAATTGCTATGATCCAGATCGTGTCAAGAACTTCCTCAAGGTAATGCCTCTGTTTTCCCCTAGAGGACACTTTCACACAATATTCAGATCGCTTTTCTAATTTATTACTCTGGGCCATTTTTCGCAAAACATATAAAATGTTATAAAAAATTCAAAAGGACTAATGATTTAGATAGCTGTGATGCAATCAGGGTTCATGAATATTCCATAAACCTTCCAACTGTTGCCTTAGATCATTAATTAGTTATTATTTTAACATTCTGTCCAATCTAGATCTACAGTGTTCCTTGATTGCATGCCCAAAACTAGAGTCATCATGATCGTGGGAACTAAAGCCTAAGTTATGATGATCCAAGTTGGCATGGACTGTTCTAGCTGCCATTTCCAACTGAATAAATGTGGCTTTTTTATTTTTACACACAGATCTGCACTGGGTTTCAACAGCCCTTGTGTTGTTTATTCAGGCTGGTTGTGTTTGTTGATGGAGTGAACATATATGTACACAGTCGGGCTTTGCCATTTATTCTTCCATGCTTGATTGTTGTTTGTTTAACCTGTGCCTGCTGATGTCATTCTTTCTTCTCTTGTATTGCTTCAGGAAGCCAAGTTAACTGACCAGCTACCTTTAATAATTGTGTGCGATCGCTTTGATTTTGTCCACGACTTGGTACTCTATTTGTACCGTAACAGCCTACAGAAGTACATTGAAATCTACGTCCAGAAGGTAAAATTTATACTGATGTGTGTGTAATATGATTGTTGTTTTTATAGCACAAGATTGTAGTACACGTGTTTAACTAATTACCTCAGTGAATGTATTTTTTGTTTTAAAAAAGTAATGACTCCTTGAAAAGATAAAGTTCAAATGTACGTAAATATGTAATACTTATGTTATATAATTATATATAAAAAGATTTAGTCCATAGCCTTAATTGGTTGAATTGTGTAGAACTTGTTTTTACAATTTGTGTCATTTGCATAAACTTTTGCATTTTGATAAGGACATTACAATTATATAGGACACAGTGACTCCTGTGGGAGAAATGAGGTAGTGCAAATAGAGCTTTCCAAAAGGTGTGCAGGAGAGGAGTCCTCCGGTGTTCCTGTTTAAAGTGTCCAAATGGAGAGCCTGTTTATGGTCTGCTTAAAGGTTCTGTCTCTCAAGGCAGCATCAAGTACTTTGCTTATAGAGAGAGAAATGACAGGGAATGCTTGTTCACGCAGGTCAACCCAAGCAGGCTTCCAGTGGTTATTGGCGGACTGCTTGACGTGGACTGTTCTGAAGACGTGATTAAAAACCTGATCATGGTGGTGCGGGGACAGTTCTCCACTGATGAACTGGTAGCAGAAGTGGAGAAGAGAAACAGGTAGATGCAAACGCAGCCCAGTGCACTCCTGCGTTCATTTCAGTAGTATCAATCAAAATGGATGACATTTCAGCAATGCACCCGTAACATTTTATTATCAAATTAACTTTGTCTGACCAGACAGTGGAGCAGCTGCCCATGATTATGTGCCTTGTTGTTTTTTAAAGCACTTCTCTGATTTAAAAACTCAAATTTGAAAGTGCAAAATGATTCTTGTGTTTTGTACTATATTTACATTTATTTGCAGAAGCTTTTCAGTATTTTGTCCCAAGCTGCCCTATTGTTGCAGTGGTTGAGGATAGATTGTTTCTTCAAGCTGACAGATGCTTTCATCATTGTCTACATTTGCTTCATGCTCCTTTCAGACTGAAGTTGTTGCTGCCTTGGTTGGAATCGAGAATCCACGAGGGCTGTGAGGAACCCGCTACCCACAATGCACTGGCCAAAATCTACATCGACAGTAACAACAATCCCGAGCGTTTCTTGCGAGAGAACCCCTTCTATGACAGCCGCGTAGTCGGAAAATACTGTGAGAAAAGGGACCCGCACCTGGCCTGTGTGGCCTATGAAAGAGGTCAATGTGACTTGGAGCTTATTAAGGTAAAATAGTTTAGATCTTTTCAAAATGTTCATAAGTGTAAAATGGAAAGAGTTGTAGTTTTGTGGTATGCATTAAAAACATTATATTGAAGTTTTTTGAAAACTGTGTTTTTGTTGATTACTTCTAGCAAGCTGATCATTTGTGCACAAACACATACACACACACAACATCTCGCCTGATTTAAAAGGGAATAAATAGAATGGAATTTTGAATTTGGCGTTAAAGGGTGCTCAGTAATATGCTTTGCTACAGGTCTGCAATGAGAACTCCCTGTTCAAGAGTGAGGCGCGCTACCTGGTACGCAGAAAAGATCCCGAGCTGTGGGCCAATGTGCTGGAGGAGAACAACCCGTTCAGACGCCAGCTTATTGACCAGGTAAAGTGACTCCATTACGATTAATCGCATCAAAAGTTGGAGAGTGTTTCTGGATGTATTGTATTGTCTTTTCTATCAGGCATTTACATTTCTAATTGCTGTTTTATGCCAGAATCCTTTATAGGTGGGATTCAATGGGAAGTGACCAGATAATTAATTGCTGTAACAAAATTGGGGATGCTAAGATTTGTCAAGGATCATGGTTGCAGGCCCCGGTGTTAAAACATCTTTATGTATCATATTTGAAACCAATTTTGTGTAACGAATTTGATTTGTGATTTAAATTTAAATTTGTATGCCTATGTAAAGGTTGTGCAAACGGCTCTGTCAGAAACGCAAGACCCAGAGGAAGTGTCTGTGACTGTGAAGGCCTTCATGACGGCTGATCTGCCCAATGAGCTGATCGAGCTGCTGGAGAAGATAGTCCTGGACAATTCAGTCTTCAGTGAGCACCGGTGCGTTTCTGAGCAACACCGTCCACTGTCAACCAAGTGGCACAAATATGAGGAGTTGGAAAGCTTTGCCATAGCTGAAAGAATGCTTTTCCAACTTAATTCACACCACCTAATACTGATTTAAATGTATTTTTGTATAATATTTCTGTTTTCTCAGCTTGAAATCCTTTCTTTTTTGTCTGGGGGAAAAAAAAGCTTACCAAATCTCACTTCTACGGTGTGAAATGGCACAGGATGTTCTGAATATTGAGAATGTTGAGTATTCCAAATATTCTGTTGCTATTTCCGGAATTCAACATGACCTCAGACCCACACAAAATATAATTTAAAATACATGTTTTTACCTTATAGGAAAAATGCAATAATGGGTAAATTTTGAAAAATTTTGTACTCATTCTGTGGAAATGCTTATGTCTTTGAACCATGTTTAGTCGTGTATTTGTTTAAAAAATAGGATCATCTGTTAAATGCTCATCAATGTTTATTTACCTACACTTGAGTGCAATACACACAAACTCTGCTATCTGCTTTGTCATTTTTAGTGGCCAAATAACCAAATCAACTGCATTCTGGATAACAGGAAATATTCAATACAGTTAAAAGTTAATCAGAATATAAACTAGTGTATTAGTGAGTGACACTTTCCATCAAAATACCCTGAAGGGCACCTTGAATTTAATGGCCTCTGCAGTTTCAACCAAAGAAGTAATTAATATTTTAATATATGTCCATAAACTAATAAATAAAACAAATGTAATCTGCCACCAGTCTGTTTCTTCATAGACTTTTGTTTTTATGAAATTGTACAGTATGTACTGCATGACATATTTAAAAAATATGACAGGAGACAAATTAAATTATAGACCAGTGGCTTTTTTAATTAAATATAATTTGTGACCTTGCCTTGATTTGTTATTTCTGTTCCTGTAAACAGAAACCTCCAGAATCTACTGATCCTGACGGCCATTAAAGCAGACCGCACACGAGTGATGGAGTACATTAACCGTCTGGACAATTACGATGCTCCCGATATTGCAAACATCGCCATTAGTAACGAGCTGTTTGAAGAGGCCTTTGCCATCTTCAGGAAGTTTGATGTCAACACTTCAGCCATCCAGGTATAATATATCCCTCAAATTAAATGACTTAAATGTTACAAATCAGTTTTATAATGGATGTCCCATAGAACTGCTCTATTGACATTGTATTTCAGTGGTTGGTTGAATAAATATTACTATTCTATTTTAATAGTGTAGCTCAAATGCCCATTGATACTCACATGGGTAGCTCTATTCACAGCTGAAAAGTAGTCTTTGAAATTGTAATTTTCCCATAATTTTGTCAGTAGCACCATTTTCAAATCGCACCTATAATGTGGGTCAATTTTAAATGACATCTTATCACTTGCGTCATTTACTTTCCTTTCTTTTAACTATGTTTCTGTTTACTGTACAGGTGTTAATTGAGCACATAGGGAATCTGGACCGAGCCTACGAGTTTGCCGAGCGGTGTAATGAGCCAGCGGTGTGGAGCCAGCTGGCCAGAGCCCAGCTTCAGAAGGACATGGTGAAGGAGGCTATCGACTCCTACATCAAAGCTGACGATCCCTCTGCATACATGGAAGTGGTCAAAGCAGCCAGTAAAAACAGTAAGAAAAGTGTGTTGTAAAACCCCTGTAAAGAGCTTAGTCACATTTGGATGCGATCGTGGAGTTATTTTTGGTAATCGGAGCTGTGCATCATGTATATTTTTAATAAGTAGAGCACTTTCCCCTCCCAGACCAGGCATAGGTCAGAGACATTTTGTCCAGACTTTGCCCATTGTGTTTGCTGCCCATCTTCATTACTGTCGTTGGTGACTTTCAGATAACTGGGAAGATCTGGTGAAGTTCCTGCAGATGGCCCGAAAGAAGGCAAGAGAGTCCTATGTAGAAACTGAGCTGATCTTTGCCTTGGCTAAAACCAACCGTCTCTCGGAGCTGGAGGAGTTTGTTAGTGGGCCGAACAACGCTCACATCCAACAGGTAAGCATCTGTCTTTCTGCTTGAACGTTGTCTGCTTAAATTAGCGTTTCGTTCTGATGCACTGAAGTTAAGTGCGCATACAGTCGCATGAAAAAATAATACATCATTCATGTATTGTTTTTTATATGTATGTTGGTATTTTGTGAATACTACCCAGCACAGTCCATCCAGGAGCTGATTACCTTTAGAAGAAAAATAGACGTGGTACACCTGAATATCCAAACCAGAGAGCTCTCTGTCTGATGGGAGGGCAGGCAATGTCAAGCAGAAAATTCTGTGTGTGTGAAGTGGGAGTGTAAGGGACTGTAGTGCCATCTTGTGGTACAAATAATAAAAAATCAGTTTGTGACTATACACAGTTGGATTTACTTTGCATTTTACTTTGTGTTTGTAATTTGTATCTATTTATACATGTGAAGTGCTTTTAAAAGATGCTTTTAATTTTTTGTATTTAATTCTTTTAAATAACTCCTGCTCTGTAGGTTGGGGACCGTTGCTATGACGAGAGAATGTACGACGCAGCCAAATTACTGTACAACAACGTCTCCAACTTTGCCCGCCTGGCATCCACTCTGGTACATCTGGGGGAGTACCAGGCAGCAGTGGACAGTGCACGGAAAGCCAACAGCACCAGGACCTGGAAAGAGGTACTGCTTTCGCTGGTACCCATTATAAATATGAAAAGCTATATTCAGGAACTTGTCTGTGGCTCCATCTGGAGATCAAGCGTACTGTGACCTATTTCTGCCCAGAGCAGATGCACTGTGCACTCTAATGGCCGAGGTGTTGAGGGCAGTCCTTCTCTTTGATCTCCACTGTATGCCATGCTCCCTCTCTGTTCAGGTGTGCTTTGCCTGTGTGGACGGGACCGAATTCCGGCTGGCTCAGATTTGCGGCCTGCACATCGTCATCCATGCCGATGAACTGGAGGAGCTGATCAGTTACTATCAGGTGAGGAGACGATTTTAAACCCTCCTGAGGGAAATGTTCAGGAAGTCGTAATTCTTTGGCATGCTGCACCTGCCACCAAACACCCTGACGAGGGGTATTGATGGTGACCGCTAACGATGTGCTCTTGCGTCAGGACCGAGGGTATTTCGAGGAGCTGATCGCACTGCTGGAAGCGGCTCTGGGTCTGGAGCGCGCACACATGGGGATGTTCACCGAACTGGCCATCCTCTACTCCAAATTTAAACCCCAGAAGATGAGGGAGCATCTGGAACTCTTCTGGTCCAGAGTCAACATTCCCAAGGTCAGCATTGAGCACTGGTCTGTGTATGTTGTGTTCTTGAAAGAAAAATACAAATATAATATATATTTTAATTATTTAGTATAATTGTATTAATTACATTATAAACACTTAAGATCAGATTAATGAATATGGTAAATACCTTCTGTATTCCAGGTTCTCCGTGCTGCAGAGCAAGCGCACTTGTGGGCTGAACTGGTCTTCCTGTATGATAAATATGAAGAGTATGATAATGCAATAATCACCATGATGAATCATCCTACCGATGCCTGGAAAGAAGGGCAGTTCAAAGACATCATTGCTAAGGTATTGGACATCATTTGCATTTTAGGGTTTTGATCTTTTTTCATTTCCAGAATAATCTTTAAATTCGTTGCCATTTTCGGGCGGTGATCTTGACTTGCACAGTCAAAAAGTCTGTTTCTTCTCAAACTGCTTTGGTATCACAATCTGGCACCTGTTTAGCGATCTGTTCATTGTAAAAATGGAAACGTCTGGCACAGGTTTCCCGTAATGTACTGTAACTGCATGCTCTAGATAGGCTTAACCCATTTTATTCCTACATAGTAACAGAAAGAAACATCACTCATTCTGTTCCTGCCCCACCGCTCCCCAGTTAATGTTTGTTCTTTTGTATTAAAAAAAACAGGTGGCGAATGTTGAGCTCTATTACAAAGCCCTGCAGTTCTATTTGGATTACAAGCCGCTGCTAATCAACGATCTGCTGACCGTCCTGTCTCCTCGGCTGGACCACACCAGATCCGTCAGTTTTTTTGCAAAGGTAAGCGAGGGCCACGCATGTTGAATGAAACAGTAAGAATGGCACAATGGCACTAATTTAGAAACCCGACACATTTGGGGAAGGGTTGTTCTTATTTTGAAAGCAGTGAAATATGAATGTCTACTGTGGTTACCAACACTGTTAATCCAGTGCCTGTGTACATTGTGTTTTAAACAATGTGTAGCTTTCAAACGTTTACATTTACGTAATGTTTGTTTTTGCAGGTCGATCAGTTGCAGCTTGTTAAACCCTACCTGCGATCAGTACAGAGTCACAACAACAAGGGGGTCAATGAAGCCCTGAATAACTTGCTTACGGAGGAAGAAGATTTTCAGGTATATATAAATATACAGGAAATACTTTGTAAGCTTGTTTACCCATATGTTTGTGTAGTAACAACATCTAACCTTTTGTGTGTGTGTGTCTCCACTGGAGTCCACTAGGGGCTGCTAGGTGAATTGGGATAGGTTTCCTGAGTATATTTTTTATGCGAATTTGATCAACAAGAAAAGCATTACCCGCTGACTGGAATATGTGTGTATTTAATTTGACTGCTGACATTTGCAGCTTCATTTACATTTTTTGTTAAAAGTTAATAGATTTTATGATAAGTTTTGTTATTTTTGCTCTCACAGGGTTTAAGAGCATCAATCGATGCCTACGATAACTTTGATAATATCAGCCTTGCCCAAAGACTAGAGAAACACGAGCTGATTGAATTCCGACGTATTGCTGCTTACCTGTACAAAGGAAACAACCGCTGGAAGCAGAGCGTGGAGCTGTGCAAGAAGGATCGTCTGTACAAGGTGGGAGACTGTCTCTGTGTGAATCGGACTGGGTGGCTCAGTTAGTCAGCTTTTATAGTGCTGTTACTTACAGCTGTGATGATTCACTCAATTTCATCTTTGTCAGTTTCTCCTTTCTTGACAGAACACACACACACTTATTAAAGTGTTGATTCGTTCTCATTTAAGGATGCCATGCAGTACGCCGCCGAGTCAAAGGATGCAGAGCTGGCCGAGACACTGCTGCAGTGGTTTCTGGAGGAGGGCAAGAAGGAGTGTTTTGCTGCTTGTCTCTTCACCTCCTACGATCTGCTGCATCCCGACGTGGTGCTGGAGCTGGCATGGAGGCACAACATCATGGACTTTGCTATGCCTTACTTCATCCAAGTAATGAGGGAATACCTTACCAAAGTAAGTGCAGGGGGACCAAAAAAACCTATGTATTTCAGAAAAATCTCTGTCAGCTAAAATTGGATTTAAATTGATATGATTAGGAACTGAAGAAGGACTTGAAGAACATGTATTGAAAAAACTGCACTGGTCAATTAAGGGAAGCCCAATGTCTTGCATTAAGTCCTCCCGATGATTAAAAGTGTACAGATTTTATACCTGTGCACAAAAAGGACATTCTTCTCATGTAGTATTGTTCCAATGGGGATAGAATTTCAGTTTTCAGTTCAGGTGACTGTTCATAATCATCTCTTCTAAATTAATTGACAGGATTTTGTTCCCCTCCCCCTCCTTGCCATTTGATTCTGCGGAGATGTTTCAGTTCAACCCCAATGACCATCCCTTCCCTCTCTACAAGCAGGGGAAACAGAAGGCATGACCATGCTAGCAAGTTTTAGTGATTTTATTTTTTGTGATCTTATTTTAAATCTAGCTGCCCTCTGCCTATCTTTCCTTTTTGTGTTGATTTTTGCGTAAATACTTCCTGTTCATTTTAAATGAAGATGTGAAGTTTCAACTCTGGATTTTTTTACAGGTTGATGAGATTGCCGAGAAGGTGACGGTCTCTGTCTTTTTTTTTTATAATCTATTTCTGTTGTAACATAGACCTAGGTTTCTGATGTAGGAACCTAGAAGTAGTCCCTGCTATAGAGAATGCCTAACTCTGATGTCCTCCTAACATCTAATCTGTAGCTTGCTTGCACCTAGATAACAACATGTATTAAAGTTTTGATGTGATAATTAAACCGTCTACAAAGAGCATTAAAACTAACACCAAGTTGCCACATCTGTTTAGTATTTAGTTCCATCTCTTTAACTCACTGTCCTTCAGCCCGGATGATGGGATGAAGCAATACTTGGTTACAATATGAAAGTTCTTCTCTCTTGTTAGCTTAATAAATTTAAGAAAAAACAACAACCCTAATCACACCCCTTCAAGAAATTTGTGTTGCTCCCAAGCTTTTTATTACCATAAATCTGTTCATAATCACTAGGTTTGGAAAGCACTCCAGACCCCTTGGTCTTTGAGATTCCCGTATAAAGACTAAAAGGATACAGCAGTTGATTTTAATATTAATATATAAGATATTTACATTTCTGTGTCAACCTCAAAGAGAATCTTACATTTAAGATATTGTCTTGGATACTGATTCTTGAATACATCAGAAACCTGGCTTATTTTTACTTTACGTTACGCACTTTTTCCTCCAAGCAATATTTTATTTTCATAACACAGCTGAAAGAAATCATTGCTTGCAAACATTCATGCCTTCTTTTTTATTTAAGAATATTTCAAGAAATCTGTGACTTCAAGTTAAATCTGCAGATAAAAAGCTGACCTCCTTATTTATTTACTCTGGCTGGACTACAAGTTAACTTTGTGCCCTGTGGTCTTCGTCAGACATAGACGCATGCTCTAAATCTTAATCTTGGTTAAATGTTTTGAAACGCTACCATATTTAAATGGCATAAAAAAAGATCAAAGAGATTGCTGCCATTGAGAAGTCTTAGTAGAGCCTTAACTGTAAGCTGGAGATATTGATATGATGAAATGCTATGAAAGTCCACATCTCTATGTACAACAGAAGCATGCTTTTGGATTTTGATTTTGGTTTGCTTTCTGCAGACAGGGTTGTGTGTATTTTTAATATTTGGCGATTTAAAATGCAGCTCGTAATGATTTACAGCATTTTGGCATGGACTGTTGGTCTCTGACATGCAAAACCAGAACTAGAAGGAAGAACACATGGATAGGTGTAAAGTTTAAAGACCCAAAAATGCCAGGCCAGATGCAGCTTAAAGTGTGAATGGATTGTTGCTTGTTCACAAGGAAATAAAATGCAGCATTCACAGAACTGCATGCCATTTGCTCCTGTATTTGTCCACTGTATTAAAATACGTTCAGATGAATATGAAGATTAAAAAGAAAACATTTTACAAGTGTTTTTAGCTTGCAGAGTGTAAATCATTAAGACTTCTGGTAGAAATAATACATAAATAAATAAAACGCCAAAGTGTAAGCTAGTTTTTATAAACGTACTGGGTGGTGAGTAAGTAATTTACCAATTTGTCAATGTTTTGATTTTCCTTTTCAAGAACAGGAATTATGGCAGGAAAATCAAATATATCTCTATATAATTAAAATATAGGCTACTATACAAGAAGAAAAGTGGTGGAATCACCATTAGAATTATAGAACGATCTCAAACAGGATGTGAAGGACTGTATTTTGATTATTTTCTGTAAGGCAGTGGTTCCCAACCCTGGGCCTGCAGGACACTTACTGTTACTGATTTCAACTTACTGTTTTTTGTGCCAACTGAGCTCTCAAATACTCAATTGAACTAATAATTCCCTAAATCAGAAACTTGTAATTTTATTTTATTTTAAGTTAAGTATATAATTGTATAAATAACTTATTAAAGAACCAACTTTGTATTACAGAATTTAAAAAGCCAAATCTAAGCAGATTTTTACTTCAATTAAGGTTCAATTAAGTATTTAAGAGGTCATTTAGAACAAAAGCAGCAGGGTAGGGGGTCCTCCAGGACAGGTTTGGGAACCCCTGCTGTATTGGATGCCTTGATAGCTCTTTAAACCTATTTCTGCCAGTTAAATTGTGTCTAATTGGTCTGCAGGTCGATAAACTGGACGCTTCAGAAAACCTGAGGAAGACTGAAGAGGAAGTGGCAGAACCAACCCCAATAGTGTTTGGTATGTATTTTATTTTATTTTTATTAAAGCCTCTTTTATGCTAAATGTGTGATTTTCACTGCACACAGTGCATTAACCCTTAGTATTCTTGTTCAAGTGCTATACAGCAGAGACTGTTTTGGCCTGGTCGTGGGTGGGGTGGGTAGGTCGTGGCAGTAGATCATTTTATCTCTTAATGTCTGCATTAGACCTGGGATAAATATAGTGGATATAAAGAACAAAAAGAGGTGTAACATGGCCTGTTCCTTTCTTGCAGGTCAGCAATTAATGTTGACAGCCGGTCCCTCTGTTGTACCACCGCAGCCTGGATACCCTGCCTACAGCTATGCTGCCCCAGGCTTCACTCAACCGGCCTACGGATTCAATATGTAAATATCACCCCTCCTGACAGAGCCTTTCTGCTATGCCATCCTGACAGCGCTCCTCTGTCTGTAAGAAACGCAGGACTTTGAGGCACAGTATTTAATTTGGGCCTAAACGCCAACCCCATGCAGCATGAAGACAACTCTCTAAAGGACAGCCTGTTACTGTCAGTATATTTATTACTATGAATAATACTATATTATATTACTGTTACATTTCAACTTTTAAAGGAAAAGTGCAGCTTTGTTGTTTTTGTTTTTTGTTTTTTTATCATTGTATTTTATGTCCTGAATTTACAGCACTGATCTACAGAGGAAAATGGCAGGAAAAAATATTTCAGAGCAAATTCATTGGGTGAGCCTTTCACTATGAAGTACTGTAAGGTCTGTTCCTTAAGTGTCACATAGGGAGGATAAGGTCAATGTTTCTCAGATTTTGTTTGTCTGTTTAAGTCATTTAAATATTTAAATTAATCGAGATAGATATTTTAAAAAAACATCTATTGCAACTGGTAATTTTTGCTTCTATGAAAACGTAACTCTCCTGGTAGCTTTTTTTTTTTTTTTTTTAACGAGAGACAACACTAACAACGTAATTAGCAGAGGTGGTACTGCATAACAATTTGAAAATAAACCTGAACATCACTATGGAGGAAGTCCGTTCCAGGCCGGCATTCTGTAGTGCATCGCCACGCTTTGATCTTTTCCTCCTTATCGTTTTTTTACCAAAAGCGGTTAGGGCTTCTTGATTTTTGCTTTAAATGTGTATTAAATAACCAATAACGGTACATAAGTTCAATACAAGATTAGGTAGATAGTGTTTATGAAAATATGAAATGGAGGAATAAAATGTACCAGTGTCTGTGCATGTGCTGCCAGATTAATGTTTAATGCTATAACAATGCAAAAAGGAGCACAATTAATTTTCAATGTGATTAAAAAGCATCTGGAGTGTGATCAATGTTTTGTAAAGATCTTTAATGTATGGTGAAAGAGTTGGTTTCTGCCTCTGAGATCAACAGACAAAAAGGGATGGTGAAGAAAAAATGTTAAATGTTACAGATGCTTTGAAGAATGCAAAAGAGGATGTGTGTGTGCGTGTGTGTATATATGTGGGTGTGTATATACCATACATGTATATTTACACACACACACAAACACACGTGTGCCACTTTTTCAATATACTATAATCCTTTTAATGTACTGAAGATAATGTATAATTTATGGTAATGAAACTTGTGCTATTCCTAATTAATCTAAGTCCACTATAATGTAAAACCATATGTATTGTCTATAGTGTATGGTTGTAGTCCTAAGTGTAATGATTTTTTTTTTTTTTTTTTTTTTAAGAAACTAAAACTAAACAAAAACTATAAAAAACCTTTTCTTCAGCACGTCTGCTTGCCGGAAAAAACTGTCTTTGTTCTGTTTTTAAAGTAGCAGCAATGGGAATGTCGAAATTATTGGGATCTTGTCCCTGGCAATCAGTTGTGTTGAATGGATTTGAGAATGGCGCTGAAGTGGATTTCAGCAGGGAACTGTGCTGCTCTGTCTGTCTTGTGTCCCACACTGCACACGGTGTACAGACGTTTTCAGGATCAATTTGGGGGCATCAGGTTTCCGGAAAAATATGAGCTGTAAAGCTTTCCCTTCCTACCTGCACAAGTTATGCCTTCAGAAGGATCAATAAAGTTTACACATATTGTTCTGTTGCTGTGTATTATTTCCAGTTTTGTTTACAATACAAACCAGCACATGGATGAAGGTGGGCTCATTTCAGGTGTGCCTTGATCACACTCTTCCATGTGTAGCCTAAAATGAGCTCAGCATTGTGCTTGCAATTCATTCTTTGTTGATTTATTATTTTATTGCTAAGGACTACTAAATTGAAAGTTATTTTGTTTGGGTTCTGTGCTGCTTAGCTGAACTGGCATTTGTGTTCATTTATTTATATATACACTCACCTAAAGGATTATTAGGAACACCATACTAATACTGTTTGACCCCCTTTCGCCTTCAGAACTGACTTAATTCTACGTGGCATTGATTCAACAAGGTGCTGAAAGCATTCTTTAGAAATGTTGGCCCATATTGATAGGATAGCATCTTGCAGTTGATGGAGATTTGTGGGATGCACATCCAGGGCACGAAGTTCCCGTTCCACCACATCCCAAAGATGCTCTATTGGGTTGAGATCTGGTGACTGTGGGGGCCAGTTTAGTACAGTGAACTCATTGTCATGTTCAACAAACCAATTTGAAATGACTCGACCTTTGTGACATGGTGCATTATCCTGCTGGAAGTAGCCATCAGAGGATGGGTACATGGTGGTCATAAAGGGATGGACATGGTCAGAAACAATGCTCAGGTAGGCCGTGGCATTTAAACGATGCCCAATTGGCACTAAGGGGCCTAAAGTGTGCCAAGAAAACATCCCCCACACCATTACACCACCACCACCAGCCTGCACAGTGGTAACAAGGCATGATGGATCCATGTTCTCATTCTGTTTACGCCAAATTCTGACTCTACCATCTGAATGTCTCAACAGAAATCGAGACTCATCAGACCAGGCAACATTTTTCCAGTCTTCAACTGTCCAATTTTGGTGAGCTTGTGCAAATTGTAGCCTCTTTTTCCTATTTGTAGTGGAGATGAGTGGTACCCGGTGGGGTCTTTTGCTGTTGTAGCCCATCCGCCTCAAGGTTGTAGGTGTTGTGGCTTCACAAATGCTTTGCTGCATACCTCGGTTGTAACGAGTGGTTATTTCAGTCAAAGTTGCTCTTCTATCAGCTTGAATCAGTCGGCCCATTCTCCTCTGACCTCTAGCATCAACAAGGCATTTTCGCCCACAGGACTGCCGCATACTGGATGTTTTTCCCTTTTCACACCATTCTTTGTAAACCCTAGAAATGGTTGTGCGTGAAAATCCCAGTAACTGAGCAGATTGTGAAATACTCAGACCGGCCCGTCTGGCACCAACAACCATGCCACGCTCAAAATTGCTTAAATCACCTTTCTTTCCCATTCAGACATTCAGTTTGGAGTTCAGGAGATTGTCTTGACCAGGACCACACCCCTAAATGCATTGAGGCAACTGCCATGTGATTGGTTGGTTAGATAATTGCATTAATGAGAAATTGAACAGGTGTTCCTAATAATCCTTTAGGTGAGTGTATATATATATATATATATATAATGATGATTTTTTTTTTTATTTCTTTATTATTTTTTTTTTTTTTAATACACATTCTGTCTTTCACATGATTTCATAGTACTGCCAAGATATAATAAAATAAAACAGAGTAAAATGTATTCACAAATTATTAATTCATATAGTTTGTAATTTGTGGGCACGGTTTACTAAAATGGGCTCATGAATAAACTGGGCCCACGAATAAACAGGGCCCACAAATGTATATCATGTTCTTTTTTTATGTCTCTGGAACTATGTAGGAATTCTTTGGTTAAAAAAAAAAAAAAAAAAAAATGATGTGAAAATCTTGCAGCAAGTACATGGCATTTTCAGCAGGCATGCATTCACAATGTATATCATCTCGTGACTAGCTCTGTAAACCTCAGACCACCTACATGCCCTATTATAACTATTAACTCCCTGAATAGGGTTAGCGTCCTTTGGTTATCCACCCTCCACTCCTCAGTTCTTCAGGCGCCTGTGTAAAGTTCATAGTTCATACCAACACCACCTCACTATGGAAATCAGTCGGCTGTCAAACCGAGGATCCTGTTCTGCTTCTCTCCCTCTCTAACAAAACAGGTTCTCCAGTCAACAGCAAGACGGCTGCAGTTTGCATTGCTTCTCCAGTAATGGTCTGGTGCCCCCTGCCACAATCCAGATGGGGATTCTTTATTTATTTTCAGCCAGCTTTACTGTGATTGTAGTAATGTAATGTATGCTCATTCACAGGGAAAGGTGATGTTTATTAACTTCACAAGACTAATATGATTTGGGTTTGGGGGTATATATATTAATGTCCTTAAATAGTAATTGTGCATGGACACTTTAAAACTACCACTCAAACGAAGAAGGCTTTCACTTTCATTACATGTCATATTGGAATGTGATCAATTTACTATCAAAGAGGCTTAAACCTTTTTCATTGTTATTATTGGAAGGAGACACTTCCCATACACAGCCTAGTTGGAACTACCTGCTCAGCCTTAATCATGTCATATTGTCCTCTTATAAACGGCATTCATATGAATTGTGCTGTCTCTGCATCAGCTGTGATGAATGATTCAGTAGCAGGCAGCGGTGAAACAAGCAGTGAGGTAAGGGACCCTATGATGTGTAAGTATGAGGCATGTCCTCTACTTATGAAATGGCCTCTATTAAAGGATGATGCCTGTTGATAAAATATGCAGATTGTATTTAACCTCAACTATGTAATCTATCTATACCACACAGCTCAAATATAATATATATATATATCTTAAAGAAATTATAGGCCTTGCAAGAATAATATAATTAAAACATACATATACAGTTAGGATCAATGAATACTTGGACAGTGACACAATTGTCATCATTTTGGCTCTGTACGTCACCACAATGGATTTGAAAGGAAACAATCAATATGTGCTTTAAGTGTAGACTTTCATCTTTAATTTGAGGGTAGTTACATCCAAATTGGGTGACCAGTGTAGGAGTTACACCCATTGTGTGTTGTCCCCCCAATTTTAGGGGCTCAAAAGTATTTGAACAAACTAACATAATCATGAATTAAGTTGTGAGTTTCAATACTTGGTTGCAAATCCTTTGCAGTCAATGACTGCCTGAAGTCTGGAACCCATAGACATCACCAGATGCTGGGTTTCTTCTCTGGTGATGCTCTGCCAGGCCTGGACTGCAGCTGTCTTTAGTTCCTGCTTGTTCTTGGGGCGTTTTACCTTCAGCAAGTGAAATGCTGCTCAATTGGATTCAGGTCAGGTGATTGACTTGGCCATTGCAGAACATTCCATTTCTTCACCTTGAAAAAGTCTTGAGTTGCTTTCATGGTATGCTTCAGGTCATTGTCCCTCTGCACTGTGAAGCGCCCTCCAATGAGTTTTGAAGCATTTGGCTGAATCTGAGCAGATAATATAGCCCTAAACACTTCAGAATTTATCCTGCTGCTTTTGTCTGCAGTCACATCTTCAATAAATACAAGGGAACCAGTACATGCCCATGCCATAACATGCTTCACAGATGAGATGGTATGCTTCGGATCATGAGCAGTTCCTTCCCTTCTCTTCCCATCATTCTGGTACATTCTGGTTGATCTTTGTCTCATCTGTCCATAGGATGTTGTTCCAGAACTTACAGGGTTCTTTAGATGTTTCTTGGCAAACTCTAATCTGGTCTTCCTGTTTTTGGAGCTTACCAATGGTTTACATCTTGTGGTAAACCCTCTGTATTTACTCTGGTGAAGTCTTCTCTTGAAGACTACCTCCTGGAGGGTGTTCTTGATCTGGCCGACTGTTATGAGGGGGTTTTTCTTCACCAGGGAAAAAAATCTTCTGTCATCCACCACAGTTGTTTTCCATGGTCTTCTGGGCCTTTTGGTGTTCCTGAGCTCACCAGTGTACCAAATAGTTGATTTGGACACACCTGATGTTTTTGCTATCTCTCTGATTGGTTTGTTTTGATTTCTAAGGCAAAACTGAAGGCAAAACGCCCCAAGAACAAGCAGGAACTAAAGACAGCTGCAGTGCAGGCCTGGCAGATCATCACCAGGGAAGAAACCCAGCATCTGGTGATGTCTATGGGTTCCAGACTTCAGGCAGTCATTGACTGCACAGGATTTGCAACCAAGTATTGAAACTCACAACTTAATTCATGATTATGTTAGTTTGTTTTGAGCCCCTAAAATTGGGGGGACAACACACAATGGGTGTAACTCCTACACTGGTCACCCAATTTGGATGTAACTACCCTCAAATTAAAGATGAAAGTCTACACTTAAAGCACATATTGATTGTCTCCTTTCAAATCCATTGTGGTGACATACAGAGCCAAAATGACGACAATTGTGTCACTGTCCAAGTATGGACCTATATATATATATATAATCTCTCGAGACGTTACAAAAACACATACAACTTCCAAGATTACACACATGCAAATTCATATTCAACTGCACCGAAAATGTGTCCTTGGCTTGTGCCTCAAATCTAGCATGTTCTCAATTTACTAATTACTTAAACTATTTTATTATTACTAATACTATAGCCTAGTCAGTTTTCTGCAATGAACCCTAAATTATCAATAACACCTTGGAAAACGTCAATTTTAACTGACACAATGCCTTCATCATATTTAGAAACCGCACTGTAACATTTGGTATGGAGATAGCAAAGATAATAATGCGACATTATATATATATATATATATATATATATATATATATATATATATATATATACTTAATACATTTTTGACTGAACTATATATTGAAATAGGTGTTCTAATAATATATTTCCAAAAATGCAAAACTGGCGCTTTCTGGAATTGTTCCCGTTTTTATTTTTATTTAGTTGCAATAGCTTTGTCAATTAATTTCCACGGGAAAATAATGCTTCGGATGGGGAGGGGGGGATGAGTCTATATCGTGTAAATACAAATAGACAAGTATAATATACACCTTGGAAATGTATAATTCTTAAATTATAAACTTGAGAAGTTTAAAAACATAAGGTGGAAAGCATCAAATGACCTCAGTAACACTAATCTAGATTATCAATGTGTGCTACTTTTGTTTTTGTTTATATATATAATGTAGTATATTTTAGTAAAGGGTTACTATGAACAAGTACTGGATTTTATCATGACGTGTCTATAGTTGTTTATTTAAAATTGAATACACTTTAATGTATATGTTGTGTATAAACCGAATTTAATATATTTATTAATGCTAGTGTATTTATGAAAAAGTGATACAAATGTAATTTAACATAAATATACAGTTATATTTCTTTATAAACATAGGGAGCTGTAGCAGCGCTGGCTGACGTCAGCGCCGTTCTACCTTAAAACGACGGGCTCGTGTTCGTCAAGGACGTGACGCTGCGTGGAGCGCAGGCCCGCCCCGCCCGCGCCCAGAGGGGCCGGAGCAGCACTGCCCCCCGCCGCCCCAACGCCCCGCCGCCCCGCAGGATCCCGGCGAGCAGCGCACTGCCAGGGCACGAAAACAGCCCGGCGCGGAGGGGATCGACGTGTCTGCCACCCGGTGCACGACAGCCTTTGAGTTACACTTTCTGCTCTGTTTTGACAACAGTCTGCCTCCGTGGCGCCTGTGTTGTCTACTCGCACCACACTAACCGGAAAGTAAGGGACGCGGCGCACACGAACCGCGCTTTGACAGCGATATTGTGCAGTTAGTTCGCTAGTTGTTTTTCCAACTATGTCTGGAAACCCCGTATTTGTTAGCCCTTTCCACAGACCGCACTGTCTGGCTGCTGCTGCACCGGCTGGCAAAGCGAAATTAACTCACCCGGGCAAGGCGATTTTAGCAGGTAAGTGTTTCACTTCTTCTTTGAATCCTGTTTTTCTCCTTTCTTTCCGTCTCTCTGCAGGAGTGTCGCTTTGCCACACAGCCTGTCTGCGTGGCTTTGCATGCCTGGTGCGAATGGCATGTGCTGTTCATGTGATTCTGTAACACGACAGCGCAGTTAGAGCCGCTCACACATCCACCTATTCCGGGCAGAGTAGCTGCAGCATACGTGGGTCCGCTGCGCTGGCTGTCGTGGTTTAGACAGCTGAAGGACCCCAGTTAGGTATCTTGGCATGTTTTTCTTTTTTGTCCAGTGTTCTGCCCTTGCAATGCAGTAGTGTAGTTAGTGTGAGTGGAGCTGACATCAGTTCAACTTTCTTTCATTTGTGTCTGCTTTTGTTTTTGTTGGTATTCTGCACACTAATATGTTTATTGATATATTGATTTTAAAGTGACTAATCTTAGGGTGTAGTTCCAAGAAGAAAAGAGAGAGATACCCAAGGGGCTGCTGGCAGAAGTAACTTATTGACAAACACGTCGCCTTATATCCAAGGCTCTTCTAGTGATTGAAGTGGATTGGGATCCTTGCATTAGAAATCTAATTGCATTACTGAGAATACAGTTAAGATCTGAAGACCTATTGATTTGTGTCAGAACATTTAACACGCATTCAGGTCTGGCAAGAAAAAAATCATGTCATCATTAAAGGCCTTTGGAGATTTTCTTCATAGTCATTATCATTTAAACCATTCATTTCTAGTTGCCATTTTACAACAGCGTATTAATTAATTTAAGTTTCCTCCTCAGGGATTTGCTCTGTGTACATCATGCAGAATATATTAGTCATATCTGGCGTTGTTAATAATTCCATTATTGGACATCATAAATCTAACTTGTCAGTTCTCCACTGGACAGAAGTAAGTATGCATTTGGACTTGAGGAGTAGCTCTTCAAAAAAATGACAACATAAAACTGCAGTCATGTTCCAATCATATCTTCTGCAAGTGCAGAGGAGGTGGTGAGAAACTGCCTCCCTGGGGTGGATTTCTGCCTGCATGATTCAGAACGTATAATCTGGGGGAGAACGTCAAGGATTGTGTACTATATTGCATTATAGGCACCGCGCAAACATAGTTACAGCTTAATTCTCTCATTATAACCAGTCGAGTTGTAGTATTCTCGTTTCTTTCTTCCATCTATGGTCGGAAAGGTAAGAAATGACTTTCTTTAAGAAGCTCCAGCTTTGAGCTTTCAAGATGCCTGAGGACACCGTGGGGTCAAACTGACAAATAAATCATCTCTTTTGGCCCCAGTTAATTACAGCATACATTGAGTGCATTTATCCAGGATGACTGGTTTCCAACAACAGAACTGAATTTTACATTTGCATGGATTCTGTAAAAATAAGTAAACCTTTCAAGAGGTAGGCCTGTGTTGTGTAGGGGGGTTTAACAGTACGATATGTTAATCAGTAAATCCAAATACAGTGTAAGATGCAACCACTAAAGCAATTGAAGTGAAGGGTTGCAATACCATTTGCTGGAGTTTTGAGTAGCTATATAGTGAAGCCTTAGGTGTGTGTGGTTTGATATATTGGGATCAATACTATATTTTGCACCAACTTATGAGGGGGAGAAAAATATATATTGTTGGAAAGTGTCTATTTTCAGGATCTGGTATGATCTTGCTCTAGACGTTTTATTTCATTCATTTCCTGGCAGAGGTTTGACCGCCCTGTCTTCCTCCCAGGTGAAGGCTGGACTCGGCCTGAAAAGAAGCAACAGCTATTTCCTTCTAAACACATTATTGTTCCCAATTTGAGCTTCTGTGTTTTCCTGTGTAGGCTCAGGCTGTGAGGATAACCCTGTCACTTGTATAATATATCCTGAGCTGCATATAGAAAAACAAGCAAACATGAAAACCTTTTTTTTTTTTTTTTCCCACACCATTGAGTATAAAGCATAAAGTCCACTAAATTAGCTTTCTGGAATGTTCATATTAATTCATATTAACAACAGGGATATGGGCAGTGTCACTGATGTTGGAAGACCACCTCATAGGGAAGGGTAGTGGAGACATTTAATTGTGGAAGGCTGAGTATAGTCCTCCATTCAGAACACACTCCCCAGGTCCTTCAACTACAGGTCTCCTCCATCAGGTTTGATGGTAAGAATGATCTTTTCATGCGGAGTGGAGTGGAGTAGTCTGTCAGTGAGAACTGACAGACCGGGATTATTCTTCTTCCTAACAAGAAGAGTACTGATTTTGTCTTGTTTATTGACTTGGATGTGAAGGCTCAAACAGACGTGTTCAAGTCGACCCAGAATGCAACTTTCTTTCTAATGCCCACACCCCAACTTTCTTTGTTCCCTTTTACAATGGCTGCTGTCTCTTGCATCGCAGGCAGCTGGCACACACACGGGTAGTGGTTGTGTGGTGGCAATTATGAACCGTGTTATATTCCTGCCTTTGCTTTGTTTATGTACCACATAACTACTATAAAAATGCCACAAGTATGTATGTATTTATTTTTATGGTGGGCAGGTGTATCATTATCCTTGTCTTTTCCTGCCTGCTTCCCACCTTGTTATAAAAATAAGACATTATTTACTTATGTATAGAAAACAGTGCATATAAATCGTGTTTGTGCAGAGTGTTGTGGCCGAGAAAGGGAATGGAATTTAATTGTAAGAGAGGCCAGACATGTTTACTCACTCTGCTGAACAAGATATCAATCGTAAATTTGATATTTTTTATTGTTAAAGGTAGTCAGATAACAGTCTTTGTTTTCATTTGCATTCCTTTGCATGTTTACCGTTAACATTATGTCGCCTCACTCCTGTGCCTTGCCTGATTCTCGGTATAATCGAGGTTCCCCCATATCAGAGACAAACTGGATTAACTGGGACCCCTTGTAGTTGCCACATGGGGTTGAAAAGATAAGTCTTCTATTACACACCCACACATGCACTTAGACATAAGCCTGTGCAGACCCTGACCTGTCATGAAGTGAGAATATTGATTATTTTACAGAAACTTACTTGAAGATGAAAACAAAGCTAAGAGAGTAAAACCATCCAAAAGTAACCATCCTCTTTTAATTGAGAACTGAATTACTATGGGCTTAGTGGATATATTGTGTAATATGTTAAAGATGAGGTTGCACTGTGTGGGAATGCACATGATACAGGAAGCAACACTGAAGAGAAATAAATGGAGTGCAGCGCGCAGGTCACACCCTCCGGGAAACTGGAGAATAGCAGTGCACTTCAGGTTAAATGTATCTTTTCTACCTGTGGAAAGAGTCATGGAGGATCGCACATTGAAGGTCAAGGCTGGGAGAGTGCTGTGTTCCAGGGCTGGAGAACAATGCATTTCGCCTCTTTCCCCAAAATGCACACAGCTTAATGTCTGTGTGGCTGCTCTCGCTTTTCTCCTGTACTTACTGCTGTTATTCCAGTGCTATGTAATGAAGGGATGGGGGGCTGTGTTGATTAGATGTATAGACCTGACCTTTGTATGACAGCCGTTTGCCAGCCTGGGCTAAGGAGTCTTAGCTCGTGAAGTTGGGCTCTTTAAGAGCGAGACCGTATTAACAAGCTAGATGGATGCCATTTTCAGAATTGTTTACTCCACCTTCAGAACCTCTGCTGTCTCTGTGTGTGTGTGTGTGAGTGAGTGTGTGGCCTTTTGTTTTTCTATCTTCGTTTCATTATGTTTTACTCATTTTATAGTTGTGCATCTCAAGCTGCCAAGGCTTTTTTGTTTGTTTGTTTTTTGTGGTTTTTTTCACTTCCATTTGTTCAGCTTCCTGAGAATAAAAATTGATCTAGTATAGCAGCTTGAAAATACATACGGATGCACTACAGGCTGTATGCTAATGTCCCAGTCCAGGATTCTTTAAGCCTGACCTTCAACATGGCCCATTTTTAACAGCAAAAAGTCAACTGACTGAGCAGTAGGAATATTAAGAATAGCAGGAATTATTGTACCTCAAGAGGCCAGCTGTGCTTCTCCTAGGAGAAAGTAATCTGAGCCGAGCAGTAGGATTTATGGATATTATTGTGCGAAACTATATCAGAATGTGGATGACTGAAGTCCAAGACAAGCTGCACAGGCCTGTAAGCTGACAGTGGCTCCACAGTGACACAGCAGAAATAAGGCTGCGCCTAAAGTTGCGTGTGCACACATGCTGTGTAAGCGTAGCTAATAGCTGTGTACATACTTGTTATCCTGGGTGCAATCTTATAGCAAGTTCAGCTGAAAGTGAAAGAGTATACAGCAGTATTTCCTCCTTATTTTTGTTCATTCCCTCCAAAATGCAACTTGCTGGCAGTTGTTTAATGTATATGGAGTTAGAGAGTGATTTGGTTACAGCAGCTTAATATGTAGGAGTGGTTTTATGATGAGTAACAAATGTAATACTTTTTATTTTTCACGTCAACTTTTTGCCGCATCGCTTCTCCAAGCCTGGATATTGATGATGCAATGAAAGACCTAATGCCAAACAGACTAGGTCAAAGTCTAAAGAGTCATAGTGGCAGATCAGGAAGAACTTGTTACACTGCAAACAGCTGCTTCTAGACTTTTGACTATAATGTATGTATGAGCTACAATGTGAGTCAATGATTTGCTTGTTTAAAAAAAGTAAGGTAGATTATTTTCTTAAACTTTAAATGGGAGGAAGACAACTGTCTCTTCAATGGTATATGGCCAGTGCTAAATCACTTTTATGCAGTAGCAGTCTGCTTTTGTGTCCCTGGGAAGCCCCAGCAATGTAATGTAATGAATTTTAACAAACGTATTTTGGCTCGTATCAGGGGACAGGCGAGCTATGTTTGAATGCTCTGTTTTATGGCCCAGCATAGCAAGTAGCTTTTTCTTTTGAGGTACAGTATGTTTTCAAAACCATTTATTTGTACTCTGCTTACATTTTCCTCAGTCTTCAGTTCCTTCACAGAAACCAGGCAAAATGCCAGAGGCCTCGTATGCAACAATAAGAAAGGGGCATTGATTTAATCAGAGCGTCAGAAGACTGCATTGATTCTTTTAATTGAAATTACTCGTCCACACCGAACATCCCATTAATTGCCAAATCAACACGACCACATCCTCTCTCTTGGACAAGTCGACTGGGTTCCACATTCCCATGGCCACAGCCTAGTACCACAAGACCGACTAATAATGTTCCTCTGGGCTCAGACTTCAAAGTGTGTATTTACATCAGATCGTATGAAAAACTATATTTCCCCAAATTCCCCTAGATTGTGCACCAAAAGGCAACCTAGGTAACTAAAGCTTTTGCGCAATGGTGCATCTAGAGTTTAAGGCAGTGACACCCATTATAGTGTTGACACAAAAATGTGGTCTTTTTTAAACTTTCATGAGAAGAGGTCAAGAGAATTTGCCCAAAGACCTAAGCAAACATTGTATTGGATATTTTGAATCTTTAAAGTAGAAGAGAACTTAAACAACAAACAAAAAAACAAAACTGCAAACAGTGGAAAAAGGCAAGTGCTATAGTTTGGAGACTTATATAGTGCGATATATATTGTCCTTTCCCCCAGAGTAGCTGTGAACTAGTCACACACAGGTAATATTGAACCATAGCAAAGATCATTTTTTGCCAGTGGGCAGAATGTTTTAATGGCTTTATTTATTTAAATATTTTCTTTTTCTGTCATGTTTTGTGTGTGCTTTATTCATGTGGTGACTATGACAAGATCGCCGATGAACAATTATATCCTCTGGCTTAAAGGCAGGAGATTAAAGTGAGGAGCACTCAGCGGCCGTGGCTTCACTGCTGTCACAAGCTGTGTAGCTGATCTGAAAGCCCGTCAAATTAGTCAAGGAACTATGCTCCCACTTTCAGCCTTTATTGAGGAACCTTCAGCACAGGGGCTGTCACTTGTTCTTTGAAATACCAGCTCCATTAGAGGCATTATTTCACAAAGCAATCTAAGAGGATGTTGTTACCTAAGGCCATGCAACAGCTAATGCTTCATCCTCTTGATTTTATTTTATTCCCCAGCCATATAGCAACGGTGAATTTACAATATCTTTTGAATCACGGGTTTAAAGGTTCACTTTAGTTCAAAGGTATAAGGGTATTCAGGTATATAGTGAAGCAGTCGTTTTGTTTTTGTTTGTTTTATACTGGGAACAGTTTTTTCAAAGCACACTAAAAACACTCAGTGTACAGGAATGCAGATTACCTTCATGCAGATCTTTTCCAGTGTGTAAATTATTGAAACAATGCTAGAAATGCTCAGATTGGTGATTCTTTGAAGTAGAAGTGCCTTACAGGGAAAAGGGAAATGTAGGTTTTCCCACAGGAATTCAGCATGTGATTTGGAGTTCACAGGTGGGGCAACTGAATCAGTTTCTGTGGAGTTAGTTTTAGCAAATCTTGTAAATAAAATTATAGCGTTCTTTAAAATTAACTGTGTATCTGACTCCTCTAGATTTCTAAGAATCCAGTGAATATTAAGAGCCGTATCTTAATAATCCATTGGTCTTCCCAAGCGTATTAACAAGTTCTGGCTGCCTGCCACCTCCATACCATTTCAAGTGCTGATCTCTAGGTATTAAATCTGAAGGAACTGTCGGGAAGGGAGTGGGGGGGGTCTTGGTGTATTTCTGGCGCAGTCAGTGACAAACGGGAGCTCAAGACCAGAGCAAAACCTCATACTGGCCGCTTTTTGGGCAGCTCTGCACTGACCCAGGGCAGTGTAGATGTTGCAGTCAGACCAGATTCAGTCTAAAAATGGCCTGCTCAAGAGGTGGCCATGCAACGATATAGGACTGTCCCAAATGCAGGGTAAACACAGCCGGCCCTAGGACAGTTCACACACAAAGTGAGCATCTCCTGGCAACACCGCAATGACTTGAGCGTCACTTCAGGTAACTGCTCCAAGTGGAACAAAACTACAAACCTATCACATTTTCTAAAAGACCGCTTATTTCTCAAATCATTAACTGTTATATTTGGCAGGAATTAATTAATACCTTTTGCCTCTACATGTAATTTTTTGTATTGCTATATATGAAAAGCCTCCAGCAAATATGAGTAATTATTAATCCATGAGGCATCACAGCAAGTGCCAGAGTCTAAGGTTAATTATTATTTTTCTGGTATGAATGAAAATTGAAATATTGAAGAGTTTATGAATATTATGTTTGATATGTATTGCTTTGGGTACTAATGTGGAAATAAAAAATCATAGCCACCATTTGGAATTCTGATTTAACATTAAAGAAAGAATCAAATGTTTATTAGTTTAGTTTGAGGTTTTAAAATGTTACTGTCCCCAGTCTGCTTGTTTAGGTTCCACAGTGTCTGTTGGGTTTTCGCTGCACATGTAACTATCTAGTTCAACTAATAATGGAGCTGTTTTATCTAGTCTGCTATTACCAATTCCAGAAATTCTACTGCTCCTCACAGTTCTGAGAGAGACATGACATTATAGAGGGCTGGAAAACCTACTAAACTGTGCCCATTCCGGACAATCCCTGATTTGATGCATGAACTTTAGTGGACTACAGTGGATTGATTGTCTGTATCATAGCACAGCTGGGTTAGTACTGAAATTCCCCTGTAGGACTGATCCTTGAAGCTCATCTCACATAGATATTATCAAGTGCGGAACATGGTGCAGTACAGAACACCATCTTCTGCAGATGCTGTCAGAATTTCCATGTGTTCTCGTGCATGACTCTGAACTTAAACCTGACCTTCAACACGGAGATAGAATGCTCTTTAATAAGCTAATGGCTTTGCTTGCCATTGCACATTGTTCTTCCTTGAAAGTAACCCCAACCCAAATGGTACCGGGCTGACCATGCTTATCTGCTGCACTCCAATGAGATCTGGCTCCTGAACAGCATTGCTGCACTAAGGATGAATGAATGGAAAGAGGTCAGCGTTGATGTAGGAGTGTAACCAGATTTGCCTGCAGAGCTTGATTAGATGAAGGTGGATAGATCTTGGGCGCAGGCCAGCTGTGATTAAGAGAGGAGAGGCGTCCGTGCCCTTGATATTCAGATGCTCACTCTTCCTAAGGCATTCAGAAAGAGCTGCCATGCCACAGAAGAGATTTGTGTAATATATTTTCATTTTATTTATACCTGTAATGGCATGATGTGCAGTTGTGGGTAACATGGACTCTCATTAATCGTGCCCTTGTTTGCCCAACACAGGCTGATGTTCTGCTTTGCAGCAAGTTACTATTTTCTCAGGAAAGAAGTGAAGAACAGAGAAGGGGGGAAAAAAAGCAAAATATAGAAAAGAAAAGGAACAGGACTAGAGAAAGGAAAGAAAAAATATAGAATGGCTAGCTTAAAGCAGGAATCTAGACACAAGGTGGGTCAAAGATGTATTTTCCAAGGTTCCTCCAGTGCATCTCTTCTCCCAGCAGGCAGCCCAAGCAGCTCCTCTGTATGTCTCTTCCACTGATCTGTTTTCCTGTGTGTTGCTGTGCCAGATAAATAGTGTCCAGTGAGGTCAAGCTGTGGAAGGCTATGCTGAAACAAAGAAGGGATGAGGGTATCTCTTTGGTAATTGTTGGGGGAATGTTCTGGCCCCCGAGACTTGCGGCTAATTGAGAGCGATGCATGCCACACTAGTGCTGAGCTCTCATCCTAGCACAGCAGGCCTCGGGTCCCAGAAAGCAGCCATATGTATACCTGTAATACATTCTTTCCATGTTTTGTGACTGTTCAAATGACATTTGTTATGGCACGGCTGAAAGCACGGTTCTTGGTTTCGTGGCACTGCCTCTCGAGTCTTGCCAGCTACCTCTCTCTCCTGAGACGGACTATAGACTTTTCTTTGCTTCCTTCCTGTGTTGAAAGTCCAGCAGATTGAGCAGTATGCTAGTGATTTGACAGTGGGATTGCAGTCAATCAAGTTTGAGTCGAAACTAGCATTTTTTTTTACCTCCCATCCTGGAAAACAGTATTGCACTAACAAGCGCTTCATTTATCAGTTACATATTTTGCAACTGACTAAAAAATGCACAAACAAGACTTCAACCCCTCCTGTCTTGCCGCAGTACAAACTCCAGTATCCTACACCATCGACCTTTGTCCCCTGTGCTATAGCAGTGGGAGTGGACTGTCTTTGGAGAGAGGGGTGTATTTAACAGCACACTTAAGCTAATGATTTGAAAGCTGTGGTGGAAAGTACAGGATGGGTGTCCAGGGACACAATTGGAAGACAGGTTGTGAGATTAAACTGTGGAAGAACAGCCTGCTCTTTCAGGGTTTGTGATTAAACACCGGCTCCTGGGTCAACACATGAACCGTCAATCACCAGGACATCAATAATAACGACTATGCATAATGTCTTACAATAAAGCTTCAGGAAAATGTGTCACTGAATTTCTGTGCTAGGATTAATGATGCAGATGATGATAATAATCCTGTTCTTATCCTGTGTTTAACAGGAGGCAGCTCAGTACAGGACAATCCTACTTCTGAAAACGGTTCATTCACAGGAGCTGGTGTTACTTAATATATAAATAGTCCCAAGTTGACTGCTCTCTTTCAGCCAGTTGCAGAGTAGATATATATTTAGGTTAAAGGTCACTCGTATACTTCCCTGACTATAGAACTCTTCATATGATAGTTATCTTTCCCTTCAAAAGTAAGACGAAGCTTGCATTTTATAATGGAAGCTATTGTATTTTTGTATCGCTTACTACTAATACTAAATAGTTCTGTGGTACAGCTGTGAAACAAAATTTAAAGTTAGTATTTCAACATTTTTGTATTTCTTTCTGCATTATGAAAAAGTATTTGACTCCATTGTTGCTATAACATTATTAATATATTAATTCATTTCTTGTTCTTGTAGCAGTGCTTAGCATTACATTTTCAGAGGCACTTATTCAAAACTAATCTGTCATGAACCCAGCATTGCCAGTTGAACCTGACCTTGACCTTGCAATATAAGGAGTGTAGCCATATCTGGTGACATGAAGCAGGGCAGGATTGACCTCTATACACTTTCTGGTTTGGGCAGAAGAATATACCCATTCCCTGAGCTTGTCTGTCTCCAGAAACCATACAAGAGATACCAGCTTACCTTGGTCTGTCCTATCAATGCAACACCCACTCTGTGAAGTTCTCTCTGAGCTAAGGTAGGCAGGGAAATTGCAATCAAGGCTTCCACTGCTTAGATGCAGCTAATCACTTTAGGTCCCGATTGAGTGGGTCGATTTTGAGGAGAGTGTGGTGCTCCCCACTGTCTGAAGTCTCCCCAACAAGCAGCAGCTGCAGAGCAATGGGCTGACACGAGTCAAACAGAACAGGCGAGCATTAATCTTCCATAGACGCTAATGGAACAGGAGCGAGCGCAGAAGTGGGTTTGAAGGATTGTCTGTCGCCTCCCTGCAAACAATTATTCATGCACCATGCTGAGTTACACAAACCCTCTGATTAAGGGAGACCTGTTATCTGAAGTGTGTGCATGTACATATGTACACATACTGTTTTGGTATTTCATAGCAGCTGCAGTTAGTTGTTCAGGAGAACAATGCACTGCTTCAGCCTCTTTACATCCCTTGTCTCTGTTAATTTCTCCTATCATCTATCTAGCTACAACTGTGACTTTTTCCTTATGTTAAATGAAGCTTTGTCAGTAAAGCAGGCTGTTTGTTTACAAGTGCTCACTGCCACACATTCCTCTGTTAAATAATTTCTAGGATTAGCAGCAGTGACACATGGGGCCCTCACAGAGCTGGGGTGGTGAGGAGGTGTGTGGCATAGGGCAGAGGGTGTGTGTATGTGTGTGTGTGTGTGTGTTACTCCACAGAAATTGTGATTGGGCTTTCTTTTATCAAAGGGTGGGGATTTGAACAGTTCCATTGTGGGGGTGTTGAGGGAAAGAAAGAAACCAATTGCTTTTGAATGCAAGGCTGGCTTAGTGGTATTTTAAACAAATGGCTTAACTCAGCATACTGCTATTTAAAGTAATTAAGATGCCCAAATTATATGTTTGAGTTATGCCAGCCAAAGCCAAACAATGGGAATACTTAACACAAATGTAACGGTGATCTTGCTTGGGTATCATGAATGGAGTTTGTTCTTGTAAATCCTACAATGTGGTGAAGGAAACTATACAAAGAAGTCAATATGTGCCTGGCTGTCTATACAGTTGTATTTATTAAGACTTTTGTTTCTGATAATGTAAATGCATCTGTACGTTGTAATGTCATTTTTTGAATGTAGTTCAAACATTTCCTGTCATTGAGACATTTAAATGTGACACTTTGATTACCATTATAATGCAAGAAACAACAACCAAACCTATATAAACTAGTACATTATTCTGAGGCTCCAAAATATCAGACCCTCTGTGTAAACAGCAGCTGAGTCCTCCACAATGTAGCAAACTATCTGAGACCACAAGCTTCTCCTTATAATTAATGTCTGCAGACCATCATCACCCACTGCTGTTGGAGATTTCACTTTACCACACTGTTTTGAAGGCCTCAGGGGCACCAAACCGCCTGGTCCTGTCAAGTCACTCAGTTCAAGTTGCTGTGGGGGAGGGGTGTCTTCTGACACTTGGGTTCCTGTTGTACTTCTTGACGTGCTCTGCATTTCTGCTGTTGTTACAGTAGGGACAGCTCCAGAAAAGTGATTAGAGTATTTTGAAATGTGTTGAGTTGTGCAGTTTAGCTCCCCAGTGCTTGAAGCATGAGGTCAATGCGTTTCATCTGTCTTTTTTTGTTGTTGTTGTTGTTGTTGTTGCATTTCTCTTTTTTTTATTCCTCAAAGGCATTGGAATCTGTTTCCCTGTTCTCGGGTGTTGTTTTTTCCCAATATGTTAAAAGACATTCTCAAAAAGCTTCATAATAGGGTTTGTTAGTACATTTGAGCTCATCAGATTGAATATCATTACAATACCAGTAGTGTGGGTGATGCAGGTAATAGCAGCTTTGTATGCATCCCTTCTAGTCCAATACTTCATTCGAAATGATTTGAAAAGACCGTAGATTTAAAAACACTGCCAAGAGGATAAACCGATTGCTTACAAGATTTTTATTTTTTAAATCCATTTGAATTTATGTTTTATTAAAATTATTCCAATAAAAGCACAAGATAACTATTATCTGAAGGCCCAATGCCTTACCCACAAACCCCTGAAGTTGATCAGGAGTTGTTTTGAACTGCACTACTCCCAGGAGCTCAGCCTGTAACTTTAATGGGCTGTGTCCAGGGGGCAGTTTCATAGGCAGACTGTTTCTACCAATCACAGTTTTTTTCAGTCCGCTGGGTGCTGGGCTGTGTAGCTGTGGCAGTAAAGGAAGCTGCCATGGATTGCACACAGTAGTAGAATTCTATTCATAGCCACGTTACGCCTTGTGATTTGACAGTTTGTTGTAATCAGGATCTCGGGTACAACACTGTAAACACTTTCCTGCAGAGCTCAGCTGTATTTTCTATCATGCACCCGAGGATTGCTTGTTTTATTAACTTTAACATGTGAAAAGAAGCAAAGCATTGTTTGGTGTTGTAACTGGCTTCTGCGATAAGGAGATCAATGCCGGCATGTCAGGGCTTAATTATCAGTTTGAAATGGATAAGGCCAGGCTTCTGCCTACAATTCAGAGACAACTTGTGTTAGCCTTAGGTTATGATTAACAGAGGGGCTTCAGTGAGCTCTTAGATTAGGTTATAGAAACTACATTTTGTTGCAGTTTTTGTTGCGAGATTAATTTATCTCCCCAACTGCCAGTCCAGAAATGCAATTTTTAATGTGTGAATGCTTTGCCGGTTAAAGTGGTGTGTTCACAGAGTTTTTAAAAGTCTTTTGTTTCCTAGAAGTAAAATATTATAATTTTCCTGAGCTTTATTAATTCCACAGTCCGCTTTATTATTATTATTATTATTATTATTATTATTATTATTATTATTATAATAGAATATAGAACTTTGACAGATGCCTTTACTCAAGATGACTGACATGGTTTTACAAACCTATACAATGTTGGAAGTCACAGAGCCCCTGGAATTACGTTGTCAAACGTACATTTCGCAACTGTATTGCAATCGTCCCCATAACCTGAACTAAGTGTGCCCCTCCTCTATCTGCTTACCAGCCCTGTATCAATGAGAGAGAGAGAATATTTGAGCAGAATTGGCAAAATGAAAAGCACCAAACACATGCTAGCGGAGGATTTTGATTCACTGAAAAGTTTCTCTGATTTTCAGGTGGGATTGCTGGTGGAATAGAGATCTGCATCACGTTTCCGACAGAGTATGTCAAGACACAGTTACAACTGGACGAGAAGGCCAACCCACCACGTTTCAAGGGCATCGGTAGGTATCTCTGTCTCCTTTAGTGTGGAGAGCTGTGGAATATTCTTCGTCAAACCTGGACCAGTCTCAGTCTAAGCTGAAAGTGCCAAGTTTGCACACCCCTTTACATTGTTCATTTCACTTGAGTCAGTGTCCAGGGATTACCTCTGATACACCCCCCCGCACACCGGAGACTCTCCTCAAATGTCCTCGAGCATGCACATAGCTCATAGCTCATTCTGTTAGTCCCCATTCCAACAGTGTTAGTGACTGAACAATATCCCTTCTTTCCATTGGGTACAGAGGCACTATAATGAAAATTAGATATAATATATAAATATAAAACCGAATCCTTTACCCATCAATAATTCTACTTCCGTGGCAGTTTTATAATTGCAACACCAGCAGGAAAAAGATAAACTGAGCCTCAGTAGCAACAGAACTAGAAACTAGAAACCAATATGGTTGTGGTTCAGCTGTATAGTTCTTGGTACCCATGGGATACACATCTCTATTATGTGTGTCCTAAGAGCAAGTGTTTTCCACTGGTGTACTTTGAAACTCAGCCTTCCAGCAATAACATGTTTGATTGAGTAAGAGTCGGCAGTATTAGTCCATCGGGGGAACTTGAACTCTGGACAGCAGCTCTGGTTAAGGTGTTTGCACTCCAACATCAGCCTTGTGGGTTAATACATTTTAATTGTGTAATTTGCCCTTAACAAACACATTCGTTCTCGCTCTGTCTTTCACTCTCACTCTGTCGTAACACTTGGTAACTCCACACAACTCAAGAGACCTCCGGCTTCACCTGGCAGTCTCACTTCCCACAACAACATCTGCCACCATGATCCGCTTCACGCCTATGTGATGCGTTCACAATTTCAAAGCTACTTTCAGGAAAATCTGTTTGTACCTTAAACAACTGCAGTAAACCTATTCAGGACAGGAGATGAGAATTTTGACAGTCTTTCTTGGGCAGACTTTTTTGTTTAGCAAATTGGAGAGCAGTTTAACCAGACTTCCGCTGAGTAATGCCTCTACTAGGTCTATTTTAAAATATTATCAGATATGTGAAATTGTGAAAAGCAACGCACCATAACAAACATGTCAAAGATGACACAATTACTTTAACACTGGCTGAGGAAACACAGCTTTTTTAGTCTGTTTCTTTAAATAATACTGCAAAGTCAATGCCAATGGTCTTCTCTTCTTCTCATGTGCAGACTTGGTCATATTATTCTTCAGGTGCTGATTGGATGTTGGCAGAGTATCTGCATTGTGATTGGCTGTGTGTGTGAGGAGTGGGCTGAATGTACCGATTCTGTCTACAGGTATCACTGTGGCATCAAAAAATAATAATCTTACTTGGATGTGATGATCTGATAAGTGGAAAAAAAGCAGTAAGTTGTATGACTGGGGTAAATCCCTCATTCATATCTCTTCCTGTTCTTGGTTGCCACTGTCTTTGCTGCCCTGCTGGTGTTCCTGACTGCCCTGTACTGTGCTCTGCCCCTCAGTGGACTGCGTGAAGCAGACGGTTGACGGCCATGGCGTGAGGGGGCTCTATCGCGGGCTCAGTTCCCTGCTGTACGGCTCCATTCCCAAAGCGGCGGTCAGGTACGCACCTCGCAGTCAAACTGGTGTTGGTTGGATAAAAAACAATCGTCTCCATCATCGGGGGTCCTAGAGGAAGACAACAGAGGTGTTTAGGGTTGCGGTGGTGGGGTACCCGAGACACTCAACACTCATCAATGTTCCTGGACTCACGGTGAACTCCTGTGCCGTATTTTTTGTGCTTGCCACAGAGTGACTTCAGTGCTTCCTTGGCTTTACTGCACATCCATAACTGCAAGGGAAAGTGGCCTTGAAAAGGGGAAGTGACTCCACTGGGCATCAGTGCACGGGTACTGCTTAGAAATCCACTGTGACACCCGCATCAGCGCTGATTAAAAAAAACAGAAGTGGCAGCGGTTAACACAGCGTTTACATTTCTAGGAACTAGGAATGGGGGCGTAATCGCTCTAATGCAGTGAGGGACATTGATCGAGATGCAGCGCTCATCAGCTTAGTTTGAATGTGGTCATTGTGGCCACTCTTTAGTAGCCAGCTTAATCACTTTGACAAAACTGCTGGAATCCAGGACCAAGCTTTATCGGTGCCATCTCACAGACTTGTTTTAATGTGTGTTAACATTTAATCTGGCCTCTTATTCGAAATTAAATAGTTTCTAGATCATTATTCCCCCGTCCCTCCAAAGAAAGCCAAATAAGTATAGTATATCGTGAACAGAAATGTTGTTGGGAAGAATTATATATCACTGCAGTATTTGTGCAGTTGTTCACAAGCAATAAGCCCTTTAATATATTGTATATAATTGCATTAGCGACTGAAATGTTTCAGGTTTCGATTCACCAAAACAACTCCTGCTTTGAGACCCTTGCTCTTCTTAAAATGTCTATTCCAAATTGCCAAACCCCTTATGTATTCCGGTGGATGTGCATTGATGTACATTCAGGAGCCGAGTGCTGCTGTCTAGTCTGTGTTTATTATTCTGTTCCCAGTGTGCTCAGGGAAGTGGAGCAGGCCTGCCAGTCAGGCTGTCACTGGGGATCGTGGTATCCTGTCAGGCAGAGCGGGCTGGGGCAGATCGTGGGTCCACTGAGCTCAGTACAAGACGGTAGCTGGATGGAGGAGCGTGGACACAAATTAAGTTTTATTAAGCTGCATTAGAAATGGAGAGGTGTGGAGAGGGGAGAGTGGGATTGTTAGTTGATGAGGAAAAGGAAGCATTCATCCACGACTGAAAAGCCTTTTCGATTGGGTTTAGGGTGGGAAGGGAAGCAATGACTCTGCATGAATTTTTCAGTGTTTCACGTTAATGTTTCAGTTGGCAGAAAACCGCTACTTTGTGTTTACTAGTAAAGATGGCTAAGTGATGGACAGGCCACTGAACAGCTATAAGGTGGTGGTATCCTAAGAACTGACTATACTGGAGTTCTGTGACTTCTGCCCCATCTATTATTTACAATGCTTAGAGCCCCAATGATTGATTTGGACTTTCCTTATATCCAGATGTAAACCTGTCCCACAGCAGCTTTTCTCATTTGTGTGGGCCTACCTTGCAATTTTTTAGTCATGGCTAGGGTAGGCTGCTCCAAATGATTGATAAGATATTGTAGAAGTACGTTAATAAAAAGCTGTACAGTAGAGGTGTCAACAAGTCATTATTTTGTAAGTCTAAGTAAGTCCCAAGTCATTGAGCTACAAGTCAAGTCTCAAGTCTTCGATTTTGAGCTTTGAGTCTTTAAGTCTCTTTTATAATTGAATTACCACTTATGATCTTTATACTTTAAGTAATACAATACCTAACACAGCAGATTATCAGGGTGAATTACGGGACAAAATCCAAGGAAAAAATATGAATATGGATTTTCTTTTTGGTCCAAAGCAGAAAATGCACACTCCGACTACTGAGCCTTACTTTGAACATATCAGCCATGACATTATGACCACTGACGGGTGAAGTGAATAACACTGATAATCTCGTTATCATGGCACCTGTCAGTGGGTGGGATATATTAGGCAGCAAGTGAAAATTTTGTCCTCAAATTTGGTGTGTTAGAAGCAGGAAAAATGGGCAGCGTAAGGATCTGAGCGAGTTTGACAAGGGCCAAATTGTGATGGCTAGACGACTGGGTCAGAGCATCTCCAAAACTGCAGCTCTTGTGGGGTGTTCCCGGTCTGCAGTGGTCAGTACCTATCAAAAGTGGTCCAAGGAAGGAAAAGCAGGGAACTGGCGACAGGGTCATGGGCGGCCAAGGCTCATTGATGCACGTGGGGAGCGAAGGCTGGCCCGTGTGGTCCGATCCAACAGACGAGCTACTGTAGCTCAAATTGCTGAAAAAAGTAATGCTGGTTCTGATAGAAAGGTGTCAGAACACACAGTGCATCGCAGTTTTTTGCGTATGGGGCTGCGTAGCTGCAGACCAGTCAGGGTGCCCATGCTGACCCCTGTCCACTGCCGAAAGCGCCTACAATGGGCACGTGAGCATCAGAACTGGACCACGGAGCAATGGAAGGAGGTGGCCTGGTCTGATGAATCACGAGTTCAAGGTGTTGACTTGGCCTCCAAATTCCCCAGATCTCAATCCAATCGAGCATCTGTGGGATGTGCTGGACAAACAAGTCCGATCCATGGAGGCCCCACCTCGCAACTTACAGGACTTAAAGGATCTGATGCTAACGTCTTGGTGCCAGATACCACAGCACACCTTCAGAGGTCTAGTGGAGTCCATGCCATGACGGGTCAGGGCTGTTTTGGCGGCAAAAGGGGGACCTACACAATATTAGGGAGGTGGTCATAATGTTATAGCTGATCGGTGTAAGTACAAGAACATTAACCATGTTGCTAGATGTCTTCATGAATTATTGTACTTGTACTACAGAGGATTGCACTTGCAAAATATCAAGTTGGACAGAACCCTGTCACTCATCTGTGCACGATGTGGTTGTAGAATTAGTCCAACATGGCTGAAAACCCGCTCAATAGGTGCACTTGTTGCTGGTACAGCTAATGCCCTCACTGCCACACTAAAGAGTGATGACAGTTTTCCTATTCATAACCCAGAACAGGAGGCTGTTTTGTCCTTCACACATTGTGAGGTACTGAGAAGCTGAGAGGGCAGGGGATACATTTTAATACATATTTTAAGCAACTTTAGCACTTTATGACTCCATTCAGGGCTAACTGGCTAGCTAACTACTAAAATAAACACTACCTGATTGTGCTAGAATGTAAAAAGTTGCCACTTAGGTAGCTAGGTGATCGTGCATGGGACAGCGAGGATGTGTTAGTTAGAGGAGGAGATGTCACAGGCATGCATCTGTGCTGTAGTCCCGTTCTTCTAATAGTTCGCATTTTGTTAGCTTTTCCCTGCTGTCGGTAAGTTTGTGCTTCAAGACCTATAATGGCCGAATGTATTGAAAGAGGGTAACTTCCACAACAAAATATATAAGATAGCCTAAGCCTGTGTTGAACGTAGACCTTATTTGAGTGATTTTTCTGAATCTCTATGGGGAAAAATTAATGGGATTTTTGTATTAGGAACCGGAAGTTAATTTGACAACACCACTTCAGCTCTCTGTTGTCTCTGACGTTTGGCAACTCGAACCTTCAGCTCCCTCCACAGATTTTCTATTGGATTAAGGTCTGGAGACTGGCTAGGCCACTCCAGAACCTTAATGTGCTTCTTTTTGAGCCACTCCTTTGTTGCCTTGGCTGTGTGTTTTGGGTCATTGTCATGCTGGAATACCCATCCACGACCCATTTTCAATGCCCTGGCTGAGGGAAGGAGGTTCTCACCCAAGATTTGATGGTACATGGCCCCGTCCATCGTCCCTTTGATGGGACAGGACAACTGCACCCCCTTAGCAGAAAAACACCCCCAAAGCATAATGTTTCCACCTCCATGTTTGACGGTGGGGATGGTGTCTTGGGGTCATAGGCAGCATTTCTCCTCCTCCAAACACGGCGAGTTGAGTTGATGCCAAAGAGCTCGATTTTGGTCTCATCTGACCACAACACTTGCACCCAGTTCTCCTCTGAATCATTCAGATGTTCATTGGCAAACTTCAGACGGGCCTGTACATGTGCTTTCTTGAGCAGGGGGACCTTGCGGGCGCTGCAGGATTTCAGTCCTTCACGGCGTAGTGTGTTACCAATTGTTTTCTTGGTGACTATGGTCCCAGCTGCCTTGAGATCATTAACAAGATCCTCCCGTGTAGTTCTGGGCTGATTCCTCACCGTTCTCATGATCATTGAAACTCCACGAGGTGAGATCTTGCATGGAGCCCCAGACCGAGGGAGACTGACAGTTATTTTGTGTTTCTTCCATTTGAGAATAATCGCACCAACTGTTGTCACCTTCTCACCAAGCTGCTTGGCGATGGTCTTGTAGCCCATTCCAGCCTTGTGTAGGTCTACAATCTTGCCTCGGACATCCTTGGACAGCTCTTTGGTCTTGGCCATGGTGGAGAGTTTGGAATCTGATTGATTGCTTCTGTGGACAGGTGTCTTTTATACAAGTAACAAGCTGAGATTAGGAGCACTCCCTTTAAGAGAGTGCTCCTAATCTCAGGTCGTTACCTGTATAAAAGACACCTGGGAGCCAGAAATGTTGCTGATTGATAGGGGATCAAATACTTATTTCCCTCATTAACATGCAAATCAATTTATAACTTTTTTGAAATGCGTTTTTCTGGATTTTTTTGTTGTTATTCTGTCTCTCACTGTTAAAATGCACCTACCATTAAAATTATAGACTGATCATTTCTTTGTCAGTGGGCAAACGTACAAAATCAGCAGGGGATCAAATACTTTTTTCCCTCACTGTATTAGCCACCCAGCTCCAGGACCTGTTGCCGTGCCATGGACAATTGAGGTGGAGTTCCTGCCTATGTAGATGTCTCATGGTGTAACAGTACTGCTTACCCAGGCATGTTCAGTCTAGGAGATAATCGTCTGTTAAGCCCTACGGGAGAAGAGAGGAAATTAGTTGTGCTTTCACAGCTCCTTACAGTGCTTTGGCTTCCATTGTATTTTAGTGTGTTTTGTTACAGGGTTATTCTTATGAGCTCCCCTCGTTTAGGCCTCATGTTAATTGCCCCTGAAGCCAAAGCCCGTTAACCCTATCAGTGTGTTTCCATGCCAACACTTGGCTCCCCCATTGTCGTTGGTGCCATGCTTTTCCTGGGCAGAAACCTTTCCAAAGTTCTCCTCAAGTTATTTCTTGACATAGAATTACCACAGGACCACTTGGTACTTTTGGGGTTAGGTCTCAGTTCTTTCATCAAGCTGAGTGACTCAGTTGAATTATCTGTCCACTTATGTAGCACTAAGTAAATTGTACAGTACAACACTAACTCTGGGTGGCAAGCTAAATAAACCCTCCAGTAAGTCCAAGGTCCCTCTGTGTATATAGACTCCGAGCCCAGACCACTGCTCCACAGAGCCCCACGCTACTCTTATACTGCATCTCTGTGGGTGGAGCCTGGCTGTAAGATGGAGCATTATGTAACCAGTGAGTTCCAAAACACAGTTAAAACATTTTTTTTTTCTTTTGATGGCAGCTTCTTTGCAAAGGTGACCTCATATGAGCTCAGCTAATGCAATTTGGTCATTAAACTTCAACCAAGTGAGTCAATTGATTTAGCCATTGCTCATCATGCACGTTGGCACTTAGCCAATATCTATTCAGTGTAACAGAAAGTACATATTCTGTTGTAGTACATACATATTGTTTTTTTTGTGTTTTGTTTTTTTAACCAGTGAAGCTTTTGTTTTTCAGTAACATTTTTTTATGGTTGGTGGCAGGAGAAGGCAAACATTTGTGACCTGCATTAAAGATGTTATGATTTCATTACTGATCGGCACCTTGAAACCAGTAGAACTGTGTGCACAGCCTGGAAGCTGCCATGCATAATCGTACACGTCAAACAAAATCAGGGGACAATCTGAGTTCTACTTCTGTTGAGCAGAAAAGCAAATTTGAAATGCCTTGTGTTGATCTCTTGCTTGTCTGTCAAAGTGTCAGTATTTCTCTCTGGTTAGCATCCCCCCCCCCTCCCCGAGGGGAGTCATTAGAGTGAACGCGTTTGTTTAGAATCTGTCAGCTGCTCAGACAAGTGAGCGAGAGAAAAACGCTAACACCCGCAGAATAAGGCTGAGCGTGCATGGCAGGCCGCATGGTAATGAGCCCTCCTTTCAGGTTTTAGGAGCTCCGTTCCTTTACAGTTCGTACTCCTGTCACCCAGGAAATATGGAAATGGCTCCACAGCAGTTCAAGGAAAGAGTCATCAGGAACGACAAAAGGATAAAAAATAAAGCAATTGGAACAAAGTGCCTGATGGGAAGACACTGTGTCTTTCCTTGAAGTGTTGTAAATGCTCTGCTCATCCTCGCAATTCAATTTATTCTAAAAATAGACTCCCTACTCACCGATTTTCCTGGCATAGGCTGTACTGTGCACTATTTTCAAACAGCATGCAAATAATAATGACAGGGAAAGACTCAAGCCACTTGTGTCATTCATCTTATAACTTACGGCACTGCACTGCTCAGGAGAGAAGATAATCAATGCAGGAGTGCATGCTGCCATACAAAAGTGTATTCTGAAGTAATGTAAGATGAAGTTTCTATTTTTTCTACAAATTTTGATATTTGGCAGTTACTCTTGCTTACCACATTGGGAGTCCAATTCTGTTGTGCTTGATAAGTCATGTCATATATCTGATTAGGTATGCAATAACAACAGTGCTTACCCTAAATTAATTAATTACAGTGAGTAGACAAGTTGTATGTCAGATGGCAGGGGTAATGGCTGTGCTCTTCGTGTGTTTGGCCATGTCCGACAATACCGTGATCTGTGTGTGTGCACTGCTGTCTGCTGACTATGTGCTGTTTCGTGTGCCTACAGTGATGTCTGATGCATCGTGCTCCGTGTCTGACTGGGATGTGCTTTGTGTCTCAGGTTTGGGATGTTCGAGTTTCTCAGTAACCACATGCGGGACGAGGCGGGCAAGCTGGACAGCACGAGGGGCCTGATCTGCGGCCTTGGGGCAGGGGTGGCCGAGGCTGTGCTGGTGGTCTGCCCAATGGAGACCATAAAGGTACAGCCCCCTCAGACACACACAGCCTCTCTTTGTGACACTTACAGTACTGTGCAAAAAAATTTGGCTGGTGTGAAAAAATGCTTTAAAGTAAGAATGCTTTCAAAAATAGACGTTAATAGATTTATATTTATCAATTAACAAAATGCAAAGTGAGTGAACAGAAGAAAAATCTACATCAAATCAATATTTGGTGTGACCTCCCTTTGCCTTCAAAACAGCATCAATTCTTCTAGTTACACTTGCACACAGTTTTTGAAGGAACTCGGCAGGTAGGTTGGCCCAAACATCTTGGAGAACTAACCACAGTTCTTCTGTGGATTTAGGCAGCGCAGTTGCTTCTCTCTCTTCATGTAATCCCAGACAGACTCGATGTTGAGATCAGTGCTCTGTGGGGGCCACACCATCACTTCCAGGACTCCTTGTTCTTCTTTACGCTGAAGATAGTTTTTAATGACTTTCCCTGTATGTTTGGGGTCGTTGTCATGCTGCAGAATACATTTGGGGTCAATCAGATGCCTCCCTGATTTTTCTTCTGTTCACTCACTTTGCATTTAGTTAATTGATCAATATAATCTATTAACATGTCTATTTTTGAAAGCATTCTTACTTTAAAGCATTTTTTCAAACCTGCCTAAAACGTTTGCACAGTCCTGTACAAAGGAAAAGTTTCAGCAGCTGCAATCAAATAGTCAGTTAATGCTTAGCCAAGGCCTGTGATTACGGGAACATTCACAACCAATGGAAATTATATCTTTCTTAACTTATGGACCTCTCTTAACATCCAGGCACATTTCAGAGATGAAGTTATGGTTGGGCTTTGAGCAAGGGGGGTAACTATTTGTAGCTTGGTGCAACCCCAAACCTACAGTTCCTCTGAAAAAAGAAAACTTGCCTGGCCTTGAATGCTTTAAATGAACACTGTTGAAAGAATTCCACATGAATAGAGTAACATAGATGAGGAGATAAAATAATATATGCCAGAGCTCTGAATTTACTGAATTGTGGGGAAGGAGGAACATGCCGTGGATTCAAAATAGAATAGATTTTTCCCTGGAGGGATTCTGTGCGGAACAGAGCGGTTCTAATGTCTCCCTTCTCTGCCACAGGTGAAGTTCATTCATGACCAGTGTTCATCCAATCCGAAGTACAAAGGCTTCTTCCACGGGGTGAGGGAAATTATCCGACAGCAAGGTATGGAGCTGGCTCATGACTGTGCAGATACTGCCCTCTGCTGGATGTTAGCAGTGTGTGCAGCAGAGTGCCTTTTCTGTCGTCATGAGAAATACAATTCAGCATATCAGGAATCTCTTGATTGGAGCTCCTCTAATCTAGGCAATGCATGGGTACTTCTGGAAAAGGACAAGCATTGAAAATGGAGTTCTGTTTAAACTTCACCTAGTCCTGGTTGCTGTTGATTTTGTTTTTCACATTTATCAGTTTAAAATGTAAAGATTCTTGGAGAAGCTGCAAGGGCTTTTTAATAGGTAAAAGTATGTTTTGCCTGATTGTATTTCCGAAGCCTGAATTTTCTTTCTTTTGATGCATTGCAGGGCTTAAAGGGACATATCAGGGTTTAACTGCCACAGTATTGAAGCAGGGGTCCAATCAAGCAATCCGATTCTATGTCATGACATCCCTCAGGAACTGGTATAAAGGTAAGGATGCAGCCGTCTGTATGGCACAGGTGAACAGAAGTGCCTTTTTGCCAAGGTCATGCTTGGACATGTTAACTGCATGCCACCAGACCTTGCTTTAGGGTTGTTCTATTGAAAAGCTCTTCTCTTGGTTAAAGGGGTAATCCATAAATCATTATTTAGCTTCCAGCCCAGCCTTTATGAAATGCGAATAACAGTAGCTGGAAAGAAAACCTTTCCCAGCTCTGCAAATTTACCCGACTGTAGAGCACTGTAGTCTGAAAATACTGCCCTCTGGTGGTGTGATGCCTGTGGTGGCTCAGTGCTGATTGACATCCCCTGCAGTACAGAGGCTGCATTCGTCCAAATGTGTCAAAATACAATAACATGCCAAACCCACGTGTAATCCTGAGAGCAACCCCCGTATCTGTGTTTCTCCTGGTCAGACCAATACAGTGCCTGACTGTCATGTGTTTCCACCCCAACCTATTGGCAGGTGATAACCCACAAAAGGACATCAATCCCATTGTCACGGGTATGTTTGGTGCCATAGCTGGAGCCGCCAGTGTCTTTGGAAACACACCACTGGACGTGATCAAGACAAGAATGCAGGTACAGCTCCCCACCCATGTGCTGATTCTGCATACTGCTCGAGACTCCTGTTTGATGAGCATCTCTATTGTGGACACTGTTTAAGAGTGGCCTCTTTCACACCTGGCCTTTGTTCTGTGACAATTTTTTTTTTAAACCCATCTTTATTAATTTCTGAGTGAATCTTTCCAATAGTTCTTAAAGCTGTGGAATTGTATGTTTGCATTAAAAAAAAATTACAGTACTGTGCAAAAGTTTTAGGCAGGTGTGAAAAAATGTAAAAAAAACGTAAGAATGCTTTCAAAAATAGACATGTTCATAGATTATATTTATCAATTAACTAAATGCAAAGTGAGTGAACAGAAGAAAAATCTATGTCAAATCCATATTTGGTGTGACCACCCTTTGCCTTCAAAACAGCACCCTGGAAGTAATGTACCCCGCTCTGCATTTTAAATAAATTAATAAATGTTCTCTTTCAATCTCCAGGGACTGGAAGCTCACAAATACAAAAGCACTGTGGACTGCGCCTTGCAGATCATAAGAAATGAGGGACTCCTGGCGTACGTATAGCCTTTCAGTCTTGGAGTATTTCATTAGTATTTGTATTACGGTGACATCAGACTGCCCTCTGTCGTTTTTTAATGAATTCCTGAAGGTGACGGGTTGCTGGGTGTGGGGCAGAGATCAGGGTCTGCTGCCCAGTGACAGGCTGTGACAGAGGACTAGTTGAAGTCACAGGAAATATGCCTTCCAGAGGGTGTAAAGCAGGGGTTCCCAAAGTGCGGCCCTGGGGCCAAATGTGGCCCTTGAGGGTGTTTGGTGCGGTTCCCCATAACCAACCATCAATCACTCCTTTTCTGAACCTTTACTTTATTTTTACACTTTCTGAAAAAATTCTGTAACAAATTGGACATGTAATTTGGGAGAAAGTCATAATATTTAAAGTTTATAAATGTTCGTTAACAGAAATGTATAGGAAATAAAAAGGTATGATTTGGGACATATTTAGTTTTTATCGGGTGGTTTATTTTCTACTGCATCCCCCCCATCCCATGTAAGCTCCGGAAATTGTCCCTCCATCACCAGACATTGGGAACCCCTGGTGTAAAGGAACAGTCAAAAAACACCAGCCAGTCCCCCCGCTTCCCACACACAAATCAGAGCAAAGTGCAGCCTTGACTCATTTTAATCAAATCAACCTCCATATTACATGGGCAGGCTTGAGTGCTTGTGACCCCAGAGAGCTTTGGCTTGGCTCCACAGCAGACATCACAAATCCTCACGACTGAAAACAATGGTTTATCTTTTTATCATTATCAAATTGATTGTTTGTTTTCCTATGGACAGATTCTACAAGGGAACAGTACCACGTCTAGGCCGAGTGTGTCTGGATGTGGCCATCGTGTTCGTCATTTATGAAGAGGTGGTGAAGGTCCTGAACAAGGTGTGGAAGACGGAGTGAGGAGAGAGGGAGGGGCGGATGCTCGGTGACTATCACTGCGGAGCGACGGGGCATCATTTTGTGAATGGCAAAGCTGGGTGCACCACAGGCCATGCCTGTATCCACTGCTTAACTGTGTATGTTTTATTAGTAAATATATAGTTTATTTTATAATATAATATTAACGTAACCCCACTAAATTTTAATTCACCAGAAAAGAACAAGTCTCGTGTCGGATAAAAGTGAAGCTGGGCTGTGATCCTGTGCGTCTGTGATCCAGTTGATGGTCCAAGTGAGGCTTTCCATTATAGAAGCTTTAGTGCTGCGATGGTTGTAGCACCAGTTAAGATCTCTGCCTGTGCCATGCCAATTATGTTTTTTTTTTTTTTTTTTAATACCAAAAATATCAAACGAAGATTGTAATTCATTGTAATTCATTGGTTGTCTTAAATACCACAAATACCATTGCCTTTAACCTTGTAAATTCCATTGCAATCCACAGGGAAAGCGTGATTGATATGTTTATAATGAAAAACAGTGTCATAACCTCGACCAGTTTCTGAGCTTGGTTTCCTGCTCCCATCTCCACAAGTCCTCCTTCAGTTGAGTGAAATTCTGAGACAGTCGTGCAGAACCCTAGCGCAGGAAGTGTGTTCTTAATCCAGTTTTCAAACATGTCCCTGCACAACCCCCCCCAACAATCGGCTTTGTCGAGTTACAGATTCAGCAAGCTACTTTTTTCCAGCCAGAATTGATTCACAAAGTGAGCCTGCACTTGGGTTGTACACGTTTATGTACAATGTGTAAAAAGTAGTTTTATTTAAAAATTGATATTTCTAAGAATTCTGATATGCGACGGACTCCCAACTGAGTACTAAAATAAAACAAACTCTCAGGCTGTTGTAATTAACCATATCTGGCAAATGTGAATACTCCACTCCTGGGGTTTTTTCACAGGGTCTATGATGCAGCGAATATCTTGCCGATATATCATACAGATATTGATGACCGATATTCTTTCTATATGAATGAATAATATCAACTACTTGAAATACCCAGATACTAACACTAGTAAATTATGTTACAAGACGTCAATGCCTAATCTTGTTAAGAAATGTAAGTATTTGATGATTGGAATGAAATAAGATGGCATTTTCAAACACTGAGATGGAAGAATTGATTAGTTGGAGCACTGATACTTAAAACCCCAAAAGGGGGGATGTATTCCCAAAGCATGAACCACTGTGCTGACATGTGCAACCAAGTCAAGGATTTCATCATCAACGCAATGCTTCCTCAGGCAGTTCTTTCATGCTGTTGTTTTGAAAACCGCAACTTGCATTCTATCCTTAAAAAAATATATAGTTAAAAAACGTCCCTGGTGAATATACCCCCTTTACTTAGGATGGCTGAGCTGCTGAAGTGTGCCGCACTAATTATATAGGCAGTGAGGAGCCCTGTGGCACACCCTGCACTTGAATGTTTCTTCAACCAGGAGGAATCCTTCAGTTTATTTCAGGTCCTTGGGCTGTTTGGTGTAGAAGAAGGATTTTCTTCAGTGAACTTTGTTTAATGGCCTTTATTGTTTAACATCTTTTGGATGAAAGAAACCAAAAAATAATGCTAGTCGTCTTCTGTTAACAAATTCTGCATCTTCAGTATGCTTTTCACTTTGATCTTATTCTTCATCTCTGTGATATAACCATTGATTTAGCTTAAGCCCTGACCTTCCCACCTTCAGTAGTTCAGATGGCCTTGTTGTTCACTGTGCCAAGTGTTACCCTTGCCCCACTAGGATGCGTTTCTGTGCCAAAGCAAAATATTCCTTTTATTAAGAGCAGGGTTCATTGCATTTGTGCGCTGTATAACGGTCTTTTTTTTTTTTTAGGTTTGGTTACATGCCAACTTTGAAATTAATACATGATTAGATGTATAGGAATAATAGTATGGTTTTTTATATATATATATATATATATATATATATATATATACACCAGTTGTTTTTAAAGTCATGCATTCATTAATTAATTTGCAAAAGTTCATTTTATTGCTTTGACTTCCGAGGATCTGTCTAGACACAGTTGTAGTCTGAGATGTAATGCTGTCTCGCATGTGAATTAATTCGATTAAATTCAGCATTACACACAATGCAACTTTTAAAGAAAGTCTATTTTGTAAGATAATTTATTTTTGATTTTACAGACATGCAAAGGTGCTAAATTGTTCTTTTTAGATGTTAACCTTACTGTCCTGTTGTATCTGTGAGGTGAATGGTTTGGTGTCCTGCCTTTGGTCTTAATTTTGCAGCCACTGCTAGCCCTTCTGTATATCAGACTCCCACGTGTCTCGCATGTGCGTCAATATGTTGACACATGTAAAGCTGTTGTCTGCATGCCTTACTGCTGTAGAAAAAAAAACATCAAGTGAATGTCTGAACCGGCACAGATGAACAGCCATTCATTTTGCTGCTGTCGTCCGGTGCACATTGTATGTCGTCTATTTTGCGTGTGTGTGTATGGGGGGGGGGGGGGGGAGTATAAAACATAGTTCACTTTACCATAATAGTGTGCAGCTTTATCTGTGCTCATTACCAGTGATAATCGTGCACTTACCTATTTGTACCTAATTGCGGGTCATTTAAAAAAACAAAATCAAATTTGAAAAAAAAAAAAAAAAGCTTGCATATTGCCCTTAATCTTTCCATGTCACGTTGATGCGCTTTTATGGTAAATGTCACCACAGTGCCTCCAAGCCCACCTAACGTAAATTGACGAAACACAGAATGAGTTATGTGACTCGCATGGCCCTCAAAGGTGCCGTTCAATATCTGGCGTCACGAGACACGGGAGGGCGAACACAAGGAGTGAGACCAGATTTAATCACCCATCAGATCTTTTGCCATGGGAGGCGTTCCCTCTTCACATTTTTCACATTTGCAGTCCAAGGAAAGACTGTGACAGGTTGCCATGCGTCACAACGTCTGATATCCTGAAATGATAGTCGGATTTTAATTTCTACTGTGTGTGGTACCAGTGTATGGATGCCAAGGAGTATTTGTCATGTAATCTATGCCTTGAATTTTGTGCCATGAACTGAAAGAGAGCTGATAGACCTAGAACTGTGCTTTCCCTGTCTACATGTATGTGTGCGTGCATCTGTGAGAAACTGTACATGTGCGTGTGTGTGTGCTTCAGTCAGTGTCATCATACATGGTCAAACCTATATGTGACTTTAATATGCTGAGTGCCTCTCTCTTTCACTTGCATTCATATTTATGGTTATCGATGTCAAACAAAAATTCTTAATGAAATAAATTAATGTTGGGAAAAAAATAAATAAGCAATATTCTTTTTTTGTGAACACTTCTACACTCAAGATAGACATCTATACAGTGCAGTCATGAACACTTGAAACTCATGACTTGTGAGATCCTTGTCACTTATCATTGGCCAACTGTGTGTTCAAGACTTCATTCAGACTTCATTCATGTGACTACTCTGTATAAGTATACATGTCTTTATGCATTCCGGGTATTAGTGGCAGATGAAATGTGAAATGGAAGTTGTTTCTCTGTTCTTTTCCTTTATCTCTTGATGTTCTAAGCTGTTAGATGACTTTTGCTGGTGTTGATATGCAGATGTAGCAATGAGGAGAGACTCTTCTATACCTTAATCCTTCTGGTCTCCAGCAGGCCCCTATATCCCCCCCTACACACACACACCGCTGAGTGACAACACACTCACAGACCGGCCTTTCTTTGTACTGTACAATGAAACGTTTTATGTGACGTGACTCAGTCAGAGCCCCTCCCCCTTTGATGCCTGCCGGCCTGTCATCTCTTGGCCGGAATTGTGACCCAAATCCTGTGCAAGAGAAGTCTCTCTGAAGACCAACCTTGACCCGACCTTCAGTGATGGTATCAAAATGGTTTTGGTTAACCCCTTTGATCTCGGTCGCTAGACATCAGGGTTTAACTTTTCCTCTTGACTGCTGGAATGTGTTTGGATGTAGTTCGGTCAGTGAGCACCAGTCGGAAGGTTAAAGCACCATTGTTTTGTCTTTTTATTAAATATCTGGCATTTTGTCAACTGTAAAGTTAAGGGAACTGTACCATATCGATGACATTATCTGTGCTAAGGCAGACTTGTTATAACACAGAATGGCTTCATTTATTGGGCCTTTTTGTGACAAAAGAGTAGGTGAACAGTGTGAAATTATATGCCGCCGCCGCCCCATCAAACCAAACGAATGTTTGCTTTGATGGAATTTCACAACCTCAAACAGCTTTTTTTTTTTTTCTTCTTTCAAGTAGCCATACTCCATCACAAGAACCTGACCTATGTCAAGGTTTGGTTTGACATGTGTCTCAGTGGTCATTCCCTCCAAAACTGCCCCAAGAGCACCACTTTAAACTTCCACCAGACTATATCATCCCAACCCCAACCAATCACTGACCTGTGTTAACAAACGGAAATATGTGAAAGATTCAAAATGGCAATGGGCCAGACACATTGTAAAAAGAACAGAACACAGATGGACAAAGGAAGCCATCAAATGGATCCCAAGAGATTACAAAAGACCTAGAAGACGACCACATAAAAGATGGGAAGATGGAATAATAAACTTTGCAGGCATGACATGGAAAAGAGAAGCTGTAGATCAAAGCAAGTGGAGACATCTTGGGAAGCCTTCATCCAGCAGTGCATCGATGGGGTGATGGTGACGATATATATCTGAAGCACACGTAAATGGCTTGGATAGGGTTCGGTCTGTGTCGCCTGCTTCTGAAGATGTGATTGACCTGCTTGGTGCAAACAACTCTCAAGTTACAAATTCTAGGCTGTCAGTTGGTGTTGTGTAACTCAGCTCACAGTTCCTGCTTTCTGGTGCTCTCTATGACTATATCTTTCATTATCCAACACTCTACTTCACTCTACCCACACTGTTGTGTAACTTTAATAGCAGAGTAGGAAATAATATTTGTGATTTGATATTGCTTAAGAGAGGCTTGTTATCCCAGCCTATGTAATTGCCTTCTGTATTAAATATAAAATGAGTGAGATTAAATAAGATTCAGCAGCATACTGTAAATGTAACTGGCTATTAGCTTAGCTGTGTCAACTCTAAGCTGTAATGTTACAATGTGGGCGACATTAACAGTAACTGACCCCAGGGACACACACAGCAGAGAGAATAGGAGGCGGGCCTCATTAAAACCCACACACCAATGATACTCCAGAGAGGCGGCGCTGTGATCAGACCCGTGTCCAGACCCCTGGGAAAGAGGAGAGGAAAATAAAATTTAAAAAAGGGCAGGACACATCCCAAACCGGCAGTGTGAGCTCCCGGTCGGACACACACAAGCAAAGGGAAAATTAATAAAGGATATCAAGGGAAATCCGTTGCACTAACCTCACATACGCAACAAGTCCACGATTTCGCTCATTGTGACTTTTGAATGTGAACAGACTTACTCCAAAACGCATTGGCTGGCATATGATTTGGTCAACGGGGAATTCAAGCAGGGAATAGAAATTGAGACCTAAGCAATGTCATTCCTGGCGTTTTGCATGCGGTAGTTTTGACTGTATTGAACTTTATTATTGTGGCGCATTCTCAAGTGGCGCAGTGACATCTTAGCAGTGCAAGTCCTCACACACCTTGGACACTATGGGCGCAACGGGTCCCTTCCCAGGATGCTACGGGATGCTTGCATGTGGATTTCTGACCATTTTTATGGGGATATTTCTTCAATGGGCAGAAGCCGGCTGTGCCAAAAGGGAAAACCCCAAGTGCTGCACCGGGCGCAATAACGAGTGCTACGAGCTCAGCCGCAGAAAGAGCGTCTGCTACTGTGACACCTACTGCCAGAAAACCGGCGACTGCTGCGAGGACTACCAGCCCGTCTGTCAGATATCTGGTGAGTTGCTCGCTCTGTTTTAACAGTGAGATTGATGATTGTTTTTTGGCACATTTTGGGGGGTTGTTGATTGCGATTTGCTGAGGAAACGTTTGATGGGAGACCAGCTTTTGGAGCGACTGCGAGGTTGCGCAGCATGCAGTGATTGCGAACAGGTGATCCGATATTTTCAAATATATCCTTTCCAACAAAAAACGAAAAACAATTTCAATTAAGTGCAGATGTTTGGTGGCATATGGTCACTTTCTGCGACACAGTGTTCATTTTCTGCGGTATTGATAGGTAAATGGAGCGAGTTAGGGACTTGCAATTCTTTACCCAGAGGATAATGTCCCGTTTTCCCCGATAGGAGTCGCTGTTTCACCTACAGTCTGTGCGGACAGACGCGGTGGCGCAACTTTGTCACACTAATGTTGGCATGAGAATGAATAGTTCATTTGTATTGATATTTGATTCTGTTTTAATCATTTGACATTGGGGTTATTAACGTTTTATTTTCAAACACACGTCCTGCTTGCATGTATGGATGCCTCTCTCTAAAGAGAATAAAGATAAATGCAGTTTTGTTTTCCTTGTAGAGTACCTCACATTGTTTCTATAAAAAATAAATATAACAAAATATGCACCAGAAGATATGCTGACAGGAAATTGTAATGCCTAAGAGAGAGTCTACACCAGGAAAATGTTTATATGTACAAACACATAACCAGAGTGTGAGCAAGGAGGGTATTGGTAAACTGCCACAATGTGTGAAACGGTACACAGTGTAACACAACTGTGTGCCGAATAATACAAATCTCTTGTGGTTTTCTTTCTTCCCTGTAGGAGTGAAACTAGTTTGTGTGTGTGTGTGTGGATGGCAAAGGGTGGAAAAAACCTACTTCTTTAACAGTGCTGGCCCAGTGACAAGGTGCTTCCTTAACTTCTAGAGGGCCTCCATCAGAGCCTCCTTTTGCTGATGAGAGTTGGAGGAAAGATAGTGAGGAACTTAATAGTAAAGTTGTTCTGTCTGTGGTATGTGAGGGGGAGTATCTCAGTAGTAGCAGTGTGTTGGTAATAACAATATTGAACTCTGAATTCCTATGGTGGACAATATGGTGTCAGTATTTAAAAAGGCATTTTTTCAAAAGTAAAGTGTTATCCCCTAAGTGATGTATGTACTGTGTGTATATATATATATATATATATATATATATATATATATATATATATATATATATATATATATATATATATTCATATTAAGCTATTAAATCCACCCACACAACCCCCAACCCCTCCTCCTGTTTTGTCTAGTCCAATATTGGAAATATTTCTAAAATAGGGCCTTTACATCCATGAAATGTGAACAGCCAGTGAATTTAATATGTAGTCTGAAAAGGTTTGAAGTATTTTTTTTTTAACTGCGTTGTAATGATGTGTTGCCTTTGTCTGAACCTCCACAAGTCAGACGACTGTGATTTCATCGAGAGATCCGTATTCCTTCGAAGCCCGGCAGATTCAAAATGGCGTCTGTAGCTGTGACAAGGGTGCTTGAGTGACTGGGGGGTGAGGGGTAGTTGGGGGAGCGGCGGGCTCTGCCATTGTACTTTTGTCCCTTTATTAGTGATGCTTGACAATCCTGAGAAATGTATGGAGCTCTTGACTTTTGCCCTTAGGGTAGATTTCCCTGTGTCTCCTGGAAAAATCGAATGCCAGCTCCCAGTCATGCGTGCAGAATTAACATTTCAGACAGCAGTAATGGTGTCCTGTGAAACTGCAGCCCCACTGCAGCATGTACTTAGCCCATTTTTTGATTGGGCTGCAGTTACACAGGACAACAATGATTGACGGGTAAGCTGATGGAACAATCTTAAGGAAAAGGTACCTTTCTTGAAACAGGCAGGAAATACGAATATCTGCATCCAACAAACGCCAAATGACTGAATGAATGACGCAATCGCAGATTACCACTGCCAGTACCTTCTTCTTCTTCTGCGGTGGATTGGCACAGACAAGATGAGATGCAATACATTTCTATTGCATGTCTTTAGAAGCCTGTAGCGAGAGAAGGGAGAGCTGTCATGTGAGTATTACTCAGTCAGCTGTCCGGTAAATGACTGTGAAATCTCTATTAATGAATGATGCTGCAGAAAGACAGAGAGCAGACATCTCCCACAGGATCACACTGACTAACCTGCAGAAAGGCAGTCGCCAATTCTTCTGGAATTCAGACTATAAACGAATGACTCATAGGTCTTTGTTTTCACCATCTGTTTAATTCCCAGTCTGGCAATATTCTGTTACATCCACTTAGTGAAAAGACTTGTGATTTCTCCAAATGGCTTCATTCCCAAATAGAAAAGATTAAACAAATATTGTATATTAAAAAAACACCCTCAACTTCTCAAATATTCTAATATTTTGCTTTGTACAAGCTACAATATACTGCAAATCCAGTGCATACTTTATCTCTTAAATTGAATGTGCTACAATGAAAATGACAGGTCAAATGCTCCCCTGCAGTGTTATTTTTATGGCTGTGTGTAAAGACTAAATATTAGCACATGCTCGACATGTGTGGGTTGTGCAGATATTGAAATTTGTCCTGCGTAGAAGGTAAATAAACTTTTTTTTTTTCTGGAAAATCTCAGTACTTCCTGATATATATCATGGCAATTAATACATTATTGTTATTATTAGTAGTCGTAATTAGTAATGCTTTCAAGTATACTTTTAAACACAAATATAAGTTAGTCATATACAATTCTCTTAGGGACAGGACACTATCTGGAAGGAGAACTGAGTCTATTTTCTGTCAGTCCGTTCAGAATCGTTGGAAAACCCTGGCTGTGTTTCCCACTGCGTGTGGTTTCCCCTTGCTGAATTCAGTACTATATAAGGTAATAAAAGCAATTTATGGACACCATCAATTGGATGTACACCAAAGATGGCTGGGAAGAAGGATCTTGTGTGAGCTGAGTGCGCTGTTAATGCGAGGCCTGAACTGTTTAGGTACACCCAGAGTTCACCTATTCCCAGAGCCAACACTTTTACACTTAAGAATTGCAGATGAATCTTGAAATGAAATTCACAGCAATTTACACACATTGAATCATGTTTGTTTTGCCCCTCACCCCCACAGCTTTGGCAGGCAGAAGCTTTATTTAATTTCATTAATTTGTGAAAAATATGTTGGGAGAGAAGCCAGTAATCAAACCTTCATCGTAATCCCGTCCAAAAATGGTTCCCAACACATTGTTTTGGCTCTTGTCTTTTTAATAAAACCACGCTTTATCGCTGTACTCACTGTAAATACAGTGTGTACGTAAGCAATGCTGGAACCTCGCCAGCACCTTTCATGCAGAGCTAAGGAAAGTCTTGATTGCATTATTCTGAATACTATAAGCGTGTCTGCAGATTAGTTTGCTTGCCCAATCTATGTAGTGCTAGTTCTCTCAAAAGACCAGACAGGGTTTTTCACAATAAGTTCCATATGTGAATTGGAAATTAAACTCAGATTGACATACCCTGCTGTGATTTGTGCAGAATAAAGCATGTTGGATCATGTGTCTGAAGTTTCCCTGTGACACTTCTCATTTTAATGCTGCATTGCAATGGACACAGCTTCAACATACAGGGCTCTCTATTCGTGAAACTCCTTCCATAATTCAATAAGAGCTGGGGCCAATTTGAACTGTACTTCAGCTATGTATTAATGCATATAATTGACCACTCTGGCTTTGTACACACTTTGAATTGCTCTCCCTGTAACTCTTTAGATGGCTATATTCTGTTGTGTTGTAATTGGTTGTATACTATTGTATTGATTACACTTTCTTTAAAAAAACATTGCTTACCAGTTGCAAAAGGGCTTGGGCTACAAGCTTATATACAAGGTCAAATCACATACAGCAGAGGAATGTTGCAGTTAATGTAAGTGGAGATATTGACCAGAATGTGATGGAATCGGTGTGTGGTCGTGCATTAGTGTGCTGTGTTTTGTTTGTTGTCTGTTTAACTCAATCTGTTGATCTCTCCTCAGTTGAACACCTTGGCACAGCTTCTAGGATACAAGAATCGGTTTGTCAGACACTGGGCACTTAGGGATCAGCAAACAGAATGTGTTTGGTCTTATTTTTATGAGTGGCAGATGAAAGGTGAAGATGTTACCCTAATTAAAAAGGTCCATCCACTGTGTTGAACATCACAACAGAGCAAACAACATCTATGGCACTTCAGGGCAGTAAATTCAGTGTCAGTGAAGCTGACTGGTGTTTATTTTAGACGTCTTGACGAGCTGTTGAACCCCTTCCCACTCCACACCATCTCTGTGGAATATTTTTCCAAATATCTTAATCTTCTAGTGATTTGCCTTTCATGAGTCATTGAACCTGTAATTCAAGTGGAAACTCCTTATTGAATACCATTGCATAATCTGTTTGTAGATGCATTGTATATGAATCTGTGATTTAATAAAAACTCATGGGAAAGGTACCTGCCCTCCCGCCTCACCCCCACCGAACACAGTTAAACATTTCCCATTACCATTAGGTGTAGCATGGTACTGTGACCATATTGAAGGTGATGGAAGCAAGGAGACACTCCTGGACATTGTGTTAGTCCTATAGAGTTATGGATTTCTTGAAGATTCACATGGTGTTCGTAAAACCGGAAGGCTTTCTTTACACAACACAGTGTGCTTGTGTAGGTTTTCTTCTTCCACTCCTAATCTCGGGTCCGCTTGGTTCATGACCGTTTGCAGCTGGTTAATTTTTTGCAATGTGTTTTGTCTTTTTATTTGTTTAGCTTTTCTTAATGAGCAGAATGCCAGTGATGCAGGAGACCTGAGAATCAGTTGCTGTCCAGGTGAGCTGTATCATAATGCAGCCTGGTGCTGGTGCTGGTGCTCGTCATGGTGGTGGTGGTGGTGGTGGGCTAGAGGGGGCTGGAGCGGGCTGGAGCTCACACTAAACTCCCTTGAAACTGCTGCCCATAACAGCTTTCCATTTTATCTCTCTCTCTCTCTCTCTCTCTCTCTAGCTCTCTCTGTCTGGGTAAATGGTCTCTCAAGCCTGGATAATAGCTCCATGTACTCTGGAGGTTTTTTCTCTTCGCTCAAGCTTGTGTCACACACTTTTAATGTAGGAGCAGCATGTGCCCAAATACCAACCATTGTATTTCACTCTGCTCTCAACCACAAGACATGCACCTCAATAATAATAATAATATTGTCTTTGATGGTTTAATTTAGAACAGTTACCATGGACAAAAGACTACAAGTGCATTAACTTTCTTTTATAGCAAAGGATATTAAATTAAAATGGAAAAATGCTGGGTTAAAGGAAAAGGATGTGCTGTCTGTACAGCCACCAGAGACTCGAGGCCACTGGTTGAGTGCATACTGAACGCCAGGGCACTGGGACATCGCGTGGAAGAAGAGGCGCATGCTGCCTGTAGTAGCAGCTGCTAATGAGTACAGGGGAACAATGCCGACACTGCCTCTCGGTGGCCGACCTGATTTTTCTGTTGACTCACCACCTCTGTAAACTTGGCTTTGACCTCTGACCCCCCACAGGATCAACACAATAAGCCCGGCATTACAATGGAGATGGTATCGGTCTCGTTTTCATTCATGTCCCTCGGGAGTGGTCTTGTCAGCAGGACTGGCCTGTGAAGGAGGTTCAGAGCACAATGCCTGAGTGTGACAGGATTGGCGGGCGGGTGTGCAGCAGGTTGACAGTGTTGGTGCTTCAGTTGAGATTTACAGGAACTGACCAATTCTGGCACTGTGAAGAGTGGAGGGTGCGGTCTGATAATGCCTTTGTTTGCATACGTGACAAGGAAGCCATAAGCCTGCACACACCCACTTTTAGTTTTACACACATTTAAGGCCCTGATGGTCATGCTTGATTAATGAACATGAGAGACTAAACTAGTACGTTAGGCTGAGGGTCACCGTAGACCAGCTCAGCAGATAAATAAACAACAATAAATATCTACTCTCCACTGAAAAGCATCAGCACCATCACAACTAAGGCCAGCAGCCAGGGTTTGGACAAAATCAAATCGTATTGTAGCAGTGGATTAAAAACAAAACATTTTCATACTTGTCAGGTAGAGCAGTTTTCAGAAACATCTAAACACTTTGCAGTGCGACCTGCAGTAAAGTTCAGCTGTGAAGGCAGTACCTTCACAGAACCTGCCCTGCCAAATCACCATCTCTAACAAGATAATCTGATTCCCTTTCACTGTGAGGAACTCTGAAGAGAAAGGATTGGACCCTTTCTTTTATTTCCCTCTTGACCATAGTAAAATATTGTGTTTTGTATTAAGTGTATTGGATGGTTGCCTAGCTTGGGAAAGTGACAAATTCTCAAACAGACATAGAAAATAATCAGTTTTGTTTTCCCCAGCAGCAGGCTAAAGTTCTCCGCATTGCTTTTAGAGTGACTTGCCCACTAAGGAGGCAAGTTAAATGTCAAGTGGTTGAGCAGACTGGAGCGCTGCTGGAAGAAATTACTATAGGCCAAGTGTTTGCAAAAAATATATACAAAATTTGATCACATCTGTGAAAGCACAATAGGTTTTGAAAATGTTGTGTGTGACTAAACGCTACAAAAGTTCACCAAAAGCAAACTTCACTGGAAGCACATAATTAATATCGTTCAGTTGTTTCACCTTTATGTGAGAAAGGAATGACAAAGGGATCTTTCCAAAGTGTGAGATTCCTTGAGCTGCTAGAGTGCCACACATTCACAACACTGGTATCAGTTTGTGATCCTTAGGTGAAATTCTGAGGAATGGTGTTTTTCTGTTTTTGGCAAGAACGAGGCTGGGGGGAAGAAGACAAACTTCTGAGGGGAATTTTCATAGCTCTTTTTATTTTACAGGTGAACTCCTCAATGTCTTTGCAGAATTAAGAAAGATGGCTGTGTATTAAAACATATTTAATGCTAAAGGGTGTGTACAAGAGGAATTACACTGCGGCTTAGACCAGAAAGCTTGAAGGACTTTATTGGTATATCATCTCAGTTTAAGTTTCCTTATAAAAATACAGTTTTCCACCTACCTACTGTTTTAGTGTTTTGTGCCTGCCGCGATGTATTTGTCCAACTATTGAGAGAGCACTGAACATTAATGTATCTGAACACCCCTGCAGCGTGTTGAGAAATGACTTCATCAGTGGAATGGCTGTTTTGAGAAAGACCAGATCTATGACTCCTCTACAGAGCTATTTTTCTGTACCAGCTTGACATTTTCCCACTCGTGACCCTTAGATGTTACAGCAATTAAAGACTGACAGAGATAGTCCAGCTGCCGGGCGTGGCCGGCTGCAATCTTGCAGAGTTAATTTTCAGTCCACGGTAGTGTAGCATGTAAGAGATCCAGGCCTGAGCAGTACTCCTCTAGGATGTGTAGTCAGTTGCATGTGATTTAATCATACATTTTTTTGTAGTAAAGTACAGAACATGAGCAGGGCAGAAAAGTTATACCTTGAAGCAAAACACATTGAGACACTATGAGATGTAAAGGATTGCCTGACAATGCCAGGAAATAAAGAAACAGTCCAGTGAATGTTAGAACACTTTAGACCCCTCTCGATGTACCTGTGGCTTATTGCGTTTTTTTCCCAGTGTGTCAGAAGCAGAGATCCGTGTGGACAACTGTGTGCGGAAAGCCCTGTGATGTGTGTGTGTGGGCGCGTTAATTGTGATGTGTGTTGGAGCCGGTGGGAAAGGGGATTTCCTGCGTCGCCAGGGGAGGTCGCTGCCAGCAGGTGTTTGTAATCCAATAGTGTCAGAAAAGATGAAAGGTGTGCCGAGCCCACCAGTGGTGTACTGTTGGACATGGGAGTTGTGCAGAACAGCACTACATCCTGGGACTGGGGCACCACTCCTAGGCTGGAGTGGAGGAAATCTGGGGCCATAGTCCAATATGTGTAAACCTTTTGTTGTTTTTAGAGAATCTGAAGATAAATCAAATTATTTTACTTCAAGGCCTCTGATTGATTGTTTAATGTAAAATACTACATCTAATAAAACAGTATCAAGGCCTCGGATTTGTTTCTAGGTACATATCTAGGTTTCTAGGTACCTTCCTCCCCAGTTTCATGGTACACATCTACCCCTGGCTTTTCGCTGCAGTCTCATTCCTCCTGTCAAAGAATAACAACTGCCAAGCTCGTTAAGGGTTCTATTTAGTCAAAATTTAAATTTTTCTCTTTTAATGGATCCAATTGCTTTGTCTCCTCATATTTTTCACCCTTCTAAGTAGGATATAATGTATTATTTATTTGAATCAGTGTAAGCAGTGAGGCTCAGAAAACCTGCTATTTTTAACTTGCCCTGGCCTGTTGCCCACCTCTGTGTTTATATAGTTTTGGGCTGAGATTAATGTGAGAGCCGTGAGGGTGTTTGGCTGAGGCTTAAGGATTGTTTTTACTGCTCCTGTTTACAAACTCTGGCAGGTGAGAGTGTGGTGTATAAATGCAGCCAGAGAGTACATCGTCACAGCGCTGCTTCGCTGGTTCCTCCCAGGGTGCTTCTGTAAGCTGGACCACATTCTGAGCTGAAGTCAGCATTACTTGTCACAAAATAAAACAATTTTTTGCTATTAATATGGATAACCCTCTTCCTCTGACAACAGATGAGCTACATTTGCTTACAGAGCTGCTAGAGTCTTAGCTGCTAGTTGTCATTGTGTTCATATTTAATTGGTAACTTCTGCTAAAACTCCTCTACAGTTGTCATGTTGCCCTAACATTGGCAAAAATGTCTGCCTCTGCTTGCATTCATGACTTTACCATACATCTCTAGGTACTCCAGCGCCCAAAGGCTGGAATGGTCATCTCCATGTAGGCAGGGAGAGAAAGCGGCCAAGTTGAATTTCTCAGTCATCGACACTCATTAGAACTGTGATCTCTTACCGCATTAGTCGTGTTGTGATAATGACCTCTCTTACCCAATGCCCCCTTAGCGAATAAGAATGGAACAAAGAAAATTCCACAGAAAAGTGAAATTCCCCGTCTGAGACAATAGTCAAAACAATCCCATCATGCTGTGAAGCTTTCTTTTTTTGTGTGTGTGTAATCTCCAGTAAGGGCAACCTTGACTGTCTCTGTGTCTTTAAGGGAACATTGGAGGGAAGGAAAATAGTTGACAGTTAATGAAACATAAGAATGAAAACTGCAACCTTGGCTTCTATTGTAGTGATGATTAAACCACTTTGATAAATCTAAGGGCTTGCAAAGGTGCAGGTTGAGTAGTAGAGGTCCTGAAAAAAAATCTGTATCCCTTGTTGGTTTTGTCCAAGGCTATACCAACTGTGATCTTTGTTGTAAGTGGTACTCTATGAGTGCAATCAGCTTGGTGATGGAGGGAAAATACATCATTCCAGAATCCGAGCATAAAAAAACTAAAAGCCCCAAATAACTTAAAAACTTTGAAGCTTTAAAAAGTCCTTTCAAGTGGTTGTCTCTGTCAGGACAGGAGTTGTGTTTTAGCTGTCCTTGTGTGTTTAGCCACAGTGGTTCGCAGTGGGGCCCATGCTGTTTCCCGACCACTGGATATACCATTTTATTCAGAGGCATTGTTGCGTTTGTCAGTTGGCCAGTGACAAGCTTTGACACTGTTCCCACTGACCCCTCGACCAGCCAGATGAATGGGTTTGACTGCCGCAGGTATTAACGGGTCACAGCCATGCTTTTTTGTGAAAAACGTAGCCTTTCGCCGCTCCACAGTGAGCGACCGTGTGATGACAACCATTAAGGAGAGGCCCCTTGTTTGCAGCAGTGATAGTCTTTGTGTGGGGTTTGGCAGCAGTGTGGAGGGGTAAGACATTGCTTCACTTCAAAGGACCTCACCAAGGTCAGGGCTCCTGCTTAATGATATTGAGGCTGTGAAAGGGTGCTGATGTATAACGATAAGATCTATGGTGAAAGCTTGGTAGCATGTAAGGACTGAATAATTTACTAATTTGTTTTTCTTGTCCTGCTTTTTTATTTAGAGTTATTATTTTGGAGTAATGACCATTTAAACACGAACTATTGGATAGGTTTTTTTGTTTGTTTGTTTTTTTGAAATAGATACATTTTACAGCAAACATTCAAACTTGAAACCTCCCTCATTAGGAAATATGAGGACACAGTAAATGCGTTAGCTGTGATATTGGGAGACAAAAGTTATCTAACTTTAAGGATTTTGTATTTATTTACAGCAGGCCCCTGATGTAGGACAATATTGTACACATTTATTTCCCACTATGCCTATTTTTTCCTCTTTTTGTTCTTGACCCCCTCCACCCACCCACTCTTCTTTATCACATGTGACAGATAAGCTCACGATAGGCCTCTTAAACCGTTTGACTTTTGAGTCTGGGCTGAGGGATTGTGCCTGTGGATCGGGGGATCACATCAAGCAGCTCTGACACTCTGCTCTACAGGTGAAAGGTCAAGAGTTTGTTAAGACCCCCGGGAGAGAGGGACGCTGGGAAGCAGGGCGATCTCCCCTGGTATTCTGAAGGCTTGGGTAATTGAGGTTGTGGTGGAAATGGAGATGCCAAGGCCAAAGAGAACATGAAAGGAAAATGGCCTTTGTTGCACGAATGATTTTGTACAGTAATTGCTATAGCGCACAAGCAGCATTTTCCTTGGTAATCATTATTACCTACCAATTTCCTCCCTACGAAGCTGTCCGGAAAAAGAGGGACAGCTCAGACTGCAGCCAGCTATGGTGCAGATGTCGAGGTTCTTTGAAAGCACAAAAACATCATCTGTCCTTAATGATTCCCTTTGTCCTTGTCTAAAATGTCAAAGAAAGGAAAGGAAGAATGTCTTATTTAAGCCAATTGATGACTGGAATTGTACCACCGTGCGTTGAATGGTTTGTCATATGGACTAATGTCCTTTATGGTGGGTAAGCTGGGACCATCAAAGTTAATCACTTTGTGACCTGAGCTACATTGGACCTCTGGCCTCCAGGGGTGAAAGGTGAAGAATTAGAACCCTCAGTCAGCCGCGAGGATTCTTTCTGTTTTCCAATTGCAAAGGGAACATCTCAACTATTTGACACCGATTTGTTTGTTTGCAGGTCAACCAGATTAACAGGTTGTGACAGAGCCTTTTAAAACGTAATGAATAAATAATTACATAGGTAAAATATTTCCTATTTGTTTTGCTTTTTTATGCCTTAGTCTTAAATAAGCATTGTGTCACTTCTTCAGACTGCTTCGTGCATTGTGAAGGATCTGGGAAAGCCCGACGGAACCTTCTGCAGCAAATTTGCAGAACTAATCTGGAGGAATTTGAAAATTCCACAGTGGCTTTGTGTTCCAAAGTGTCATTCGGAGTTGATGAACAGGACCATGGGAACGGAGAATGGTCGGCCACTTGAAAGCTCAAGTGAAACTAACAGCCACATTTTCTGTGAAAATGTAATGCTGAATTCCTGAATCGTTTATTTAAGATGGAAAGCATTGCCCTACATGTGTACAATGAGATACGATAAATGTTCTACAGTTTTAGTATTTTGAGATTTTATTTTTGTTTGTTTGGTTTTAAGGTGGTCAACTCATACAGTGAGGGAAAAAAGTATTTGATCCCCTGCTGATTTTGTATGTTTGCCCACTGACAAAGAAATGATCAGTCTATAATTTTAATGGTAGGTGTATTTTAACAGTGAGAGACAGAATAACAACATAAAAATCCAGAAAAACGCATTTCAAAAAAATTATAAATTGATTTCCATGTTAATGAGGGAAATAAGTATTTGATCCCCTATCAATCAGCAAGATTTCTGGCTCCCAGGTGTCTTTTATACAGGTAACGAGCTGAGATTAGGATCACTCTCTTAAAGGGAGAGCTTCTAATCTCAGCTCGTTACCTGTATAAAAGACACCTGTCCACAGAAGCAATCAATCAATCAGATTCCAAACTCTCCACCATGGCCAAGACCAAAGAGCTGTCCAAGGATGTCCGAGGCAAGATTGTAGATCTACACAAGGCTGGAATGGGCTACAAGACCATCGCCAAGCAGCTTGGTGAGAAGGTGACAACAGTTGGTGCGATTATTCGCAAATGGAAGAAACACAAAATAACTGTCAGTCTCTCTCGATCTGGGGCTCCATGCAAGATCTCACCTCGTGGAGTTTCAATGATCATGAGAACGGTGAGGAATCATCCCAGAACTACACGGGAGGATCTTGTTAATGATCTCAAGGCAGCTGGGACCATAGTCACCAAGAAAACAATTGGTAACACACTATGCCGTGAAGGACTGAAATCCTGCAGCGCCCGCAAGGTCCCCCTGCTCAAGAACGCACATGTACAGGCACGTCTGAAGTTTGCCAACATCTGATGATTCAGAGGAGAACTTGGTGAAAGTGTTGTGGTCAGATCTCGAGCTCAAAATCAAGCTCTTTGGCATCAACTCAACTCGCTGTGTTTGGAGGAGGAGGAATGACCCCAAGAACACCATCCCCACCGTCAAACATGGAGGTGGAAACATTATGCTTTGGGGGTGTTTTTCTGCTAAGGGGACAGGACAACTGCACCGCATCAAAGGGACGATGGACAGGGCCATGTACCGTCAAATCTTGGGTGAGAACCTCCTTCCCTCAGCCAGGGCATTGAAAATGGGTCGTGGATGGGTATTCCAGCATGACAATGACCCAAAACACACAGCCAAGGCAACAAAGGAGTGGCTCAAGAAGAAGCACATTAAGGTCCTGGAGTGGCCTAGCCAGTCTCCAGACCTTAATCCTATAGAAAATCTGTGGAGGGAGCTGAAGGTTCGAGTTGCCAAACGTCAGCCTCGAGACCTTAATGACTTGGAGAGGATCTGCAAAGAGGAGTGGGACAAAATCCCTCCTTAGATGTGTGCAAACCTGGTGGCCAACTACAAGAAACGTCTGACCTCTGTGATTGCCAACAAGGGTTTTGCCACCAAGTACTAAGTCGAAGGGGTCAAATACTTATTTCCCTCATTAACATGCAAATCAATGTATAACTTTTTTGAAATGCGTTTTTCTGGATTTTTTTGTTGTTATTCTGATCATTTCTTTGTCAGTGGGCAAACGTACAAAATCAGCAGGGGATCAAATACTTTTTTCCCTCACTGTAGATATCATATGAAATACCATTTGGAAATAAATAAATCTTAAATAATCAGACCGCATGAAAAATTCAGTTTATAATATGATCCTAGACTAGTACATATCCTGTTCGGGAGATGTACAAAGCTGTGTTTTAGATTAGGGCTGACACCAAGTTCACCAGCCAGAGTATGACTGTTTTCCATCTTGTGGATGTAACTTTCTTGGCTGTAAATCACTCCTAGAAACGATGCCTGCCATTGACGGTTGACTGCAAATCCTCAGAGCAATACATCATACATGTCTTAAAACCACAACTGATCTTGTATGAAGTGAGACTCCAGAACACTGAGGGAGATGGAGGATGTCACCGTTGAGCTGAGGATTTACAGCAGAGTAGAGTAGGAGAACCAAATTGAAATACAGTCGTCTTACACGAGTCAAGGTCTCCACAGTGGTGTGATGTTACTTGATGATATATTTTTCATGTTTCATGACATGGTTTTTTAGGAATATTTTTCACACAAGGTTATTTTAAGGTCAGCTGACCGTTCACTACTGCCTTGTGTGTTCATACCATCCTGAGCCACTTTAGCTCTGGCAGGCCTGTAGTATGCATTATAGAAGAACTCTGCTGCTCTGCGGGTCAAGAAAAGCCAGCTGAAATCGCACAGACATTTTGACAGGATATGCAGCCTGCTCTGTGGCAGACAGACACTCTTAACAAGCAGACTAATTGCACTGTAATTTAATGGCTGCTGTACTTAGAACAACTCATTATGAGGGTATTAATTGAGATCATCCATGCCTGGGGACCCTGCAGAAACTTTCAAGATATGGTGCCTGTCAGGAGGTGGATCATTATAATTTCAAGGTCTGTTGAGGAATGTTGGGCTGGTGGGACAGAAAACCTCCTTGAACAATCCATCCCATTTACAGTAAATCAGTCACTGCAGTAATACCATCTGCCACTCAGGTCAGCCAGACAGAGAGTCGTTATTGTGAAGAATGGCGATTGACAACGAGGAGAGTCTCTAACCAATGTAAGCGATGGCTATTTACCCATAGCAAAACACCAAAAAATTGACACAAAAAATGGATTTACATCTGCTGCTTTCTACTTAGGATTGGTGTGATATCAGGATTACATCAAGCAGTGAGAAACTCAGATATGTATGTATTTCACTCCCTTGACTTCTTGCAGATTAAATACTGCAGTTACAACACTATCATCTAGAAATTGGGTAGAAATAAATGTCTGAGCTGTCGGTCTGTGCCAGCAGAGTTTTGCTAGAGAGAGCAGCTACTTTTAAATTCTTTATTATATTAACACACAATCTACTAACACAGCAATAGAAGAAAAGTCTAAATGAACTGTGAAATAGATTGTGGAGGGGAGAGCTAGCAGGCACACTTCTGCACTTTGTTAGGCTCAACTCACTTCGAGGCACATCTAGTTTGCGAGCCTCCCTTTCTTCTGTGTCCTGTTTCTATACTGGTGCTCTACCGTCACCCATAGAAGCCTGCCTCACAGAAGGGTGCCCTACGAGGAGAATATAAATGGTATGCTGTGATAAGTCTGCCTAGTCAATCTTGAAAACAATAATTAGGGTGCAGTCTCCCCCCGCTCGCCCCCCCCAACCCTTTATGCAGACACATACACACTGTGTAAAGAAAACAAACAGGTTCTGGCGTCAGACTCTTGATTAAGGCTGATCTGATCATGGAGACTGATTACAATCAGGAGACTTCAAACAGCCAGTGGAACCCCAGGCTTATCGATTTCTACAGGTGTGTGACACATCGTACAGGAAGGGTTCCGGTCTTAACGCCATGTGTCAACAGTGCGTGTCCTTTACAAAAGACGATATGGCAGAACAGCTTTATTATTTAGATTAGTGGGCCTCAGTTGGCTTTGTAGTCCCCTCAGGAGTCCCCTATTAATGACTCATTTTTCCCAGCTGATAATCAATGTGTTGGCTAGGGCTTTGTACATCAAGCTTCCTTCCTGTACTTGGAAGTCAAATCCCTGAGCAGCAATTGCTCAATTGCCCTCAGAGCTAATCTTTTGTTTTCTGTAAATCCAAAATAGCAAAAAAAAATCTCATGGATCGATTATCATACATAATATAAAGGGTAACCATAAATAAACGGTCTGCATTCTGATGTTTACAACTGCCAAACCGCAATAAACATGATTGCCAAATTTTGTTGGATTGTTCACTGTGTCCGACCACATGGTTTGCAGATTTTGCTACTGGGGATTGGGTGGCAGCACCATTTCGACCATTATGACTCTTAACCTTTGACATATATTTTTCATTCTGAAAGTAAGCACAGGGAGCTGTCAGATGTGTCAGTTTGCATTAAGAAATGCCAGCAAATGGAATTTCTCTTCAAGACCACATAACTCTACAGCAGTGAGTTCCTCGGACATGTTAATTACATGCATATATGTTACAGTTTGGGAGTAGGAAGCAATGGAATGCATTAAATAACTGTATAGATCACTGTATTTGTTATATTTAAATATAATCGTGGCTAGTGTGTGTGTGTCTGAATACTTATGTAATTGGACGGCCAGAACCTTGCCCTATGGTTAGTTGGTCAGTATAATATTTCTAATTTATAAGTCACTTAACTGGGACCAGGGCAGTGGGCTGCTGTGTGTTTTCAAAGGAGACTATTATTATAATCACGTTGAAGAAATTAATTACAGCTGTAGCAGTAAGAAACATAAAAAAGGCCTTAAAATAAACACAATTATTATATGTGCGGACAAATCTAATTATATGAGTACAGCATTGACAGTGGGGACAGCAGGATGTCATGTGGTTTGACAGGAGTGAAATACAGACCTGTTCATTGCAGAGTCTTGCCTTTCATTTCACTGTCAATATTGGGTTACGCTGCCATGATTAGGCAAATTAAACAGCCATCACATTAGCTGTGTAAGGGATGTACTGTATTGTTAGCAAGAAATCTCTTACTCTCTGCCTATGTACCCGAGGTAATGGATCAAAGTCCTGATTGGATGCAGAATAGTTTTCACCTCTTATCTTGTCTAGTCAGCATTCTGGTTAATGGGCTTTTTGGTTGGGAGTAGATTATCAGCAATCAGAATGTGGTGAACACAAGCCATATTTTATAAACCATTAAGCAAGACATTATTTCAGTCTTTCAACTGAAAATAATTTATTAAATTGACTTGATGTGTTCTTTAATCCTTGTTAATAAAATGGGAATAATGCATAGTAAGAATTTGGGTTTCATCACATGATTAGGCCATGCATGAGTAGTGTTTTGGAGGGGATTCAAATATGTTAAATGTCTTATTAACAGCCAAAAAAAAAAAAAAATCTGTTGTAATTTGCAGTTTAGTGTGCAGAAAACAAGGTTAGTTTGCTCTTTTTTAGAGAAAATATTGAAACAATGATCATGTCACTCTCTAGATTATGTTGATCAAAGTCAATTATGTCCTGTTTAATAAATTGACATTTTAACATGACCTAATCCCCTACAATACAGGCAAGAGGCTATCGCTGAGTCCTGAAAGATATCTCTTGCTGTAGCTGAGATTTCCTGTCTCGTCACACCATCATTGTGCAGACTGATCCTGTGCGTCACCGCTTGTTTGTCTTTATCAGTGATCCACCTTTTCATAGCAGGTTTCCTTTCCAGACACTAGACAGGTTAGCTGTAGAATAATTGACCCTTTATAGTTGGTAAATGTTACACCACTCCTGCAAATCTTTGTTTGGGCAGTGCATCCTCCCCCCAAGTGGATTTGAGTTTCTCTCCCTTAGGGACAGTTATTTATCGGATTTCGGGGACAATACGTCTATTTACGTGGGAGACAGGAGAGTGGTTTCTTGTGCCAGGTTTTCTCAGAAATAAAGCTCTCCATAAGACAAAACTGCAGTGTGATCTCACAGCGTGTTCTGTGGACAGGATAATGCAGATCTGAGGTTCCTGTTGAGTTCAGCTCTGCTTTAGTGTCAGGACTGTAAAACAGCAGTACAAACAAAACACAATAGTAGCCCTTGTCTTGTGCAGAAAACAAATATGTGATTGGGAAAGTAATAAATACAGATGCCAAAAAATGCAGTGGCTTAATGTTGATCTTGCTTTAACAACCACCCCCCCATGTTGATTGCAGTAATAGTGCAAGATAATAATGGAACATTGGCTTTCTGGAATTTAAAGTGATATTAAGGTTTAGTTCAGTTTTATAACAGCGAGAAAGGTCAGGTCACATAAAGCTCCCATGAACACTTGAGCAGACGTTAACCCTAGGAGCTCCAGGAAGAAGTAGTGTTGCACTCTGACCTCTCAGAGGGTATTCTGTTCACTTTTGCAACTGCCTGTTAGGCTCTACAAGTACCAGCAGGATTCTTTCAGATGTCACTCTGCAGGGGAGATCGTTGGGAGGCCAACGTGAGTCTTGATGTGGTGCCCCATTGTTCAATCAGCTAATCTGAGAATGATCGATCAACATTGATTCCTACCTGTGTATGTCGCGTCTGTGTGTTTTGTTTGTCACCTAGTACTGATTGATTAACACATGTGCAAGTGTCAGTCTCTATAATCCTGAGGTCGGGTGCCTGATATCTGTCACACTGAGGTCTACACGATGTGAAAGCCCATTGTTGAAATGCTAAGAATGTACAGTTTGGTGATGGCTGGCGTTTCACTGAATAAATATTTGTACCCCCCCACCACAGCCAACTGTCCCCCCAGCATTCTCCTGATCTCTCCCTGCTCTGCTCCTCTTCCCTCCCAGCAGCCATTGACTGTGTGGTGGGAGTGTGGGGGCCCTGGTCAGAGTGCAGCTCTCCGTGTGGAGTGGGCAGCAAAGAGAGGACCAGGCAGGTGACCGTGCCCCCTAGGAACGGTGGGGCGCCATGTCCAGACCTGAAGCAGAGGCGAGGCTGCTTTGGGGACAACTCTGTGTGCAGTTCAGTCAAAGGTAACTCAGATTGTCGTCTGTTTCACATTCTCCCACATCGCCCACATTTGATTTTTTTTCGAATATTATCTTAGAGTCCCCCTTTTGAGTTTCTGCACATATTTCTTCCTATTATGTTCCTTTTCCACATAGCTGAAGTCTCGGTTAGTCCTTGAGGACCATTTGATCACAGCTGCAAAAATGTGGCAACATCAAAGAGGGAACATCTGCTACAGCTGCCTTATTTCATTGGCATGAGCTCAGTCCTTGCACGTAGTTAGTTTTCATGGTGATAACAATAAGTTAAAAGCAATTAAATAAGCAATAAAAATAAATAAAATAGTTGAGTATCTGAAAATGGCTATATAAGAGATCCTTGAGACATATTGTGACTATGCCAAATAAAGAGACATGATATAAACCAAGAACAATAAGTTATCTACAATGCTCTTATCAAAAGGATTTTAAATAAACACACTGGGAACTTTTAAGGAATGATCTGTGTTCTTTTCAGAGGTGGCAGTGTTTTTTAAATACCAGTTCTGCAGACATATTGTTTTTAAATTGGAATCAAAGGATAAAAAAAGTCAGCCTTGCTTTTTTAACAGCAAGGGTGAAGGAGGAAGTAAGCACAATAGTGAACAATCTGTCCATCTCACTTTCAGAGGTGGCGAAAATTTTGCCCGATTCATACAAAAGGAGCTTCAAGGACCCCTGGAGACGACCTCACATGTTGATGAAAGAAGAGAAACCCAGGTATATCGCAACTTGTCTACAATCTGCAGATATATGTACCTTTCCCCTGGCCAGGGCAGATTCAAAACTCTCCATCTTTTTCCAATTTAGCTCTGTGTTATCTAATTGCACCACTAGTGTGGTCACTAAGAAAAACAAATGACTGCAAAAAAAGGAAATTGTGTTAGTGTGAATAGATATAAACACCACCTGTTAAAATCAAGCTGGCCACCACAGGAAAAAAGTATTTGATCCCCTGCTGATTTTGTACATTTGCCCACTGACAAAGAAATGATCAGTCTATAATTTTAATGGTAGGTGTATTTTAACAGTGAGAGACAGAATAACAACATAAAAATCCAGAAAAAATTTCCATGTTAACGAGGGAAATAAGTATTTGATCCCCTATCAATCAGCAAGATTTCTGGCTCCCAGGTGTCTTTTATACAGGTAATGAGCTGAGATTAGGAGCGCTCTCTTAAAGGGAGTGCTCCTAATCTCAGCTCGTTACCTATATAAAAGACACCTGTCCACAGAAGCAATCAATCAATCAGATTCTAAACTCTCCACCATGGCCAAGACCAAAGAGCTGTCCAAGGATGTCAGGGACAAGATTGTAGACCTACACAAGGCTGGAATGGGCTACAAGGTCCCCCTGCTCAAGAAAGCACATGTACAGGCACGTCTGAAGTTTGCCAACATCTGATGATTCAGAGGAGAACTTGGTGAAAGTGTTGTGGTCAGATCTCGAGCTCAAAATCAAGCTCTTTGGCATCAACTCAACTCGCTGTGTTTGGAGGAGGAGGAATGACCCCAAGAACACCATCCCCACCGTCAAACATGGAGGTGGAAACATTATGCTTTGGGGGTGTTTTTCTGCTAAGGGGACAGGACAACTGCACCGCATCAAAGGGACGATGGACGGGGCCATGTACCGTCAAATCTTGGGTGAGAACCTCCTTCCCTCAGCCAGGGCATTGAAAATGGGTCGTGGATGGGTATTCCAGCATGACAATGACCCAAAACACACAGCCAAGGCAACAAAGGAGTGGCTCAAGAAGAAGCACATTAAGGTCCTGGAGTGGCCTAGCCAGTCTCCAGACCTTAATCCCATAGAAAATCTGTGGAGGGAGCTGAAGGTTCGAGTTGCCAAACGTCAGCCTCGAAACCTTAATGACTTGGAGAGGATCTGCAAAGAGGAGTGGGACAAAATCCCTCCTGAGATGTGTGCAAACCTGGTGGCCAACTACAAGAAACGTCTGACCTCTGTGATTGCCAACAAGGGTTTTGCCACCAAGTACTAAGTCGAAGGGGTCAAATACTTATTTCCCTCATTAACATGCAAATCAATGTATAACTTTTTTGAAATGCGTTTTTCTGGATTTATTTGTTGTTATTCTGTCTCTCACTGTTAAAATACACCTACCATTAAAATTATAGACTGATCATTTCTTTGTCAGTGGGCAAACGTACAAAATCAGCAGGGGATCAAATACTTTTTTCCCTCACTGTAGGTTATGTTAGCTGGGAATGTTCAAGTTACACAATGTATAGAAATCTGCAATCTTTGGGTGACTGTAGATGTCCCTCCACTGAGTAACCACTTTGTTCTATCAGTAAATAGAACCACACAAACAGTGTGGTTTAAAATGTGAAAGTTTATCTTCATCCTACTAAGAGGCATGTTTTTAATGATGGTTGATTGGGATGCTTCAGCAACAAAAGATTAAAAAAAATTGTTCTGCCTAATCCATAAATTTTTCTACTGCATTAGCATCAATACTTTGAATGATTCTTATAAGGTTTCCAACTCCCTCAAAGATCCACTTGACATTTTTTCCAGAGTCTCGTTTCATTTAGATCTGAAATTAAGATCTGATACTCTTGTTGCACCGACCATATTTGCACATCTTGTGGCATTATACATTTTGCATGGTGGCTCAGTCACACATGTAGTTGGTTGATGCATGAATGTGATCTGTCACGCTGTATCAGATTTTACAGATGTCTCCAGGCATCTGCTGCAGTATGTTACCATGTCAAGACATTGGGGAAGGAAGGTAGACATTAGGCAGAAGACATTATATCAGTGCTAAGGAGTTGCCTCCTGCTATTTACACTGAAACACAAGTAACACATTAAATTAAAATAAGAATAATAATAAGCAGGCAAAGTCCATTTACAAACAAAAACAACCAACAACAATAACAAAAACATGTATTTCCAAGAAAAACACTGCTTATCATGAGATTTACTTGTAGCGATCAAATGCACTGTGTAATTGCAGATAATAGTCTGACAAAGTACCGTACAGAATCAGATTTAGTGCTATTGCCAAGATCAAATCCAGTCATCCTTAAAATTAACCAAAGAGCTGCAGCCAAGTTGTTATTATAATAATCATGACCTCAGTAGGGCATCGAAATTTGTGTTGCCTTCTTAACTGGTTATTGTCTGCAAATGTAAAAGCACAGGGGAAAGGAACCTGTCCCTCTAATGTCAAATTACATGACATCCGAATGGACCTGGAGGTGTTGTGTGTCTATTTCTGCGTAAGGCACTAGTTTTCAGATTACACAAAACTGGTACTGTATATGTAACTGAAATCATTGCGTGTATGAGCCTTTTTCATTGACATTAGTCTCCTAAAAAATCCCACACAGCTGGAGTGCATTCTTGCAATGTTGAGTGTTGGATACTTGAACATATCTGTGATGACATTTGAAATCTGGAGTCTGACTGTGGACACCATATTCAGTATGATCATTTCCATTTCCTCACTGTTTTCTTCTTATTTTTTTTTCACTCCTTATCGTGAGTCCCTTCCAGTTTTTTGGTGCACTGCTGGACATCTAGATATTGCGCAATAGAATGTGCAAACCTCTTTCTATATTTGTCATTGCAGAGGTGAAGCTGAAAATGATTTTATAATTCTGTAACATTCAGTGTTGTTGTACAGTCACTGCAGACATTTCAGGAAATTACTCATTACTCAAAAAAACTCATTACATTTCTTAAAATACATCTGAGTTAAAGGGTGTATGATTACTAGCTTAGCTATGCATGGGCCTACCTGAAGGGGAAGTGGGTCTGCAGGTAAATAATTAAATTAAGCCCTGCCCAAGAAGGCACATTTTAATTAAAAAGTAAGAAAGGATACAAAGCTGAGAATTACAAATTCCAAACCTGACCCTGGGATCAAATTACTTCCTTCAGATCAGAGTGCCCCAAAGAAGCCTTTTGTAAGAGAGCCATTTTCCTCACACTGTACCAAATTAAATTACCTCTTGTGGATTTAAATGACTCACAACTGCATAAGGGAAAAGGTAAGCAATAGGAGGGATTTGCTGATCTGGAGCTAGAAACTCTAACTTATTACATTTTTCTTGATATGTTGGACAAAACGTTTTGTTTGTTTGTTTGCAAGCCTGAGATTTAATAATCTTTATCACATGAAACAATTGAACCCATGTGGATTAGAATTAATTGTGTTATGTGCTTTTCCCAAGAGCAGAAATTCAGATAAGCAAAAATTCAGGATCTGACCTTCAGGTCTGCATATTTATCTCCCCAAAAACTGTTTTGTAAAATAAAGAAATGCAATAATGAATTATTAAAACTATACACTGCTTACTTACAAGTGACCTTCAATTTAAATTAAATGAAAATAAAACAAAGGTGATTGTTATTTAGTGCTGCGGAATAGACTCACTCAATTCACTCAATTAAAAGTGCTCTCCCATCCTCTGGACATTCTCAGATGACATGTTTTTAACAGTGACAGGCAGATTTGCGACTTGCGTGTGTCCTGGTCCCAACAGGATGGGCGTTGTTACCTTTTTTCTTATGCCTATTTTTAACCCTCTTGTTAATGTTTATAAATAAACTGGTTCCTGCATTAAAAATACCCCACAATCTTGGTTTATTTTATGTTGTTTGCTGTTAATATAGTATAGATACTTCCTGACCTGTAATGCAGGTCATATCCCTTTATAACTATAATATGAAAGGAAATCTAGCATGAATTAAACAAGACTAATGTAAACATGAAACATTTTTTTTAATCATTCCTTTTCATTTTCATTTAACTTTAAAATCATCACATTAAGGTTGGAAAGATTTGTGGTGAAATGATCTTTCATGGTTCAAATGTAAATAACTTCTCCAGCCCCCCCCCCCCCCCCCCCCCCAAACACACATCCTTTAGACAGAATGGCAGGATCTTTGTTAGTTTAGTGGCACAACCACTATCTACAAGATCTACCATCCCTATAAAGACTGGTTTTCTCAGACAGGCGTATCTTTGATTTCAGTTTCCTCTTCACTCGCAGTCTGGCAGCAGGCCGAGTTCATGTCTGATAGACTTGCCAACTCTCTTTAAAGTGTGCAGCACAGAAAGGCATGAGCAGATATCCTGCAGTCTCAATGGTCCTGATCTTTGAGATTTCTTCTCATATCTGGTGATGTATTCAGCCCTAAAGTTTTTGCAAATGCTGGAGAACACAATTCTTATGATTCACAAGTGCACTAACTATTAATGTTTAAAGAGAATTTGGTATACTCTAACAAAACCTTAATCTGAGATCAAAATGAATGTGTTCCCCTTTTGTATTTATTGAAGAAGACTGTTGAACTAATTGTTTTGATAGGAGATAAAACATTCTCTTAAATTCATGTTTTGAAGCTTCTATACTTAGATTAATGTTTTTAAACCAAGAGTAGGAAATCTTTTTTTATCCTAAGACGGTGGGAAAAAAGATTTTCCTGTTTCTGTTGCCATGTTTTCCTAATGATACACCCAGTGGTTTTATCTCTCTGAGAAATAGTTTTTCTTGTAAAATGTCCTGTAGGTCCAGGCTACCTACATTCTATATGCATCTGCATATGCACCCTGCAGCTGTATAGCCAAGAGGGCAATGTGTACCAAACTCAACAGTAGCTAATAATAACAACAAAATAATAAGCTAAACCCTGCGTGGTAGGATGCACTTTATAAAAAAGAATATGTGTGGTTGATTTTGTAATACTGTAGGTTGCATGCACAAAGTAAATTTACATTTTCTCAGTCAGTGTCCATTAAATCTAGTGGTTGGTTGATTGGTTTTGATTTTTGGCTACACAGCCTGTGAACTGCCCTGCAGAAGCTGAGAGGAGATGATAAATGGTGTGAAAGAGTAGCTCTTAGTTTCTTGTTGATTTTTCCTTGATGTGTAGTTTCTCCTGTGTGACACTCAGCTCTAGGACTGCTTAGAGTTCCCCAGGTGAATAGAGCACACACACACTGTGTTGAGCCAGTGAAGGCAGTCCTTATACTATTGGGTGTTACTGTGATAACTGAAAGTTGGAAGATGCATGCATGCAGGGCTTATTTCGCCAAGTTGTGTCTCCTTCAGATTCTCTCCCAGCCTTGTATTGTCTGCTGTTGCTGTGCCACATGTCTTCACAGTCCTATAATCCACGGCTTTGGCATTGGGAGTTCCAATTAGTACGTTTTTTTTGTCCCAGTCGTGTCAGACTTTTATCAAGCTGGGCTTGGGTTACCTAGAATCGCAATTACTTTGAAATTCAGTCTGCAGGATTGCTTGCATAATATTTTCCTCTAATTTATATTGACCTTTTTGTTGTGCACTGGAATGACTTCAGAGCAAGGCCTGAGTTTGCTCAGATTATGTTTTGAAAATGTTTAAATAGAGAATACTATAATGTTAAGTGCTTCACAAAGTTGCAATGCAATAAACGGAAAGACATTTCGCACTGAAAATATGTAGAATAATACCTCCTTACTGTAATAGTTTCCCTACAAAATATCCTCTAATTAAAATACCCATAAACAGAGTGTTTTGCCAAAGTGTCCGGTGCTACTATTTGAAAAGAAACATTTATTTATTTAGTTCATTCTAAATAAAATCTATTTCAACTTTTTCTCTCGTCTGACATACCCAGCTTTTCTCATTTAAAGCTGCTGAACCCCCTGACAAGTAAGAGACTCATTAAGAGAGAAACCCTGTGGTTAGCGGCAGCAGTTAACAATAAACTAATCAGGCATTCATCTCTATAGAAAAAAGAAACCACACTAGAGATCCTAAAATACAACTGTTAGTAGGATTTACTCAATATTTGTATCTCTTTTCAGAAAGTCAATATAGACAGTGACTGTTTAATGTCATATTTCATGTTTCAGAGCTTGTAGCATTACTTGACCACTTTTTTTATTCTCTTGAATATGTTGTTTTTTCCCTGTTTTAACCCTGAGGGAACAACTTGATTAAATTGATGGTTTCCATTAAGCAATGCAGTTTCCTGTTCATTAAAAAAAGAAAAACAAATAGAGTGCAGTCTGTTCATCTTATCTTCCCTCCGGTGTTGTAGCAGAGATCATTGACTTAGTGTGCGCAAAGCAGGAGATAGCCCCCTTCCGAAAGACCAACAGTACAGCGAGTTCTTTTTAACAAGATTTGGAAGTGGTTGTGAAATAAAATATAAATCATTTTCCTTCTGTAGTTAACTTATCTATCATTGTGTCTTTTCCTTAGTTAATTTATGTTTTACAGAAACTAGACCAATCCTAATATTTGAAGGTTACATGATAACAATAAATCATATATTTCTTCAGTATAAATGATGATACATGATTTCCTATGAAGTTGTTATTGGCAACCTTCAGTAGATTTGGTTTCCACAGCGAGCCATTTAAAATTAACAAGGAACTTGCTAAAAAAACTGGTAGCAATTTTTGTTATTATCTGAGATGTCAGTATATTCATAGTGTTGCACTGAACAAACAAACAGCTGGACACTGTATACTTTCAGCACAGCTCCTGCACATGTTTTTCCATTTGGGATTACACTACACTGGGAGACATTAAACATTATATATATATATATATATATATGTATGTATATATGTATATATGTATGTATATATGTATATATATATATATATATATATATATGTATGTACGTATGTATGTAACTGTTGTAATTTTTAATAAAAAAAATAAAAAATAATAATCTGAGTTTTTTTATTTGGCAGTGATCTTTAAACAGGAAATACCAACAGGAGGTGGAAAAAAAATGTGAGGGGGAAAATTGGTCCCAGAGTGGGAGGTGGCTCTGTGGTTGATGTGGTGAGGAGGATCCCGAGTCTGCCCTGTAAATAACGCAGAATAAACACACACTCGGGGATCAGGTTGGTCACATGGGGCTTCTCCAAAAAAAAAAAAAAAAATGTGTCATGCTGCTTCAGCAAAGGTAAAAGAGGATTTTCCTTCACTGAGCATCTCAAAAATACCAAGAAACACGTGCAGAAACCGCAGCGGTGCCAGCCGTTAACTGACGACAAAGAGTCTTGATTGAAATCAAAAAGGGTCATCTCAACATAATTATTAGTTGAGGAGAAAAAAGGATAATTGTACAGTTACCTTCTCAGACTAAATACATCCCACAGGACCATGTGCCAGTTAGGAAGCAGACTGGAGGTGTAATGAAGGACAGATTGGCACTGTAGTGGGAGGAGGGCTTGAATGTAGATCATAGGACGGATCAGATTTGCTTTGAATAGTTATCATATATATATATATATATATATATATGCGTTTCTGTCGAGTAAACTGAATCGGGTGAATATTTTCATGGGCGTAACTTGACATTAATGTTCTAGAATCGCTATACAAATTCAAGAAAAAAATTATCCCAGCAATGCAAGTTATGCTGTGAATATAAAATACAAATAGCTGCAAAGAACAGAAACCGTCTGTGGGTTTGAGGGGAGACCTGCGGCTGATGGGTATTCTGCTGGCCAGGCTTGGGATACTGTCTTTCAAGGCTGTGAAGCAATGGCAGATGAGGATGTAAATGCTGGCGATGTTGGGTGGCGTGTTGGTGACATGTTTGTGCTCTGCCCCTCAGCTATTGTGTGTACCTGCGTGTGAAGCAGAGCAGCTTGGCATGCCGCCTGGGTCTGTGGAGCACCCAGCTGGTGAAGGAGCGCTCCGTCTGCGCCGAATGCCAAGGAGACGCTATGGGCAGCAGAGGGCGCTGTGGGGGAGATGGCCTGGAGGCAAAGAGGTAAGACATCCACTGTCACCCTCCCCAGTAACTGACATTGAGATGTATGTGGACACATGTTAACCCCAGCCTGATTAAACCAGGCAGACCCTGACTCATCCTTGACCAAACTGTAACCCTCCTACACATTCTCACTCTTACAGTTCATCCTAACTGCCTTACGATGCAAAGGACATCCAAACTCGAATCCAGCTTTGCATGAGCTACATTAGCCTTGAGAATCATCAGGAATAATATATGCAAGGTATTAAAAAGGAGAAGCCTGCTGATTTCTAAATAAAGCCCAGGTTGGTGCCAGCCTGACTGAATCCCTCCTTTTGATTTGCATTTCAGGACGTTCTGGGCTGCTGCATCTATGCCGGGTTGCCAGGGCTCTTGGGTACGCGAGTGGTCTAAGGAGAACTGCACATGTCCACAGAACTCCCTCATCTTCGTGTAAGCGCGTCCCTGCACCGCACCCACGATTCAGGACTTTTTAATGGATAAATGGGAAACCTGCCAGGCACCACGGACTCGACAACACAACGAAAGAGAGAGCAGCAAAAGTATAACAGAAAATCTACCTTCCTGCTACACGCCTTTTATAAACCTCATATAAACCTTTATTTTTAAGAGCACAAACACCATATATAACACCACATAAATGTGTAACTTTTTTCAAAGCACAAAAATGTCTATAAGCCTTTTTACCTCTGAAACTTTGCTATCTACCTCCATAAATGCAGCTGCATTTAAATATATATAAATATATTATTTTGCTTTATACATTTTCTACTTATTTTGTATACATGCTACACTTTAGCAGCGCCCATTTAATCCTGTGATATCCCATTCCTGCAACATTTTAATCTTGATGTGCTGAGAACAGCTCTGAGCGCAGCACAGTCATACTGAAGACAGAAGACTATAGGGCCTGAAATAACGTCTTTCTGGAAAAATCTAGACTGAGAATTAGATTACTGTAAGAAATGGGGTTTGCAAAAATCCCCTCATTACCAGTGCTGTCTCAGCTGTTTAGGGTTAGTGCCTGGCCCTTTTTTCTTTTTTCAAACTTTCACATCACAAAATGTTTTTATTCTTGTAAGTTTTAAATCCAGTTGTGTCACATTCAAAAAGTAAGCCTTACTCCAGTACTCCAGGCTGCTGTCTGTCTGACGTCTGTCTTGTGCTGGTTAAAGAGAGGGTTCAATTATGGGAAGGATTTACATGGTTTGCAGAAAAGTGTCGGAAGTATACACCCCATTATGAGTAAAAGCTAAGACCTTGAAACAGATTTCATCAGACTTTCCAGTTTAAAAAATAATAATGAAGCGGTGAACAACATTTTCAACGTTGCAGGCAATTTATCTAAACAGCTGCACAACATATATTTTTCAGAACTTTGCTCCTATGGATATTATTCTCCCTCCCACAAGAAAGGAGTTAGCTTCACTTTTCCAAGTTGTCTTTCATGCAGGTAATTCTTCACAAGGGGAAATGTATTTATAAAAACAAGATTGTACTCCCTGCTGTGAAGTACCTGGCCTTTATTATTGGAACACCTTGTGAAAGTGACGCTTCTGTGTCTGCATGAGGACTGATCTTGCCTTGAGTTATCTCAGGGTCAGGATTGTGTTTTACTTTACTTACTGGTTAGGGTTCAGAGCTGGTCTGCTGAAGAAGTGTCTTGCTTTTGCACAAACACCTTCAGTAACAGTGGACAGTTTAATTCAGAGAAATCAATGGCAGAGGTAAATGTCTTCAGAACCGACCAGATTTCTACATTCATGGGGATTTATTTATTGTTCAGGTTCTTACATGAAGCAGCAATACTTGAAATATTTAATCTGACATTCATTCACTGTCCATTAGGTCAATAAAACTAACCATGTCCTTTACCTTGACCTCAGTGTTTCCAGTTTACCTACACTTTTTCTTTTTCTCCATTAACTGAGTCCACCAGCTTTCACACTTGCATTGTTTAATTTGTCTTTTACCTGATTATCATTTTTTTGTATTAATGTTCTTATTGTTGATGTAATTGTTCATCATTATCATTGTTTCCCATAGCTTCTCTTTTTTAAAGCAGTTGTTAGTTGCAGGCTTTTCTTTTACAAATGGTCTTCTTCCTGTAAGAAAATAAATAGATGGGCCTTCTATTCTATCATAAGCTATACCAAGCTATACCTTTCAAAACAGGCCCAGTTTGGATCACTTCTCAGTGTGACTTTGTTACTGACACTGTGTTCTGAAGGAACTAATGCAGACTGTATCCTAACAAAAGACTCCACTGAAGTCCAGTATATGAAAGAAACTGAACCTAATTGCTTTTTGTAAAAAGAGAACTTGTTTTTCTAAACATTGTCCCTAAACAGAACATCAAGTTTGGGCTGGAGGATTAGACGGTTTGAAAGCTGAACTCAGGGAAAGAAATTAGAGTCAGTTTGAAAAGTGTATAGTGAATACAGTGGACAATGAGTAAAGAATTAGGTAAATGAAAATAAATGAAATGTGTAACTGTTGGGGAAGCAATTGTTAAAAGTTGTGGCTACATACACACACAAAAAACAATTCACCAGTTGACTTTAATATATTTTGAATAGAGATAAATTACAGCTATTTGTATTGTTTTAATTAATACTGTAGTTACGATTCACATTAAATACAGTACCCTTACAGTAAAGTGAAGTAATGTAATTTGTTATGACCAACACTCACACCCTGAAACTGAATTGAAACTGTTTCTAGATGGACAAAACTAAGTGAGTGACTTTTTTTAATACAAATTTGGTATTAAATCAATAGAGATTCCATTGAAAAATGATTTTTGTCTTTGGAAGTAATTAATTACATGTAATCTTTATTTCAGTGTATTGTGTTAATTATCATTCCACTTTTTTAAATGAGTATTTATTTTTCTAATCCGTGTATTTTCCTATTATACCAGCCTAAAGTCTTTCCACAGAAACACCCCACAAATCACTATGGCTCACATGAACAATGTGTTTTAAAGAAATGATGGTATTAAATAATTATATCACTAGCGTTATTTGCTGATTTACCTTTTATTTCTTTTTTCTAGTATTGTGTGTGTTGGTATGTGTATAACTCTCTTTCACATCTGGGTATATACAGTTAAAACCTGCAGTTTTTATATTTATTAAATAGTGCTAGAATTCCAATAATAAATTGTTTTTATTTTGTTTGTTTGTTTATATATAGTGTAGTGAAGTGGGTGGTATTTCAACTATGATTGTGAAATGATCTACAAATGTGTGTTTTACATCCAGGGTTGTGATTAATAAGAAAAACTAAATCAAAATGATTACTACAGCTGATGACAAAGTTTGGTCCATGAATTTCAACCTCTTTGTCGATATAATAGTTTGCATTTCAACCATTACAGTTCACAAGAAGTACTTCTTTAAGAGAGATCTTCCAGAAGAAGATAAGTTTTATTGCAGTGTGGCTGAAATGGATCATTGGTGATGGCAAGCGTGTGTCCTTCATGTTCTTTTCAGTTGCTTCTTTGGTATATTTTGAATCCTTCTTTTCCCATCAGAAGAAATATTGTGCCGCAGACAAGGTTTGTCTTTCAGAGTCCGAGCTGAAGCAGGTGAATTGGATCAGCTTCTTGGTTTTACAACAACACTCTTGGACTGTTATGATTATTCTGTTTTCCTCAGTTGGGTATGCAGTTTCTGTGCTGGGCCACAGTTCTGTAATTACAGTTTAGAATGAGTTTGTTGTCTTACATTCTTCACATTCTCTCCTGGGCTTATTTACTCACACTTGCGAGTGGAATGTTATTCAACTTCAAACAGTTTGTCTGTGTTGTAATGCTTTCAGTTGTGATGTGCTACGTTGTGAAAGTTTTACGAAATCCTGTTCAGTCACCACGTCTCAGGTCTCGGGCGTGGGGTGGCGGGGGGTTGGGGGGGGCTTGACAATAAACACCAAACATGGCTAGAGAATAGATTTGTTTTCATCTTGAAGATAATCATGTTATCACAATCTTTGTGAAATTCCTATTCAAGTGTCGGGTAACGCTTTCTTTCCCCAGAACCAAATGGGCAGAACCACCAGGGAACAATATGATTCTGTGTCCATATCTCCTGCACCCAAATGTCACCTGTAGTTGATGTTTTATATAACTAAGTCTCTGAGAGTGTGGTGTCTGTAAGATTCCAAGGTGGGCTTTTTTGTATATAATGACATTTCTATAATTATCAAGGAGGGAAAAGAACATTTTCACCAGACGTGGAGTCGTGACAATGGGGCCTTCTCCTGGAGCTCAGAGTGAGGTAAGGGGTCTTTGAGATATTTCATGTCTGTCTGTATTGCTAAAAATCTATATTATATTAAATGTTTTGAGCTGCACACACTCCCTTATTTGGTATATTTCCAAATAATAAAAAATAAAACAATACAAAGAATTTACACAAAAACAAATTGTAGAATACTATATAACACTCCTTAGCTACAATAAACTGATGTTAATTCCAAGTTTGTACTGTGAACTTGAGATTTTGGGGCTACAGTGTGCCCAGTGGACTTGCTTAAGCTTTTGTTTTCTTTGTGATGGTTGTATGAGTTTACTCCTGTGGGTGTGAATCCTCTAAGACGGGTCAGAAGTCGTGGTTTTGAAGGAAAGGCCACAGATTCCTTCCGTTTTGTAATTATACTGGAATATTTGTGTTTAAAAAATAGTAAAAAAACACCATAACACATACAGCTACCAGGGGCTACAAAAAACAAAACAAAAAATACCAACTAATTTTTCTTCTCCGCACTACCAAGTCAGCGCAACGCTTTATTCTCTGGGTGAAAAACAGTGGAGACAGATTTGTGTCAGCCGTCTCCTCTGAACCTGGCTTAACCTTTGTCAGCTCTGGGCTGGGTTTCCAAAAGGCAGGAAGGCATGTCTTTGGACCCCTGCCTGATCGGCCCTGACAGCAGTGATTTCTGGGATTATCCCGACTGAAAAGCAGGGCATTCCAGCTCGTCACGGCCATTGTCACCGAGCGGGCACTGTTTGCTTACATGAAGACAGCTGTTCAAAGCAGTGCTCCACGGGATTCCATAAACCAACAGCGCGACTTCCGATAGTGGTTTGTGCTCGTCTCTCACAGTTGATAAACTGACGGGCTCATTAATGAGGCCCCGTTGTGCATTGTTGTTCGGATGATGCTCAATGGCAGCAGGGAGGTGGGGTGGGGGTGGAGACTGTGTGTGGGTGTGGTTGTGGGTTGGGAGGGCGGCGGTGACAGGTGTGATGGAGCTCCCCCCAGAATTGTGGTAGATGGTGAATCTGGATGGTCATCTTCTTTGGATGGGGCACCAGAGTGGAGCAAAAGGCCCCTGGAGAGGCCATTGTTCTCGTGAGTCCAGCAAACGGTACAGCAATGAGAGAAGCTACTTTTGAAAAACTGGGATTATCCCCCCCAGCCCTCTTTGAGTCCTCCTCTGCTACGGGACTATGTGTCCATTGTATGGGGGGGGGGGAGCCAGGAGGCGTCCCCCATTAATCACGTCAATTTCTTTGCATTTGATACTGTGCAGATCTGGAGCTGCAATTCTGTTCTTATTAATTAATACATTGTATTACCACGAAGACCTATTGTCTCCAGTAATGGAATACCTTCTACAGTAAATTAAACCACAAAACCAGAAAATACTAAAAAAAAAAAAAAAAAAAAAGTGTTATTAACTATGAGGTTCTATTGTAGTACTGCCAGCTGTGCCTCCTGGGGCGAAAGACTGAGGCAGTGACTTGAATCGGTTCCAGCCCATAGCAGCTGACTGATGCCTTGGCGGTTAGGAGTGCTTAATGAGAGAGGCACACAAAATTAACTTTCACAGGCAGTTGTAGCTTCTTAGACTCTAGGTAGATTGCCTGTGGTGTGCCAATCCCTTCTCTCTCCTTCATGCAATGGAAGCTCTTTTGATTAGTTTTTGTTGTCTGAGCTTTTTGAGTCAATGGAGAACTATATTACACAATCTGCTCCATTTCACAGAACAGCAGAGAAAAAGGTCAGTGAAAAGCTCTCCCTCTCTGTAATAAATGCAGTGCAGGGAGTGTTGTGCACATGGGAAGTTACAAAACAGTTACAAATTTAAAAAAATGTGGTAAACAGGATATGCCCTTTCTAAGACTATTAAGGAGGTCTCTGAGCTTGACACTGACTTGTGTTGTGTCATGCTAGTCCCACTTTTTAGTTTACCGAATTATAAATGTTCAGAAACCTGGGTTTAATTACAATTTGGCCTCTGGCCTGGGGTAGAATAAACTACGGATGGGCTCCAAGTGTGGAAATGAGATGTATGCTTTTGGTCTGTAAGGGCTTCCCTGAGAAATGACTCCATGGGCTCTACCTACTTTAGGAGAAAACGTGTTTGTCCGGGTTTTGATCTTCAATTCATCCCTCTGTCATGTAGCACTTTTCACTTCGGTAAATGATGGGACAGACCCCATTGTTTGAACAACGACCAGGATGGTCCCTGTGTGAGGGTGTCTTCTCTGGAAATGACATTCGATTTGCCTCACACAACACTACCGTAAGCGTTTGAATTGAACTCAGATGCATTGTTTCGTATGACTAAAATACTCGATTCTGTCGATCAAAGCCACAGACTTCCCTACAGACCAACAGTCATGTACATGCCAGGCCATGAGTTTTACACTAAGAAGTCTAGCCACAGCAGGACAACGTTTTTGACATGTGAACAAGCCATCTCCACCACCAGGCTATTAGCTGTCCGATAAAGAACCAGCTGTTGAATTCGAATGAGTTTCCTGCACTTAAAGCATGCAGTTCTGCTACAGTGACGGTGCCCTCATAGGTAATGAAAGCCTGCTGTTGCTTCAAGCAGCTGTAAGCTTGTTTAGGAATGATAATGATAGCAGCAAATCTTTCTGGTTCAGGCATCCTTTGGGAGAAATCACATCTGGTTGAGAAGAGTAAACACAGCAAAATATCCCTTTAGTTCCATGTGCCTCTTTTTTTCGTTAAGGTGTAAATTGCGGTGTTTAAACATGTCTAGTGATAGACTTTTCAAAGCATAGCTGGGAGGCAGGACAAAAGAAAGCAACTGTGCTAAAACATAAAAAAAAAAAAATGTGTTGATCAGTATTGGACTGATTGCGGACAGAAGTGCCAGGAAAGCAAGGACTTCTATATTGACCAAGTAATCATGCAAAATTCAGCTACCGTTACCTTTTGAAAATGGTAAGCAAGTGAAATAAATGGTTAATCATGGTCTACCTGTGATATTATTACATCACAGTCATGGCTGCCGTTTTTCTATTTCTCAATGCCCAATTCTTGGTAAGAAGTGATTTTAGTAGGACACAATCCCAATGCATGTGTCAGTGTATGTAATCTGGAGAACAGTACTGCCACCCAGCGGTAACAGCAAGAATCTACATCAAAAATTTTCCTAATTCAAATGTAGTGTAAGGAAATATGAAATTCCTGACTATAAATACAAGGCCCATTTGAAATTAATCAGGCAAACTAATAATTTAATTGCCTATTAGAATGTCTTTCATATTTTTGTTTTATAAAATGCAAATTGCCAAATTATTTCATAAAATGCTGGGCAAAACATGACTACATAATGATGACACTGCAGGAACAATCTTTACCTTTACATAATCACATTGAGCAATTTCTTAATCTAAGGCAAACATATATGTTTTTTTTCCTATTCAGGAAGTATATCCTTTTGTAAAATAGCCATGCATTTAGTTTTAAAGTAAACCAACCAACAATATAGAAATAAAAAAACATTTTTTTTAGAAGCAATGTCCCATTTTACATTATTTTGGTTTTAATACAAATATTTTTCTTACACAGCAAAACAAATAATAACAATACTAAGGCTTCTACCTAATATTCAAAAACAGAGAACGCTGAAAGGCAAGAGACCGAAATCAGTTTTAAGAATATCTATACAAATGTGAAATTCATCCCAAGGCAGCTTGTTTTGTACATGTTAGATTCACCATCAAACCATTAATGCACTTCAGGCAAAACATCACATATATTTCTAATTATGCAATTACCATGCTCACTATTTGGCTTACTGCTAGTTCATCCTCACCATCTTCTGTGCACCAGATACTGTAAAATTTGGCTTCATTGATGCTTAATGAATGTCCTCAATCATAGTGCTTGTCCCAGGAGGATTGTACTGTGATCTAGTGTAGTATTGTCATATTAGTGGTAAGAGATTCACTTGGCATTAAGTTCAATAACCTTCCTGCTACAATGTAACTTTAAATAATAGACCGTAACATGTGAATATAGAGTGTGAGAGAGAACAAATAAAGGAGGTATTAAGTCATTGTTTTCTACAACGTGCAATGAGTTTCTTGACCAGAACTGAAAACCACTACTTGTGGCAGTATGTTTTAGCTAAAGAAGAATAATTTTGCGGCTTTAAAATTATGAAATAAACCTGTACTGTATTCAGTTTTCCAAATGTTCTGGACCATTCAATTTGAAATATTTTGAATATCTGCATTAATCAAATCATAACTGATGGAGTACTTTTCAGTTCTAAACTAAGAATACAATATTTTTGCTTGGGGGTGGGGAATAAAGACTTTAAAAAAAATGACAATAGAATCCAATAGTGTGTACAAGTATAAAATGCAGCAGAGCTCTTGTTGTCTGAAATTTATTAAAGTTTTTTGAGCTGCTGGTTGGTTTCATTGATCCTGTGGTCCATCTTGTCCACTTTGCCCAGCAGGTTTTCCAGAGAGACGTCCTGTTCGTCTATTTCAGACTGCAGCCCCAGCCCCAGGTTCTTCAGTCGAGCCAAGCCGAGAGACATGTCATCTGGCACACAGTCAAAGAGGACAGACAGTCATTAATCTCAACGCTTCAAGCAGGTCTACAGTGACTACTCAATCATAAGAGATCATTCTATTGGATTTTATGAGGATATCAGTTCAAAAGATTGACTTTTCAACTCCTAGAGCGTCTGGTTGGAGCCAGAAAAACTAGTGTCAGTACCTGTTCTCAAGGAAAAGCAGCACATTTATATTAAATGTAGGCCTATAGTTTAGGTGCATATGTGGTTTAGAAAAGACCGATTTTGGTTGACATGGACTAATGGTGTGTAATCTTTAATCTATGATATGTAACCTACTGAATGTACACGAGGAAAGGGAAAAAGAAAATGTATTATGGAGGAAGGCTTCACCTAGGTTGTTGTCCAGCTGCTCATGAGCTGTTTGTAGGTGCTTGTTCTTGGAATATGTCATGTTACTGTGGGAGGAGGGGAACTCTGATCCAGAAGCTCCAAATCCTACAGAGTAAACAAACAAGAGTGATATCATTCAGCTGTAATATGTCGATCATACAGGTACGTTACATTGTTGGAGTGGGCTTGTTTTAAATTGTAGTAATCTCATTTACAAGCACTAATTAATGTATGTATTTATTTACCAGCTACTATCATTACATTAATTCCCAGATATTTTTTTTTTAATAGATTATTTTCACATATCACTATATTTGCTTTTTCAAATATCCCTACCACTACTGTTCACAATGTGTCAATGTTGGCACACAAGCTCCTGTTGTTGTGCAATTAGTCATTTTGAATGACTGTAAACATTTGTATTACTACCTCTTTGATGATGAATAAATACCCAATTAAATTACAACCAGAAAAGTGTAAAGTCAACAAGAGTTCAGAGAGAACTATTTATGTTTAGACCATTGCTCAGTCAATATGTGATTCTACTGAAAAAGAGATGATCACCTGACGTTTCCAGTTTTCTGAGGTTTGGGTGGCTGGCTTGATAGTTCTGTTCTTGCATCTTACTTTCTTCTAATGCGTTTTCCAATCTACAGGAAAGAATCAGGCCAACTGGGTTAGGATCACTTCACTTACAGGACCTTGTCTTGCTTGTATCCTGGTGTCAGAAACCATTATTAGGCAGACAGAAGACTCTCTCGATTCACAATTGCTGCAAAGCATGTAAGTACGTCAGACACTGAGGTTATTTCAACACACAGGAACCATTCAACCAGGCAGGATGCTCACGTACTTGGTGCTGGGTTTGTACTGTGCTGGCTGGTCTGGTGGGGGCTTGGTCTCCGGTTTGGCTTTGAAGTAATTCATGAAGCCCCCAAACACACTCTTGATGCTGTTGATGTGTCTCTGGCTGGTCTTTAGGTCTTGGTCCATATTGTCGACCATCCTCTCAGTCCTCTTCAGTGCCTCACCTTGCCTCACCAGTTCCTGCACAGAGATGATATCAAGTTCAGTGATGTGGAAGAGTGCTTCTCTTGTGCAGTTCAAGGTTATATCATGATCATGATCAAGAATGTTTCCACTATAAACATACATATGTGAACAGTCTCTCAAGACATTTTCTGGGTCTCAGTAGCCCTAAAAAGTCTCAGTCAAGCCCCTTAATAGGACTTAAAGCAGTGTTCATCCTCTATTCTGTCCATTAAGTGTCTGCAAAGACACACGTGCACATCTAAGGAGTACCTGTACATTTACAGACAGACAGAGGGTCATATAATTTGGCTCAGAGAACACACAACTTTGACACGAGTGACGTCAAGAACAAATTGTCATGGTCACGTTAGTAGTACCAAACTGTGTGCTTTTAACAATGTGCTCATGTCTTTCAGATGTGTGCATGAACCTTGACCTCTGCTTAATTGCACTGAGAAATTTCCAAAATCAAAGTCAAATAAAAATAAAAAAATAAAATAAAAATGGCACACTCTATTGACATAGGGCTTTATTTACTTGTGGAGGATAACAGGATTCTGTACAGTCAAAATGCACTAATTTGGCATATAAAATCATATAAATTTAATCATGCTAGAGCCAAGCCTTGGAACACAAATTGATTGTGAACATGCCAGCAGGCAAACAAACCTGAATAACGTAATGAACATAGGATTTGCCTTGCTGGCCTTTACAGAATCCCTGGAGTACTGCACGACTTGGTGTGTGCAGTGCATACCACAGAACAGATAAGGAGGGGAGGAATCACCTTGCAATGCAGGTATTTTTAAGAAAAACAAATGTTAAATATTCTAGTAGATTATTAACCTTCAACGGCATTTAAAGAACAAAAGCTAGTTGATTACGTAGAACACTAAATGTCAACCAAATACAAGATGGAAAAAAAAAAAAAGTTGATGTAAGATAATGTGGATTTACACAGCCCAGTTAGCTTCTCCTTGGAATAGTTTAAACAAACCCACAGGCGCACAGGTTTTCCTGCTTTTCTTAACATCCTCTGTTAAGAAATGCAGGAAAACCCGTGCTCCTGTGGGCTTCAATTCCCTTTGCTCTCCGGCTTCCCACTATGAAATGCTGATCCATTTCCTCTATCTTAAGGGTTAGCTGCAGGTTACTTTAGATGAATATTCATGACTGATGTTCATACATGTTGCACTAGGATTAAATGTGGGTTTAGATTGCTGCCTACCGTGAGAATTTGTGGCATGGAGGAAAGCTGCAGGGAGCATGGGAGTTCCCAGGTTAAACAGGTCAAGGACACATTATACCAACTGGGTCTGCCTTAATAAGATCAGACACATGTACAGTGTTGCTGTTACTGCGATCAGGTCAGTTTAGATGTCATCCTGGTTAACAAGTGGGGTTTTCCCTCTCACAGTGACTGTACCTCTGCGGTCTCGGTGCCAATCTTCTCCGACTCGTAGATGAGGCTCAGGGAGCGGTAGCTGCTGTCCACGGCGGACTGGGCCGTGCGCCTCACCTCCTGTTCCAGCTGCATCTGCCGCCGCTCGGCCTCGCTCACCCGGCTCTCCTTGGACTCGTCCAAACCCCCTCCCCACCCAGAACTCCCTTCCTCCTCATCTTCATCGGCAAAAGGGTTATGGCTCTTCGGGTAGGCGGACATCCTTACAGCTGGAGAACATAAAAAGGATAGTTTTGTTATGCATGCACACCACTGAGAAGAAAATAGCCAAGTGGATCATATTCTTAAACAGCTTATATCATTGGTAGTTTTGTGAACAGATGGATGTATACCTCGTATTCAAATATACAAATAAAAACAGACCAGGTTAAACAGCAGTATTAATTAAAATGTGTTGAATTAAACTTTATTTTAGATCTCAACATATTCGCCAAAACTGGTACCGTATGACAGTATCACAGTACACCAACCACAAAGAAGTCAACATGATAAATACAGCTCTCACCAGAGCCGACAAAATGAACACCGGAGTTATGGTATCATGTCAAATTGAAAACTACATTACCATGTCTATAAGGCTATATTACTGAAAAACTGCAGTCTTGACCGAGGAACTGGATCAAGTGAAAGTGAAGTGAAAGTACAAAAATAATCTATTAGCTACAGGCGGGGTAGGAGCACTGGCCGGAGTTGATCTGATACACAGCGTCTCATTATCAAAAAATAATAATAAAAATAACATATTTCGCCTGTAGTCTCCGGGTGAATAAACAAATTACAACACAGACGACCCAAGCGTAGCTAGGTAACCTGTATTTTAGGGAAGCGCCGGAACACGGGATTGCCCTTCAAACACACTGATTGCATTACACAGCACCGATATCATGTTTTGTGCGAATCGAGGTGTTTAGAAATAAAATCAAAACCTTAACAAGAAGAAATAATGTCGCTACTTACACCACGAAAGGCTCCCCTCCCTCTGTTGCACTTCCGCCACAGCGCTGGCTGTTGTGTCAGCTGACCTTCCCCCGGAACAGTTTGGTGACGTCATACGCTCACTTCCTGCAGTCATGTGACCGCAGAGCTGGCGCTGCTGAGGAAAGAGCGCCACCGTTTGAGACAAAATAAAGAGCAGATACGTGGGTCAAGGTACTGTTTTTTCAATAGGACTAAATATTATCCAGATTTAGATGTCAGTTTTAAGTTTAAATGTTGCATAAATGTTGACCTTCACAACAGGTCAATCCTAAAGAGTCGGACAGTGACACTAAGTGGAAACAAATAAAATCAGCATGTAAAGTATCTGCAGCTTGCGTGTGACAGGACTCTGAATCATATATTTTCATGCTAGTATGTGGGTTAGTATCAGTGGTAGATTGTAGGTTAATCGAAGCAGTAGTAGTTTAGGTTTGGGAGTAATATAATACCAGGTAGGTTAGTGTCAGTAGTAGTATGTAAGTTAATATTTACATATGTAGCCTAAGTCATACAGTGACACTACGTCATCCCATTGCAATATTGCACAGAGTGAAACTGAGCAGGTTTTTAATGTTGGGCGAGAAGGGTGAAAGTAGAACAAAACTTTAAAGGCAAAGTTGAGAAAACTGTCTCCTTTGATGAAGACGCAAGAGTTATGTAATGGGTTCATGCATGCAAACCAAGTACAGAGGGTGTAGATTCCTATGGATCTGCTCAGTGTTTTCTCTTCATGAACGCACCTTGCTCTATTTTCACTGGGTGGTTGACGTTTTCCAAAATATTTCAGCTTTTAAGAGGAATTTAGAAGTTGCTACAAGAGGAAAGTGCCTACACACAAGTTTGGTATCTGTGTAGATGAAAAACAAAACCATTAACAGTTCCAACAGCACACAGACAGAAGTGCGAGACCAGCATTGTGAAGCTTTTGGAAGGAGAACAAATACAGTTCCATTGAACTATTGCCACTCAAATGTTAAATGGAAAAAGTCTCAAGATCAAAATAAGTCATCCTCAAAGAGGGGTGTAATGTGAAAGAAACCCATCCAATTATGTTCCCAAACCAGGGGGGACTTGGCTACTGAAAGACGTGATGTGGAACTCTTCTAATATGTTTATGGACAATCTAGACAGTGTGCCTTTGACAAATATTAATTTGAGTCTCTTAATTAACTGTTTGCTACCATTAAAATAATACCTATCGTATATCATTAGTTTTCTGATATAGGTACACATCATAAGTTGCAAAGTTAAAGCACTATTCTGTTCACCATTATTTTGCCTGTTTATACCGTTTGATTTCCATTTGATACAATTGAATAATCAAATCCCTTATTATGAAAATTATTATTCAATGTACACATTCAATAAACGTTTATTGTTCCATTTAACGAGAAAGATAAATAATCGAGCTTCCGTTTATTTTTCAATTGACAATTCTGTGCTTCGCTTTTTTTTTGAGCGTACTGTTTGGCCTCACACAGCCGCCGTCTGCCGTGTAGCTTCCTTGTCTTCTGTTATTTTCTCTCAGTTCTCGGATGGAGAAGGAAAGATGTCGGTGAAAGGAGGACCGAGGGGCTTCTACTTCAACACGGTTTTATCGCTTGCTCGGTCATTGGCAGCGCACAGACCAGCTCCCGTTGACAAGGTGAGGGGGCAAATGATGTTGACATTACAGTACAGGTTTAATTATTACGGCAGCCATTATCGTTTTTGAGATTGTATGTTTGCGCATTTGTTACATCAAGTTGTTTTGGTGAGAGGGATCATATACTCGTTACTGTTAATGGAGGAAGCTTCTGCATCAAGGTACACAACAGAGAGTGTTATATATCAATGGCACTGGCGATACATTAACCGTAAATGACGCTTAGTCGCACCGTACATATCGCTGATTAATTAAAGGCCTTAAGTAATAATTATTATGTAATTACTTCGATGTCCATCACAATAATCTTTATTCATGTACTTATTGATCTTTACGCTTTGGCTTTAAATTAATATGATGGCCGTCAGGGTCAGACGTCATGGTCAATGACTAATAACAATATTATCTCCTCAAACGAAGACCTTTTTAAAGTTCTCTCTCCCCCTGTGACGTTTTTCGTGCTGCAACGTCACCTCTTCGATACTGCCGGCCTGTCATGTATTTATGGCTGTTCATCTGTCTTACAGGTTCAGAAGTTACAATGCATGTGCCCAGTGGACTTCAGGGGAGTTTTCCAGCTGGACGAGCGGCGCAGGGACGCAGTGATCGCTCTCGGCATCTTTCTGGTGGAGTCTGACTTGCAGGTACAATCTTTACCTCTGGAGGTTTTCTTTATACTCCTAGCAGCAGGAGATTAATAACCTTTAAGTCCCTTATCTCATGCAACTGGACTAAGACCCTCGTTATTTTCTGTACAAGTTCGATCCTGTTTTTTGGTTTATGAACATGTCTGCATGTGGAATAGGTCACCCCTGTTTAAGAAAAACAATTACTTGTTTTTTCCAGCAAAAAGAAACGATTGTCCCATATTTGCTTGGCCTGCTGAAAGGTTTGCCTCGAGTGCAATGGATAGAAGAGAGCACAGGAAGGAAGGGAAGAGGTAAGGAATGCTTGTCACCTTTGCTATTTAAAAATAAATAAATAATAATCTGTAGTTTGCTACTGAAAGCTTCAGATCTTTACATCTAGAAAACTTTAAAAGCCTCCCACATTTGTTTTTGGGGGGCTTGGCTATTGCAAGAAGGTGTTGGACTCTAGGAATTTCACATTGTTTATTTCTATTTTGACATGCCTATGAATAGAGATCGGAAGTAAATGGATTACAGCGATGGTCTCTAGATGGATCAAAAAATCATTCGGAAATCTAATGTCAGGCATAGCACTAGCTTTCAGGTAGATTAAATATCTACATATGAGGGTTATGTTTGTATTTGCTGAGGTAATGTATGTGACGGAGTTGGAGACTTTTCCTTTTGTGTTGTAGAAGCCCTCCCCGTTGCAGAAAACTTCAGCTTCTGTTTGGTGACCCTGTTGTCAGATGTGGCCCAGAGGGACGCTTCCTCCCGAGGCCAGGTGAGAACAGTGTCAGATCAGGTGTTGAGGGTAAAGAACAACAGCTAATAAGCTACAGGCTCATGACAGGCCTCAGCTCACAACTTTATTTGCATATCCATATTCGCAAAAGTCAGGTTTTATTTTTTAATTGCTTTGTAGCACTTGTGTGTAAATATTTAAAGTCTTATTTGTTGCTGAGTATTCACTTGTAACTGCTGTGTTAGTGTGCTCTTCCAAGGCCAGTAATGAGCCCCTTACCTGATGCACTGCTGTATCTTGTTGTGGTTTAGATTTTGGAAGCTGTCATGGATCTTATGCAGGTCCTACTGGAAATGTGCCAGACCCCTGAGAGCCAGGATAAAGGTAGAAAAACCTTTGTAAATTGAGCCAGAGGCAATTACTCAAAGACAGAGCAAAGGCTGTGAGCCACATACCCGTGCATTGAGAGGGAGTTTGCTCTTGTCCTTCCAGAGTACCTGTGCCGGTACGCTGTGCCATGTCTGCTGGGAGTGGCCCGGGCGTTCGGACGCTATAGCAACATGGACGAATCGCTCCTGTCCAAGCTGTTCCCGCGGGTGGCGCCCCAGGCTCACTGCGTGGCCGACGAGATGGAGGGAGTGCGCCGGCGGTCCTTCAATGATTTTCGCTCCATCCTGCCCAGCTCCCTGCTCACGGTCTGTCAGGGAGACACGCTCAGACGCAAGACCAGCAGCATCTCCAATGTCTCCCAGGTCAGCATCTGAGCATTGTTCCTACACTGGGGCAATGGGTGTGACATTTCAGGGCTGGATGAAGGCTGTATAGCATTTTGGCAGCCTTTGGGATGAAAGACATTCTGTACATGCAAGATCTAAATATTGATACATTTATATGCTGTTCCAGAATGATTTTAATACATTTATATGCTGTTCCAGAATGATTTTATTTATTGGTAACTGTAAGATTTTTTTGTTGCGTGTGTCTATGTACAGGCCAGCCCAGAGCGAGGAGGGCCTCCCCCCACTTCTCCAGCTGGACAGTCTGCACAGTATTTCGAGGGTAGATGCTTCTCCTCAAAGACTTTGTTGTTGTGTCTGGTTCAAGAAAGTCATGTACAGTACTGGGTGTGGTGTGGTTCTTTATTGCTGCATTATCAGTTGCCCATTTAACCACTGCACACCACCAGTGGCAATGGTAAACTAATGGCATGTTGTTCTGGATGGATTTACTTTTTTTTTTTTTGTAGGTATTTGCTTTTTAAGAATGATAAGGTTTGATTCAGTGTGATTTTCCATGATGTGCGCCTAGCATTCTCCTTATGCTGTATACATGATTAGACTACAATTCAGTGAGTTGATCATCAGTGTTTGTATTATTATTTGGATATATGGCTAGGCATATTGACCTAAAGCTGTGGGCCTGTCTCGTCACTCCAGGCTCCTACCTTCCTGATGGCAGTGCTGTGGACCCAGAGTACTACTTTGCCACGATCAGCTCCAGCTTCTCGGTCTCTCCTCTATTCACAGGCAGCAGCAGCAAGGAGTTTGACATTCCCCTGGATGTGTTAAGACAGCTCCTCCACATGGTGGGAATACCAGCCTTTATTCTACTTGTACATCTACACATGTTCAAATGCAGATAAATGCTGTTGCTCCATGTAAGACCTTTAGGCCTAGTAAACGTCTTCTGTCTTGCAGGTGAAGCAGATTGTGACAGATTCTGTTTTGAAAACTCTGGATGCCACTATGGCAGAAGTCTTGGAGGTGAGTGCTTTTTCTTTTTTTTTTTTTTTTGTCTTTCCCTATATGTGGATGTTAACTATTATACTGTTGGCTATTTACTGTATCAGGCATTTAAATGTTTTTGCCTGTTGTCGTTTTAGGTCAATCCCAACTTAGACCTTATCTACAAAACCTTCAGTGACCCCTTATATGTGGCCATGTTTAAAATGCTAAGGGACACTTTATATTATATGAAAGGTAAGAAGTTGTTTTCATACAAAACCTTTTTAGTCGCATGGATGTTTGAGTTTTTTATGGAATTTGTATTTTATCCAGCCATTGGTTTCCTTTGTGGATGGAAATGTCTACTATTAGTTGCTGGTATCTCAGTGGCGGCACCTCAGTCATTTGTTTGTCCCCTGACAGACCTGCAGACGTCCTTTGTGAAGGAGGTGCATGACTTTGTCCTGGAGCAGTTCAGCAGTAGCCAGTCGGAGCTGCAGAAGATCCTCCACGACATCGAGCGTGTGCACAGCGAGCTGAGTCCCCTGAAGCTGCGTTGCCAGGCCAATGCTGCCTGTGTGGACCTCATGGTGTGGGCCGTGAAGGAGGAGCAAGGTACTGTACAAAAAAAGCGTGACTCCCCGGCGAACAGTGCTCTCCAAGCCTGGTCCTGTCGAGCGCCAGTCCTGTTAGGCTCTACAAGCTTCCTCAGTCATTGGCTAAAGATCAGGTTTAACTGACTCATTATTGGTTCTGTTAAGGAGTTGATGGTTCAGCTCACCTAAAAAACAAATGGGATCCCTGAAGTTCTCCTGCTTTGGAGACTATGGCAAGCTGTTCAGTGCCATTTCCAATAACGTAGTGCAGTGTCTCCCGGTTTCACCTCTGCTATCGGTATGTAAGGCTAGTGTTACCCTTTAGTTAAACCATTTGCTTGTATTAGACCTTTATTATAATCAATTCAAATTCTTAATAAGATCATTTGATATAGGAAAGTAACATTAACCAGCTGTGAATTAGGATATGAGGTAGCATAGTGAAAGTCAGGCCAACTTCCTTTTTTTTCTGTTTTGTCTGTCGGTGATTAAAAACAGCCCGATTGATAGAAATCTGCTCTTCTCATTCAGGGGCCGAGAACCTGTGCACAAAACTGTCTGAGAAACTTCAGTCCAAATCGTCAAGCAAAGTCATTATTGCTCACATGCCCCTTCTCATCTGCTGCCTGCAGGTGAGTGCTCCGGCCATGAAATGTGCAATTTGTTTTCATACGGAGTTATGAAGAATATCACTGGATATTGTATATAATAAAATAGTCCTGGAGAATTGCACAAACTTATGTATACCAGTGGCTGTTTACATTTGTGTATAGAATACGTTTTTGACTTTGTGGAGTTGTCTTTGTTTTCTTTTCCCCTGTGGCTTGAACTCTTGGTTTTAATCCTGTATCTTTATCCTTCTCTGTGCAGGGGTTGGGGCGTCTGTGCGAGCGCTTCCCTGTGGTGGCTCATTCAGTGACCATGTCTCTGCGGGATTTTCTCGTGGTCCCCTCTCCAGTGTTGGTGAAGCTCTACAAGTACCACAGCCAGTATCAGACAGGTACCAACAAACGCACTGTGTGACTCCTACAGTGACTTGGCAATTCACATGACAGCTGACTGAACCGCTAGTGAAACTCTCTCCCCAGCCAATCGTCTGGTCCCGTTATCATATTTTTGTTGGTTTGCTTTGAAGGGGCCGGAGAAATTAAGATCAGTGTGACGAACGAGCACTCGCAGTCGACCCTGAACGTGCTCTCCAGCAAGAAGAGCCAGCCCTCCATGTACGAGCAGCTGCGAGACATCTCCATAGACAACATCTGCAGGTGAGGGGGCAGAGTTTAAAGGTCATGGGTGAAAATAATTAAATACAACTCTTCAGTTTACATGTGTAATCCATACACTGAAATCATAAAACAGTCAGATTCCCTATTTTAAAGGAAATGGACAAACCAAACAATCCCCCAAAAAATTTAGGAAAATCCCTATTTTCTACCGAAATTATACTGAATGGCTTTGCTGTTGACATGTGCGTCTTCTCCCTGCCAGGTGTCTGAAAGCAGGGCTGACGATGGACCCTGTGATTGTTGAGGCCTTCCTGGCCAGCCTGTCCAACCGCCTCTATATCTCGCAGGAGAATGACAAGTAAGAAAGCGTCTCCATGGGCTTGAGCGCTGTGAGGGGAAATTATAGTCTTGGCACTGAAAACTGCAGTGGATAATTCCGCCTACTTTTTGTCTGGCAGTGACTGCATCTGGAAGCTGGGTTGCTGTATCAGCCTGCCTGTTTTTTTGTCCCCAGCGCTGAAATTGTAATAAAAATTAATGGGTCATGTGATTTGCTGCTCTGTGATTAGCTGATTTATCATGTGATTTATAATAGGTTTAACTGTCCAAGTTTATATGCTGTTAAAATAAGTCATGACAGAAGTGAGTTGACTTTAAGGTGACTGGTTGTAGTTTTACAGATGGAATAAAGCTATAGATGTGGAACTGTTAAATAAACACAGAGTTAACCAAAATTGTAATACAGCCATAGCACTACCTCTACTGCCATGACTTTCTAACAACATGCAAATGCAGCCACTGCTAGTAATAATACTAAAAATACATAAGCAGGTTACTGATCGTTTTTTCTGCTCTCTGTATTTTTCAGGGATGCCCATCTGATTCCTGACCACACCATCCGAGCGCTGGGCCACATCTCTGTGGCCCTTAGAGACACCCCCAAGGTTATGGAGCCCATTCTCCAGATCCTGCAGCAGAAGTTCTGCCAGCCTCCCTCTCAGCTCGACGTACTCATCATAGACCAGCTGGGCTGCATGGTGATCACAGGGAACGTAGGTCACTCTCTGCCACCTCTGCATCGCCTCTGTTCTCAAACCCTCTCCTGTTCTGTAAGGACCTCATTGGAACAGCCCCCCACCCACTAGCCTGTGCATTGTCTGTAAATAAGTGGCCGGGGGAGGGGGGGCGGCAGTTATTACTGTAGTTGGGGTGCTTGGTGCTTTTTTGTAAATGGTGTGAGGAAAACTAATTTATGGATTCTTATGCCATCTAGTGGCTTCATACTGCCATGAAACCCAGTGTTTCTCTTGGTGTTTTTTTTTTTTTTAATTCCCATTTGTCTTCACAAATGTCTTCTTTTGTTTGTGTTCCTGTGATCAATGCTTTCATGAACCTCAGTGTTTCCCCCCCTCTTGTTTTTAGCAATACATCTATCAGGAGGTGTGGAACCTGTTCCAGCAGATCAGTGTGAAGGCAAGCTCTGTGGTGTACTCGGCCACCAAGGACTATAAGGACCATGGATACAGGTAACCAGGTCTAAGGCTTGAGAACGTAAATTTCTTTCTCTCCGTGTAAACGGATTTGGACTCTTTGTAAGCAATTGTGTAGGTGTGTTTCCCCCCCAGTATCTGCATATGATAGTATATGTCTGAAAACTTGCATGAACGTAGAGGCAGAAAATGTATGTTTTTCATTGGTTTAAAATGCCAACCACATGTGTTTTGGTGCAGTAGTGTAGGCCTTGAGAATGCATTGTAATTACCTGTCTGTGTGTGCAGGCACTGCTCCCTTGCTGTGATCAATGCTTTGGCCAATATAGCGGCGAACCTCCAGGGCGAACAGATGGTGGACGAGCTGCTGGTCAACCTCCTGGAGCTATTTGTGCAGCTCGGGCTGGAGGGCAAGAGGGCCAGTGAGAGGGCCAGCGAAAAGGGGCCTGCCCTCAAGGTACAGCACAGCTCACTTTAAGCAATTCTTTAGGAAACTTATGTATATAATCAATCACTCGGCCAATCAATCCACTGCTGCTGTATGAGTTTTCAATAATTGAAAAGGGTTACAAACAATATTCTAGAGGATTCTCTGGGCAGTTTCTCACCAGATTTCAATACAGATACCTAGTGAGCCACTACAGTATGCACTGTTTAAGGAGAGCCTCACATTTACAGCCAACCTTTATTACAAATTGTTTTAATTTTTTATTTTATTTTTAATGGCAATTTAAAAAATAAAAAGGTGACACACAAGATGAGATTTTGAAGCTGTATACAGAAAGAATGAGATGTAACGTGACTTTAAGACAATGAAGATTAATGTTATTATGTTTTCTCTGCAGGCGTCCAGCAGTGCTGGCAATCTGGGGGTGCTCATTCCAGTAATTGCTGTGGTAAGAACCGACTAAATATATTTCTCTTGATCTCGGGTGGTGCTTATTCAGTGCTCTCTGAAAACATTGGGAAGTGACAAGGGGGGGTACTGTAAATGAGTTAGAAACTATCAGTGCCATCCTTGAGCTGCATTGTCCCCTTTAAAGAACACTGTGCTCTGTGTGGCCAGAGACGGCCGAGCTCCCAGATACTCCTAGAAAACAAGGTACAGTTTATTCAGTTCACTACAGTAAACACTGACGCTGCACTGTTACATATTTCCTCACCCTGCTGTCGAAACTGTTTGTTGTAGTGTTTGCTGGTACTGTGGTACTCAAATAAATCTCGCTATGCACACCAGTTTCCTTTTAACTCCTGGGAAACGGTTTGTGACTGATTAGCGTGCGATTTTAATATCTTGTCCGCTACCTGTATCAAGCCATGCTTGTTTTTGTTATGTCTAGTTTTTATTTATGATTGTTTTATTAATGAAGGCAATTGCTTCAGGTAACAGGGTTAATCAGTTTGAGTCCACTTTTCAGTTAATGTTTCACTTTCGAGACAAATATTTACACAGCTTGCATAACAAGATGTTGATGTGCCGTGCTATTGATACAAAGATGTCCTGTCATTGACCCTGTTTCCCAAAAAACAAAAAAAGCGTTTTCCACATTCTGTTTGAATAGATCATAGCCACACTAAATTTAATAATATAGGTCACAACATTTTCATTTGACATGCAAGCTTTAATTGTATAGTTTGGTGTACATAGAACATGCCTGCAAAAAATATTTAAGAAAGGCTAGTGATGCAAAAATTAAGTAATAAGCTATCTTGCATGGAACAGAAAAGAGACTGTGTGTGTCGAAACATCTTTAGCAAAATCACTTTCAGGGATTAAAAGTGAAATCCTGGATCCATTAGCAAAGCTGGGGCTTTCATTCATCTCCGGCCTGGTATGAAATGCAACAAATAAGTTCTGTCCCACCCTAAGATTAGCTCTGTAACAGGGCCTCCTGTGGTGTGGCCTGCACTGGCACAGAGTCTGCCATTTTATTGACCGGAGCTTCCCCTGGCCTGACAGAATTCAGCACTTCTGACTCTCATTAGGAAATGACGACAATTATTTTATTTGTTAGAAGATACTGCTTATCAACCGGCTGAGACCGAAATGATAAATATATCCATGACTAGATAAAGTATTTATTTTTTCATTTTAATTTAAATGTATACATTTCTTTAAGATTTTTAAATTATTATAGTTATAGATACATACATACACACATGTACATATATATATACTTCTTTCACCCATTGCTTCAGCTAAATGAAAAGGAGCAGGCAACAAACATTTCTGCTTCTCTCTGAGGAGAAGGCAGGCAGCAGCTTTGTCTCCTGCTACCCATTCTTTAGTGGCGGTTGGTTAGTTATTGAGGGGGTTGACCACACGCCCCATGAAGAGCAGGCAGCTGGTGCGGTGCTCGTAGATGAGGAAGAGGAAGGGTCGGTCCACAATGAAGCGGATCTGAGTGGACAGCGGCATGAACCCCACCGTGGTCACCGCGGCTGCCTCTGTGCCCTCCTCATTCACCGTGATCGTACCCTGGTGTTTGAACTGAGCAGGGAGGGAAAACCAGGAAAGAGACATCAGTCTAGGACCCAGATTAGATTACAAAACAAAGAAAACTTTAAGTTTTTTGCTTCTATTAAGTACTGTACTGTTTTTTTTGTATTGTGTGTTTGCTATGTTTAGAATGAATACTAAGCCCCACAAAGATACATTATTTTATCATATTAGATGAGTTTTGCAAAGGCTGCATAGAGCAGGATTACCAGGTCAATGGAGAGTTTCTCAGATGTCATTCCGCTGAAGTCGGCTGTCTTCTCAAACAGCTCTGTCACCCCCATCTCCTGTAGGTATCCAATCAGGTCGTAGTTCTTCTCCAGCTTAAATTTTGGGAAAACCACTTCCCGGGTCCTGTATGAGAAAAAGATAAAGGTTGCGACATGTTAAATAGTAAATACTATTAATAGTATAAAAATTGTGGTTTTATTGTAAGAGGCTCTGTCCCTGTCTTTCTCGGTCTTTGTCCATCCATCCATCTGTCGTTCTGTCTCCATCTGTCTGTGTGCAAACTGGCCCTCATGCTGATTTACTCTGGGGTGTGTAGTTCCTTTACAGTGGACAGGAATGTCGTCAGGTTCAGTGAGGTATATAGTCATCTAAAGTCAGGACGGCACGTGCCTGTTAGTCATATTGCTCATCCACTTATTGACCACGGTGGGCGAGATCGCTTTCTCCAGGGTCCTGATGCCTGACAGCTTCCTGGGGAAGGCGATCATCATGCTGATGTTGCCCACATAGGGCAGCTGCAGAATATCGCACTCCAGCTCGTGGTCGGCAGCGGCCATGAAGTTCCCCTTGGTCTGCATCATGGGCACACGCACCGTCTGTCGCTCATTAACACGGAAGCTGCGGTGGTGTGTCAGCTCCACGGGGAACTTGTTTTCCCAGGTGCCTGTGTGAGACGGAGATTTAAAAATAAAATTAAAAACCTGGATGTCAGTCATTCTCTAATGGTAAAGCTGAAGAAGCCTCGAGCTGCAGGCACCTTCACTTCCCTGCATTGCAAACCGTGAGTAGCTAGAGTTTGGATTCGACTGAAGGCCATGTTAGTTGTAACATATTACAAATACTGTACAGTTTAACCAACCAAAGCATTTTCAGAGTATAAAGTTTGAAAAGTAGCTTGTGTTTTGCATCTTGAATCTCCCCCTCTGTTTTGTATGCACCATGACTTTCTCAAAGCCCCTTTTTTTTTTTAAATCTAAAAACTTATAGATATAGATCATTACCTACCTGTCCACACAGGTGTTTGAGTGACCGTCTTACCTTTAAAGTACAGGTAATTGAGCAGCATCAGCACCGTGTCCGGATTGACACTTTTGAGCGCTTCTTTGATCAACCCCTTGGTGATCTTCACAATGCGCTGGTTGGCTTTGCTGAGGAACGTTCGGTCTCTGAAGTCCACGGACTGGGGCTCGGCGAAGTAGAAGTTCTTGACGTTGGACTTGAAGGAGTCCACGATGGGGCGCTCCTTCTGCACATACAGGTCGTTGACAGAGCGCAGCGTGTAGCCGAAATTGCGTCTGAACAGGCGGTGGGTGAGCTTGCGGAAGAGCTTGTGTACAGTCAGGTCCTCGTACATGGAGCTGACATTGACGAAGTCACCAAAGCCCAACGTTTGGTAAATCTGCTGATGGGTGAGCTGCTTGGTGCCCAGGTCTATCATGCCCATGGCGATGGAGATGCCCACAGGAGCGAACAGGATGTTGTCAGACTGGTTGGCAGCATTCCTCAGGACCCGGTAGAGTTTAAACCCGAAGTCAGCGTTGACTGTGCTGAGCCGCTGGAGCCTGGTCTGGCCATGGAAGAGCTGCAGCAGCTGGGCTTTCCTCACTTGCGGGTCAGTGGGCGCAGTGATGATCACTCCCTGGACTGGCGTGTCAATCTCATCAATGGCATCACTGTAGTCATCATCCTCTGCCAGCAGCTTCTCGAAGTCAATGTAGTCCTCCTCCTCAAAGCCACCATCAAAGGGGAGGTCGTTCGTCACCGTGTTTTCTTTGTGGAACTCTGGTGGAATGGCCTCCATGTCTGGGGCCCCTCCAGAAGCCGGCCCCCGGGGGCCAATCGGCTGCACAGTGCCACTCGGGCTAAAGTGAATACCCAGGTCCTTTACCCCGGCAAGGGAGGGGGAGGCGAGCAGACATGCCAGAGTGACTACGGTTAAGAACCACATCCTGAGAATCTCTTCATGGCAGAAGGGGAGAGATATAAATTTTAACTTTTTGCATAGCTCTTTACATTTCTTTCCTTATTTTTGCTGTGGGAGTGGGGATAACGTATTTGTGTGTGTGTGTGTGTGTGTATATATATATAATTAAATCCATTAACATTAGTGTATATACATTTGTAAAAAAAAATGTTTAATTGATATTAACAACAGTTTTGATGAGTGTAAACAAAAGAGAGTACATTTTCTATAGTCTGCTACTATTGCTTTACCCCAAGCCCAAGAAGAGATTTTGAATACTGGAACCAGTTACTTAAAACTTTGAGGCTTTATAGCCTCTGTGCTTCTAGTTTATCAAACAACAATTTTTTCAATTATTTACATAAATGTTCTGGGGTCATAAAGCTCACTAGCACCGTGTTTGCAGTTAATAATAGTTTTTCCAGAATTTAGGTGCAGTCTTTTTTTCTGTAGTTTGCAGATAATTCAAGTGACTTACCTGTGCCTTCCTAGGCAGTGAAGTGAGCGCCTCTCCGCAAGCTTTGGAGCTTTGGAGCTGTTTTTTCTGTGAACTTTGTCTCCCAAAGTAAACACTGTCCAGTTTAAACAAGGCAGAAAGTGCCTTGTCAGTCATAATCATTTAACTCTTGGTTTAACTCTTCAGTTTTTAATTTGTAAAATATCCTCTTGGGGAACAACCTCCTCCTCCTGTTACTCCCTAAATGTACTGCAGTGGGAAGTACCAGAGTAGCCCTAGTCAAAGCACAGCTGCGATTGTGCCCTTTAGAGTGCTTCAGCATGTCACCCTCTGCTTTGCCATTCTCTTGTTAATTACACCTTTGACTAGCTTGGGTTCTGTAATTAAAAGCACATCAGGAGTGGAGAACATTTCAGCCACCCCCTGATCGTCTTTATTAATTCCAGTAAGACGTGAATCGTGATTTTACTGATAAACAGAAACTCAGCACAGAGCAGTAACTGCAATGAAAGCTCCTGACCTTTTAACCAGTCCTTGATTGTTTGCTCACAGAATTGAGCTTGCAAATCAGATTTTTTTTTTTTTTTTTTGTGGAACAGTTCACGACTTTCCATTGAAACCAAGAAAACTGTTGTTGCAATTTTCCCTGCATATTTAGAGACCTTGGAGTGAATGACAACTCGATCACAGATTCTTCCCTCTGTGCCTGGGGGCTGTTGAGACCATGTTGTTTCCCCATCACACTCATCTCTTGTGTTTTGCATCTTTCCCCAGCTGACCAGACGCCTGCCTCCCATTAAGGAGGCCAAACCAAGACTGCAGAAGCTCTTCAGGGATTTCTGGCTGTACTCTGTGGTGATGGGCTTCGCTGTGGAGGGCTCAGGTATACGTGGGGGACAGAATCTCTCTCTTTGAAACCACGTTTTACATATACAGCAGCCACTGGGGCTGTTTCTGCCTTGGCTACAGATACGCATAAACGTCAAGCTACCAGACGCACACATCCATTTTGTACCTGCTGCGGCCTTATGTCTATCGAGGCTCCTCAATTTATTAAGATATGTATAATTTAATTCTTAAACTACCATAACATGCTTGGCAGGCCTCTTTCCACCCAGGAAGAGAGGGCTTTTAAACATGTTGTATTTTGCTGTTTTCTTGTTTTTTTTCTGCCCCCCACATCTCTGTTGGAAGGGAAAACTTAGAAGGGAAAGCAAGTCAGTGTGTAAGTGGAAGTGTAAACCTGTAATGTAACGAGTGCTGCTGGCACCCCCTACAGGCTTGTGGCCGGAGGAGTGGTACGAGGGCGTGTGTGAAATCGCCACCAAGTCCCCCCTGCTCACCTTCCCCAGCGGAGAGCCCCTGCGCTCGGAGCTGCAGTACAACTCCGCCCTCAAGAATGACACAGTCACCGCCGTAAGGCCCCCCAGTTCCTTCACCACATGGGTTTGGTCTAACTGGTCCATTAGTTTGGTCTAAAAGGCTCTTGTCTTTGTCAGAGGGGATATTGATTTTAAAACAGACTTTTGCATCAGTGACTCAAAGGGGTTGATTGTCTTATGTGATGTCTACACCTGGTAGTTAAATAAATGAAGGGTAGAATGGTAATCAAGTCGACTGGCTTGGTGTAAAATATTTCCATATCCAGGAAATGTTCCCAGAGATGCCAATTTCCGTGTTGTACAGTGGGAGTGCATGTGCTTTGTGTAACAGAATGTCTCTCCCAGGCTGAACTGAATGAATTGAGGAGTACCATTATAAACCTGCTGGATCCCCCCCCTGAAGTGGCCGCCCTGATCAACAAGCTGGACTTCGCCATGTCTACTTACCTGCTGTCCGTCTACAGGCTGGAATACATGAGGTACTTCATCGCCGGCGTCTTTCCTACTCTTCTGTTCTGTAATTCATCCTGTGCATGTCTTTGGTTCTGGCCAGCATGTTTTCAGTGGGAAAGCAATTGTTCCAAGGCAACAGTTGTATTTCCTGGATCGCCAGTCTCTGGGTTTCCTTTCCTTCCAATGGCGAGTGCAGTCTGTTTAAACCCGCTCCTTTTCTCGCAGGGTGCTACGCTCTGTGGATGCCGATCGTTTCCAGGTCATGTTCCGGTATTTCGAGGACAAAGCCATTCAGAAGGACAAGTCGGGTAGGTGGAAACTCACCGTGATCGCAGTGATTGTTATTGAATGAATAGTAACCAGCACCTAAAATATTTTTGTGTTTTGTTTTTATTTGCATATATCTTTCTCCATCTCATTGTCAGGGATGATGCAGTGTGTGATAGCAGTTGGTGACAAAGTCTTTGAGGTGTTCCTCCAAATGATGGCAGATAAGGTAAACCAGGTTACATAAAGTAAAAACACAGACCAATAGCTCCATATGTAATATTTGTATTTTACCCACTTGCAGAACATTATTAATATAAAGTTTCCCCTCTCTCTCTCTCTCTCTCTCTTTAGCCCAAGACCAAAGCGCACGAGGAGGAGCTGGAGAGGCACGCGCAGTTCCTATTGGTCAATTTTAACCACACCCACAAAAGGATCCGCAGGGTGGCGGACAAGTATCTGTCGGGCTTGGCGGAGACGTGAGTATCCCATTGGCGGTCACACGGCAGCAGGCTTCACACCACGCTTAACACACTTCTCGCGCACCCTTGGATAAAAATGCATCCATACTATAAACTATGTGCATTAATAAGGCTTCTGTTTCTCTCCCAGGTTCCCTCACTTGCTGTGGAGCGGCAGGGTCCTGAAAACCATGCTGGACATCCTGCAGACCCTCTCCCTCTCTCTCAGCGCTGTACGTATTCGACACACTCACAGATACACAGTCTAAAGGCTGGCTGTGTGTTAGAGGAAGAAGCGTACACCTTGCATCACCAGTGTATTTTTTTTTTTTTTTTTTTTTTAATGGCAGCTCGAATGAATCCTTATTGTATACAGTACTCTGCAAATGTTTCTTGAAGCTTATGCATCATTGGTTATTGGTTATTTTGTATGGCTAGGACATCCACAAGGACCAGCCCTATTATGACATTCCAGACACCCCATACAGGATCACGGTTCCAGACACGTATGAAGCCAGAGAGGTAGGTTTCTGTTTCCTGCCAGAGTTGCTTCCGTGTCTGTGAAATGTTTCTCATTTTTCCTTGACTTTTACTTGTGTTTGCATTTTATTGATGTGTTTCAGAGTATCGTGAAAGACTTCGCAGCTCGCTGTGGGGAGATCCTGAAAGAGGCAATGAAATGGGCTCCCTCTGTCACTAAATCGCATCTCCAGGTATGTGCCAGCAGTTATTGGTGACTTTCAGATGTGCTGCAACGGCATCTTGTTTTATACTGAAGGTAGTGGTAGTGGTAGTGGTTAGTGGTAGATTATAAAGAGAATCCCTGTCTCACGTTGCAGTTTTGTGCATCGTATCAGTGACAGTTTAAATAAAGAGTTGTTTGTCACTCATTACCCATTGTAAATCAATTAAATAGAAATGACATGATTTGTCTGTAACTGTCTTTATTACTGTGGGATTCTGTTCTTGATGAGTGAAGCTCATGCTGCCCTCCTGTGGACTTTCTGTGAAACTGCACCCGTTCGCCCTCCCAGTAAGTCGACGCACAGGTGTTCACATTTGTTTTCCCCACTCTTTTCAAGGAATATTTGAACAAGCATCAGAACTGGGTGTCGGGTCTATCCCAGCACACTGGGCTGGCCATGGCAACGGAGAGCATTCTTCACTTTGCTGGCTACAACAGACAGAGTACCACGCTGGGGGTGAGTGACAGAGACAGCGGCAAGGGGGAGAGGGACACGGACCGCGTGGTGTGGATAGCAGTTTGTTCTTTCCGTGGGACCTTATCCGTACATTTTCAATACACTATAATAAAGCCTGCAGACGGCTAACAAACAACTAAACAAAAAAAAATAAAAATAAGATGGTCATTTCAGTGTCAGAGAAGTTAGTATGTGTGTGTGTTGGAATGCATTCAGAGCAGGGTGCAAGTCTTTCTAAACTGCTTTTATCCCCTTATGGTGAAGGGTTGCAGTGGGGTCATGCTTCTGTCAAATTCTTTCTTTGCCAATTTGCTACACCTGTAAAACTCTTACACGCACGATCAGTCCGCAGTCTTTTTTGTAAACCAGCCAGAAAGTAAGTCAGAAAGCTGGCATTTTCAGAACACTCGCCCTGTATGTAGTGTAGATTCAAAATGCCACAATGAGAATTTGCATAGACTGAATTTGATGCTCTTAATGTCTAAAGTTGGGTAACCAACTCGCACAGAATGTGTAATTGTGGTGCTCTTTTATGTTTGTTTGCTATATTCATTTTATTGTATTTATTGGAGAACTAAAATACATTTATGGAATTGATTCAGTCTATAACAATCTGAACCCTGATTCATAACTGTTTTTAAATATTCAAATATGTGAGAATGTAATCAATTTGACTTATAAAGTCTTCATACTATTTAGAAAAAAAAATTAAAGTAAGAATTAAGTAACTCTTGGTCACAACAGAGCTGAAAACTACTATACTAATACAGGTTTTAAATTATGCATTAGTAGTAAAATGTGAATATGAATTAGGGATGGGCACGAGTATTCAAATATTTGAAGGGACGTTAGTATTCGATTTACTTCTGAGAGTAATCTGAAAAAAAAAAAAAAAAAGGTATATGTGCATTTAAAAAGAAAAATCTTTTGTCTAAATTCAATTATAAAAATAAGCTAAAAATAAGTGACATTATCCTAAGGGGTTGTGTCTGTGAAAACACAGTCCCGCTGGCACGGGTGACCATACGTCCCCGATTTCTAATTAAATGTCCCTGTTAAATGTGATCATCATACATGGATAAGTAATACATATTTGTTGTTTTTGTAAATGCACTGCTCAAAAAAAGAAAAACTAGATTAAACAGCAGTGGATATCTGGAAATTAACACACTTTATTTTAACATATGATATTTTCAATTGATTTAATTTGAAATTTGAGTTTTAATACAAATCATTCAATATGTCCCAAAAACAAAAAGGGACACTTGTCAGTATTGTGCTGTGGTGAGGCAGTGGGGAGCTGCTCGGGGTCTGGTCAGTCTTCCTTGTGTCCTTCTCCATGAGTCTAGTGGGTTGCATGTAAGTTCATCCTTGACGCTCCTTCATGCTGTTTTATTCCACATTCCCCATTGTTGACTGCCTTCATGATGTGCCTGTGTTCCTGTCGCCTCCATGTGCATCTCACCTGTTGTCCCTGCCCTGCCATGTGTGTACCTGTTCCCCTCCAACAGCCAGCTTTCCCTCAGGTTTGTCTAACCAGCACCATGGCTTCCGCGCACGCTGTCGTCCTGAATGTGCTGTTTTTATTTAGCACTCTGTACATGTTTTGTAATTTTGTGTGTTTGCTGTTGCGGAGCGCACTTTTGTTTTATTCTCCCCCTCGCCACCTTCTGCTTCAGCCTTACCCTCAGCAGTGGTGGTGTGCTTCAGTACCCGCCAGGCTGCAGTCGCAGTATAAGAGGTGCTCAGACCCACACGCCTTTCTGAGTTTCTCTCATCCCTGTATCATTATTTCTGTCAGTTCCAGCATTTCCAGGGTGTTGCAGGAAGGAAAGAAAAACACTGTTTAGGGTCAGTGTATTAAGAAAGGGCAGTTTCATTCAAAAGCAAAAACTTATAGATGGTTCATTATTATTATTATTAATTGTTTCCATTCTTTGTCAGGCACTGAATTGTTCTCTTTTGCAAGGTTATTAATGTATTTACCCCTTTTTCTGACCAGTAGGTTGTTTAATGAATGTTGGTATTATATCAATCTTAAATTAATGAATCGGAGTTCAGGAGTATTGAGCCGTGGTAAGTAGCAGTCTGGGTAGGTAGTAGAGAGTAGGTGTTGTCTGCGGATAGCCATAGGTAATTAAGAAGGTAGTGACAAGGAAGGTATCCCCCAGAACAGTGGTTCCCAACCCTGTTTGTTTTTGTTCCAACCAAGCTTAAATACTTAATTGAACCTTCATTGAAGTAACAATCTGCTTAGATTTGGCTTTTTAAATTTTGTAATAAAAAAGTTGGTTCTTTAATAAGTTATTTATACAATTCTATACTTAAAACCCCTACTGTTTAAAATAAATAAAAGGCTCTGATTTAGGACATTTAGGAGCTCGGTTGCAACAAAAGCCAGCAGGGTAGGTGGTTCTCCAGGACCGGAGTTGGGAACCACTGCCCCAGAGTATGCACCTCCCATTTTTTTTCAATATTATTTTAAAGTTTTTTTTTCCTGTTTGCATGCGGAAGGTATTGGAAATGAAAAATTGTATTATATATTATCATACATGGCACGATGTGTTTTATGCAGAAGGGAATCTGTCACTATATTGCTGTTTGTGCTAATTTGGGACTTTTGGGGTTGCCCTGCAGTCGACGCAGCTGACTGAAAGGCCAGCCTGTGTGAAGAAGGACTACTCTAACTTCATGGCGTCCCTGAACCTGCGCAATCGCTATGCCGGAGAGGTGGGTGGAATTACGGTTTTATTTTGTTATCGCTGTTACTTGGTAAAATAGTTTTGTAGTGGAGAAGACATTTATTCAGCTGGTCATGCTTTGCAGGGGTCTGTTCCCACTCAACACTGTCTTGCCCCCCCCCTTTTCGCAGGTTGCAGGGATGATCCAGTTCTCTGAAGCCACGCGCAGTACCTCGGACCTCAACAAGCTGATGATCAAGCAGATGAATGACGCTCTGGACGCGCGGCAGCCCGAGGCCTACACCCAGGCCATGTTCAAACTGGCCGCTCTGCTCATCAGCACCAAAGGTGTATATTTAATGTATATTTTGAGTTATGCATGCTACAGATACAATGCTAAAGTGACGATCCTGTATACACCCTGGGGGTCTGAGACTCTTGTTGCTCTCCTGCAGACTGTGACCCTCAGCTCCTGCACCACCTGTGCTGGGCGCCTCTCAAGATGTTCACGGAGCACGGCATGGAGGCAGCTATGGCCTGCTGGGAGTGGTTTCTGGCTGCCAGAAACAGCGTGGAGGTCCCAGTATGTCTGTCCTTTATATACATCTCAGTTAATGGCCAGGGAGCTCCGGCCCCATGTCTGAAGAGCTATAGTCTTCTGGTGTTCAGACACAAAATATATATATATATGTAATGTCACTAATAAGTATAGGAACACCATTTAAATGTCTCTTTATTTATAGAGAGAGGAACAAAAATGGGCATTCCTTTAAGTTCTCTCTCCACCATTTTCCTCTAACCACCTGATTTGTATTAATTCCAGACCATCAAATGTATCATCTCCTTTAGTTGAAAAGAAATGCAGTACATATGTCCAAATCGGTTTTTGTCCACCTCAGTATATATATGTCAAGCTGTTAAGGAATGCTTTCTACCCGTCCCCTGTTTTTCTGATAGCGTTCCCCTTTTTCATGGCAGTTCATGCGGGAGATGGCGGGGGCATGGCAGATGACCGTGGAGCTGAAGATGGGCCTGTTCTCGGAGACGCAGGTGGAGGCCGACCCGCTGGCTGCGTCCGAGGAGAGCCAGCCCATGCCCTGTCCCCCGGAGGTCACGCCACACTTCATATGGATCGAAGTGAGTGTAGAAGGTCTGCCATAGAGGGTGGGGGGAGTCTGACAACCGGCCTAAAAGAAAGGGGACAGGGTTTTTTTTTTTTTTATTTAGTGCCACCACACAAAACACTCGGGCTTCTTTCGTTTACCTCCATGGTAACTCGTGTTTGTAACTGTGGTTCGCATGTTGTAGTTTCTGATGCAGCGCTTTGAGATTGCCAAGTACTGCAGTGCAGACCAGGTTGAGATCTTTGCCAGCCTGCTCCAGAGGTCCTTGTCTCTGACCGTGGGTGGCTCCAAGCCCAGTATGAATCGACATGTAGCAGCCATCGGCTCCAGATTCAGGTACGTCTGTGGGTCTTCCTATTGATGATTTAAAATATAAGCATGCCTGTGTAAACTTAAGAAATAATAGTACAAAATATATATATATATATATATATATATATATATATATATATATATATATATATATATATATATTATATATTTTAATGAATGCCCAGGTTATATAATTTATTTTCACACATTTTTATTTTATTTTATTTTATTTTATTTTATTTAGTCTTCACACATGAACCAAAGTGTGTGTGACACTATTTGTGTATTGCCAGTTTTGTATTGTTTTGTGTATATAAACCTGTCAATGCTGCCCCCCACTCAGGCTGCTGACCCTCGGCCTGGCTCTGCTGCATGCGGACGTCGTCACCAACGCCACCATCCGCAACGTCCTGCGAGAGAAGATCTACTCCACCGCGTTCGATTACTTCAGGTATGCGGGTCACCAAATACATCAAGATAGTCCCCTCTCGGTGGCTGGGCCTCATTGTATGCCTGAGTCCTTTAATGGGAGAAGCTGGCTGCTGGGCATATAGGAGGAGTCTGCAGTTAATCCTATGATGTTGCAAAGTCTGTGTCTGTCTACACTCAACATGTTCTGTTTGTTTGTATTTTTTCTTTCCTCCTTCGGCAAGCTCCAGGTTTTCAATTAGAATACATGATGATACTTTAAGTGTTTGCAAAAAATAACTAATTGCAATTTAGTTTTCTGCCTGGAAAAGGTTGAGCTTGCCTTCTCCTTTTTCATCTTTTTCTCATTTTCCTCGTTCTGCAGCATCTCCCCCAGGTTCCCCACCCAGGGAGATAAACGTCTCCGGGAAGACATCAGCATAATGATCAAGTTCTATGCCAGCATGCTGTCGGATAAGAAGTACCTCGCTGCTAACCAGCTCGTACCACCTGGTGGGTTCCTGCTGTAGCGCTGTGAAGCTCGGCGTCTGAATATGTATTGATTGGAACGTGTCTCAGGGCTTCACGGTCTCTGCGTGAGACGAGTCGAAGCAGCTGGATTAATCTGACAATAGAGTCGTTCTGAATCACCTGAACAAAGGTTCAATTCAAAAATCTTCTTTTATAATTAACCAGCAGACCGTACATCTGTATAAAGTGAATACCCTCTCAAAACAAAAAAAGGGGATCAGGAATAGACTGCAGAAAAGGAAGCATTTTTTCTGGAGTTTATTCAAAAACAATTGACATTTGAAATGAATTATTCTTGCCTTGCTGGCTCATCGTCCTCGCAATGTCTGAGAAAGCTGATGAAACATCTCCTGTCTGGCTCCTAGACAACCAAGACCCTTCTGTGAACAGCCTGTCGGTGATGACGGTGACGGACTCCAGGAATAACCTGGACGTGGCTGTGGGATCCCGGCAACAGACCACACAGGGCTGGATCAATACCTACCCCCTGTCCAGCGGCATGTCCACCATCTCCAAGAAATCGGGTGGGTCGAAAGAAACGTGCAATGGAATTCATAATCTAATGGGACCAGCGGTCTGGTCTGTACTGGTTTCAGAATTCAGTAAGAGTCTTAAAATCCATGGCAATAATAGTTCTGGTCAGATTCATACTGAAATAATTCCATCCTTTGCTTTTCTTGGTAAACTGAGTATTTTCTTCCAGGACCAAAGGATTTAATGCATCATAATCTGGCCAAATCCCCCTTGTTTGGAGTTCATATCCCACAGGGGGGATTCATTTCACCTGTCAAGGTAGATCAGGGTTAGCAATGCTAGGAAACTAACCATACACATCTGGGTGTCCACATTTGCCCATTTGTCTTCCATTCCAGGATTGTCTAAGAAGAGCAACCGAGGAACTCAGCTGCACAAGTACTATATGAAACGCAGGACTCTGCTGCTGGCTCTTCTGGTAAGTGTGCTGTGGCAACACGACCAGAGATTCTCTCCCCCACCCCTGATATATTTGTACTTGTACTTGTACTGGTACACCTCAAACTGCTGGGATGCTGGAGACGAACTGTTAAACCCTGTTGCCGTGTGTCTTGTAGGCCAGTGAGATTGAGCGTCTGACTACGTGGTATAACCCACTGTCCACCCAAGAGCTGGCCATCTCTGCCGAGCAGTCCGTGGAGACCAGCATTGCCAACTGGAGGTCCAAGTACATCAGCCTGAGTGAGAAACAGTGGAAGGACAACGTCAACCTGGCCTGGAGCATCTCGCCTTACCTGGCACTGCAGCTCCCTGCCAGGTATGCCACGCCCCCATCGCTGGGCAGCAGTGTTTGCAGGAACCTAGGACATGCCATACAGAAAGTGTTCTGGGTTTGGGGGTCTATTGTGTTGGAGCGGGGAAATGGTACTGTTTCAGAAACTGGATCTTTTGAAGTTGCAGGGAACTGGCTTGCTTTTGCCTATTGTATTACATGTTGTTATTGTAATATGATATGAATACTGATGTAGTCCTTCAAGTTAATCTGCATGTATCCCAGTTCTCTCTTGCCAAATGTTGCTCTTTGGCTCCTGGAGTGAATGATGCGCTACTGTCGCCATATAGTAGCCAAACATGATCAGTCTCTGCAGCTTTTACTGTGGATCTTGTTTTGTGCAGGTTTAAAAACGCGGAGGCAATAGTGACAGAAGTGACCCGCCTGGTGCGCCTGGACCCTGGAGCTGTGAGTGACGTTCCTGAAGCCGTCAAGGTGAGATGACACGAATCGGCATATATGATCTGACTTGATCTTTCTGTCCACTGAGCTGTGTATCACTTTTCATAAGGTTAATAATAATACTAACAGTTGTAGTCTCCATTACGTGTAATTCTACTTCTACATTTTATTATCCATTTCCTGTCCTCCTACTCCTGTGAGATCGGCCCTGGTTCACTGATCATGGAGACGTCCTCCTCGTGACAGAGCTGCACTTGGCTCCGCTCTGTTTGTTTACTGCACGAGTAGTCTGCTCCCAGTGCACTTTTAGACGGATTGATTTTTTTTTTTTTTGATTGCTTGTGTTGCTCTCAGGTGGACAAGTCCCAGAGCAGCACAGTGAGACAGCGGTCATATCGATTGCTGTGAAGGGGTGTTTGGTGTTTTGATCCACCCGCAATCCTCAGACTAACACAACCTGGTGTGGCTCGGTTCAGATTAAGTTCTTGGGTTGCACGGTTACAAACGTTTATAAAGCTTCACATTCAAGCATGGGGGTTTAAACTGTTCGAAAACAACACAACTGATATAATCTTAAATTGTATAATATTTGAGGCCTGTTATGTAAAACTGTGGCCTTATTTTATTTTATTTTCTCAGGACACAGCGTTTGGTGCCAGGTTCAAATTCCTGAAACCAGGGGTTTACATGAGGGCGACGGTATTAATGATTTACTCGGGAGGATTCAATCAAAAACGAGACAAACCCTCTTGCAACATATTCTGTGCTGTTAAATAATAAAATCGTGCTATATACACGGACAATATAATCGGGGGTTTATATTTTGTGCTGCTAACTGTTAATAATGTGTTTGTGTTTTCTTGTGCAGTACCTGGTGACGTGGCACACGATTGATGCCGACTCCCCAGAGCTGAGCCACATACTGTGCTGGGCGCCCACCGACCCCCCCACAGGCCTGTCTTACTTCTCCAGCATGTACCCCCCCCACCCGCTGACGGCGCAGTATGGCGTCAAAGTGCTCCGCTCATTCCCGCCTGTAGGTGGCCTCTGTCCTCTTGGCACACTTCTCATGCCGCTCAGGTTTGCAGCAGACCTTGAGACACAGACGTAGCAGCGTCTGTGTGCAGTGCCTCATTGTGTATCCCACTATTTAAACTAAGAAGGGCAGTTAATATGAAGTATTGGTGACACACCACAGAACGTCTGATTGCACCAGATATGAGGGTGGCAAAACTTGGAAGGGTATAGAATGGTCTTTAAGTTTTACCCCAGATCTGAAGTAATCACTTGGCCATGATAATAGCATTTTATTCACTGTTTTATAATAAGTAAATGTAATGTAAAACGGCAACAACAAAAAATACAATGGTTATTTGACTGAATTATATGAACAAAAAAAAGAATTGATAGTCCTCAGTCCTCCAGTCATTTATGAAAGGGCTTCTTTGAACGTTTTGTTTCAGTATCAGTATCCTTCTAACAGGTGGTTTCATTCTCTCCTGTCAGGATGCCATTTTATTCTACATTCCTCAGATTGTTCAGGCACTCCGGTACGACAAGGTGAGTGATGCACGATTCGTCCGTTTCAGGAAAACAATGATTGTTTGGCCCTGCTTTTTGCTGGGTTCTTTATCGAAGCGAGCCAATAATACTTGACAAAAAAAATCCTATAAATAAATATGAAATATAAAAATATTGTTAATCTTCTAGTTTACCACAAAAATATCAATATTATGTTTGATTGTTTCTGTCATCTGTCTTGGCTGCCCTGTTCCTGCAGATGGGCTATGTGAGAGAGTACATCCTGTGGGCAGCAGCCAAGTCTCAGCTCTTGGCCCATCAATTCATCTGGAACATGAAAACCAACATCTTCCTGGATGAAGAAGGACACCAGAAAGACCGTACGTCAGAAAGGCACTTGGTTACTGTGAATTTCCTTAATCTGGGCACAGTAAAATAGTTAAACTTTAGGATAGTTATCCACTTGAAACTTTCCTATATCAGAGCATTCTTCATGGTTCCTCCATATGAATGTTTTCCATGAGTTTGTTCAATACAGAGGAAGGCATTTATGAAATTGAGACCGAATGTTCGTGCCTTTTTCAGTCTGCTGCTGCTTCCTCTTGTTCCGCTGCTGATGCTGGCCTTCTTTCCCCCTCACAGCTGATATTGGAGAGCTGCTGGAGCAGATGGTGGAGGAGATCACAGGCTCCCTGTCCGGGCCGGCCAAGGACTTCTACCAGCGGGAGTTTGACTTCTTCAACAAGATCACTAACGTGTCTGCCATCATCAAGTACGAGCGTGTCTGTGCCCTTCCCAGAAAGCATTGTGTTTGTCTACAACCTCTTTTCAACCGTGGGTTCAGGCGCTCCTCGCCAGCTCTAGTCCAATTAAAGCGAGTCAGTCTTAGTCATGGCCCTGATAACAACATAGTTTTACTGCAGTCGTCTGAACGGGGGAGTGTGTGTGTCATAACGAGCCACGTTGGGTTCAGGATGGTGGGTGTGGCCGCTCTGGAAGCTAAGCAGGACTGACACGTTGACCGCGGTGCCCTAGGCGGGTGTTCTTGTAATGTCTGAGTCCGTCATGGGTGGTAATTGTCGTCTTCTAGAAGGAGAAATTCCATTCATGTCCCAGCTTGAAACGCTGACTGGGTAACTTTACAAGAGACTAACCCGCCGATACTTGTCTTGCTGCTCGAACCGACCTAGGTCCCTCGTGAGAGACGGCAGGCTTTGGGTTGGCTTGGCAGCCATCAGGAGAGCTCTGCAATTTTAGTACAATAAATACCGCTATAGTGTGCAATGTCAATGTTTAGGACACTGTTGACTGTGCTGTATACCTGACAGCTTGGGGTTTTCTATGTACGCAGTTGGTACCCAGAGCTGGCACTAAAGGTTGGCTGTGCTGTAGTGTTTTAATCATGAGTGGGTTTATTACGTGTGCTTTTCATTTCATGGGATGTTCAAGCAACTGAGCATGTGCAAATAGTTTTCTTTGTGGTATTTGGCTGCCAGTGTCATCCATTGTAGTATTTTGCATTGCTATAGATTTGAATCTCCTCCTCCTGCCCTGTCTTTGGTCCCCAACTTGGGCAGGTTTTCTCGGGCAAATGCCTTTAAAGCACCTCTGGAGTGAGAGCTGCTGCAGGCTGGGCACCGGCTCACAGCGCTGTGATGAGAGCTCATGTGACAGGCTTGACTAGGACAGAGGAAGAGGCACTTTTGGGCTCCCTAACAAAATCCCACGTGTGTAATTACCGTGTCACTTGCCTCATTAGAGCAATTATTTGGGTTTATGTGAAGCACTCTTGTGGGAAAACCACAAACTAAACAAGACACCACGGCTATTCGATTTCACTCCCTCAGATGGGCTAACCGTGCTGCTCTGACACGCATCTCTGCCGTGGATGTGTAATTTTATATTCCCTACCAATTTAATATTGCTGTAGCGCGGTACATGCCCCACACTGAAAGGGTTTTAGGGAGAGTGCAGGTTAGTAGTAAGAATGATGTGAAGGGTTCATACCAATACTGTTATTTGGCAAATCTAAGTGACCTTATGTGTTCTTTATCCTGAACCTGTTTGTTGCAGGCCCACCCCTAAAGGCGAGGAGAGGAAGCGGGCTTGTCTGAAGGCCCTGTCAGAGATCAAGGTCCAGCCTGGTAAGAGATCTTGCATTCTGCTCAAACTTTGCAGATAACAATGAAGTCACTACCAGTAGTAGGAGGAGGAGGAGTAGTCAAGTTAAATGATGACGCTGCTTGTCTGCCAAACTCTATATTGGCAGGTTTAAAAAAAAAAAAAACTGTCACACTGATTTGGTTTCTTTGCTGAATGTATTTCTGGTGTTTTAAGACCTCAACAGGGGATTTGAATGCGTTTTCTCTTCTGCTTCCTAGGCTGCTATTTGCCCAGCAATCCTGAAGCAATCGTTCTAGACATTGACTACAAGTCCGGGACCCCAATGCAGAGGTACAGCTGTGTGCTCTTGATCACTGACTGGATACTGATGCTCTGCTTTTAAAGCCTGTGTTGCCATTGTTAATACAGGTTGTTTAACAGGTTTTTAATGACATTTTGTTTGAAATCTTCCAGTGCTGCTAAAGCCCCCTACCTGGCCAAGTTCAAAGTCAAGCGCTGTGGCGTCAGTGAGCTGGAGAGAGAAGGTGAGTGGACCTCTCTTGTGTTTCCCAGCAGTCTCTGGGGTAGACTGTGAACATGCCCTGAATTTAACTTGAGAAAAATTGCACACAAAAGGCAGTTGACGTTTAAGCCTTTACACTGGCCTGAGATTTGGCCAACGCGTTGACCTGAACGCCACAAGCCTGTTGAGATGGGTACATTACCAAAGCGTGTGATTGAAAGCACCTAAGGGCCAATCTTCTGCTTCCCTTAGTGGAATATCTTGTGTACAAGCCGTATTTCTGTCCTGCTTTTAAAGGATTGCGCTGCCGATCGGACTCTATTGATGAGGCTGACGAGAATGGAGAAGGGGCTCGGAGAATCTGCTGGCAGGCGGCCATCTTTAAAGTGGGCGATGACTGCAGACAGGTGGGAGTCGAGTTACATCTTTCACAGTGTGCTTTCAAATGTTTCCTTCCATAGATCAATTGAATAAATTGAACCTAAATCCACTGTGCAGTACGATGTCATCTCCTGAATGGACAGTATGTGTGGCAAGCTGCTCACTCCTTTAATTAATCAGAGAGGCAGTTTGCCCTGGCAGATTACCCACAGACCTGTTATCTTTAAGATTTCTTTGTTACAATCAATCCCAGCATGAAGTAAGACTCGGTAGTTCTCCACTCTGGTCTTGAAAGTGGAGTTCCCATAATGCAATAGAGTGCCACAGACAAGGGGCACAGGAACTGTCACAGTCAAGGCTCCAGCTGACTTTTAAGAACACATTTTCCATTGGAAATATATTTTCCATTTGTATATATACATTGTGACGACCTGTTGTGCTTCCTCCTCCTTTGCAGGACATGCTTGCGCTCCAGATCATCGGCTTGTTCAAGAACATTTTCCAGCTGGTGGGCTTGGACCTGTTTGTGTTCCCCTACAGAGTCGTCGCTACAGCACCAGGGGTGAGAGTGCCCAACCTGCCTGCTGGATGGGCTCTGGGAGTTTATTTTATTCTCCAGTGCATAAAACTTCCATGTGCACATCAAGACATACATGCTGCTGCCTTTTATAGTGCCTGGATCACAGTGATAGGAGTGCAGGCAGATAGCACACAAGAACTGAGCCCTTTCCTTCAAAATCAGTTTAGATTTAAAAAAATAAGTAAAATGCAAAACGCAGCCACCATTTTGTTCACAGCACGTGTTTCAACTCATGATTTTTAACCTCTGACATTTGCATTTCATCAGAGATGTTGATCCGCTCTGTTGTAACTGAGCCCTAAACATCTGTGTCAGTCCTGCAGTGTATCCAATGGGAACAGAGGCTTGGGGCCTAAAATGTATAGGCTGTTTGTTTTTAGCAGTTTAGCTAGTTTAGTTTATTTTTTGTGGGTTTATGACCTAGAAAGGCCTGTTTGAAGTGAGTGGCACCCTCTCCATCCTACACATGAGCATGGTGGAGAGGAATGTGACTGGAACTCGCTCTATAAGGGTCTGGCAACTTTTTAGTTTTGAACCAGCTTTATTTGAAAGGGGGGGTGCTTGTGTAATGACCAGGGGTCCAGTTGCTATTGCATATTGCAGACTCAAACTGCGAGAATTGCATGTGTATATGACAATATATATCGCCGTGATTATGCATTTTGAGATTTGAATTCCTACTTCCTACTGCACACAATTATAATTCAGTCTGGCAGGGCTGTTGTCTCGTGGGCTCACGCTGTGTGTGTCAATGGGCCGTTTTGTAATTAAAACTCTGTCCTCCTGGCATTGTGTGTGCCAGCTATAGGTAATCAAGCTTTCAGAGAAGGCAAAACATTGAATAAGTAATTTATGGAAATACGAATAATTGATTCCCATCTTTAAGGAGTATTTCCCCTTAGACAAACTGCAATTCAAGTGGCTTTTGCTTTTTATTAATCTAATGACACAAAAAAATGAAAATAACTTGTTTTGCCTGCGGGGCATAAAGTCGCATATTGCTCTGCAAAGACAATTAATTGTTTTTTTTTTGTTTGTTTGTTTTTTTCTTAAACAAGTAAAATGTTTAAGGGAAATAAGTAATTTACCACTTCAGGCTAACTTATTATTCCTCTCCCTTTCCCCACAGTGTGGAGTGATTGAGTGCATTCCAGACTGCAAGTCTCGGGATCAGCTGGGAAGGCAGACAGATTTTGGAATGTATGATTATTTCAGGAACCAGTACGGAGACGAGTCCACACTCGCGTACCAGAAGGTAAATGCACCCTGATCGCTCAGCCAGCTGCACGGAGGGCAGGCCGTCTGATTTCCTCACTTTTTATTTTCTCTTATAAACGGCAGTGGGAGGATGTTTGGTGGGTTTTCTTTCCCTCTGTCTTGACACCCTGGTACTTAAATAGAATCTCCCTGTGTTGTCACTCACTCTGAACACGGCCATCTGTCTGTCCGCAATGTCCCCAGTGAGGATGAATTATTAACTAAGAATGATTTAATATGCATGTTAAACGTGATCGAAGTCTGTAATTCAGTTCTCTCGCGTGCAGCGTTGGTTGTCCGCTTGGTGTTGGGCTGTGATGAATGGTTTGCTGGTGGAGGAGAATGTGCAGCAGATGTGAGTCTCTGGCGTTTTTACACCTGCTTTGTGGTTCCCCCCCACCCCCTCCAGGCCCGCTACAATTTCATCCGCAGTATGGCGGCCTACAGCCTGCTGCTGTTCCTGCTGCAGATTAAAGATCGGCACAACGGGAACATCATGCTGGACAGCAAGGGCCATCTCATTCACATTGGTGAGGGCCTGGCGTCTCTACAGCAGAGCAAAGCACCAGCAGGGAAATCTAGATATTAATAGTCTATAGTCTTATTTATTTTCCTCTTGTCAAAAGCGCTTATTGTGGCCTTCATCTCACACACTGCAATCAAGCTGCAGATCTGTATTTTATTTAATTGTTCTTGCTGTCTTATTGTTGCTCCCCCACACCACAAACACATAATTGAGTAAGATGTAATGATTGTACAATTTTTAATTGCTACAAGGGATCAAATTTATTTTTCACAGTTTAATTCAGTCCATTAGTGTCCCTCAGTAAAAACAGAAAAGTAATATAAAGCTATTTTGATGGAAAGTTCACTATGCAGCTGCATTTCCTTGTGTTTCCTCCGCTTGCCCTGACCTTTTAGATTTTGGCTTCATGTTCGAGAGCTCTCCAGGAGGGAACCTGGGCTGGGAGCCCGACATCAAGCTGACGGACGAGATGGTGATGATCATGGGGGGGAAGATGGAGGCCACCCCCTTTAAATGGTTCATGGAGATGTGTGTCCGTGGCTACCTGGCTGTCCGGTGAGAGCAGGGCTCGGGACGGGGGAGGGGCGGGGGAGAGACGGGGGAGGGGGGCAGAGGGACTCGGACGAAGTGCTACCACATTGGCGTTTTGTTTGTTCTCTTTTGTTCTTTGCAATACAAGCCTTACCTGACCTGATTCAGTTAATACAGTTGTGAATCTGAAGGTGTGTAGGTGTATGTGTGGTGGGAGGTAACCACGTGCGCAGACTGTATACGTTTATTTTTAATTATCTGTTCCCAGGCACTCTAATTTTTGCTCTTCCCTTCTTAATTGGGTCTGTTAATGAATTTAACCACGCTCCCTACTGAACAGCAGGGTGAGGGAAACCATTCCTGTGGCCTTTAGCTGCACACTTAAGTGATTCTAATGTGTGAAGTTAATCACAGCCTCTTGGCATGAGATTAAAGCCAGCCGATGCAGGGTGTGAAAGTGTGTGTGTGTTCACAATGCTCTTGTGAAGGTGGCAATTGCTTGATTTCTCGCTCTCTTTGTCTTCCTCACCCATCCTCCTCTCTATTGCTGTCCTCCCTCTCCCCCACAGCCCGTACATGGACGCTGTGGTCTGTCTGGTCACACTGATGTTGGATACAGGATTGCCTTGCTTCCGTGGACAAACCATAAAGCTACTCAAGTAAGTTCCTCTTCCCAATCGACACTCCCAAAAAATCCTACCATCCCCTCACTCACAGACACAGACTGTCCAGTAGCACAAGGAGATGAATCCTGAGTTTTCATTGTGACCCAGGCTCTCGGGCACAGCCCTACTTCCACCCCTGACTTGATAACTCAAGAGCTGTGGCCTGCAGATCAAACTCAAATGATTTGAGCGCTCTCTGGACCGGGCGCTGGAGATCTCTGCTCTAGATTCCTCCAGCCCAGGTTCTTGTTCAGAATCGCAGGGTTAACCGATCTCTCTTTACAGGCAAAGGTTCAACCCCAGTATGAGTGAGAAAGAGGCATCTGCCTATATAATTAAAGTGATCCAGAGCTGCTTCCTCAGCAGCAGGTATGTACCTTTAGTTCTCAATTTTTTCAGTTGTTTGTTTTCCCTCTGCATAGTTAAATCTAAGGAAAGATTGGATTTTATTATTTTACCCAAATCACTATCTTTTAAGAAGTGTTGTTCTGCATAATTCACTCCGCACCGTGCCTGACATTGAGTAAGACATTGCTGGCTACCGCAGAGTTCATTGTGCCAGATAAGTGGGTGAGAAGGTTAATGTTTTGCATCAGTGAACTCAATTCAGTTTATCAGCACTGACAGGGCTGGAAATGCTGAGTGATGAAAGGGCTGGGGCGATACGGAGTGTGGCGCAGCTGCCCGGATAATAGAAACTTCAGTTAGTGAGCGGCCCCAAGGTGTGGATCACCCGCTTCCCCTGTATAGCGGCCTGCCCTCCGCGGGGTTTGAACCGGCCAATTAGAACGGCACTGTCACGTTTTAACTCTTCTTCAAAGAGGAAGTCATGTTTTTCTGAAAGGGAGAGAATCACCACAGTGCTTCAACTGTTTTAACAATTAGCCTGTTCACAGGTTTCTCTTGTTCACAGTCTGGCCAATAGTTTTTAAACTCTTTAGCCCCATCTTTACCATTCAAGGCTGCCCTGCTGTGGCTACAGTGTTTGTGACATCACACACATGATGGAGAAGTTAAATAAAAGCTGCCATCGCATCCAGGGCCGGAGCAGTGTGTGAACTCCCCATTCCACACCCACACCCACACCCACCTCAGCTCAGGATGTCCTCAGGGTCCAGCAGCCTTCAGGACATTCTCCAGTTGCCCAAGTGCTCAGCTCACATCTTCAAAGTTAGACCCACTGCGATTCTACAGTGAAACCCTGCAAAGTAAAAAGAAAGAGGGGGGAAATAAACAGGCACACAATGTATCCAGTTGCAGTAACTTGACATATCAGCCATATTTAATTTTTTTCTTTTTCTTCTCAGGAGCAAAACGTATGACATGATCCAGTACTATCAGAACCAGATCCCGTACTGAGACCGGCTTCGTCCTCTTCATGGGTTTATTGGTTTTGTTTATCGCAACTGTTACACTAGTGTCCAGAATTATGTGCAATTTAAAGAGAATAAATAAAATAGTTTACTATAATCAGTCTGCATGTCTAATGTATGGGCATTGAAGGACCACTTTTTCCCCCCCTTTGGTTTTATTTATTTTAGAGTACATTTTTGTTTCTGAGGATTATTTTACATCGTAGAAAGACAGGAAAAAAATAGTTTTAAACTGTACTTAAACATTGCAGGAAAAGGTATCGAAACAACCCTATGCTGAGATGTTTTAATGACTGTGGTCGTTATGCAAATACTGTTCTCCAGAATATATGATGTAGATTCCAGATTATCAAACCATTCAGTGTAAAGATGTATGTGTAAATCTGTGCACAATTTTTGGTGTGTGTGTGCTTATATTGTGATTATAACAAGAATTTAAGTTGTAATGTGTATCTGAGATTTGTATAATGTTTCTTTTGGGATGCATATGATTTAAAGAGTATTTAATCTAATATCTATTAAATAAAATAATTTAAATAAAGTATGTGTGTTCCTTTACTTAAATCAGTTTACGATCAAATAGTTAATTTGGGAACATGCCTGCTCCCATAATGAATAAAGAGGAGAGATTTAAATCCCCATCCACATCCAAATTGGCTATAACAGTGTACATGTGATATATAATACACTTACCTCTTCGATGTTCTGTGGGGTTAAAGCTGCAGTAGCTATTTAGGCCAATTAAAGAAGAAAAAATAAATCATACACTTATCTTGAGCTAATGTTATTTAAATATGTAGAATCAAAAGTATGAATTTGTATTTTAATGGTGTTGCTAAAAAACAAAAATCACTTTGTACTCTTTCTACAACAGCTGCATGAGTTCTACCTTTCCACACACCTGTACACATGTAGCACCTTCAAGAGAGCAGAAGCTAATGACCTGAATTACATTTATTCCTGTCGGCAACAGTTGTAACCTCATATTAAATATGTTTCACAACATTTTCATGCACTCCCACCACAAGCTTAATAAGCACTTAATACACAGCGTTGCAAGAGCTGCCCATGATGAAGTTATCAATCAACTAGAAGGAGCCTAACCCAACACGCATTTTACAGCATGTTAAGAAAGCCTCTCGCTTTAGGGATCTTTCTGTTTTGTCCCGGTTTCTTGCTGATGTGTGGCCCCAGTTTAAAACTTGCATATCTTGAATGTTATAATTTACATGGCATATACTGGGTGAAAGAAACTCACAATTCAACAAAAGCATTAAAGCTGATATACCAAGTAACGTCCTGGCAATACGGGACTGACAGACCTGACAGCACCTAAAACTCTTAAGGATTGCAGTATTGATCAATCAATAAGGCGCTACATGTGCAAATGTTTTAAGGACTTTAAAGAAATGCAAAAATAATACTTGGCACTGGTAAGGTCCTAGCAGACTTGTTTAACGTCAACCTGTCAGAGCAATCGCCGCCTGCACGTCTTGGCATCGCCCAGTGGCCGCAGATTGGGGAATAAATTAGTCCTAATGATGTGCGATAGTGTCCCTTCTGAGGGCTGCTGGGGTAATAGACCAATTACCTGCTAATGCCCCAGTCCTCAGATTGAACCCTCTGGACCCATGGCTGATGCAACAGCAGTCTCTTCAAATCCAGTCAGCTGCTTCTACAACCGTGAACTGGGAGTCCACAAGCTGGCGTGCTGACAGCTGAAGATTGGAGCAGACATGTCTGAAATAAGAAGGGGTATTTAGTTTAGGAGATAACCAGAATTGTAATCTCCAAACACCATAAAGGCACAAAATAGTAACGCCCTCTCCTGTCTGTGTGCAAACACAGTGCATAACCCTATATGTCTGTCATATATATATATATTGCCTCTTAATTGATATGACTTGATACTCTAATGTGGGTAAAATGTATATTACCACTGTAATAATATAAGCATAACCTCAAACAACATTACACTTCCCTGCTCGCTCTCTATTATTGCATTGCACATTATCATAATAAAACTATAATGTCTGACAATTTGTTAAAAAATAAACCATTGTTGATTTGGCCCATTTTGTTTTATGAACAACTTCCTTGGATAACAGTATTCGTTAGTTCTCTACGGCTGGTTTTACTAGACAATAGTGCAGCCATCAGTCACCACTCACCTGGGGAGTGGATCACCAGCACGGCTCACAGAAAACTGGGGGGACTCATTTCAGTCTGTCAAAGAGGCATAAATTCATGAGGAAGCTGGCAGCAAAAGAGAAATGTGAACAGCTGACAGATGCACAGGTGACCCACAGGGGGCCGGCTATTCAAACCTCAATGGACATTATGGTCCCATGCATCTGTAGTGACCGGCCACACCAGTTCACATAGCGCCCACCTGGACACAGCTTTACAGACACTGTGGGGGTGGCAGGCATCACCCCACACTCAACCCTGTTCTCAGACATGCATCTTGCATGACAACTGTTTTTGTCTGCAGGGGTTACAGCAACTCTAGCTATCTTTTCAAATAGTTAAGTTAAATTTACTTATCCAGCAATTCATATATTATATAGAGATATTCAAATGTGTATGAGTATTTATTTAAATACCACTTTAGATAACAAAGACATCCGTTTATGTATAATTATAAATACTGCATCTATACATTAACAACAACTAATGAAACTGAACAAATGAAACTTAATGTCCCTTAACTTTAATAATAACAAAATATATATCAATTTTGTATTACTGTGAATAAACATTGAGGTCATACAGGAAAAATAGATATACTTCGTTTTGAGACATGAAACGTTTAAAACATTTTTACCCTGCCCACTTTACTACACGTCAATTGCAGTTTCATCGAATAAACACCAGGTGTCACACAGCCTACTAAACCAGTGAGCATCCTTTTCCCATGAAAATCAAACCTGCCATTCATGAAATTAATAATAGTAATGTCATTTACTTATGACTTTTATATTGTCATTATAGGCCCTACATTATCTGAACAATACTCAATGATTAGCCTACATCAGATACTTTTGAGGGAAAAAATATTATGGATAATACGCATTTGATTATAGTAGCCTATGTAAAAGGCTCATTGTGTATTCAGTTTTCTGCAATGGACACTTAAAATAAAGCGAATGACCTCCGCTGTTATTGTTATTTATTAATTTATATTTTTTAAAAAGATTGCCAAAATAGTTCCACATCTATCCTCTTGTCTAGATTAAGTATTTATTCAAACCCTTAAAGGTCTAAAATCACTGGCCTGTCTGCCCACACCCCCCTTAATTTAAAAAAAAAAAGATTTTCTTTTCAAAACGAAAAACCACTCAGCCCCACCTTAAGCCAACATGCAAGAGATAGACCACAGCCCAAAAAAAAGAGGGGGTGGTAACATGATAAGGTGACAGTCCTGGATAGACATTTAAATACTGTCAGAACACAGAGGTAATAGCTGACAGGGAATAACTGGGTTATTAAAATTAACTAATAAAAGCACAATGGGAATATGGAGAAGTTATTTTTTCTTCTCTAAACATCTTTCTCCCTAGCCTTGCCTGGAAATGACTCTTAGCACTCACCCCTTAAGAACCAAGCCTTGAATGCTACAGATCTAGGAAGTCTTTAGCACCACTGGCTTGGACACGCCTCGTTTAGGATTGTATCTGCTGAACTAATTTTCTGGCTACGAGAGAAATTATTTTTTTTTAATTTTTTTTCTTAGAGGAAAGAAAGTGTGCAAAACCAGAATAAACTGTAAATGACGTGTATTTTTAATTATATTTATTAGTATTATCAAAAGGCGTGTGGAAGTAAAATATTGAACTTCTATGTTTAAGTTTAAAATGTTTATATATATATATATATATATATATATATATATATATATATACACATACACACACACACACACACACACACACATTAAGGTGGAAAAAAATAACAACTGGACAACCCACAAATTTATATTTCTGTGAGTAATTAAAGACACATGTTTTTGTTCGGGACACGTCAATCATCGCCAAAAAATAATGTTGTCAATAGAAGCGATACGAGTGAAAGCTGTGTAGCAGGATCCACCTGCCAGATTCCTGTGGATTTCCTCCTGAACACACGCTTTGTCGAGCTACTCTACTGCAGCTTTCATCATGGGGGGCGTAATTAGCTTCATTTGCACATTTGGATACAAATACGGCACGAGCTAATTAGCTTAATTAGAAGCAAGGTTTTAATGATTTGTTGAACAACACATCCCTGACAAAGGGATTATTCATGGAAGGGAGGGTGTGTGTGTGTGTGGCAAGAGTAGGGATGGGCAATCTGTGTGTGTGTGTGTGTCGTGTGTGTGTGTGGGGGGGGGTGATATGCACTGTTCTGCAGGGAAAACAGAAAGAATGAAAAAGAAAGAGAAGCAAGAGAAAGAAGCATCATATCCACATACCCCTCTCTGACTTCCCCTCATCAAAAATTCACAAACTCTCTCTAATGAAGTCATGGGATTCTTTCTGTTTTTTCCCTGCCAGCTGAGGTATGAAATGAGAATTCAGTCCTCTTTTCCCTCTGCCTCCCTCTCTCTTTCTCTCTCAGTCTCTCGTGTGGCACCATCCCCCCCCTCCCCTCCCCTCCCCAATACACACACTCTCAATGGTAAGGAGACTCGTTCTGTGAGTTTTTTTTTTTTTCTTTGCATTTAATTACACCCTGCTCCTCACCGCCCCTCCCTCCCCAGGAAACGTAGCTGCTTGTGGGATTCACTTGTTATGCAGCACTTCTGTCTCCTCTGAGCCCAGGAGATAAATTATTTACCAGCAGCAAGCCAGCTTCAAAGAGGAAACACACAGGCTGCGCCGCATCTTCAGACAAGAAAGCCTTCGGAAATATGAAGTGAAATAAAAATCTATAGGTGTATTTACATGCCCTCTGCTTCTCATTACTCGCCTGTTTGTTTCCGATTGGCAAGGGGCGCTGAGCAGCCAGCCCACAAGGCAGAGAGGCAGAGGAAGAGAGAGAGAGAGGACGAAGGGGGAGAGAGAGGAAGAGGGAGAGCGCGCCTTCTTTCTGGCCCTGCCTTCAGCCTCCTCTTTAAAAACACGTGAAAACTGCATTATTATTAATTTAATATGTATTAAAAATATATCATTGTTTACATGTTACTGCATCTCCAGGTACAAGATTAAAACTTGTCATAGTTAATATTTCATCGCAAACATAGTCTCACTGATGGCCTTTGATATATATTTGATGTGAGTTACAATTTTTATCATTTGTATTTTGTTTGTTTTGAAACACATTTGGCATCAAAGCCCTGCGTGTCCAACAGTGCTGACACTAAACACTGACCTCATTATCTGATTATTTCCACTCTGGCTCGAGTAAATGACTTCATACAGCACTGTGATTTATTCAGTGTCGTCGTAATAAAAAATCATGCGAAATCAGGATATCTACTAAATGTCCTAAATGTATAGGACTCGCTGTATTTTTAAAACAAAGTATTACACAAATGCACACCTTAAATTGTTCTGTCCTGTCATACATTCTTGCATATTTTTATCCAGAATTTCCCCCAAAGTCTGGCAAAACAGGACAAGTGTTATTTTACCACTGATCGTCCTGTCGTACAATGGGAGAGTGCAGGCTGAATGTGCTGTCAGAGTTGTATTCTCTCAGCTATTGAGCTGTCCAAAATAAATCTTGCTCACAGGGAACAACTCTTAAAAACTCAGAAGTGAATGTCATGCACTTTATCACAGCCAGCAAAGGACAGACGGTGGCTTTAAAGAAACACAAAGATGCCATGCATGTATATATTTCTGGCTACGGTCGTATGGCATTGTCCAGTCTGCTGCGATTCATTAAATCTCCCCCAAAATACGCAAAACTAAGACAAATCGGGATGGTGGAAGATTACCCTGCAGAAACTCAAGTTCTCAAATGTCTCCTATTAAGAGATGATGCTAAATTCTCTGGTTTCTTCAAGTAAATTGGCAACATCCACAGGCCCACTATCAACTGAAAGAGCACAACGGGCCGCCCATTTTCTCACATCCTTCTACGTGAAAACACAAAACACGAATAATGGACTGCAGTGTCTGTACCTCACAGGTGCCTCTCGGTGACTGGAGATGAGTGACTGGGACAAATTATTAGCCGGCAGAGAGTGTGAACAGGCAGGTCTGCCACTTCAGCAGAGACTTTTTTTTCCCCCCCTCTCAAAGCAAAAATTTAAATCTATATGCCACAGCAGTTAAATTAGGCGGAAACCAGGCGCGTGTTGGAAGCTATCTCCTTCCTCTCGGCTGGGCTGTTCGGGATGAATAATTTCTACGGCTAAACAAGCGTTGCTGGGTTTGGCAACCCCTCATCACTGGTGTGTAATCACTGTCTGTACATCAGGGGGTCCGGAGATTGAAATGTGGAAATAGATGAGCCTCCGGATTGAGGCGCACGCGTGGCAGGAGGCCTCTCTCCTGGAGGATGATGTAATGAGGTGGCTGGCGACCGCTGGTAAATGAGATTTTCAGGATGAAACTGAGAGAAACTCGATTTCAGTCCCTCTCCCCTTGAGCCAGGGGGTTAGATTGAGTCATGCTTCTCCCGCAGATCACAATGCATCACCTTAGGATTCCCGGCCCTCAGGCAACACGCTTTTCCATTATGACCAGCACTGTGTAACTCATTTTAGGGTTTTGTAAACACTTACATTATTTTATTTTATGTTATTTATTGTATTTTATTTGTTTGATTTAGTTTTTACTCCTCACCCACCTTTGCAACCTGCATCACGCTCCAGGAGAGGGGAGAGATATCTGGATTCAGATCAACACATCCTCCCCACTTCCTTTGGGTTAGAAAGTGCTTCTGTCTGCAGCAAAGGTACACAGCCCAACGCAATACCAATTACACTTGCACAGAGATCCTCCTGGAACCAAACGGTCAATAAAATACACAGAGAGAGATTCATTTGGCTTCAGGAAAAAGCTTCACGTTAATTGCTGAACCGATTGCTCGTGTTTCCAAAAACTCAGAAATACAGCCTGACTCAGAAATACAGATGGAACATCGCCCTCCATGGCCCCAGGGTCAAAGGTACACTTCTGAGAAATTCAATACTCTCTCCTAGTTTACAACGAAATGTACAGCACTCTTTCAGAAGAACTAGGTAAGATACACTGAACCCATGATATTGCAGTGAGAATTCAAATGGGGCACGCCAATCTCCATTACACATGAATCCTTTTAAAAGGCATTGTAAACTTTATCCTGGGTGCTGTAGGGTATCTGGAAGCTAGGGGAATTACATATTGATTGAAACTGTTGACCCTTTGTTGTTGATTGTGTTAACAGGTTTCAGGAGAAGGATATATACCCACATATACATTATATAAATATATATATACACACACAAATACATGCTTAATCTCCTGAAACCTGTAAACACAGTAAACTAAAAAGGATCAGGCGCATATATGTTACAGAGGTTAGCTGTTTATCCCCATGACCTAATTATAAGCAACATGTAATTCTACCTAGATGCCCAGCATGACTGTATCATGTAATCATGTCAACTTCCTCAGCTGGGGTTAGCAGTGTCTCTTCACATCCTGGCACCGCTATTGTTAATCCAGTCATAAATAAAAGATAAAAGGAGCCAATACAAGGCAAGCAGTGATTCGGTTATAGGTATATTAATATGTTTTCTTGATTTCCTTTCAAAGCGGTGCACATCGGCTTGTTCTGGCATCTTTAAATCTCAGCCCATGACTGCAGACAGTGAAATGCCCGATGGCACCGCTTTGAAAGGAAAGCAAGAAAACATATTAATATAAAACATATCAATGGGAGTCTTGTGACCTGTTCTGAGGGGAGAAGAAGTGGAAGGGGCCATGTCTACCATGCGCTTCACAATAATTAACTCTTCACTCTGAAGTTCCTACCAATTAAAAAAAAAAAAAAAAAAAAAAAAAAGCATCCTTGTAAGCAGAACTAAAGGAGACAGTTGTGTCCAATGATGCATAGCTAATCAGTGTGTGGAAGCTGTGAATAGTTGTGTTTATCGTGACTTCCCAAGTGTGGAAAATGAATGGGATGCTACCACATGAGACACACAACAGAGGTCCCAAGGATTGGAGGGGGGTGGCGGGGGTTGATGGCTCAAAGGAGCCTTTGTTGCACAGAGAGGAACAACCGCGCTGCTAATGGGCACTCTTTCAGCAGGGTACATTAGCAGCATTGTGCCAGTCATTGATATCATTTAAAAACACACCAAAAACAGCACTGGTATCAAATCATGCCTGGTCCCCTTTTCCAAAAATGATTATGGTGATTGTTATTATTTATTTATGTACTTACACAGAGAATCACAGTTACAGCTGGTAATTAATTTTTTGAAGTGGACACACTATGAACTATACATTATACATTTTTTTCTTTAATAAGTGATGTTTCAGGAATGCATTTCACCCTTCAAAATACCGTCCTTGTGTTTCACATGACAAATAAAATTCGCAAAATATATCAAAGTAACTGTGTGCGAAGTAGTGGCGTACTCCACAGATGAGTGCAAGAAACCTAATTTGAACTGCAAGAACTAACGTGACTGCCCATTAATAAGATGTATGTAAATAATACACGTATTATATAATATAGTAGGCGTTAAAGGTACAGGGGAAATGCAATCGATTTTACCATTTCAGAGCAAAAGACCTTCAGACCTTCAGCATTTCAGAAATCTGCCAAACCAGTCTGAATAGTTTCATTTTCTTCCCCCTGTGCTGACCTGCCCATTTTATCATTAAGCTTCACTGTCTATTAATTGGGGGCTTCATTAACTCTAACCCCGTCCTTATCAACATTCAGGTTTTTAAAGAATGCCAGTTGCCTTTGCTAGAGAACACCCATGACCTGCAAATATAAACACAGTCCGTGCAGCCCATTGAGGATGGGTGAAGACTATCACGCTTCTCACTCAAAGACTGCAGTTCACAGTGACTCAGGAGCTGCACCACACTGCACTGTTCTCAGAAGGGCAGGGAGACTCAGTGTTTCAGGGGATGTCGTTTGTGACAGGAGAAAACAAAACTTTCTGAATGCAGGCCTCAGCTGCAGGGCGACAAACAACAAAGATCCTGAAGCCTGTATCTTGCTAAATGGCCCTTCAGTGCTTTTTGGGGGAAATAAAAAGCACCGGCACCATCTGAACATAAGAAAGTTTTACAAACGAGAGGAGGCCATTGGGTGAATGGCCTCCTCTCGTTTGTAAAACTTTCTTATGTTCAGATGGTGCCGGTGCTTTTGGGGTGCATCGTGCTCGTTTGGTGCGAGTGATCCAAGGATCCTATCCAGTATATTTTTAAATGTTCCCAAATTTTCAGCTTCAACCACATCGCTGGGGAGTTTGTTCCAGACGACACGCTGTGTGAAGAAGTGTCTCCTGTTTTCTGTTTTGAATGCCTTGTAGCCCAATTTCCATTTGTGTCCCCGGGTGCGTGTGTCCCTGCTGATCTGGAAAAGTTCCTCTGATTTGATGTGGTCGATGCCTTTCATGATTTTGAAGACTTGAGTCAAGTCACCACATAGTCTCCTCTGTTCCAGGATGAAAAGGTTCAGGTTCCTCAGTCTCTCAGTAGGACTTTCCCTTCAGACCTGGAATAAGTCTGGTTGCTCTCCTCTGAACTGCCTCTAGACCAGCGATATCTTTCTTGAAGTGTGGAGCCCAGAACTGTACACAGTATCCAGATGAGCTAGTGCATTGTACAGTCTGAACATCACTGCCCTTGTTATAAATTCTACGCTTTTTACAATATACCCTAGCATTGTGTTTGCCTTTTTTATTGCTTCCCCACACATTGGATGGAGAAAGTGAGGACTTCACGTAGACTCCTAGGTCTTTCTCATGCGTTACTTCATCTAGCTCTATTCCTCCCATAGTGTAATTATAGTGGACATTTCTGTTAACTGCATGTAATACCTCACCAGATTGTATCTGCTGAGCCACCTACTTTGGTATCATCTGCAAATTTGACAAGTTTGCTTACTATCCCAGAGTCCAGATCATTAATATAGATTAGAAAAAGCAAAGGCCCTAGTACTGATCCCTGTGGAACTCCACTAACAACCTCACTCCGGTTAGAAGTGACTCCTCTAATCGACACCCTCTGTTTCCTATACATCAGCCAGTTCATAATCCATCTACCTACATTACCCTGAATGCCTACAGCTTCCAATTTGAGGGTCAGTCATTGGTGTGGAACCTTATCAAAAGCTTTTTGAAAATCTAACTATATCATATCATATGCTTTCACGTGATCTACAGCTGCAGTTGCATGTTCAAAGAACTCTAATAGATTAGTAAGACACGATCTGCCTCGTCTAAACCCATGTTGACTATCTCCAAGAATATGGTTTGCATTAAGATGCTCCTCTATTTTCTGTCTAATAATTTTTTCCAATATTTTACAAGTAATGCAGGTGAGACTGATTGGTCTGTAATTTCCTGGTTCAGTTTAGTCCCCTTTCTTGTGGATTGGTATGACATTTGCCATCTTTCATTAAGTTGGCACATCCCACAAGTCTCATTTGGAATATTCAAGGTAATTTGGTAATTTGTTTGATTATAATTCTGCTAGTCCCTTTAGTACCTCCTCATTTATCCTTTGTGTCAGCTTTGTGTCAGCTTCTGCCTCCATATCTCCTGACCTTTGGATCCTAGTGATCTGTAAACTGCCCAAAACAGACTTGGAGCTGGACAGACGGCTCACTTGGTACCACCTGGGCAGGGCAAAGCAGAGCAAGGTGACTGAGAAGACGAGCTGAACTGCTCGGATGGCTTTCACTTGTCTGGCTGATCTATGCTTCCATTCTGCAGAGTGGGATTCCACCTGAGCACACATGTGTTCCTGTGTTGACCTAGCAAGGACGATGCTGCTCTTTCAGTCATACACAGTCCTTCTAAAGCATTTTCAGGAGCATAATAATGATGTGACTGAGAGAGTCAAATCATAAATAGGGAGGTCACTCAGTCAGTCGGTTGATATGCTCTGCTCATTACCAAGAAAGTGTTTGCTTGGTGCTAAACACACACAAAAGCAAATAAACCCCTGTGTCTTTATTTGCTCTGTTTTCTAACTCATCTTTGATTGAATATTTTAAGTCATGGACGATGTACCAGAACAAACACCTTGGGAGAGATTCAAAAACTAATTTACTTCAAATAGTCATTACTCACCCTTTCACACAAAAGGGAACATTACTGATTTGCATGGCAAAGATGATAGGGAAGGATTAAGCATGCAGCACCCAAACCTCCCAATTTTTCAACCTGCTATTATTTAAATAATTTGCAAGTATTTGTTTGTTTGTGTAATAATTTTGACACAAAGAAAAATAGCAAAGGCCACACACATTGAATTATTGCCAACAACTGACAGTAACTCACACAATACATCTATTGCTTATACAGACATCCTTTACAATGTACTTATTGTGTGCCTGAGTATTTTTACAATAATTTGAAACTTTTAATTTAGTTTACAATATGCTTCTCTTCTTGTATTAAAGATTTCACTTTAACATGATTCTGAGCTGAATCATGTTGGTCCCTTCTTAGCCACACTTCCCCCTGGACTATGCTTCACTCTTCATAGTGGCTTTAACTTTGGTTTGCCACTGACTTTTTCTTAGGTCTGCCAGGATGCGCGGACAAAAGTAATTTCCTTTTAACTGCAATATACTGAGCATCCAGCAGGTGGCTTGGAGTGATGCAGAATTAATGTGTGTATGCTTAGTCACCCACTGAACATACGGACACAGCACTCTTCACTTCTCCACTCTTGCAAGATTCATTTCAGACTGATCTTTTCTACTTTTTATCTGTTAACTCTCAGACTACAGCAGTCTAAGATGCTTTGGTAAATTAAATTTTAAATACTGTACTCTTCTGTGTGTGTAAATAAAAGCTGTGAAAGAGACTGTAATCCCATTTCTGTCATTTTAATGTGAGTACACTAATAAGTGAGCTAGTGGAGTAATTCATATTCAGATCCCAGTCCTACCCGTGATACCAGACATTTGAGCATCACTCAGTGTGATATATAACAATACAGTATCAGGCAGGGTTTGATACCTGTCCTTTTCAATGAGATTTTGAGTCACTGCCACTACTGTATTAAAACATTACAAGCAAGCACTTAAATATAACTGAATTCAAGCCAGTATGTCTGTACCTTGAATTAATGGTTATGATGAAGATGTACAGAGAAACAGGGCTCTGACTAAGTGCTGGAAAAAGTAAGGTGTTAGGCAAGTTAAGCCTGCTGCCTATATATAAGTAAGATTTCCTTACTTTTTTTCCATTTGGTTTTATCGTTTTTAAGTGGACAGGGAACTCCTCATGGTTTTAAAAGTTTAATGAAACAGATTAAAGTTGTTAAAGATTAAAGTTCTTCTTTGAAGGAGAACATGACGCATGAGCCGTCACATAAATTGCCCCCATTACTGATAGACACCACTAGATTTTTAACATATAGACACCAAGTTTAGGTGGTTTAGAGGCAGGTAAATAAAGTACAAAAATGTTATCCTCCCTCCAATCAGAAAACACAATTACAGTAGTAGATGGCAGCTTCTTGTTTGACAAAAGACCAACCACTTAATAAAAACCTGCTATCAACTGCTTACAGACAGATTCATAATTACTATGGTTTTCAACTGCTAATTATGTGTGTGTGTGTGTAATGATTTGTGATTATCCATGACTTTGTCAGCTGACATGTGGTGTGACGGATTGTGTGTCAGGCAGCAGTAGAGGCAGATACTGAGAGGCATCTGTGCTGTGTGATAGGGTCCAGCAAAGACCATGAATTAACTTCACAATCAGAACTTGTATGTGATTGTTCGGGGAGCACCGACCTTTTCTCAGATTCACTAGCCTGTCATACCAGTGAAATCCAGTGACTCTGTTTTTAGGGAAATTGAGTGCGCAACTGTTATTTACAAACATGAACTTCCCCAACTTTCCCCTATCACACAACTGTGAGGGTAGCGCTAAACAGCCTGCGAACGCTGGCAGCAGGGCAGCCTTTTAACAAAACGCTGCATTCATCGCGGTGATGCATCTCATTAAACTCTGTATACTTCCCGCAAGACAGCTGGCCCGTGTTGTTAAGTTCCTGCTCTGGCTTCTATTGCACTCCACGTAATGAAAGAAAAAATATACATGTACGACAATATGTTCGAGGCACTGTCGAGGGGACAGTGATCTGTCGGGGCTGTTGAAGCAGAGTTGAAAAGAGCAGGTATGGGTGTCCTCTGCGGTGGAGAGAGTCCTTGAAAAGCCGAGCCTCAGATCTCAGCCGAGGCTCCTGTGTGGGGATGACCCAGGGCTGTGCCGTGTTTGTAGTTGATTGTAAATATACGCCGCGGAGGAGCACCGCTGATGTCAACTGAGAGAATAATATGCAAACGGCTGCCAATGGCAACATGTTTAATGACAGCTGCAAACAAAGCGCTCAACGCTCTCCTGGAATAATTTCAGGGCCGGAGACCAGCACAGGGAAAAAAAATGTAAATGTCAAAAAACAGCATGAAAATAAGAGCTCTTACAGAGGCTTGGTGGGGATTCTGCCACAACAGTGAATTGTGACAGGAGAGCGAGGAGAGAAAAAAAAAAAAACCTTGATGTGTTCAGTCTTTGATTTATGGTTGTACACATTTTTAAGAAGTAAAATAAAAAAAATTAAAAATAAACTAAGCCAGAGTTGTGGCTAACTGAACAGCTTCAAGAAACATAACAATTACATATGTCCTTCCATCTTAAAAAAAAAAAAAATCTGCACATTTACACACAACAGAGCACAGGACAAACAGAAGAAAGGGACGTGACACAAAGGGATGGCATTTAGCGAGTACATTTTAATTACTGCTTAGCTGTGCTGAAAAGTAGCCATGCATTAAATTGGAATGAGACTCATCTTTTGGCGCAGCAGGGGTGCAAGAAAACCATTTACTGTACATTAATTGAGCTATTTTGCAGAATAAATCAGCACGTTATGGTGCTGTGAGAAATTTGACAAGTGTGCAGTAAAGGCCACACAAAGAAAAGGCTCTCACTACCAGAGAGGGGACGTATCAATATAGAAACGTACAGGTGGAGCATCTTGCAGGATTGCTTGGAGCTGAACAGCCTCCATTGGAGAGTTCAATCTAGCCCAACGGTCTTGAAAATAATAATTTTAAAAATCCATTACATTACATTTTGTTTTGTTTTTAGTAATGGAATTGTGCAAAACCTCATGCAAACAATATTACCTGGTACTAAAATGCAGGCTTAAAAGAATGTATGTCATGTGTCGTTAGAGCCGAGGCTTATATAATCCACTCACCACATCCAGACATGGCCTTTCCCAGGAGCTGTCTCCAGGATCTCGTTTTTCTGTCCTTATCATTATTCCTCAGCACCCAGAGATTTCTAGTGGCCACCATTTTATGCGTTTCAGGCATCTTCCATCTCTGCTAAAGATTGCAAAACACAAAGCCTGCCTATAAAAGCATGCATCTTTAGAAACACCAAGTATAATGCACATATATGTGTGTGCATTTTATACAGGACTTCCATAGTGCTGTTTAATTAGGTTTAAATAATACTGACTGACCATCAGCATGTTACCCTACGATATGCAGTTTAGGGGATTTGGAGAAACCAAACTAATTTAAGGTGAAAACAGGGAATGGCAGTTCTGCACAAGAAGGCTGCAAAATAAGAGTCTTAAGATACAAGGTTAAGCCCTGGTCAAATAAATGTTTGATCTTTACAGATTCCATGTGCAAGGTGGCACACAGCTTTTGCATCTTATTCACTGTGTGTTGGTTTTTCTCCCCCCTTCAAAATGAGGCTTTAAGACGGGCTTGCCAATTAGGTAGACAGGACAAACCAAAGACACTGTCACATGTAATCTCTTCTGAAAGAGGTAAAACCTGTACATATGGTACAGACGGAGGGGCGTTTCTCCATAATCAGTGCTATCCTCTATGGCCGCAGTGGCTGCACTGTGTCCTTATACTCCCCAGAAGGGGCAAGAGGAATACTCCCAACACTCACGAACAGGACATTCCTGGGCCAAAGGTCTCAGTAAACAAACCTGGCCATCTACAGCCTAGTATCCCATAACAATGGGTCTAAACCACAACCTATGTCTGGTGCAAAGCCGGGTGGCAGAAGGCCGGGCCGTTTAAATGAATTCCACGGATTGTTGGTCAGAACACTTACAATCAAGCACCACTTCAACAGACACAAAATGGCACTTGTATGCTTTATTAATCCAGATTTTGAGCACAACAAGTATAGGACTGAAATAAACAGAGCAAATAACTATCACATAGGATCCACAATGTGCAGATAAGAAATAAATTCAGGCGCTTTCCTCGAGGACTGTCTCTTGTTGCACAGAAACATGAAACAAGACTTGAGCACAGCAGCTCCTCCCCATGCAGCCCGGCCAGGGCCTGTTCTCAATTACAAGTCCACATATGAAGCTGAAAGAAACTATGCACTTGGATTGATCTTGTGACCCATCAGCTCAAGGGTAGGAAGACTAGGCCCTTATAGTGCGGCCAAGGGTCTGAGACAATTAAATGAGAGAGTATTGTCAAACGGCAGCAATACATGCAAACCACTGCGGTTAGAAAACCTGTGTCTGCAGGTCTTCCAATTTTGGAAACAGAGGTCAGTTTTACAGATATATGCATATGAATATGAATATGAGATTCACTTTGCAAAATACACAAATCAACCACTCGTTTATCTTTCATTACACGCAAGATTTTTTTAATTCAATGTCATTGTTTATTTTTTCAATTTCCATTACAATATTTCCCCTTTTTTATATGGTTGTAAACACAATGCAGACACACACACAAACACACACGTCTGTTTAGATGACAGAAACAATTGTTTTATTTATTTATTTAGAATCGTTACCTATTACACCTAAGATAAGTCATCAAATGTGTCATGCACTTTTGGTTTACAAAGACATAGTGGGGGGGAGATGTTTATTCAGCAAATAGAGCCAAGCTGACATGGTAAGCAGGTGGATTTTGAAACCTTGATTGCAACAGAGCTCAGTTATCTTAAAATAGCAAACCCTAAAGTAGATTTCTTTTACCTGTGCTATGGGATGACAGGTCTTATCCCCTACCCTGTTTAAACTGAGCCCTGTGAGTGCCCTAGTAGCAAAATAATAACCTATGCTGCTTTATTGTAGAGGCCTGCAGCTTATTTGCCTCCATCGTCCCATATTTATTTCCCTGGGCGTTGTGGAAAGAAAAATTTCACAAGGCACAAAAAGAAAACTGCAGGCGGGCCCGTGCCCTGACCTTTGGGTTTAAGAGCCCAGTGTTGTAATGGGATTATTGCGTGGGGCTCCACTCTGTGTGTGGCACCTCAACTCTCACAGCCAGGCACAAATCAAGGTAGAGAATCCTTCTAGTAAATAATCTGCCTCTGCTTAAAAGTTTAGCTTAATTACAGCTAATGAACGAATCTCGCTGCTGTCGGTAAGACTCCTTGTTGGGACACGTGCCCTCAGAAGTTTATTTGCAGCCATACTGCTTTGATCTAGCTTCTGCGGCTGCACCTCTGTCTGTGTTTGTTTGGACTGTGACACGAAGAGCGTAAAACGGTCTAAACATATGCATTACAGGTTGAACATGACAAAACTGCTGTTAAAAAACATGCAGGTTATGATCCTCAGCCTACTCCATGTGGTTGACTGAAAATATTTTTTTGTATTCACAGGATAAAACACCAGCAAAGATGGTGAATACAAACAAATATTTTTAGAACTATGCTTTGATCAGGTCACTCTGATTTAACACATTGTGTTTTAGTGAAGTTACACATCACAGACCAGGGCCGACCTGGCATCCATTTTGTATTTCCCATTTCTTAAGCCCGGAGTTTTGTGAAGGAAGTAATTGCCCTGCTTCTCACATCATTAACTCTTGGCACTATTCAAATCCACTATTTGAATTTGAATATCCTTCATGCAAAACATTTCAGACTTGTTTTTCCAACAGTTCCCCTAACTTGAATAATAAAGTTAAACACAAGAAAAAGGCAACTTTGTCAAATGTACCATGGCACCACAACTCAATTATGTTATTTTAATGAAATGACAGATTTTTTACAATTTTAAATTATCTGGCAGAGATTTGTTGAAAGCATTTGTTGTACTGTACTATATACTATGCCTCTCTATTCAAACTAATAAATACATACATCAACATCAACGTCTAGTATACAACTTGATGAGAAAATATAACAATGCAATCAAGCCAGTAAAATACACTGATGATAATTCAGGACTGCATTGTGACGATTTTGGACTCTAAGTGGGTTGTCTTGCTTTTATACTTTGTGCGTTACACACAAAAGGCTTGGCACATTCCTCAGAGTGAAGCTTGTGACTTTTTGTCATGTGCCCGCACTTAATTCGAATATTTTAAAGCACCCAAAACTCAACCAGGCCTCCATGCTGCAGCGGGAGATGAGAATGGCGCTATCGAAACCTTTTTCTTCTTCTATGGCTTCAGGCTTTTTTCTTTTTCTTTTTTGAGGACAAGGGGCACAGTAACCCCAAGGACACTTGAGGGCTGCCTGTCCTCTTTTGATCAGGCACAGCCTTCAGCCAGCCTGCACTGGGGACTGAGCCCAGGGTCTGAACTATGAATCCCCACACCACCCTCTCTGGTCACACACACAGACACACACACACGGAAGCCCCTCGCCGCTCTCTCTCTAAAGATAACCTGTCTTTTATATCTGCGCTGGGAAGCTTGCCCATGTGTTTCTGTAAATTATTGATGAAACTGGTGAATTTCGCCTCTGCACATCATTGCATAAAACATTCAGAGATGGTTTGCACTCGTGCATCGTATGGGGTTTGGGCGATTAGGGAGTGGGGATCAGGGGGAGCTGCCAAACCATGGTCTGAGATGCTCTGCCTGTAACACCCTTGACAGCCACTGCAGTGAACGTGAGGAAAATCTTTTGGGAAACAACAGAAACAACTTTTTAGTGCATGTTTTATGGTTACAGTTCAGTCTGGGGCTGATACTGAAAATATTCTGTTTCCTGGGGGGGGAAAGAGGAAAAGAGGCAAAATCTAAATAAGATTGGACAAATCTGGTGAGAAGTCCTAATTCTAATACCATGGCACTTTCTGCAGATTTCCTAAAAATGAAGTTACACGCCTGTAATTATTCTGTTCAAACATATAATCCTAACAATGTTTAGAGATTGATTACAGTCAAATACTGAAGGCTTTTTCACATTAACCTCTCAGACACTGTTTTATGAACAGGTGGGTGTTGCATCCCCCTTCATATGTGACCTATAACCCCTCCCATAAGAATGATTCAAACAAATATTAAAGTGCTTTTTGCTTACCAGCTTGTTATTTGCTTTGTCACCAGTGCAGCGTTGTCTCTGTTTTTTTTATTTTAATTGTTCCCCCACAAAGGGTCAATGGACATATCAGGGAATTGCGACATGCCACCCCATTCCAGAAATGCCCATCGTGACAGGAAGATTGAGATTTTAATATTTTTCTTTTAAAAGTAATCCGCAGGAATGTACAACATGGGAAGTCAAATGCTAGGTATGTAATTTAAGTAAGTATAATACTACACAAACTAAAAAGATACAGTTTAAGCAGCAGGTAGCAAAATGTGTATTAGTATGAAGCAATAAATGTCAAAGACAGACAGGGCACAAATAAAACCAATATAACTTACTGAAAGCATGAAATACCACAAGAACCCTAACCATCAACACAATGCACATTCATGTAAAATTGAGTATGTAACTGTGCCTGTCAAAACATTGGCTCTGGGCAGGGTGGAGGACTGCTACAAACCAGCACAGTATCCCATGATCTTAAACACATATGTTCACTCTGAATGTATCAGACATGGCTTGCTCAGTTCTTCTTCTCAGACCTCCTTTGCCTTCCAAAAGCAAGACAAAACAAAAACAAAAATTGATCAAAACACAGTCCCTATCTTGCTGCTAAAGCCTGACCTTTACGAGCTGCATGGTCTTCACAGCCACCAATAAACAAGGATATTGGATGCCGCAGCTCTGTCTCTTTAAATTTTTAATAGTCCGATGTCATCAGACGCATAAATGCTGATATCATCTGTTGGGCTAAGATTAGCCATAGCAATCACACGAGGTCATGTGTGAGCTATCCGCACTGTAAATCTGTCGTGATTACCACCAGTTAAAGTGGTGCACGACAACATTCGCCCCCTCCCCCCGCCCAAACCCACTAACACAATCCTGACTTCCTCTCTCCTCTTCTTTTGCCGGTCCTTCTCTCCCCCTCCCTCCCTCTGCACATTAATGGTAGGCTGGCTCTCCGCCAAGGGAAGCCTCGCGTTGGGTCTTCCCCCTTGGCAGCCGGCCCAGAGCTCGTACATAATCAGGGCCATTCAGCGCCTTGCAGGAGTGTGGCCGTGTTTACATGACTGGGGTCAGGGAACAGGCAGCAGCGCCGTACTCCCGCAGTCATGTGACTCAATCCTAGGCCTCTAGGGAATTGTCACAGAGCTCAGCGCTGTCTTCACACACTCACAGAGTGTGAGCGAGAGAGGGAGGGAGGTACAGGGGAGAGGGAGAGAGCGCTCACATCCTGCTCCGATTTCGGAAATGCAAAATGGCTCTTTTATCCATTAGCATATACACTACAGTACCCTGTGATAATGGAAGACCTTGTGGCAGCTCTCTACATGGACCCTACCCTCATCATTATCCCCCCCGCCATCCCCCTGCAGTGTGACAAAATTACACAGTGCTGTTCTGGAACACGACACACTGCTATTCTGGAAGATTAAACGAGACGGCTCACGTAACATTCCAACATTAATACTAATTTATTTATTAAATTCTTTCAACTGCTAATGTTCTCATTTTTGAATATTCAGTGAAAACTGTAATGCAGATTACTTTATATGTAGGATATTATTTATTAATTTTATTATTATTGTATGGTTTGTTTATTGTATAACTTTTTCGTCCAAGGCCACTTACAAGAGGTTACAATATGAAAATACTACGCATTTTGAGAATAGGAAAATACAAATCAGATTTTTAAATCAAAGTCACAGCACTTTTCTTGTTTCAGTTTCGGAGTTCACCAGACTCAGTACTGCAGGATTGGAGTCCACCTCCTGAAGGAAACAGTGCAAAGCTACAATAAGGGAGTGAACCACATGTAGTAAGCTATGCGCAGTGCAAAGCAAAGTGACAGCATTAGTAGAGTCTGTGCAGGGACAGACTGGAGGATCAGTGTGGACAGGGGAGCACCGAGAGAAAAGCCCCTTATGGGAAAACCTTGAGAGCCAGAAAAATAATGGTGGAGCCCAAGTGTGTATTTTTCTTTACTGGCCCGTGAAGCATGGGTACAGGAGGCCATGACAAGTTGAAGTGGAATAAAAAGCCATACACCCTAGACACGGCTTTGAGGTATGTGAGGATAGCCAATCACACTGTAAAAAAGGAAGCTGCTGACAAAACTCAACCCAAGGGCCAGACAGCCAGTGTTGGCAGAGACCCAGGAGGACCAGACCCAAAACAACTTCAGTTTATGTCCGAAGTCCTTCCCCTTGTTAACTTTGAATACGAAGCTAAAATTAGCCTCACCATTAACAAGTGCTATTCCTAACACACCATGAAGAACACACATGCAAAAAACACATGTTGCTTATGATAGTTTAGCATGTAAACAAAACATGCAGTAGATATGTCCCAGACTTTAAGTCAAACAGTCTCAGTGCCAACCACCTTTCTTTCTCACTAAGACACCAAGTGGAAAGTGAAAAGTGGAATTTGAGACACTCTCTCAACACAGTACATACAAGTTCTCTTTCTATAAGGTTAGGTAATGAGTTGCATCATTAAGATGTGCAAGTTTAAAAGCATTTCTGCTACACACATGGTGTTAATTCTGAGAAGAGGCAAAAAAACTGGGTTTTTGGATGCCTCTTCAAGAGTCATCCAAAAGCCCAAAATTAAAAAACTATAAACCATTTTATTTACGTTGCAAAAGTCATACAGCATTTTAGGCAAAAAAGTGAACGCAAACTACCTCTCTTAATAGCACTACTAACTGTAAATGAACTGCACTTCTAAGATTTTAAATGATGCGATTACATAAAGGGGCATTAGAGTGTGAAGAAGTCTTTACATCTGCTTGGCAGTCATTCGGAAAACGTAGCCACTGTCCCACTTTTTCCGAATTATATTCAGGCGGAGGGGAGCCGTAAATTACCCACGTTTCAGCAGAAACCTATCTGAAACAACACAGAACAGGGTCATTGATGCTGAATGTAAAGAGCAGTCAGGTAAAACGCAGTGAATTGCACCCCTGGTTTCGATTAATCTCCTCAATGCGGTTTTCATTTTACGCACATAGGCAATATACTGCCGTACATGACAAAGGGGAAGTGAAAGGTGTGCCTCCGCCTAGGAAGCGAGCGCTCGGTGTCGTTCAACAGAAGAATGGCCTCCACAGCAGCAGATTTGCATTTCTATTCCCCCAAATGCACTGACCCTTTTGCATTTCAAACTGCCTGAGGAAGCAGAAGCAGAAGCAAAAGCAACAGCAGCTCAGAGAGAAAAATCGCTGCAAGGTAAAAATGACCTTCTGTCACTGAGGCCCGAGATTAGTCAAAGCCACGGCCCTGGTGGCAAAGACCAAACGCTCAAGGACACAATCTAACGCGCCTGCTGTTCCCCCTGCTAAACAACATGCGCTGCCTGCCGCGCCACATCTGCACTGCTCTGCCTCGGAAGCGCAGCAGGCCGCGCGTTCCTGAATGCTGACTGCACACACAATCCCTTGGTTGAAACTACCCCCCTCCCGCCCTGTGCCCCCCTACTCCCGTCCTGTGCCCCCCTACTCCCAATCCCACCTTAAAGAAACATGCCAGCTCCTTCATGGAAGTTTTACAAAACACATTTTGGGACTGTCGGCAACCACCAGAGAAACCGGACCCTGTCGGCTTTCCAGTATGCTTACATTCCGTCATGTAAGTGGCTTCTTTAGCTGCAGGCACAAAGTGGCAGGTTCGTAGGGCACTGACGCACTGCCGGGAGTCCACGGGGGAGGGCAGTGAGGATGCAGGCGTCAAGCTCTCCCAGCTCTCTCATACAAAAGTGCACCATCACTAACCACCGGTGGGGCTCCCCTGAGGTGACGGGGCCCGCAGCGTTCCGGGGGCTCCCAGCTCAATGCATTGCACTCATGGGTTAGACATGTCTGAAGGAGTGAAGCTAGGACATCTCCAGAGCCTCTGTAGAAGCCTTAAACTCAAGGACAGGATTCCTCTTTAGCAACCCCTGCGCCCCGGCTTATCAGTCTCAGAGTTCCAAACAAATAGGGGAGTAAAACAACCCAAATACCCATGAAGGCCGGTGCTGGGGAGGGGTATGCAGTCTAGATTTATGCATGCCCGTGGATCCCTGTGGAGCATGCCAATCTTACAGCTGAGGAGAAAAAAAAACTATCATTGAGTTGTGAGTGGGATTATATATATATATATATATATATATATATATATAGTTTGCAAAACAAGGGTCAGTGTTTTCAGGTGTGGAGAATGCATTTTCGATGCGTGGCTCCCTGTGGGCAAGCCAGAGGAGCAGGCGAAGAGGATGAACACATTCCTCCTGCCTCTTACGATTCAGGCATTTCATCAGCCCCCATTCTGCACCAATATGAATACTCTGGTGTATCTCCATGGCAACCAGCCAACTAGCACTGCATGTTAAGAAGGGAGTGGAGCGGCATGACGCCCCAGAGCGAGGAGAGAGAGAGAGAAGGCTATTATTGTGCGAGGCATGGTCAGAATTACCGGTGGCTCCTGCAATTGGCAAAGCTAGTGCTAGTAGCTCCGAGACCCAATCTGAAGACAGATGCATGCTTTGGATGCTCTGCATCGAATACACGCCTCCCTTTCAAGTTAGCCTGTCCTCGTATCACCAGTTGTTTTCTTTTTTACCCTACCGATACTCCAGAGGGGCCCCAGATGAGTGAATCGCGTGGGAGCTTTAACTGCAGCATCCCTGTGGTCTAAAACGTTTCCCCTGCAGCACCCCTCCACTGAGAGGAGTAGTCGTGGGAGAGGAGTGCAGCAGGAGTCGGGTACCAAACCAAACTGTTATCTTAAACCTCAGGTCTGGGTCGGAGGAACGGCCCCAGATATGGCTTTGGTTAGACTGCAGTTGATAAAGAAATACAAGTTTGAATTACAAGGGACACTCTTAAGAGAATTGAACAACCTCTGGTGTCTTCCAGCCATTTGCATTATTTACGGTTATACACACGTTTTTTGGTTGCGGGTCCTCATGTGCTATTATATTTAGTATTATTAATGTAAATAGGCAGTGTATTTGTAGTCCACGAATACATGCAGAGCTCTGCCATATCCAAGTGGACCCCCATTCCCCACCCACTCACTGCCCATGTTGCTGGATAGGTCAAGGTTTCTATTTCCCCTGACCCCACAGGAACGTGTATGCAATACAACACCAAGCACAAAACGGAACGATCCACTTGCACATGCAGGACCTGAACAACATGACCAAGTGTTCACTGAATTCAGGTTTCCAAAGAAGCTGCTCATTCTAAAACGGCAGCTCTCTGTATAATTTTATCAGAAACAGACAAATCTCCTTAGTGTCCCACAATCCTATAACCCGTGTTCTGACTGATTGCTCTTAAATCTACCCCAGTGTTTTGTGTGGCTTTAGGCCCCGTAAAGCCACAGATTTGGAAAACGGTGCAGCAATTTTATTACAAATACGCTGCCTGAAGGAGCGTGGTGCTCACTGAGGGTACAGGACCTAACAGTTTAATTTCATCAGATCTTTTTTGTCTTCGAAGACATCATGCAGATTAAAGCTGATAATTCTCCAAGAAGATTAAAATGCCTACTGCATGTTATGGGGGATTGGGCACGGGGCTCAGCACCACAATCCAGATTAAATCACAGTGCTCCCAGGGCCAATACAATTTCTCCCCTAGGCAGTGTGGAGAAGAGATGGCAAGATGATTTCCATGCTGGACGGGTGGACAGCTACAGTTTTCAACCCTCAAACACTTACAAACAACTTTGCATCTACAGATAACAGGTTACAAACACCTCTTGGTCTTTCCCACGTACCTGAGTGCATCTGACATCAGTACTTGAATGGCTACCTGGCATTTCATACAAAGTCACACGTACTAAGATCCTTATTTTGCCCTGCTGGTTATTTTAGTTTAATATCTTTCAGTTTTATTTTTAAAAGACATTTTAAACATTTTTCTGTCTTCCAAGAAGTAACATAATTCACTTCTGTATTTTGAATAGTTTTTTTGACATGTGAGAGAGAAAAAAATAATAATAATCTCTTTTCTCCCCCAAGCAGGTGGAAGGAACTCAAGTCACAGCTGCCCCCAGGCAGCAAGCGAAGTGCAAATGTTGCCGATTCAGCAGGCGAGGCCAGGGCTGAGGACAGGGGCTCTGGGAGCTGCAGGTCTGTACCCAGTTTGGCCTGTGCATGTGCATTAATTACCCCCCTGACTCGTCGATCTTCACAGCACGGCAGCAGGAGCAGCACGGCACACTGCCGATTTCCCGCTGCCACCCCTCACCTGCTGGGAGCTGGGAAAATGAAAACACTTCAGGTACCTCAGTACGTGATTGAAAAAGCCTTTGGAGGAGGACTGTAGAGAGCGCGCACCCAGGGAACCTTTGAGGAGTATTACCAAAATCTTCACTCATCCTCCCAAGCGCTACTGTATACAATGGCAGACAGGCAGTGCTGTGATAGAATCCCCTACACCTGCACCTTAATAAGATCTCCACAGAGAGATAGCTCCAGTTTCTTCCCTTAAAATCCCATTTCCTCTCCCTTTTCTATTGCCTCTCTCATCTCTGAAGGATGTGTTTTCTGTCAGCTGCTAATTCATGGCTAACAGCAGCTCAGGTTCAGCCCGGGGCCTTGACAGGCCACGTCATGTCCGAGCTCGTCAACAGCATGTCTGTCCGTGTGTCTGTCTGTTTCGCCCCCCCTATTCCGATCTGTCGCCATCTGTCTGTCAACCTAACTATCGTCTCAACACAGGCAGAGTGGACAGCTCAATTATTTAAAGGCTGGAGGTGGGGGTGATGGAGAGAGGGGGGTGGGGGTGATGGAGAGAGGGGGGTGGTGGAGGGGCTTGTAGGAGTCTAGTCTGCTTTATTCCATCCCTACTTCAACTGAGCCAGTGAGATCGCACAGTTGGGTAGAATTCATTATTTATTTACTCCTTTTAAAAAAGCCGGTCCTGTGAAAAGTACTGATAAAATCTCAGTTCCTCAAAAACTGGACAGCACAGGAGATTTCTTTAGCGTGCTGTTGCACAAATAAAAAAATCCAACAGCCATGTGAACTAAATCCATTCAGCATGGAGTTACCATCTTCACAGCACTCTGCAAGGCTTCAGAGGCACACTTAATTTACTACACAGAGATTAGGCATGTGCCAGCTTGCTACCTGAGCAGGCTTTCAGAAAACAAGTTGCAGCTCAGAAGTTCAAAGGACTACCAGGAGCATTAATTTCCCGCTTATCTCCAACTCTGGGATTCCTCAAAAGTCTGACACTTGTGTTGGGTCTACTGCTCCTCTCCTTAAGATAGATTTGTACTCATCTTTCAGCTTAGATGCACTTAATTAGGGAAGACTGACAAATTATCAAAATAGGGAATGCAAAAGGACATGGGAAGGCCTCTGAGAGTGGTCACTACAGAACTTGAGGGGGAAGTGAAATTAACATATACGTACCTAAATCAATTATTTAAAAATCAGAATGACAAATCAAGCATATATATTGGTCATGTATCATTGTTTGTTTTGTTTACTAGAACAACAACTGGAAAATGAATCACCATGATCACCAGACCCACAGTCCAGTGAACCACACTGATTCATATATGTAGCTGAATAAAGGTTGTACCATCTAAGATACTTGAGAAAAAGAAAAAAAAAGAAAAAAAAACATGAAATATCCCTTGGTTTGCCATTTTTTAACTAATACTAACGTTGACAAAAGGTTACAAAACATTAAATTCAGCGAATCTCTTCTTATGCCTCTCTGCATTCGAATGATGTGCATCCCTCGCAAACAGACAAATTACCGGCATTTCCTGCTTCACGCTGTGCCTTCTGAAGTGCAGCTTCACTCGTAGATGTAGGAGAATGGTTAAGAGCTCTAACTGTTTTTAAATACTGAATAATACATGCATTAACATTGATCACTAAAATCTAGAGAGGAAACCAAGTCCTGAAATGGAGTAGAAGAGGGTGGAAGGGATTGCGCTGGGAGGAATGGCATGTCGCATGGCTGTACTCTAATCATTCGCTGCAAAACATTTTTTTTTCTTTTATATTCTTTCCCCATCATAAGGGACACCAATCCTTTGAGGAAACATACACGAGATGAGAGGAAAGTCAAGTTTGATACACTCCTGCTCAGAACAGGGCCCTGGAGGGCACAGCAGCTATTTGCCGAAAGAAAAGAGGCCAAGTCAGGCCTGGTTCCCCTGGGTATACCTGAATTAGACAGCCTTCAGCGGATCACCACGGCAGCCTGGAAGTGAGCAGCAGCCACTGAGCTCCTCTCCAGGGCAAGCGGGTTTGTCACAGTAATGGAGAGCCCACGCCATACACTCACTGTATTAGTGACACTGTAGAAGACAGAAAAAAAGAAGAAGAAAGGTAAAATGTATGTGTTGTAAGCAACGGACCAGGCGAGATTAGGAGAGGCTCCTGTTAATCTGAACAAAGTGTTCTCCAGAAGATACCAGCCTTGAAATACCTAGTAAATTAAAAACAAAAAGACGCAGTCATTAAAAGAAGTGATATATTTATCAATATAAGACCACACGGCCTGGATTTCTTGACAGAGGCACGGAAAAGCAGAAGTAATACAAGCTGACAGTGATGGATGGGCCAGGCCTGTTGGTGAATATGGAGGCGATGAATCTGCTGGAGTTGATTTGCGCTGATATCGCGTTAATCTGCATACAGTTGGGAGGGGAGTTGGATGCATTAATGTTAATCAAACACAGTTGACAGCTCTTAATGAAAATTTCATATAAAGGATTATTCATTACTGCAAGTTAAGCCGCTGGAACCGGCAAATTTCTGTGTATTAAAAATTAACGTAACAGAAAAAGGAGGGGGGGAAAAACACACACAGTCAACCTAGAGAGTACCATTTTAATGGTGTAGCTGATGACATGAGAACAGGTATAATTAGAGGTTCCCGTTTCATCGCAATGTTGTTTTGCGGAAATATTCAAGAAAGGCCTGTGCATTTACAATTGCATTAGTAATGGCTCTGCTCAGCAAGGTAAGAATTATTTTGGTAAATTAGGTGATTAGGATTATTAGGATTATTGTAGGTTTTATTTTAGGAAAAGGAGGGAAAGAGAATGCTTCCAGATGTAAATTCTGAAAATAAAAAAACAATCAAATAAAAGTTCAAAAATATTTAAAGTTAAACGTCTGGAGTACAGTCCACTGTGTTAAACCTCCCTGATGATCCAGTGTAAGTGTCAAATTTCAGACGTTCTGATTAAGCCTCTTAACCGTTCCCAAATATTGCTCCAAATAGAAATAGATATATGTGACTAAAAAAAGAAAATAAATCCTGGCTCATTACTTTCACCTCTTCAATCATTTTAAAAGGGTATTCTCTTAGATAGAATGGATCTCCACTGTTACAAATACATTTATAAAATAAAAAGACGCAGGCGCTGGTACTACAGTAGATACAGGACAATCCGAATACAGAATACCAAATGCCAGTCCATGGCAAAGTGCAATGAGATATAAATCACAATCTATTGCTGCCATATAAATATTGAGAGTGAAGAGGGGAGGGGAGAGAGAAAGGGGGGGGGGGATAAAAAAAAATAAAGCAAACCACCCCCACCCCCTCCAGTTTCATACATTGCCGATGTCAGGGAATAGCGAGTGAGCCACTGAAAGCTGCTGACAGGCACTAAGTTGGTGTGGGATGAGGAGGCTGCTAATTCTCTACGCAAGATGGTGCATTAAAAATGACACGTGCAAAATCCTAATTGTGGATAAGCAGATATACCCTTTTATTATCCACCAGAGAGAGGGGGCTTTAAGCGGCAACGGTGACTGGAAATTACATGTCAGGGCTTCAGAACAAGAGACCATCTGTGAGTTGGGTGGGGGGGGGGATGGGCAGGGGAACTTGGTTCAAAGCTGAATGCTGCAGTGAAACAGCCATTGCTCCTCTGGGTCCTCGGAGCTCAGCTGACTCTCCACTCTTTGTGTTTCTTCTCACACCCAATGGGCAGCAAGGAGAAAAAAAAATAATAATCTAATTAATTGAGTCAACAAAGAGGCAGGAGAATAAAGATGTATATATGTGTGCGCATGTGTGTGTATTTATATATGATCATCTGGGTAATTTCCAATTTTATATATATTTTTTAATTTTAGGGTAACATTTATATGCCATCAGCAAGAAATTACTTTTATGTGGGAGAAGTGACGACTAAACTGAAAGCAATCCAGCGTATGGTGGTTTTGTTTAATGTATATGTGTGTGTGTGTGTGTGTGTGTGTGTGCATGTATGTGTGCATGCATGTGTGAAACGGATATGATTTGAAGTTTTGTAAGGCCTAGTCTGGATATGCTTTGGAGGGCACACAGTGGGTTACGTAATATAAATTAAACACAGCACATTGGACTGGCTCAACTGTCACTTGTGAAATAACAGCTTGGGGCTGCTTGCATAGAGTGATAGGGTGGTAGCATCAAAAACAAAATAAGAGCAGACAGCACATGCAGGATGTGCACCTGAGAATTGGCACAGTAACCAGTGTTTGTCTTATGGGAGGATCATCCTGTCATGGCTCTGCTCGAAACAGGATCTGCGTGGCAAGCACCCTAAGGTGATGTGCTTAGTCAAAGAGAAAGTAGCATGCTGAAGGAGTCTGCTAGAGAGCAGTATCAAGAGGTTATTGAGCTATGGGGAGAGCACCTAGGTCAGGAAGGACAGGTACTGAGAGCAGTGAGTAGCTATATGTGCAAGAAACAATTTAAGAGCACAGCCTGTGGAAACTGATGGTTTTAAATGTAATGCATAATCTGGAAGTGGTTTACCCAGAATTCATAGGGCCTGTATTAATAACAGGAAGGAGGTATTTACAATGAGAAGCTTGTTAAAATAAAAAGCAAAGTTAATAGGATTAAAGGGAAGGGAGGTGGAATGTGCAGGTCTTACATCACAATATTTTTGTTGTCCAGCTGGGACAGAATGTACCTCAGAATGATGAGAGATCATTCGTTACACATCACAAACCGAAAAAACAGCCAACTCTCTCCACGGCTGACTTTTCCCACTTGTGGGAAAACTTTGGGCAAACAGCCCAGTCCACAGTGAATTAATTAAATGGCTATTTTACTCCCAGTGGAGAAACTAGCCCATGATATAAACATAATTTTGATTAATTTAAATTAAATGAAACCAAACAAGTATTTTTAACAGGTAAAAATGCATACTTTATAAATGTATCAGGATTATAAGATCTTTCCAAAATTAGTTTTACCATTGAGTAAATTAAGGCTAAGTTTAAATGCCTTCTCCACCCCCACCCGACGCCACCGCCAAGATAAATTTGAAATTATTTCTATTCACTGTTTGAGGAAAAAAGAGAAGGTATGGGGCTGATTTGCAAGTTGAAACACATAGGATTTGCTGGATTTAATGAGTGTGTTTGAGGGAACTTACACTTGGCAGTGACTCCACTCTTCAGTAAAAGACGGACTTGTCTCTCAGTCGCACTGAGCTCAGATGCCAACAGTCTCTGCTCATGATTAATGGTCGCCTGTTTATTTTGAGTGCCGGCATGCTGGATAACCGTGTGTTTGTGTGGGTACAAGCAGGTTCATATTAAATACGCTGCTCACTTAAAGGAACTCGTCTGTCACCATACTCCATCACGGGTTTCGTGTGAATTCTTTCTATTAATTAGGCCTCTTTGAGCTGGGATCTTCTGTGCCTGTCTGTAATCCTTCCACAACATGCAGCAATCATCGTTTCCTCCATTTTTGTTTATTTATTCATTTAAATTAACATGCAGGATCAGGAAATATTCCACATCAAAATAACAATCAGTGGGGGCAGGGGAGGTCTACATATTCAGATACTAGGATTTTTATTTTTGAATGTCAGCATTTAAAAAAATAATAATAATAATTAACAGCAACTTTGATTTGGCCTTACAGGATCAAGAGGCAGGCAAGTCTGTAAAGATGCAGGCTCATCCTGCGGTTGCCCGGCCCTCAGTGCTGTAAATTGTGTTACCCCAGGCCCATTCTCCGTGCCTGCAACAACCACATGCTCTCTCTCACGAGTACAGCAATTGTATTAATGCTGCACATGCACCATGCTGAGTCCTATTATGAGTCTAGCAGCGGTCTATCCTGTTCATTGCAATTAAAGATGATTCTTCATTTTAATAGCAGAGAAAATATTTTTTTTAAAGCATAATGCTTTGGTGTGCAGTGCATAGGAATATAGTCTCTCTCTCCATCTCTCTCATTATATATATATATATATATATATATATATATATATATATATACACACACACACACACACATACTGATTTGCTTATTGTTGTTTAAAAAAAAACTAATCACACGTCAGTTGCCCATTAATCTGAAACAGCCTGCATGTTCCAGTGGCGCTGTGTTTCTGCAGCTGCTCTCCCTTGTAAAGAGCGTCAATTGAGCCATCAGTAGGATTAATACATATACTGAGAATGAATCAAGGTTGGGTTTTGCAGCAATAAGGACCTCTGTTGATAAATCTGAATCATGTATACATAATAATAAGAATAATATCAATTAGCTGCCAACATGGAATATCTGTGTTGCAGTTTTTCCTTTTTGACATTCCTATTGCACATCATTATACACAGACATATATATATATATATATATACACACATACACATACACACACATTATTTGATTTCTTTTAACACTTCCCCACCTTGCCTACAAAGAATACGAAGGGTTGAATATGGGTCAGCAGTGGGTAAATGGTCTCCATGGCAACCCTAATGAATATCATTTCCTCAGCCCCCTTTCCCCCGTATCTTGTTAGGTTTCAATGGCATCCACAGAGCCGAGGCACGTAATTAATATCAAACACATAGACCTTTAAGACGGGATAAAATTTAACTTTGCATCCTGTGGGGGGGCACAACTGACCCAAGCCTGAGCAACCCCACACATGAGTGTGTGCAACAGCTCATTCACATTCACATTCACATTCACAACTGTATTCAAGCCATGGGGGGAAACTCTCAAGCCCTGACAACATTAAGGCTGACCCTGATAAACATATCTTTGTCTTTCGGCATGATCCACAGACAACGGGGTGCAGACAGTCCTACCTAGGAAAAAAAACCTGCCAAGTGCCACGCTAGCCTGAGGGGTGATAATTACAGCATGACTGCGCTGAAAGTCAACTGACTAAGAGGGACAGAGCAAAGATCATGTGCACACCACCTCTGCCAAACCTCCCATTGTTAAAGACAGATAAAATAGCAAATTAAAATCAACTGGAAATATGATAGCAATTCTTTTTTCCAGGAGCATTAATACTTATTGGGTCCTGGTCCAACTGAGTCAGCACTTATCAGCATTGGAGGCTTTCACTCCTAATGACAGAGCACGTTTCAGTTGGCTTTTGCAGTGGCAAACAAAACATTAATTCTTTGTTAATTAAAAACACATAATTGTGGTCGTTGAATTAACTAATGCAAACATAAATGTGATTTGATTGTTGTTTTTCTTGTTTTTATAAATTGGTGCTTCAATTACACTTTGACCTTATACATTATCATGTACAACAGCCTTCCTGTGGCTGCTGCCATAAGGAGATCCCTCACATATGTGTTCAACGACTGCAGTCAAGTGCCCAATTAAGCAGTTCGGTTTTTGGGTAAATTGCACTATGTACTTTAATTCCTCATGTGCTGATGACCTGCATAATCACTTGCGATATTGTTTCCTGGGGATTAACGTTTTACCATCATAACGCCAGTGGTTTAAAAAAAAAAAAATCAACACAGCTGAAATTAAATATATTCAAGCCGTGTTGGAAGATGAGCTGTGGGACCCAGTGATTGCTTGAGTAATACCATAATCTCCTAGCCAGTGTTTTCTCTAGAAAATAAACCTCTTAACTTCTGATGGAAATAATTATTTGGTGCCTTCTTTCATATTTCTCACGGTTTGCTTGTCACAGCAGCTTTCAGAGGGAGCATGCTGATTGCTCTGATGAAATCATTAGCTATCATGATTTAGGGAAGTCGACAGTATTTTTTTCTTGGCTATGTGGCCTACTGCAAACTGATACTACCCGTATAGATCTCAGGTTCCCCAATGGGAACAGGTAGGATGAAAGAAAAGGAGAAAATGAACAGCACTGAATGACTCCCAGCGATGGGGCCAAGGTTGTGCCACACTGTCAGAGCGCTGTACAGTCGGGGGGGCAGGCATTTTTACAGGATTGTGCATTCTCATTATAAAAAGTAAATTAATTCACATGGAACTGAAGGGAGGCTTGTGAAAGAGGCAGCCAGGTCTTCAAAGGAAAACTACTTCCACTTACTAAAAGACAACGACTCGCCCAGCTTGGACCGGGGGGCTGTAAACGCCGCCTTAGAGAGGATAAGAAAAAAGAAAGCGTGCCCTGTATGCAGCAAACTCAAGAGTTCCCACTGGCATATTGTCACAATACTTAATTAGGGCTGAGACGGAGCCTTGTGTGGCAGGCAGCTGGCAAAAAAAAAAAAAAATGTGATGTGGGTGCAATCTGTTGATTCTCACCTCCTAGCGAGGGCCACAACTTGAGATGCAATTCAAAGGGAAGCTCTCTTTTTGATGTGTACATCGTTAAGCGCTATTGTCAGGCCACAGGAGCCGTGGTGTCCGGGGGCACTCCAACAGACACCCGGTGAGTGCCAGCGGTAAATACCCGCCTGGAGGGTACGGCAGGATCGGTTTCAGCATGTCAGGCAACATTCCAGGAAACCATGACGATAGAATGCAGATTTTGTGTTTGGGGTTAAAGGGATTGGGGGATTGCACCTTGGTCTGTATGTTTTATAATCACAACAACATGCATTTGAAGTGACCCCCAAAAATCATAGAAATTGCACCAACTCGTGCATATGTTAGCCAAATCACAAGCGCGCGCACACACACACACACACACAAAATAAAACTGCCATTTATTTTCAGCCAACTGTTGGACACATTGAATGAAAAGCAAATTGTGCCAGTGTTAAAACCATTCACTTGTACTGCCTAACCTGAGGCATAGGATGGTATGTTAAGTGGGGGTGGAAGAAAGAGAGTATGAGGGAGTAGCTGACATTTTCCTTCTGGGCAGGGCAATCAGTTTAGCTTAATTAATCTTATTTGGAACCTGGAATGCTAAAAACACAAAATACTTTCCAGGAAGTGACATTCTGAGGGATGGTTTGTAGCTGAGCTTTAGAGTGGTCTCCCATAGGCCAGTAGGAGCACCAGGTCATTTACACAAAAGTGACGGCGGCGGGCACGATACCAGCGTAAAACTCTCCAGCATGATGTGCGAGTGAACTGCTCTTTCTGCATGACTGAAGAAGGTATTACAGAGTGTCAGGTTGTCAGACGGGGAACTGAATTTCATGGGGAGGGTTTTAAAGCACAGCACTCAGCACCGGAAAATGAGACAAGTCAGTGGCAGGGCTGAGTATATATCCTCTCCCAAGCAGCGCAAGTAATCTTTGAACACACAGTGGCCTCTGCTTCCTGCCATGGCTTCACCTCAAAGGTCTGCCACTCCTGATGGATCCTTACACCTTCCACTGTGCAGGGGGAGGATGTATATAGGGCAGGGGACACCAGCGCTGCCCATAATCAACACTACTTTCACAAAGTGCATGGTGTTGGATGCAAAGAGTGGTTTCTCAATCCTGATGTGTAACCAGATGACTTCATGTATATCTCTAAAAGGTGGAGAATCAGGATACAACATACATTTTATATACACTTTGAAGAAGTAGATTAAGTGACCTATAGATAGATAGATGGATAAATAAAGAGAGAGAGCAGGAAATTGATTGATAGATACAGATAGATAGACAGACAGACAGAGTGTTTGGAAACAAAAGACCACTACACATGGAATCTTCTCTATGAAGCCCCTTGTGGATTAAATGACTTGGGGAAGAAATTACATGGTTGGTGCCTTCTATGTTACCAAGACTGCAATTGAGCGAAATGAAGTCTGGTCATTTGATATCTCACTCCCTCTGTGATTGCAACTAAAGTGGTGATACTGAGACAATCCCAAAACACAGCATGAGCAATTTCAGCTTCACGTGCCACAGACTGAAAGGGTTGAGTCAGACGTGCGGGAGACTGATCTCTGCATGGCTTGGCACCTCAACGAAAGGAATGAGAAATAACAGGAATTGAGCTGATCTGACCATGAATCTTGGCATTTGAGTAAATAGGACCCACCACAGCAACCCACAGCTTTACTTCAACTTCTGGAATACTCAATGAGTATAATTTCCTTTCACCAATTACAACATATTACCTCATTCATGGTGTCAAGGACTGTCTCCTGCTTTCAATCCTAAATGCACCAGCCTCAAATTACACTCAAGTCACTTGGGCTATTCGATACATATTTGATCATCCCATGTGATCTTTACCCTGACAACATGCAAGTAGAATCGTCCTATAAAATGTAAATCATGCAAGGTTCTGTGCAAACAATCACCCTATATATTATAGCATGGCTGTGGCAGCACCCAAGTCATGCAAAAATAGTAATTAAACAACAACTGTATGCTTGCTACATAAAACAACGATTCATAAAATACCCACAAACAATGTGGGGCAAATAGCCTCATCTTCCATGTGCTCTTATGACACCTTTGCTGCCATGGAAACCCTTGCAAAATGTTACTCTGGTGTACCATGATAAAGTGGTGGTATACAGCACAGGGAAATCAGGGTATAACATGGAGTAGAACAGTAAACTGTGGCACAGGAAAATAAATGGATAATTTACACCTGGCACCAGCATGCCTTGTGTGTTTGCATGGGTGTGAACATGCTTTCTGCGGTTGTTGCACCAGCAAGTGAAGGAACTCGCCAGCTTGTACTCCTGGCATGTGGTGCCATGGTGTTCATGCAAGCACAGGCAATAGATTTAGCTCCTGGGGTTTCTGCCGCCGTCGTCTAGCTCCGGTGCGTGCTCCACAGAGATCAGTTTACTGCCAACAAGCTATTTATCTTTAATGGAAGGGACCTAGGGACAGAGACTCTGTAATTATGGTTTGTGGCATGTAATTAGGTTAGAGCCCAGAGACTAGGATCAAGGTTGTGGAAGCTGGTGATATTCTGTAGAGGGCACAAAGCACAGGTGCGGTGTAGGGTACACTGAAAATGCATGGCTGACCTCTGCGGTGTGTGAAAATAATCAGACCGATGAATGAATGGAAACATAAATAAGATCACACACTACGAACTTTGCCTTGACTGCATTTCCACACCAGCCCCTTAATTCTTCGGCTAATCCCAACTTGTATTACACCAAGTATGGAGCCGTTTTTCTGACATAAAATGAAGAACCTACAGCAGCAAACGCTCGTATGATTGGTTGGTTCCATCCTTGTTTTCTTGGAGGGTAGGTGCAGCTGGAGATGAATGGCCTGCAGTTGTGCATCGGGCTCCAAAGATGAAGCCGTATTTCTGCCTCTCGGTCCTGATGGGTTGAGGCCCTGAAGATTTATGTACCCTTCTCACAATCTTTATAGAGATTATTACTCTTCTTCCATCTCCCTTCAGGCTAGGTATAGTAACTGATATATAACATATCCATATGTTGCTTTTAAATTTTGAAAAATTAATATTTAAATAGCATTAAATATTAATTTACAAGATTGCTCTCATATGCTACTGGAATGAAGAGATTATAGACATAAAATACAGTGATCTCAGGTTTAAGTAATTATTATTACTATTACTACTAAATGTATATGCTGTCCCTAGGCAATGTAAGAAATTAGTGGGAACAGTTTATTTATGGATCTGCAGCAGCAATGAAACCTAATATATTATTTCATCACTTCAAGAAAATAATAAGGTGACCACCTTTGTTTTATTTTGTTTTTTTCTCCTGACATTTCTGAAAGCCAGTACTCTCACTCCAGGTCTCCATCTTCTGTCCATCCAGCATGTAATTCCAGTGTCAATACAGCAGGTTTTACACACACTGAGCATCTTGCAGATGACAAAGTAAGCCTCTGAGAGCCTCAAGAATGCATCGGGCTCATGCAGTAGCGCAGGTTTTCTTCTTTTATTTTTTTCGAAGTGAACCTCAAAGCGCTTCAGCTGCAGTAAAATGCAGTCGAGATTCTGCGCAGTGAAACATTCCCAGAGACCCTTGGGAACTGTAGGCTCTTAAGTGCTGAGAAGCGTCTAACCCTGAGCAGCTGCTCTTCCGCAGGAGCGGAGGAAGCAAGCAGTGCGGAGGCACTTGTCACCAGCAGCTTCAGCGTTTTTCTGTACTTTACTAGGAGCTGGGCCAAAGACAACATTGATGTACACTGTGACCCTATACCCCGGCCTAGAGTGAAATCTGGCCCACACAACTCTGTGCTTTCAACTTCAAAGCCTCCCTGCCTCCTCCCCCTCCCCCTCCCCCTCCCCCCATCTCTCTCCTTTCTCCTTATTCCTACTTATCTGAAACCCATTCAAAATTACACCAATGAATCAACCCATCTGTGTTCGATCCACAGTGTCACCTAAGTAGCGGCTCTGCAGAAAGGAGAGAAGCGATGGGTTTTCTTTTCAAAGCTAACCCCAACACCAGCAATATACAGTAACAATGATTGCCAGGTGCAGACCAATTTCAAAGCAGACCAATGATTTAGTGTGTTCTAATTCCACTTCTTTATTTGGGCATTATAACACTGATAACTAATAAGAATAATGAATTACATTATTATTATTTATTATCATTTATAATGATAATAAAGTAAAACTAACTATTCCATATCACTCTATAATTATAGGCATATTTACATGCTATTCTGGCACAATGTTTATACTTATTACCATTTCATTTATTTTTATCGTTGCAGCCTCCACCGAACCATGCATTGTTCTTGGGATCCAGGGAACAGCTCTGTACTGTGGACAGGGACATAAACCATCCCAATTTAGCGCTGGTGTTAGGTGTGGGCTAGGAACAGCAGATATATCATAGCGACACATAGGGAACGTGTGAGCATCAGAGATTAACACCACCGCCATGGGTAGACAAGAGGCTTCATTGCGGACGTGCCCCGGGTATCAGAAGCCCATTGAAAACCGCTCCACGTCCTCCAAATTAAAAGGCGTGTATTCTGGTTTTCAACAAGATGCTGCTGTGCAATACAACAGTGGGTGTGCCCTCACTATCAAGTCCTTCTCTACCATAGGCCCACTACAGTGCAAACACTGGGAGTCTCTAACTAAATGCCCCACATATGTGTAGCAGATACACTCAGAGCCTGGATTCACAAGGCCATAATTTGCTTTCATGTACATCAAAGTACGTGAAAGTGCTCAAATGCAGCGACACGGAAAGTCAAGAAAGCATATCAGGCAGGACTCTTCAAGAAGGTGAGACAATCGGTTTCCGAAGCTTGTGTGTTAATTTCCCATTAAGATTCTGTTCTCCAGCTGATTTATTTTCAGTCAGGTCGACGCTGTATACTTGGAAAGGCTTACTTTCATCGTCATTTCATTGCTGTAATATCATGACAGTGAGATGAGACAAGCTTGAATACATCCACTCCAGACAGGGCTGCAATTGTACTGTGTCACAGCAGCACAAAAGCCACGCAGGCAGCAGGCAGCAGGCAGCAGGCAGCAAACTCCACAGAGGGCCAGTCCCCTGGGCCATGCCTCAGCGTGACAAGGGTGGGGCTGGATGATGAATACTATGACAGCTCACATGGAGTCAGTTTACAAAGTTCTCTGGGGTTTTAATTATTTAGGCTGTGTGGCATTGCCTCCACCCCCCTCCCCCCACTACACACCCTTTTTGGGCTGTTGACTTTCAAATATATAAATAAGAGGGAACTAAATAAACTTAACTACTTCAATGAAATGAAGAAAATGAGTAAGAAATACGCAGATGAGCAAGGCCGTCCGGGCCAAAATCTTCCTCTCGCCGTATTATTGTAAAACCTGCAGGATATTAGTGCATTTGCGGCATAAGCCGAGAGCAGAGGGAAAGGTCTGAAGACCAGATTTAAATTGGCCTTTCTGTCTGAGGCACATTCAGCAGGGATCAGAGGAACTTCTACTGTTAATACACTACTACCCCACCACCAGAGAATAAACTGTGCTCTTACCTACCCAGAATGCACTGTACCTGCCCCCTCCCCTCCAACTGAAAGATGTTTGGAAGAACAGATGGAGAGAATATATTGGCTAAAATGAGCTCCAAAGGGCTTAGCAGTTGTAAAACTTACTTAATTCTTAAGTTTCCTCAGCAACAATACAATTATACAAACTGTCTACTTTTTCTGAAGCCTTAACGCCTGTTATTAATTCAGCACCTGCAACCCTGCTCTTGTGGAGCTCGCTTGCACAATACAAAAATACTGACAGTCTGTTTTGGGAGGGCAGATCAGAGCAATGTGCCACAGGGACAATTTTACTATGCTAACAAATACAAGGCTGGTAGGATATTGAACTGCAAATTTTTAATTGTAAATTCTGCACAGTGTGGGAAGAAATCACAAATAAAGTGATTGCAGCTGATCTGTACCTTGGAGGTGGCTCAAAATTAGTTTAAAGAGATAACATTTTCTGAAATGTCATGGGGCTGTCATCGCAACACATACGAGAACAGGAATAACAAGAAAAGGGAAGAAAAAACTAAAAAAGAATCCTGCCATCTTCACCGATTCATGGTTTGCTTGCATTCCCCAGGGTATTTGGCCCAACACGTAGCACAGACATCATTACAGCACTGGGAGATAGGAAAATTAGATAAATGGGTCAAGCTGTTTTTCTAATTCTTTTCTCATCCAGTATTAATTAATACTAGGACCTGTCTTATTAGTATTTTTCATTTTCTCTAATTAACAACAGAAAGGCTTGGGCACTAAGCCAGGTAATATTGCAACATTGATACAATGGTACCTACCTGCCCCCCGAACCCCACCTCCCTCTGTCTTCCAATGCCTTGGTTTCTTCAATTACACCATGTAAAGAGCACTTTTTTTTCAACAGCAATGGTAGTCACCAATTCAAATATGTCTTCTGTAGACTATACCCCACTCCCCCCACACACACAAAAATATACAATTTGTTTTACATTCATTTTTTTCCTCAGGAGGTGGGGAAGGGATATCAAGACTATGCAAGTGGAAGGACCTAGCCAGAAGGGGGCCAAGCCTAGCTAGAGTAATCCTGACCACAGCCAGACAAGACCACCTGCTACTGCGATGAGTCAGCAACACCTAAAACTCTGCACTAGGGGCCTTGCAGGAAGGATATAGAATCTGCAGTTCCCTGTATTGGGCACCATTGAATACTGTAAATAATGACATACACTCCCTCACAAACCTAGCCCACACTCAAACAGGGCACTGTGGGCTGCGACACACCCATCTCTGATAAGACCCACTGGTCCCAAGTTATCTGGATGATGATAGGCATAACAACAGTGCAAAGCATGCTCTGTTCGTTCGATTGTTTTGTTTTTTAATAATAAACAGGATTTCTCACTTCCTTGTTCCACTTAACTGATCTGGTTAGAGAAAACTGCAGTATGTACAATCTGTGACTCCATAGCGCTGTGTCTCTGAATGACACGCAAAGCCAACAGCAGATTTAGAGGAAGATCAAAGGGGAAGATAGGAAGATGAGATCAGAAGCTTTGTCGTGAGGAACCTGGAAAAGGACACGCCATGGATCGAGACAAGGGGAAGAATCTAGAGGAGGTCATCGTCCACCAGTGGATGTTAAAACAATCTGCTGCTTCTGGTAATGAATATTAGGAAGATTGGACCTTTTGCCATGTAACATGAGACAAATTCAAAACAGGATTGTCTTCACTTGCTCACTGATCCACAAATTATTTATTTGTTAAGTGTTAAGGGCAAAGAAGCTAAAGCCTTTGTTTCCTCCAGGATTCCTAGAGACCATTACTAAATCAGCATTCGAGAGCCTCACGTGAGGAATGTGGCCTTCCTCTCTGTGACGGCAGAATCAGTCCTTCCCACCACCACACTCTGCCTTCTCCGTTCCTATTCCTTTCGAAATCTGAATTGCCTATGAAGCACACCGTCATCTCTCTGCTAATTTCTTGTCAGTGACTAATGGCAGCACAGCCTTCTGTGTCATAAATCTATTTCTTTAATTATACATTAGAGGAACATTAGAATATCAATGAATAATTTAATTTTCCTAAAATTCAGACATTTTCTTTGCAAGTTAATTCCTGGAACATTATTCATTGAACTGATTAAGAGAAAAGAGAGGGATTAAGAGCAGAATGATGTTTTAGGAGTTTGCTGGAATTCAGTTTTTTAACTTTAACTGATATTTATGGTTAGCATGGTACTCTAAAAGTATTCCACTGATCCCTCAAATGCAAATTAATATATATCAGTGCATTTAAATGTATTAGCCCACCTCATCAGTTGTTCCCGTTAAGACAAATTTGCTAAACAAGACCAATTGTGAACAGCATGACAAAGTCTCAGAGCCGGTACTTATCTGTTAACTCTGCCACTATCGAAGTCAATGTAGGCTTCGATCAAACAATTTCTCTCTGCATTGTGCTTACAGCTCTAAAGCGTTTTGATAACAATACTTGATACCAATCGAAGAAGTCATTAAACAGAATCGTCAGTGAAAACAATAGGGATTTTCCAAGGGATTGCGTTGTCCTGTAGAGTTGTATAAAATTGATATGCAAAATACAGTTTTGCAATAAGTAAATCAGTTTAGGTAGTGTTGTACTACTACTACATTCCATGACATTTTCCAAAAACATTAAAAACACTACTTGACACTGGTCTTGAACACCCAGGGATGGCACTGCATTTGTTCCTTTAATTGTAGTTCAAGTTGACCACATAATTAATGGCAAAGTGGAGATTCAAACCTCAATATTACCTTCCCAATGCAAGTACTCCAGCCCTACCTTATGCATGGCTCCTCCTACTGTCTAACTCCCCCCACTAGCACAGGCTGGGCAGGCCTGAACTCTCCTTTGCTCGGCCACACCGCCAGCCAGAGCTCTACACAGCGAGGCACGAAGCACGAAGCACAGTGTGATCGGGATAATGACAGCAGGGAGGTTCTGTTTCTCTATGCAAGAGCTCATTAGTGAATGTGACACACTGATGATGAAATAACGTTGTTCGTTATTTTAAAAAATGGACAGGGAAAATTATATGATTGCTCCTGATTGACACAATCATTTCATTCTCGTTTCATGTGCTGCATTTTACCCATTTTCTTTGTGTTGATTATCATGTAGGTGGGAAAAAGTAATCTGGCTTTACTTACCCGAAAAGAGGAATCTGAGCAGCTGGCTGTCCTGTAGGTTTTAGGTTAGGTTTTTCAGAAGACAAACTGGATGCCACAAGTACATTGTTATTTTCTTCTCCTCCTGACCACCCATTACTCTGAAATGACAAGTAAGAATGATCATTCGCATCATACACAATAAACCAAGAAAGCCACCAAATGTTATTTGGAGAGAAATGTATCAAACCTAATACAGTTAAGCTGGCTAAATTCAATGTTGGCATGATTCTACATTATACAAGAGACACTGAGCAATAAAGCTGTATTAACTGACATGAACTCCAATAAGTAATTAAATTCTGATGCATCTGACCATAAAACAGACAAGTCATATTACACTGCATTTACTTCATGTACCAGAGCCTCTACCTTACCCCATACACACATCTCTGCTTGGAAAATATATGTATGTTTATGGATTTATTTACTTACTTATGTTAAATATGTGTCCACTAATTACCAGTGAGCATTTTAAAATGAACATTATTTAATCACTATAAAAGCACCAAGGTATTTTAATCACTTAACATCAATCTTTTAATGTCCAACTCCAACTGAGTTGAAACCGGTTTAAGCGTCCATCCATTAAGAATAAGTAGATGGCCTATGAGCTAAGTTTCCAATTGGTTGTGCAATACTCCCATCACAGGATCTATGGCTGTGCACTCACTGCAGACATGATGCCATAAAGAAGGCAATGCGTCAGTAGATTTTGTCCAACTGCATCATCTTCATAAGGGAGGTTATATAAAAATGGGGAAATCAATCCCACCTCAATATTATGCTTAATGCATACTCCCTGCCTTTCCTCTCTATGCAAGTAATATATTTCACAGAATAATGACAACTAATTTGAAACCCATTTTGAAGTCTGATTTATGAGGTCCCTTCACCCAGTAAGCCCATGTAAAACCCTTAGCTACCAAAAAAAAATGAAACTTGTCCTTTAAAAGCACTGTTTTAAAAAAAGAAAATGCATGTAAAACAAACAAAAATGGTGACATATGTATGCATTCAGTATACAGTGGTATACAAGTTTGTTTTTGTGAGCGATTTAATAGGCCTAGATTTATCTAGGAATTTTTAGCATTATTATTACAACAACATTGTCACGCAAATGGAAGCGCAACAAAAACGCTTTAAACATAAGGGCCGAATTAAATCAAAACAGTTCTGTAGTTTTCTATTAGCGGGTGGGTCAAAGTTTTGATTTAATCCGGCCCTAAAACCAGCTTGCAGACCCCAAGTGTTGGCTTCTTCTTGGGGGGATGGGAAAGAGCAGATGGTTGAAACTGTATTAGCTCTCTAAAGGTGATATCGCAATGTAAAGCAGCCAACCGTCAGGCTGGATCCTGAAGAGGTACAAAATGGCACCATTGAGATCCTTTTAGTGCAAGCTTTCATTGACACGATTTACATGATATACCCTAATGGCCTCTTCCACCTCACCTTCTGTTTATTTATGCATGGCGACCTTACTTAGCAGAAACCCAATTAGCAAATAGAAGGGAAATTGGTATGATGAATGAATACGATCATCTAAATCATGACTACATCCAGGCCATTTTCATAATTGGAGAAAGACACGCATAGGCTTACACAAACGGCAAAATATATTTACAAGTCCTAGTTCTCAGTCTACTTTAGTCTGTATTCAAGACTATTTACAAATGTATAATGCTGCATTAGTGTACTGTGCTTAATCATCTCCTGTTTTAAACATTTTATCTTGGTTATCTTATCAGTTTCGTGAATTCAAAACAAAATGTTTCTAGATAGTGCAGAAAGCCAAAACTGTCCCCCCTCTGCCTCTGTCTCTGTCTCTCCCCTCTCTCTGTCCCTCTGTCTCCCCCTCTCCTTGTCCCTCTCTCTGTAACACTCTCTCCCCCTTTATCGCACTCTCTCTCCTTGTACTTCAAGTTGCGCTCTCAGTGGAGTGAGTGCTGTGTGAGTGACGAGGCCGTGCTTTGGGCCTGCGCTGCTGTGCTCTTTGTCAAAGCTGCCCTCTTGGTGACTCCACCATGTACGAGCCAGTTGAACCCACAGCGGGTCAAGAGTTTAACAAAGCGTTTAGGAGCAAAGCCAATTCTTCTTCTGAACTGCTGCCAAAAAGAAAACGGAGGGAAAAAATAAAAAGGTTCCTGTGAGAAGTCAAGTCTTTTCCAACATTTTAACAGATTTTAATAGATACCACTGTAAAAAATGAGTTGCTTAATGTGAAGGTTTTTCAAACGTGATTTATCCTGGTAAGAAAAACAATCATACATACACAAAAATATCATCTTCATATTACTGACATACACGATGATATCTTGTACATTTAATTTTCCACTGGCAATCTGCTTTGGCATTTATTTTTGACTCCATTAAAAGTTAGTGTCTTTGTAATAATGTTACACCACATATTTAATCCCTTTCATATAATTTAAAACACCCTTAACTCCCTTGTGTATTTTAGCTACATTTTTAGAAATGCACTAATTACCAAAGCTTTGTCTCCGAGGACTGTAGTTAGACACCTTCAAACCCACATCATACATTCTGATGTGGTTATTTTATAATATTAGCAAAAATGGTCCAAACAGCTGTACCAAGAATGTGTAACTACATGAATGTGTAACAATACATTGTTAATTTGATACAATCAATTCAAATGTAAAACATTAAGACAAAGTTTAAAAATAGATCATTACACCAGGTTTAATTTTTAAATGACTAACCATATTGCAATTGTAATTATTTAAAGATATGGGACCTGGGTTGTTTAATTTGTGTATTTGTGTGTGCAAGGAATAGTGGGGGTGGGGATAACAGTTTTTAATTGTAGTCACTGTGTTTGCTTGTTTTGTGAAGTGTCATGCTCATTTTGGAAAACACACCTTTGAAGTAACAGATGTATGGTATTAAAAAAATGTCAAGATTATGAATAACAATAGCTAAATAAATCAATAAATCTAAACTCAAAACATTACATTACCTGGTTCTACACAAGAGAGAAAAATACAAAACATCAATTTGTTCTGCTGATGGCAGTGATGATTATCACATAAAATAAGGGAGTTTTAGATTTAAATGAATACAGACTTGGGTCCCTGCAGCTCGTGCTATAAAACGGAACAAGAGAAGCAGGTGACAAAATTTCACTTCTGATTTCTTTTTTCCACCCTTTCTGTGTCCCCCCCTTTAAAGATCCTATTATCCCTCCAAAGTCCGTTCACAGTATACCATGGCACAATGTACATAAAAGGCCTAATATTCTGAGGGAAGGCAAGCTTGTCTTTATAAAGTGTATAATGTGTGCCCACAGAAAGGACCCATATGCTAAACCCTTTTCCAGTGCCCACCACCTGCCGAGCCTATTCACTTCCTTTTCACTCTCCGCAGAGCTGACCGGACAGATACATTAGATTTGTTTTTGTTTTTTTAGTTTTTTTCAAAAAGGAGACATTCAGTCCTTGAAAGCAACGCGCAGGTATTCCGTCTGCCATTAATCCACTGTCGGGGAGCTGGCTGTTTGTAAAATACAGCTAACACCTGGTCTCATATTGTGCGAGAGAGCACCAGGAGGTCAATCCCCCCACCCCCCTACTTCTTTCTTTCTCATCTGTCTTTCTTCCTTTCTTTCTTTTTCTGTACAAAACGTTTGATTGAAGTCCTGCAGAAGTGGGCACTCGCTGGCACTCTCTGGGCCTCCAGTCGCTGCAGGGTAACAATGTCACAATGCCATAGACAGACAGAGGACAGTACAGGTGAGAGGCAGGCATCTTGTCATGTTCCTAGTTTCAGACAGTCTTAGCATTCCTGATTTTGTTTTAACTACCTTAATTGAAGTTAATATTTTCTATAGTTTGCCTTAATTTAAAGTCAATTCACTACAGCTGCTGAGTTGGTGAAAGTAAATAGGTCGAAGGAAAGGTGATTTAGTCTAGGACTAGCAGGATTTCAGTTAAGTGACATGTGCCAGGTGGATCCAGTTAGGTGTGACTTGGGGACAGGTAGACAAAAGGGTACTTAAAGCTGCTGTTGAGAAACAGCTTGTGACAAAAAAGTGAAGCAGCTGACCAGGGGACAGAAACCAAGAGCCCCCAAAAAATAAAAAATAAAAAATAAAAACTTGCAAAACTTAGAAGCACATGGCCACTACAGTGTCATGTTTGCAGAATGATTCCTAGATGTTTTCCTAGATGAACTCATCCAAGAAGATTTCATTTGTGAATGTTGTCAGCATGTTGAAATCCTAGAGATCAACGTCCGTGATCTTGAGGCTCAGCTTGTTGATCTGCGCTGTATTAGTGATATGGAAGTATTCAGCAACAATCAGCCCATGAGAGAGATGGTGTGCACACCAAAACCTAGGAGAGTTGAGACCTTAGAGCAGGACAGCATACAAAACTGCTGGGTTACAGTAGGTTGTAACTGCAGAAAAGGACACGCACATCCCTTCGAGACATCCCAAGAGATAGAAATGCCCAACAGGTTCCAACTGCTGGATACCGAATTGGACAGTGATGGCTCCAAAGGGTGATGGGAGGGCAGTTGAGCACCAGAACACCATGGTGTACCAAAACTTATCAAATTGAGGACCAAAAAACACTGGCCAAAATGGTTTATTAGAAGTATGCAAAAAAATATCAAGAGAAAGAAAATGTTGTACAGCACATACAAAAGGGATAGAGATTAAAGTAAATACAAAGAATATGTTGAGCTGCAAAGAGATCTTAAAGAAAGGAATCAGGAAAGCAAAGCAGGAAATAGAAAAACAGCTCTTGGAGCTAAAACTAATGCAAAGAGCTTTTTTCAATACTACAACGGCAAGAGGTCAAAAACAAGGAGGTGAAACAGATAAAGGGCAAAAATTTAAGATGTGGTAAATGTTCTAAATAAATATTTCAAAGAGGTTTTTACAAAAGAAAAAACAGATGGCATGCCACAGGTTAACAATCAGTCCAGTCAAATCCTAAGAGAGATGAGGATAAATGAAGAGGACGTACTAAAGGGACTAGCAGAATTAAAAACAAACAAATCACTTGGGCCAGGTGGTATATTTCCAACAGTACTTAAAGAAATGAGGGAAATTATATATAGGCTGGATAGTATCCTTGGATCACTTAATTATTAATGGACACCAAATGAGCACAATGGATCGAATGGCTTCCTCTCCATTGGACACTTTCTTATGTTGTTATGTCACTGAGCTCCAGAATGTACCAGAGGGGCCACAACACTTTAGGGAACAGTGAAGTAAAACATTTAAACTCAATCTTCACCACAATTGAAAAATCCTAATGATTCCTTTTTGTAATGCTTGCCAAGTTGAATTCACACATTTCTGAAGGGTGTGGTGCCCTAGCTACCACTGCGACGGTGGGCCAACTGTGCCAATGTCACACAGCCCCACTCACTGCAGTTGTTTCATTGCATCACCCCAAAACTGTGAGGAACACAAACCTGAGTTCAGAATCCATCATTGCATCTGGTCATTAAAAACAGGAATTCAAACCATTACTTTATTATGAAGTGCCTGAAAGCATCACAATTCATCTGAAGAGTAAAGGTGTGTCACAGATCCAGGGTTGTTTAAAAAGGTCAGGAAACAATCTTGCCACAATACGATTTTAGCTTGGAATTAATGTTTTCAACATCATAACTGTTTTCTACCTTTCAACCTATATAAAGATTATGATTATGCATAAACTAACACTTTGTAAGAATTTGCATGAAATAATTCAGATCCAGTATAAATGTTTGCATAGTATGAGGGAAAAGAAAATCAATGTTGTAAGTACAGAAATGTTGATTCTACACAGAGAATGAGCAGTTAATAAGATCAAGGCAAAGGAACTTCAGAGGAGCTGTAAATCGGACTGGCTCCTTCATCTGCCAACCTTGAATTCCTTCAGAAATGCCCCACTATTGATCAGGATAGGCTAATTTTCAAAAGTAAAGATTTATTGATTTCACTGGAGGTGCTAAGAGCATGTCAAATTACAGTGTAGTTCTTCAATTTCTCTGAGATACTGAAAAGATTTCTTACAAACAAAACCTATTGCAAATGCAAGTATCCTCAAGGACATGTATTCAAACATGATCACAAATGAAAACGGAAATAGCAAAAAAAAAAATTGTTCTGATATACGTCAAGGTAGCAGATACAGAAGTGCTTTACAGTCATACTAAAAGAAATGCAATTATGTTCCACAGAGAAGCAAACCTAAAAGAGCAGATCAATCACTAATCTGGGCGATAAAATCTGTCGTCCTATTTGAGATTCCGCAGAATGCATGACCACTTCCACATACAAGACATAGTGTTTGGGATTTGATGGATCTTGCTTAAAAATAAACTACCAAAGCAACACTTTAGGAACTGAAAGATACAATCTGCTCAATTTGTAACTTTTGCAAAACAATACCCAATCTCTTCACTAAAGGGGGTCGTGAAAGAAACAATGGTATACTATTGAAAAGTAGTGCTTGACCCTATAATCTCTGGAAGTCAGTGCACAGAACTTAATTAGGCAAGTGTGTCAAGAAGCCCAAATCATATTAGGTTTTGGCAGTATGGTTTTGAGGTTGAGCAAACCCCATTCATTCAAAAATGTTGTGCTTCTCTTAACCACATGTTCTGGCAGACCACATGGGTTTGATTTCAGACTGCAGTGGCAGTGAAGCCTTGAGAAACTGCACTGATGTGTTCTAGGCAAAGAATATAATCTGGTGGGCAAAATGGCAAAACAATATGTTGTGGTGTTTTTGTTTCTCCGAATTTAGCAAAGCTGTGTAATTAAAATATAAATAATCAATCAATCAAGCATAAGACGTAAGCCAACGCCTTTCCAACTCACCCAATGAACAGGTCTGTACTGACTCCTATGGCATAAAACGCAGTCAAACTCAACTTTGGCGCAAAGCTTTGATTGAGTGCTTGCAGTAACGTATGCGGCCTTATTGACGGAGTGTCGATAGCAATGTATTATTTATACCTTTACTCATCGTATAAAAATATTAAAAGCTTTGATGTGCTTTGACCTGCTGTGGAACTTGGCGCCCCAGGAATGTGTTGAAGTAAAAATCAATTCAAATGCAATGTAAATAGGTGGATTGCCTGCAGCGCACAGATACATGGGTATATGAAAGCCATCTCAAGAGCAGGCAAAATTAATGCAACTCCTTGAACTGAAGAAAAGGGGGAGGAGGGGAAGAAAAAGGCAAAAAAGAGCAACGAGACCCCTCCTGCACACACCTGGGACTGTGGTCGCTGATCGTAATCGCTCACGTCCGTCAAAAGATTAATTTCTACGACATTCGCCCGAACCACAAGAAAGTAAGGCTCAACAATGTAACTGAATGAGAAGAGCTGAAAACAGTGTAATTAACCAACACGTTGGTATAAGTCACGACAAGAAACATTCACACTTCAGCACAAAAGAATACTTAATTGGGTTGTCACTCACCTCCTAATACTGCAATGATATCTAGGTGGAATTAAATAGCTCTGGTATGAAAACAAATTAAAAATAACTGGCGCAACAATGTCACAGCTCTCAAGTCTGACGCGCTGGGCGTGAGTCCCGCGCATTTCCCGCAAAATGTCGTGTGCGCACCCAGCGGGAGCGGTTTCTGTGGCTGCATTTGTATTTGTGACAGATTGACGTTTTGAAAACGTGAGAGCTCTGCATTAGGCCAGCCGAGGAGCCGAGCGGTACCATTTCCACAGGCCCCGTCAGGTGCCCCTGGGCCTGTCAGAGCCAGTCCAGGCGTTCGGACGTACCGTTACGTCCGCTTACGTAGCCGCACGCAGCGTCACGACATTTTGAAATTGGAACTACAATGATGGCGGCTGCTATTGATGCGAGAGATAGGATAGTAACTTTTCCCATGAAAGAATAGCTAGATAATAGAATAGTGCTTGTACACTACTGTTAAGTTTAGACACCAAGTACTTTTTTCATACTCAGTAGAAGAAAAAAGATCAATAGAAAGTTTACCAGCATTACACTTTGTTTTCATTAACCATAGAGTTGAGCTGTAGAACATACTTTGTATTGTTTTCATTAGAACTCATTATACCTATTCCTTTTTCTATGCATATGCGAGCTTGCATAATTAATCAGTATATTTGAGGATGCATGGCTAGATAGTATGACAAAGAAAATAGTTTGTTTTGGGAAGTTGTCTAAGCTATGGTTGGTAGCTTATGTTTGTTTTTGTTTGCATTGCCAAGAAGCAGTGTTTCCTTTGAAATAGTGCTTTATTCTGTACTGCATCCCAGTCTGAGTAAATGAGTTGTTTCTTGCTTTACCTGTAATAAATAATTTCCATACTCATTTCTTTTTATTTTTGAGCTTCTGGTACCCTTAACAAAAGGGCCTACAGTTACTGATTGTTAATTTGAGGCTTTTGTCGCAAGTAATAGCTGAAGCCCACTGTGCACTGTACTGTTGACTAATCTGATTGATACAAGTCATATACAAATGTATATGTGGGCATAGACTATTGTGTTTGTATTCTATTTTAAGAACTTGCTCCGGATTAATGCGTACTCAGGTAAAGTGCATAATGTCAGGGTGGTCCCAAGCCTATGCTATTATCCAGAGTACATTCACTTTTTGGCATGCAAACATGGAAAACTGTAAGACTGTGTGTTAGATATTCCAAAAACATTAATAATAAACAAGTTTATTTTCCAGGCTGTTTTTTTTAACACTGAACCCCGAATGCCAAGTGCCCCAAACCGCATTTTGAACTTTCGTGTCTCAGATTCACTTCCTGAGGCTGATGTACCTAATGAAAATGCAATGGAAACGCAGGCAGCAGTGTTTAGGTCAGTGGTCTCCAACCCTGGTCCTGGAGAGAACCTAATACACTTAATCTTATAGGTCACCTTAAATCACCAACTTCAATGGGAGTTATTAATCAATTAAGCAACTCAACCAAGGGAATTCTTGAACTCTGAAGGTATTCAGATGATTGCTCCAGTGGTTTCTAAATGACTGAATTCACCACACCACCGGCTTAATTGTTTCAAATTAAATAAATACTTTCAGGTGTTTAAAAATTGGCGATAGAAGGGTGACCTCCAAAACCTGCTGGATAGGCGCTCTCGAGGACAGGGTTGGAGACCACATGTTGTTTAGGTGTACGGGTACAGCTTGGACAAGCCAAGGTGCACCTAAGTGTGGACAGTGGAAACTGGGTATTAGGCCACTGCTAATATCTGCACTGGCATGCAGAGACAAATTACAGTTAATAGGATTAACCCTGTAAAAAAAGATCAGAAGATAGGGCAGACAGTCAATGTAGCCACTGTAAATACTTTGAAGGAAAACTACAAACAAACAGTAACACTAGTAGGTCTATTCATTCAGCATGCCCCACATTACCACTAATGTTGCTTTTGAACATATACTATAAATAAGTGCCTGGTTGTGTTCGAACAAAACTAAAACTTACCCTGGTCACATGCAACAAGCTTGATTCTTCTGATCTTTCATGTTGCACATTTATAGCTCAATTCAATGGTGTTTGCCTATTTTGGTTAATTAGTTTACATACATCACACAGTAAGTATTGCAGAAATAATCATAGCCAGAATAAACAAAGTAACATAATAAAAAGTAAATGAATTGCTCAGACTCCTAACACCATAATCAGCAGAACACCACCTGCTTGTTGGGAGTCCAAGAATTAAATATTAAAAGTTGAAGATTGGTATAAAGTCTCCTGGGAGTATGAAAATAGTCTCAACAGGACTGGAGAAATGATGCTGCTTTACAAAGCAAAACAGTGAACTTTTGATACCTGTGATACATTTGGCAAATGTTTGAGAAAAAAAAAAAATGTAATTGTGCACATTTGACGATTGTGGGAAAACTGGAGCCAAGGTCCCTATTTTCCAAAATGTTCTCTCCTCTGGGCTACTGCATGCAAGTTCAGACTAGTTTACTTATTACTTCAGTTGGGTTCTATTGGGAAATGCCCACTTTGTGTCTTTTTTTTTTTTTTTTTTTTCTTAGGACCTGTTATGCAAGAGATAAGGAAAATAAGATCCATTCAGTAGTTTGTCATAATGAGGAGGCTAGGATTATGAAAGTGACTTTTTTCTCAATCATTCAAGAAAAAAGGTTTCCAACCTTCTTAACAGATACGGAATGGACAGTTTAAAAGATAAAGCAAAGCAAAGCCCAATAATTCAACTGTTTACAAAACCTCAAAAAATATTTTACTGAAGACAAGCACAGAAGTGTGCATTAATATTTTGGGTAAAGACATTGGATAAGAAATTAATAATATATATTTGCCTTCCAAGAGCACTGTACAAAAATACAACTGCACCTCCTAAAGCTGCAGCAAAATCTGTGTACTTGTCATCTAAATACCATTACACTACCTTAGTGATATTTTGCTTCTTCCTAGCTGTGCCACTGGCAACAACCTGCGAGGGGGGAGAGAGAGTAAAAAGAAAGAAAGAAAAAAAAAAAAAAAAAAAAATCAGAACATCAACATCCTAGTCATTGTTCTTAAAAAATGACCCCATTCAGGGTCAATTGGCATGTGACACCACTTGGGGCACAGCTAAGGGGCCTGCATTAAAACGGCAAAGAACCACAAAAATGCCAACTCCCTTTTTCCAAGAGATACAATTCCCCTCCTTTCACAACGCACAGACAAGTAAAAACAAAGGGAACCCAGCTTCTGTTGGTTTAGTACCTTCAGGCTGGGGGCAGATAGATTCATGACACACTATCTTCCAGGGAGTTCGAGAGGGAGAGGGAAGGGGTAGGGGACGTTCCTGTGGGTACTGGAAATGAAGATTCCCCGAGATCCCAAATGAAACCCTGTGCCACAGTCCAGACCCCCAGTGGAGAAGGGGCCCCATCCTTTATTGCCATATCATCAATCACAGCCAGTCCAGATGCTGGAGCCCAACTGGATAATATTTTAGAATCTCCCTTCACTTTTAAGCAAAGTCAATAGAATTTTTTATATATATATATATTTTTTTTTTAGCAAAACAGGAAGGAAGTGAACACTTACTTTATTGGACCAGTTTTCATTGCAGCTGGCTCTCAGGGCAAGGCTACTAGGCCTCAGGATATTACCAAGAGGACACACAGTATATTGGCATGTTAGTCTAGTCTCAAGAGCGCAGGTTATGAAAAACATTTTTTAAACTAGACGATTTTTTTAAACAACTAATTTAAACTAGAATGACGGGGCGTTCAAATGTTTCCGTCCCAAATTAATTGTGAAAATGTATTCTGTCTAGACACAAGAGCTTCACATATTCAGTGGATACTTGCATAGAAGCACCTTCTACCTGAAACAGGTTCACCTTCCAGACATACTAGTTCCAGGGTGAGTAAGCTTAACCTGAAGAATATGCCACAAATGATACAGAAAGGAAAAATGCAAGTATTTTTTTTCCCTGTCTAGGGCCAAAAACAAAAACTCTTGAAGGCTTGCAGATCACATATACATTTTTTCCTCATGCCACACCTTACTGGTATATTGCTAGGAATGTGGAGGAGTGATCTGGCTTAGGGCACTACAGTAAACCAATGGCTGTTAGTGGGACTCTCTGTAGCCTCCACACAGATAGCAATGTGCCATTTTAGGGGTGGGTGAAACTACATCTCCACCTCTCCTCCATTTCAAGTTTCTGCACTGGTGGATTATACAAGGGAAGTTAAAAAGCATCTCCTTCTACCCTCTGCTGGGTTTGTGGAAGAAAGGGAGGAGAGAGAAAAAAAACAAAAAAAACAAACAAACACTAACCACTAATAAATAGTCATCACAGGCGTGCAATCTGCAGCACAACCACAGGTGTAACTCACAGCTGGTTTAAATCATTAAAGTACAAACAAATCAAAAGGGCCTGTCTAGTCATTTAAAAATAGAAAAAAAAAAAAAAGCTTAAGACTGAATGATTAGCAAGATGAGCCTGATGTTCTGTATCTAATCGAGGAGAAAAACATTGAAGACTTAAAACAGTTTTAATCACTTACCGTTTTTTTTATTTTTTTATTTTTATATATAATCTCATTCTGATAGATCAATATACTGCCAAACATGGTCAATTGTATCTGTAAGGGAGGAAGAAATTCATGCATGATGGTGAAATGACAAATTAACCTGTTGGCTTTACGAGTAACCATGAAGCGCACTTCAAAACGACAGAAATTGGGCAAACGTAGCTCTGCAGACATATCCGTACATTCACAAGTGTTAACAGACACGCTCACAGAGCCCGGCCATCACAGCACACATTTCTGCAAATCAGTGACAAGGTCCAGACACTAAGAAGAAGGTGATGCACATGTTCGTTTTCAATCAAGCTTTTAATGAAAAGATCATAAAATAACAGTTTCTTTTTCTCATTGCTGTACATTAAGACTGCAAGATTTTGAATGCTGAGGTCAGCACACGTTTTATACTGAATTATATATTTTTATGACACGTTGAGTTTTGAGCTGCAAACTATATGCAGCCCTGACCTGAATAGAAGCTCTCTTAGGAGTTGGAACAGAGCAGAGCTTGGGTGTTGCCAATAGCAAGGCAGGCTCAAGGCTTCAGTAAAAAAAAAAAATTCTTTGTCTCTCAATTATTTATGGTCAAACAACCTGCTCCTCGAATTCGGTGCCTTTGAACTGCAGATTCTCCATGTATTATTTACATCCCCAATCTTTTACCGGACTGCGCTTTTTAGAAACTTATTTTTTGTTGACCGAAAAAGAATGGCAAATAAAAATAAAAACAAAATAACTTTTCCCTCCTCGTGGTTCAGTCTGGCGCATTCCTTCTCCCTCTGTACAAAGAATAGCAGCTCTAATTAATGTGCGTTTAAATTTACACTTTTTGTTAAAAATTGCTAAATCACAATTACAGACGGGGATAGAGCTGTTGATCATTATTTTTATTACACTATCTGTTGTAATAACACACACACACACACACACACACACACACACACACATACACACACAAAGCAATCTTAGTCAGACGGTATCTGGAGACTGAAGCTAAACTCTTACAGCTGATTTCACAGACCTTGATTAGCATTAGTATTTGACCACCCTAACTATCATAACATAACATTGAATAGTGCTAATCTGTGCCTGTGAAACCAGTCCTTTAGGTTTTCATTCTCAGCGGCCTATCAAGATTGCGTGAGCAGTTGTAAACATGGTATATGGTTTGGTTTGGTTTGGTTTGAGGTACTTTAAAATGACACTTGCACAAAAGAATGTACCATGCCCAACTATTTACAGAGAATACTGCTGCATTAGTGGTAGAAGCATATAGGTTTAGTAAGGATAATGGGCTAGAGCTCACAATTACACTGGGGGGAGGAAATATCTGCAAACGTTTAGTGGAAGAGTGATGAAGTAAAGCTTGAGAAGATGATGTCAGAAGGCACCTGACATGACTGCATCTTATCAGTTTGGTAACTCTAAGTCAAACAGAACACATACACTGTTTGCATTGGATGTTATAGCTGACTTTGGTTTAATTTGACAAGAGAAAAACTAAAAAGCATTAAGGGCTACATATGTATTGGTAATTTAGGGCATCTATGGACCTAAGGAGGGATCGAACGGCTGTTTGCAAAAAGCCAGGGGATAAAGAAATGACAGGAACAAAACCGTTAATAAAAGCTAACGAAATTAGTAAAAAGTGATGTTTGCGTGTCCTATGAGGTCTAAGAGACAGAACTATATATATATATATATATATATATATATATATATATATTTAAGTTAATGTGGATTAGCTTTCGTAGGAAAGTGAAAACTAAAGCTCTTTCGAGTCCCTGCTATCTCCTCTATGTCGTTTAAAGCTTTGCAACACTGAATAATGAAACAGAAATATACACATTTATAACACTAAAATGAGGTAATGACACAAACTAATTAAATGAGGACAGGTATGGGTGACTCAGGGACTCGTTAGAAGTTTTTCAAACATAAAAAAGTGCATTTCATAAAGCTATTTAAATCCACATCTGTACAAGAAGATAAATCAAGAAAGAGGAGAAGATTAAAAAAAATAATTTAAAAAAATAGGAGGTCTTTGAGGTTAGAGTGTGTTTTTTTTTTGTTATTTAGTTAGTTTGTTTGTTTCAAAGAGCTTTGGCTTCCAGAGGAAAATATGCATCAAGATCAGCTGAATGTCTTTTTTTTTTGTCTGTTCTTTGCAAAAAATAACAAATAGCCTTGCACATCTATGCCTTAGCAACACCCATGCTTTGGATCTAGAAAACAAATAGAACAACCTAAGTTCAGAATCTGTACATCATTTTACAGTTATTCCTCAGGTGGTGGAAAGATACTGGCAGTGCTTAAATGACAACTTTGCCAATAGGGTTTACTTTTAGTGCCAACAAGAAATGAGCACTTACACACATGATCGGCAGTACAGAGTGAAGCCTAGGTTGTTTGTACATTTTAGCAGAGATAACAGAGTATATTTCAATTGTACAAAGAATGTCATTTATCTTCTTTGGGAAAAAATAAAAACAAAATACAAAAAAGGTCCATTCCTTGTACTAACTTCACAGGTTATGGTTTATGGCTATGTTTTGAGTCTCATTTTTGTTTTCTCTTAGCTTGAAATCCTGTAAAAAAAAAAAAAAAAAGGTTAAAAAAAATTAATAAAAAGAAAAGGACCCTGTGCACTCTTTATTTCACATTGCGTGAATCCTTAGCAAAAGAATACAGGATCTGAAAAATAAATACATTCATTACTGACAATAATAGACATTTGATTAAAAAAAAGAACACTGTCAATAAGTGTTTGCACCATCTTTGTATAAAGTGAGGCCAGTCAGAATACAGATTTGCTTTTCTCCAAAAAATAAAAAAAATAAAAATAAACAGGCAACACAGTTTAGGAAACTGGAGAACAAATAATTTGTATGTAAAAATAACCAACAGAATAACATTCAAACTCCAGGTTACTGTCACAGCTGAGGGGAAAACAAAAGGAAAAGATCTTCCAAAGCAGACCCATCTTCGGTACCGTATTTGCCTTAAAAAGATCTCCCAAAATCATAGATACAAATGTAAATATAAAGCTTCTGTGTATCTATATCATTTATGAAAACCCAACACATTCATATAACTATTTTAAATGTTTTGGGCAATCCTTAAAAAAAAAAAAAAAAAGATAAGACAAGACCCCTTTTTTAAAACTCAACCCAGCCCCTGGCCAACCGTCACCCTCCTATTAGCTCGTTCAAGCCAGGCAACACTGAGCCACAAAAGAGCAGGCATCTACAAAGACGGCACAGCCAGCTGGAGGGGGCCCTTGCTAAGACCCTACCCCCATTATTTAAAACAGGCACCGGCCTTTTCTCAGGGTCACAAAAGCATGTCAAAATGAATGCCTTGGCTTTGGCAGCAACTTAGGGAAAAGCAACAAAACTCTTGACTGGTCTCACTTCTGCTGAGGTCTGAAACTGTAAAAGTTTATGTAAACTGAGATAAATACATACGTATCTTTTTGAGCCACACAAGGTTCCATAATCATTCAAATGTGCTTTGGTTTAAAAAATAGTTTGTGAATTTGGGTATGAGCTTTTTTTTTTTTTTTTTTTCCTTCTTTTTCCTCTCTTTAATTCTGTATACAACTTTGCTACTATTTTCTGAAAACATTCTGTAACTAATGACTAAAGTATAACTTTTTTTTTTTTTAGTTTTGTGTTTTTTTTTTGTGGGTTTTTTTTTTTTTTTTTTTTTTTTTTGAGCTGCCCAACCTCTTGTCGAGGCTTTGTGTTAATTGAAAAAAGTACCCCCCTCTTAAAATCTTAAATAGGAAACTAGTGTTTTGCTTTTCATCATTAAAATACAGAAATTGATACAATACTATGTCTTACAAATGTAGCTGAAAGTCCTATACTCAACCGTACAGAACTATCCCTGAAGTTTTGAGTAGTAGTATTACTGTCACAGTTTGGAGTTTTTTTTTTTTTTCGTTTTTTTTTTTCGTTTTCTTTTAGAAGATTATTCTACTGCACGCACCTACTTATTTACTGAGAAAGAGAGATCCTGCTGTACAATATATCCTTGCTTAACACAGACATTATGCTGTACTGATTAAGTGCTGATAAGTACACATTGGTTTACAAGCAATGCATCAAGGATTCCTGAATGGAAAGAAAAAACAAAAACAAAAAAACAGCATGCATCGTTTCATCAGAAAATCAGGAAAAAAAAAATTAAGTGATGTCCTCCATTTCATACTAGCTTCAGCATTAATGGTGAAGGTTAAGACTATAGTTTTAAAATGGCTGGGGGAAGAAAACGTGGCACTTTGTGCAGCAAATAGAGCTGTATAGGCCCTTAAGACTGCAAGGTGCTGTGCCACAAGAGTTTTCAATTAACCTTGTTCTCTGAAAGACTACATGTGACTTAAAACTATTAAAAAATATATATAGGACATAGAGAACAAGGAGTTTCTTAGTATGATCTCTGAACACAACTAATTTTACTAAAGGCAGAAATAAAATAAAAAAAGCTTGGAATTTTCCCACAATAAAAAAAGAGAAGACGGCAGGAATCCAGGACACAGAGCCTTAAACTGCACTCATTCGTTCAAATTTTGACCATAGCTGCATCCCAACAATGACATAAAATGCACTGGTAAAATAATAAGAGGACTTTGGAGAAGGGAGAACAAAATATAAAAAAATCAATGAGTAAAGGAATGCCTATCCAAGACTTGCGCAGTGAAGGTCCCTCTACATACAACATCGTACAGGAATAAGAAGCTGGACAATCTCTCTTTCCTACAATCCAAAGGGCATCGGTTTCTCTCAGGGACTTGCTCATATTGGCAAGGGGTAACGGATTTGTTTTCTTGTAGTTTTCATTTTTGTTGTTATGTTTTCTTTAGTAACATTCACCCTTACTCAGTAACATCATGCAATTGGCCTACAAGAGGGCTCAGACTTTGTCATTGTTAATAGTATCATTACTATCATATCAACTCTGAGAATGAGGAACAACTGTAAAGACTCCAGTAAAGGGTTGATAACATTCTATACCAGTATCACTGTGGTGGGTACAAATCCAGTTGAAAATTTGGAAACAAGAAAAAGGTCGTTTCTAACCAAAAAAAAAAAAGAAAAACATCCAATCCACTCCTATTATTTTCAGTTCGAGCTTCACACATCTAACCTAAGCTAACAGGCAAACTTAAAACTTCACATCTTTAAATCTGATTACAATTTGTTTCCTTGTTTGTTTGTTGTCTGTTTTTGGTCTGAACTGAAAAGAATATACAACTCAAACCCTGTTAAGACACAGGCAAGTACAATTCTGAGAAGGACCCCTGTAACAAAAAAGAAAAAAAAGAAAGAAAAAAACAATGGATTGCGGGAACATTGTAAACTTTTAGCAAAACCGAAAGTTTACAGTTTTACCAGCCCACCAGTCAGCAGAAGTTTTACTTTGCAAAACAAACAAAGACTTTCATTGGTCATAAATACAGTGGTTAGATAGACACGAGAAAGGTCTCACTGTAGATTTTGTTTTGTACAGGAAAATAACTAACAAAAAAACGCTAAATAATTTAGTCTGCTATATCAAACATTTACTCACAATTTAACTTTGGTTATGAACTTCTCTAGTAAGTTTATCTGTTAGTCCGTCCCATTCTCCTTGGCATTTATTAGCTCTTTGGAATAAACTTCCACTCACCACTAGTCTACTTTCACCTATCTTCATCAGGAAAGGTAAATACAGTACATTTTGAGGAGGTAACCCTGAATACACAGGACCCAAAAGCTATCCTTTCTTTAAATAATAATAATAAAAATAATAATAATAATAATAATAATAATAATAAACAAAGCCTAGCACTGAAAACTTGTGTTGAAAGATGGGCAGGTTAAAGCATTGTTAATTTTACTGTTCTCTGTATATTTTATACATTTAATTACATTTAGGAACCCCCTAGTCTTCCACTAATCAATGTATTGTTCTTAAGAATAATTAAGAGGTAGCAAGTTAACAAGCCTATTCAAATAGACTTGCTTGTTTTTTTTTGTTTTTTTTTTTTTTAGTGAAGGGAGGAAAGCTATACATACACAAAAAATATTAAACAAAATGTACCTACAGAACTTGTAGCAAGTCCAACCTACACCAAAAAAAATCCCCCCCCCCCCCCCCAAATAAAATCCCTAACCACCCCGTCCCCCACATATCCCCCCCGCAAGAAATATTCCAAGACTTTCCAGTTTAAACATTCACATAAACATTACAACAAGTTTTCTTTTAATAAAACAAGTACCTCTAGGTTTTTGTTTTTCTTTAAGGAAATATCCCTCTGAACTACAAAACAAAAAACAAAAACTGGAAAAACAAAACTAGAAGACCCCCCTTCTCACTTTCAGAAAACCTGTCCACGCACAGACACCACATTCTAACCATGGGCACGGTGAAGGAGAACGCTATGGGTACCGAAATAACCATCAGGCCACAGCAGGAAGACAGCTCAGCCCCACCTCTCAGACTTGGGGAGACAGACAGAGAGAGAGAGAGAAAGAAGGCTGGCAAAGTCTTAAAAGCAATACAGAATAAGTATTCACTCACTTGTTACCTATTCGTCCAAATACAGGTATAAGTTAATTAATCTAGCCCCCCCCACCAACACACACACACACTATATAGTACCAATTCTAATAGGACAAGGATCCTTCGTCTGGCAATGATTTGTACCAGAGGTTAGTTTGCTATGCAGAGGTGCTCCCTGACTGCAAGAACATATTTAAGGCCGTTTCAGACAACAGTGTGTGCTGGGCGCATTGGGGGGTGGGTGGTCATGGGGGAGGGCTGTATGTCTATCAACAACCTAACACACGCCGTCAAAGAGAAGAATGCCGAAAGTATTTCATCATCGCCTGCTAAAGCGTCCTGACCTCAATCCCACAGAACTCCTCTGGAAGGAGTGGGAATGGCAAACCAGGAAATGACTACCGAGACCAACTTTCATGGCTACTGGGTTATGGGAGGAAGGGCACAGTATTCCTCTGGCCATCAATCAAAAGGATCGTAGCAGCAATTAAGCCCATGGCCGGGTCTACACACTATGAAATCCATCGCAAGTGGCCATCTTTCTGTGTTTGGTCTCAATATATATTTGGGAATAAATAGGGCGTATATTTTAAATTAAGGTAAAGGAGTAACTTTTTGAGAAAAGGTCTTCAACCCACAATGCGTCATCTCTCTGAAATGAACACGAACAAAAAATAATTCACAGAGAGCCTCCATATGCTCTACAGGAAAAAAAAAAAAAAAATGCAGCAAAATAAAATAAAAAAAGGTAGGGAAAGAGAGGGGTAAACAAGTATCTGCCTAAAGTGGTCATGATGCAATTTCAGTAGCCCAGTGGCTTTCACAGCTAGTATTAAATAAAGAGTCGTTTCATCACACCCATGGTTATCTTCTGAAGCGAGATGACCCATTTAGAAACTCTGAACAGAAGATTCTAATTTTGTTTGTTAGTTTGTTTATCTTCCTGCTGCAGACGGCAGAGAAAGTACATTCTCTGGAAATCCACGTACGTCTCTTTATTTGTGTAACATACGCATTGGTTTGTTTATTTGTTTTTACTTATTATCTTTTTATTAACAATTCGAAGTCTTTGGCTTATGTTGGGGAGGTATGCATTCGCAGATGACTGATCAGGTTGCGCTGCTGGGTGAATTTGCCACCACACAGTTGACATTCGTACGGCTTTTCGCCTGAGTGGACTCGCATGTGCTCCGTCAGTCTGTACTGCCGAGTGAAGCGCATCCCACACTCCTCGCAGGCGAAGGGCTTGAGGCCCAGGTGGCTTCGCATGTGGCGCGTCATGGTGCCCCTCTGGGTGAACATCTTGCCGCAAATGTTGCAGGGGAAGGGCCGGGTGAGCCAGTGGGTCTTCTCATGCTGCCGCAGGGTGGCGGGATCCTTGTAGCTCTTCTCGCACACCGAGCACTTGAAGGGTCGTGCCTCGGTGCCGAACGATGCATTCTGGGTGGACAGGTCTTCCGCTTCTTCCTTGATGTAGGAATCCTCTTCCTTGATATACAGCTCCTCCTCTGTGTGCGTCTCCACGTGGGCGTTCAGCTGCTCCGAGCTAGGGAAGCCTTTCCCGCAGGGGATGCACACGTACAGGTTGTCCCCGTAGGCCACCGGCTCAAAGCCCTCTTGCCGGTAGACGTAGTTGGCGCTCGTGTGGCCGCTCTCGTTCTCGCTGTGGCCGCTCTCCTCGCTGTTATCCTTGCCGTTCTCCACATCCTCCTCTTTGCACTGGAAGGAGTGCTCCGAGTTGTAGCCCACGCTGCTGCTGCTGCAGCCACTGCCAGTGCTGGATTTGTGGTCTGCACCCTTGGGCCCCACGATGACGCCGTTGGGCATGGGCTTGTCATCGTCAGCTTTGGTGCTCTCCAAGGCTATGTTCTCTTTTTTAGGCCACTCTTTCTTGCGACCAGAGTGGCGCGTGCTCTTGCACTGCTGTCCCGTGTCAGGGAGGGACTTGCTCTCCTCACAGCCCCCCCCGCCCAAATCCATGGGCTCCCCACTGTCCAGGCTTTGAGGGTTTGTGATGGAGTCTTCAAAAGAGGCACTGTTGGCTGTGGATACTGAGGCAGATTGAGGGGATTCCTGTTGGATGCTGCTTGGACTGACCTCCTCTTGGGTCGTGCACAAAGAGGGGCTCTTTTTGGACAGGTCGAGGCCCAGCTCCTGATCGCCGGAGCTGCTGACATTCCCGTTGCTCCCGGTGTTGTTGTTTGTCACCCTGTTCAAGGAGTTGGAGCCTTCAGCGTTGGAATTGCTGATAAAGATCTCGACGTCTGCGAGCTTGTCCTTGGGCAGCTCTTCGATCTGCTTCTTCACACCATCCTTTGACCCTGAATAGCGATTCTGAATGACCGGCGTGGAGGACAGCCTCTGGTTCCGAAGAGGCCTCCCTGCGTTGGGGGTAGTAGGCTTGCTGGGCAGAGGTTTTCCGTTGCGCTTGAGCTTCTTTCTACAGAGGGCGGCCAGGTCGTGGAGCTGGAGGTAGCTTGCTGCTGTCAGGAGGGCGTTGAAATTCTGATCGCTGGTTTGATCCGTCGATAGAAGCTTGCCAGTGTAAATAAAGTCCAAGATCTGCCGGAACACTGACGGGTTGACCATGTCAGTGTCCAGATTGATCAAGTTGTCGTGAAGGACCAGGGACTTAAAGTATATGCTGCTGGCCGCCAAAATGTTCTTGTGCGCCCTAAAGAGTGCATTTTCTACCACGATGATAACGTCACAGAGAAACCCTTTGGCTCTTTGTTGATTCAGCTGCAGCAGCAATTGTTTGGCATGATTTGGCAGTTCCATTTCCACCTTCTCTTCACACCCCTGTACCACCTGAAGGGAGAGGAAAAAGAAAACAAAAAAATAAATAAATTGGGTTTCCACACTCTGAAACACTGAAAATACTGAATAAAATGCCTTGAGAGACTATATATAATAGTCACGTACAAACCACATTTCTATATCCATGACTGTACCTGTGCACAGAAAAAAAAACTTGAAGTATACATGCAGCCCCCTAGCCTGCAGCATACGGTGCCCACACAATTGTTTAAAGGCAATACAATCATGTTATACATCAGACAGTTTCATCCTGCCTAATTACACTGGGCTGGCCACAAAAAGCACAAAAGCATCAAAGCTTGTTCAATTCTTAATGATGCAAAAAAAAGTTTAAAATAATTACAGCTTTACACAACAACGTTCTACAATTATGCCACCTACATAAACCGATTCATTTCAGTCACCCCCCCTCCAGGTCTGTGCTGTTCCTACGCCACATCTGTACCACACACAGGTCCTTGGCATTCAACAAGCAGCGCTAAACTTTTTAACTGTCAAAACTCTTTCCTTTCGTGATTTAGGAAAAGAAAAACATCACATACAGAGTACATATACATTGATAGGGCATACGTTAATTGATCTCAGCAGAAATTAGAAGTAAAATATTTATAGAAACACTAAAGGTATTACCCAATAGCCAAACCCTGCTGATGGAAACAGCAGCACAATCAATACGGTCAGAGATAATATTGAAATCAAATTAGCTACATGGTCTCTATGCCCTGTGGACCCAGAGGTTGCAGGTTAATTAGGATATTACTGAGAAACGGAATGCGGTTCTACCAGATTACAAGGACAGAACACAGCAGCACTGGGAGAGGAATGAAAATACAATACAAACTTAAGGAGAGAATGTCTCTCCAGGGCGCTTTACATTTTTAACTCCCTTTTTTAAAAAACATGACAGAAAAATCTGAGAAATTCAGCAGTGTTGGGGAAATGTAAGGGAAGAGCAAGTGAAACAAAGAGAAGACAAGAAAGCGAGGGGGAATAAGGAAAGACTTCTGAATAATTGAGCGTCTTTGCAGTTATGTAGGAAAACAGTCCACTATACCCACAGTGCAATAAATAACTAACGAAATAAATAAATCACTGCACGCCACAGCACTGATTTGAGTGCTTAAAAGCCGAAACAATTCACAGTTGTCTTTATTCCTTTTCTCAAGCAGGTGAATGATGCACATTTCACTTTCTGCCTCCAGCTCGGAGAAGTTCCAGCTGCAGAAGGAACAGTCTGAACAGTTACAATTTTCGTATTTTCCCAGCTCTCCAAAAAACCCTGTTTCGGAATGCTCTTTGTGCTGTCCATTAGTTCCACACAGAAAAATGTCAACTGCGGGCCCTGGGCCATTGTTTGCGGACGGGGGTGGGTCGGGGGGGTGGACATGAGGGGAGGGCAGTGCTGAGGATTAGCTGAAACCTGATCAGGTAAATCTGTGCAAAGTCACGCCTGGGTGTGGCAGGGGGCCGACACGCACCTGATCCTGTGACAAGTGGCTGGCAGGCCTCAGCTCGCTTTTCCCGTGGCTTAGCGCAAAACATTTGGGACTGGATTTTTTTTTTTCCTGCTTTCCAACCCCCCACCCTCCACCTACTCCCTCTCTTAAAAAATGACTCAGCAATGGCAGACACCGGGATCATTTTCACTTTCTCCAGTCAGCAGTGAACACGAGCCAACACAGGAACCCTTGGCAGAAACTCAAAAACAACTTTCTAGCATATTTCATAAGCGATTATATCACCGCCCTTTTACTCAACATTAGGTCCCCTTTGGATTGGGTGTTTATTCCTTGACATTCTGCCTGCTGTTAACGTTGCAATCAACCACTATCAAGCCACTTAAAATCGCTTTATCTGCCGACCACATCAATGAATCTGAAATATCTTTATAGTGGATTTAGGGCTGAATTGCTGCATCCTATCTTCTGTAAGATCAGTAGCATCATATAGCATCTGTGTGATAGAAGGAAAGTTTGATGTGACGTGATCTGAAACCAAAGGGGGGGAAAATACTAAAACAAAAACCATTAAACAGGATGCCTTTTATTGCCTTTGCATCATCATCACTACACATTCAGATTTAAGTTTTCAGTGACTGACATGAAACAACTGATTAGCTTTCTTGTGTTTTAATTAATGTGTGTGTATTTGTATGCAGATACACAGATTTAATTTCCTTGTGCAAGAAAAACTGGTTGCTATACATCTCAGAGTCAGTGATATCTCCTTCAAAGCAGTTAAAGAGAAATAAATTCTGTTGCTCTCAACTCTAAACTACACTCAAACCATAATCTAAACTGAACTAAAGCAGAATGACTCAGATTTGCAACATACAGCTTCAGAAAAGAACATTTATTCATCAGAATAAGAAGTGAGTGGCTGTAAATCAACCAGAAAGAGATAATCTAAAACCGAAGCTCCCGATTACAATGACAAAAACACGTTACTTTTCATGTATGTGGAAAACCAACTAAACAGAACACAATGAAATGCAAATGTGGAATAGTCCATTTTCTGCTCTTTTTCCCCCCCCCCACCCTTCTTTTTCAATTTTCTTGGCACTCAGTAAACTAGTCCCAGCTCAGTCATACACTTAGTACAGCCATGACCCCAGAACAAGTCACTTCACCTCCCCAGGGCTTCAGAGCATCCTTGTGTGAAAACAAGAGCAAGTACTGTACAGTCCAGCAGTAAACTGCACACGTCACCCCGGCTCAGTCTCACAAGGCTGTGGGGTTACTGTACTGGACTAAAGAATTAAAGGGCAGGGAGGGAGGGCAGACATGCAGTTAATGGATGTAGAACTTCCCAAATACATGCAATTTAATAGTAAAGTGATATGTGAGGAGGCTGAAACGGGCCCTCAAGCCAAAGCCTGCAGTCCATGACCGAGTGAGAGCACATGCAAGAAAACGGACAGAAAGACAGACATTGCGTCAAAAGTGGGCATTCTGCTCCCCTTGTCCTGAAGAAGCAATCACCCAGACAATGTCTTGGTGACCTTTGCTTTCCTAGTCTGAAAAGTTTTGAGCCCCATATAACAGAACCTTTTGGAAAAATACCGAAAACTGGAAGCAGAGTGCCGTGCAGTGCAGTAAATTACCCCCCCCCCATAGTATGCCATTCTAGCAGCTCACTGTTCTTTTGTTTTGACAACCTTCTCAATTAGATCCATCAAGACACTTTATATATATATAAAAAAAAAAAAAAATTGAACACTGGAAGAAAAACTGGCAAGCAGGATCCAGGTCTATTGTCTCAACTACAACACACAAATCTGCAATCAGAGGAGCAACTTCTAAACGAACAGATTTTGAAACTCAAGGAGTCTGCCAACACACACTGCATCTCTTCTCATGTGGCCTCTGGCACACTTTCAAAGAAAACAGTGTGTTTGAATGTCTGCCTGCTCCCACAATCAAACATGATACTGTGTTTGACATAACTTTGTGAAAAAACTCAAATGAAAGGAAAAACGATAGCAATGTTTTCATTGTCTGGGCAGCCAGCAGCAAAAAAAAATTTTTAATACCAGAATGAAGCATTCTCTCCGCTTAAACAAAGTTGATATTATCACTGCAATTAGATCAAGTGAAATGGCCTGATGAGATAACCAGTACTTTAATAATAATAACAATGTATATCAGAGTATATGTATATGCATTTTTCAAGGAATTAATCTGCATAATTAAATTCTAAATTTTAAAAGCAAGGTGGGCTGGAGCCATCACTAGAAAATGCGATTAACCCTTTAGCTACCACAAAAAACATAGATGCTGGAGGGACAGAAGCACTACAGATTCAAATGGCTGACAATACACAGAACCACAGGTTTTCAGAGAAGAAGAAGAAGAAAAAAAAAAAAAAAGTGGTTATGCCCTAAAGCCAAAGTGTCTCAACTTCACAGATAAGCAGGCAGTTAGAGGGTTAACTGCATCCTCCTCAGCCTTGCCTCTCCTAGGTGCCTTGGGAATGTGATTAAAATCGACAAGAACAGCCAGTTTACTGTTTGCAAGTCTAGTACAGGATCATCAGGTGCAAATTCTCCTGATTAACCCCTTCTGCGCTGGGCACAACATGTTGATGCAATAGGGTGGTAAGCACCATAAAATAACATGGGTGGAATTCCATACCTGTGAGTCAGAAATGAAAAACAAAGAAACCACAATAAAATTAAACCGAACATATAGGAGACAAAACAGACTTAAGGACCAGTATTTTCTTCACAACTGCAAGCATTGCTAATCCAAGCTTAAAGAAATACCAGGATGTTACCCAATCACAATGCACTGTTCAAAATGCTCATCCATTTAACATGCACCCAAGAACGAACTGTGGCACAGCATTGATCACCAGCATCAACAAATCTGCAACTCAGTAACTTATCTAATTCTAGCTCAACTCTCTTTCCATACTTGGGAGATGCAAGCTTTCCTACTACTAACAGGCTGTTGCCAAAAATAGGCAATGCAGTTATTAATAGATATTACACAATTGTAAAAATACAATATTATTATTATTAATAATAATAGTGGGACTATAAATGTACAACATGCATTTTATATTTACGCAAATTATATTGATTAAATGCAGAAAGCTGCGTAAATGTATCTGACTTCTTGCATTATCAGTGTTGATTGTACACACACTGGGGTCAAAGAAAATAAATATATACTGGCCAACCACAACCAGGTCTGTACAGAATATTCCACATCCAACTGAGAGGCCAAGACAGCTACCCAATTCACCAACCATTATAATTCAAGGTGAGGGAGAGCTAATACTAATATAGCAATAATTACTAATAATAGTAATCAAACAAACACAATCTAGTGATGGATGGAGTCACTCGCTGTACCTTCAGGGCACATGTTTATTGTTAATGTAAAAGCAAGAGATTATAAATCATTCACATATTAAGTGTTGTGAACACTCATACCACAGCAAAGCACAGCTGCGACTGAAAAGCACTAAACTATTGGTGTAAGACCTCCTGTCGGCCCTCCGAGCAGAAACACTGCAGTCAAGTGGCAGCCTAAAGTGCCCCTTTCAGTCACACGAAAACAGAGAGCACAAGGCGATTTTTTTTTTTTCTTTCTTTCTTTCTACAAAACACACTTTGTATACAAGGAAGTCAGCAGTAAGAACTGTGACCTCCCATGTGTGATTTTCATACAGCAGTTGGGCTCTTAAAGGGGAATGGCAAGCTGGAAAATGCAATCTGATGGATAAAATTGTTATGGGCAGAAAATAAACCCCTTGACGTGTAGGATTAATACATAGCATTTACAGTACAAGAGTGCCAGCTGTATTCTAAACGCATAGCTGGCATAAAAGCTGGCATTTCACAAGTACTATTATTTTTTATTTTTTTAAAGAGACAGAAAGGATGATTGATGATTTAAACAAAAAACAAAAAACTGGATGCGCTAGAAGGTGACAAAACAGTGCAACTACCATGCTGAAGGTTTTGGTGCCAAGAGTTATTCAGTGGAAAAAGGCAGTAACTATCTCACGTCCAGTTTAGAGATTGGTCCAACCTATAATGGCGGCTTTATCCTCTACAGGTTGAGATACATTAGAGGCACTATAATAAATCCTGTGTCCACACAAAGAGAAAGTGTCACAAAGACAGGTTTATAATGTAACTTCCTGTTCCAGCAAACTACAGGACTGTTCTGTGATGTTCACAGAGGTTGTCTCTGGTGGCATAACAGGGGATAAGTGGAATATAAATATCCAGTCACCTTCCACAGGGGATTTCCCCATGATCTTCTCTCTGCATGGTAAATTCACCAATCACCAATTTGTTCTCTACACTTGAAAAACACTGGAAAATTGGTAGCGGACTTATTGGAGGTGGAAAACCTGGAACAATTTCCTCCTCTCGTGCAGAACATCTTTGAAAACCAAAAACAAAAAACAAACAGCGGCTTAAATAACCACCTGAGATAATAGTAAAGCTTTTTAAAACTCTACACAAAGTTTGGCAAGAGCAAGAGACCTCCAGGGAACACCCGCACCTGAAGGGCATGGAACGGACGAGAAACCTACAATGGCGTCAAAGTTTCGAGAGGAATCTGCCACGGTGCACAAGACGACTACTGGCTCTGGTGTGGTGCGTCACAAGAGCAACTCAGCCCTGGGCAGCAGGAAGAGAGCTAAGGCAGGGGGTGGGGGGTGTATACTGCAGGGAGGACAGACCCAGTCAAGCCAGTCTTCTTTCAGCAGAATACAGAGCACAGAGCACAGAATCAAGTACAATCCTAAACAAACACATGGATGTCCAAGTCAATTGTATAAGAAATTAGAGACTAATGAGATCTGGAAAAAATACGGCATACAAATGTGACAACTGAAATGTTATTACAGAATGGATTGAAGACTAACCGTTATTTATGCCTTTATTTTTAAATTCAGGGATTTCTATGAGATTCCTGTATTATTTTTCATATATTCAAGAATGGGATACATCCACCGTGGACTGTTCAGAGTCATCAACACCCCTTAAAAGAAGCAAAATCGTAACATTTGCAAGATGGCCAAAAATAGGACATCTTTTACACACCATTTCTTTCAAAGGGTCATTCAAAAAGAGCAGCACATCTCAACTGACAACCCCGACAAACATTTTAACTTGTCATAAAGAACTCTTACATCATACATTTTTCTTTTACCTCCTTTATGTGCAATTCAAGCTCACAAAGTGTTACAGAAGGGAAGATGTTCAGAATCCCTACAGTGTCCTTTTTAAAAAGGTTTTCAGCAAACGTTTCCCCGTATATTTTAACGAAAAGGTGTTCAACGTGTTGAACAAAGAATGTGCATCAGAACTGGCCCTAAACAGGTCGCACTCGTCTCCCAAGAGCTCTGTCCAGCATTTATTATTCGAGCAACATGGCCAAAGCGGCTTTCACGGGCGAGGCTTCTCGGGTTGCGTTTGTCAGTTTCCCCTCTTGGTGATTTCACTCAGGTTCAAGCTGGAAAAATGTTAGGGGTTTTCCCTGGTTTCAGAGACTCCAATAGGACTTGATTAGAGAAATTCTTAAAAAATGTAATTGAGCACTCAGGGTACAAGCTGACAGTTACTATATTCATCTACAGTGTAGAAGGCCAGACTCACCCCCCACACCACCACCATTTTTCCATTTTGAATTCCTTCCTACAGTTCAAAGCCAATTAAGACAATTGTGCAATGTAGGCATTTCAGTTACTGCTGTTTTTTTCATTCTAATTATTTATTATTGTCATTGTTGTTTTTAACTGTATTCTCAGCAGAACGTGACAATTCAGGCTGCCTCCTAATACTTAATTAGATCTTGTGTATGTTTTACAAATTCAACCGCCTTTCATGCAGATTGAAGGCTTTCAACTCACAGAGCCGCCCTGGTGCAGAGGTGCCCATAATAGCGTAACGCAGCACCGCTCCTCAGTATCTGCTGGATCTCGTGTGCCAGTGATGGATTATGGGCAATCTATATGCAGTGGGGGACACGTGGGTAGAGACTGTACTCTCGCTGCATACACAAACATCACACACCAGAGTTGGCCTTTATTATACATTAAGCTGTGGAGGGGGGGTCTACTGCATGGCTACGGTACAGTGGTATTAGTGCATTCCGCCTGGCTTACAGAAACATATCTATATAAGACAGCACTTCAACGAAAACGAGCCTATGTTTCAGTGCAGGAGGAAATTCCATGTGCCGTACAGACGAAAAGCCATTTCCTGCTTTTGTTTAATCTCTGCCACATTCGCCAGGTATGAGTAATTGCATATTTTGATGATCGTCATGGATATACAGACAAAAAAAAAACAATAAAAACAAGGATGTTATGAATTGAAAGCTCTGAGTGAGCAGGCCACCGTAGCCAGGACACTACATGGTACTACAGGAGATCCCATACTTTCACCTTCGCAGAACGTGTATAAATGACAGAAAACTACAGCACAGCACCAAGAGAGATGGCAGTCGCCTCCCTCAGCCAATAATGGAGTGTGCCGGGGATTTTCTTTTTTTTTTCCTCCCTGACTATCAAAAGGACAGCACTGTTTATGGACAATGGGAAAGGCCTGTATCCTATTCTATACATTGTTTAATGCTGCATTTTTTGTGTGAGATGGGGGGGGGGGGGGGTGGACCTTCGTTAGGTGTACCAGTACTTAAAGCAAGCATCAGGAACTATCTGCAGATCCTCATCAGAATATGCCTGGCCATCATTGCTTTCTGTTACAATCAGCAGGCCTGTTTAATAACAGATGAGTAGGATGGGAGAGGGGTATGATATATATATATATATATATATATATATATATATAAAAAAATATAAAAAGGTTTGATTTCAAGCAGGCATGTTCCAAACTGATCGTAATCCATGGTAATTCCCTCCACATTTGCGATTGCTTTTCAACACCCTGAACTAAATGCCAAAATTGAATTTGTTCAGCATTCCTTATGCTCAAATCAAACTGGAGGCCCAAAACGTCTGCAACAATGGTGTACTCTGGTGCTTCAGCTGGCAGCCTGTCCATCCACAGTAGAGAAAGTATGAAATTGAGCACACCGACTGGAGACCTCGGGGAAGAGCTTCTCAGTCTGTCTGCAAGACGTCTCAAGACTCAGAAGCAAAGGACACAGGCCCTGTATGAGCAAATTTGACTGGTAAAGTTCAGTGAAGGTGCATATCAATACTCACATTTCTCACAGTATAGATCAATTGAACATTACGCATACTGACAGGGGAGTTAAATCATTGGATAATTATAATCTTAAAAACACTGGAGCGCGCGTCCCGAAACACACTGAACACGTGGTGCGATGGCTGTTTTCTCACTGTAGTGTACGGTTTCTGCACTAGAACAGCTATAACCTTTAAATCTGCCCAAGGCCTGCACACAGGACTGAACATCACTTTACAGCCACACATGGATCTTTCTTGCCATTCGTCTAAATATACCAGTCTGCTCATCAGACTGTACAGTACGGTACAGTATCCTCCTCTCCAGCACTAACCGCATCAAGTGTCTTAATATCCCCTTTACAACTTGGAAGAAACCTTCACTGCAGGTGCTCTACATGTTAATGTACTCTTGGTTTCTTCTCCTTGCACTCATTATTAACACCATCTAAAAAACAAATCGAAATGAATATACAAAAGGGGGGCATTTTGCTTTTTTAAAGCACTGCTCCACAATGGCAAGAACAAAACCATTTTAAATTAAATTGCCAGTAAGGCGGTTCATTGTGGTGAACTTATAAAGACTTGTAACCATTCCAGACCACAGATTAACATGTTGCCTAATGCTGAACACACTTGGGAAAGTCTGCAATTCTTTTGTAGAAAAGTCTCTTTGAACAGCTTGGGGCTTATGAGACAACTGGCTACAAACTCTCAGACTCAAACTATGAGCGTTTGCAAGTCTCCACAGATATAATATTAACAACAGCATGTTCATGAGTAGCTTTGACATAAAAGTGGGCCTGCGCAAACCGGGATATCCTGCAGAGAGAATTGCCTTAAAATTCTCATGCAGCATGAAGGGCATTTGTAGAGGGGGATTTCTTTCATAACATGTATGTTTATTAATCTGAAGCCCCTACTTTAATTATCTATTGCTCACCTTCCATCAACACAATTCAAACTGACAAACCAATACCCTGCAGCGAGAGTTAACCCTTTAGCGTTCATATAATTGAAACTGACCAAAAACCAAAACTGAATTTTGGTACTCTACAGTGCAAATTAGTATTTTTTTAAACCGTAATCTTAAGATATTTCTAAAGAATTTGTGAACAGCAAGTTATCCTGGACAACCGGTTTTCTTCTGACAAGATTACATGGCAACACAGTTCAATCTTTCACCAAACACAGCAGCTCTAAGTAAGTCTCTTATCCAATTAATCTGGATGGTCTTTCCTTTCCTTAGGCTGCATATAAATGGTTAGATCAGACTAGACTGACAGTCATTTCAAGACAACACCATATTTCTATGAAGGAAATGTATATTACACTGCATTCCTCCATTCACTTCACTACAACAAAGCAGGGTGCCTCTTCAAAAAGTCACTTTTGCAAAGGATCAGAAAACCCCCAGGGTGCTCATGTTTTTGCAATCACTATTATGGGGGACTAAATTACAAACAAAGCCAGACTAAACATGAGGGCTGGTTTAGTGTAACCAAGAGACAACTATAAACACTGATATCCAGACATGACCATCTCAAACAGACACATGGGTCCGGTCTATGTCATTGTACTACAGGGCTCTGGCCTGTACTAGAATATGCCACAAGACTGTCTTAAACCGTCTTCAGCAGCTTGCGGACCTTGCTGCCCCTGGGACCAAACGTCTTACCCACGTCACAGGCCCCAACCCAGCATCTGTGAAGATTTCAAGAGCAGCTCTTTCCTGCCTCTCTAACCACCATCAAAAGATCTTCCTAAACCTGTTCTGGAGCCCCATCCTATATTGCATAACCTTTGCTATGCATTTCATATCATTGCACATGACCCTCCAGGGCCGGAGCTCAACAGAGTCAAAATCCCACTTGTTTTAGGGTTTCTTCTCAGGGGTCCCAATGATGGTGCTCATCCTAAAATGCGACTATGAGCGATACCATCCAGACTACAGGGGGTGCAGACTGTTGGAAAGCAAAGGTGTGGAGGGCAGGTGAAGGAATCGACGGGCAAACAGGCTGTTATGCCCGTTGGCATTCACAGGGATGCCGAGGCTCCAGCGCGGACAGACGGCCATAGTTTATTTCAGTAATTTAACGAGCACCCTGTTAACATCGCCCGTCTTTGGATCTAATCTGTACTGACATGGCACAGTACAGCAGCTTGTAAAGCACTCAAGCATGGAGCTGCAACAACACAGGTGGAGAGGAAGCCAGGCATCCAACCAGAGCTTCAGCAGTGACCTCTGGCGACTTTCACAGAGCCTGCATACCAAGACGGGCCACACACCAGCAGCCACGCCAAGAACGCAGCTGGACCACATCATGGTACAGTCAAACGGACCCAACGCAACCCCCGAACTGTTTACAAGGTAAAGGACAGTGCTGTGGAAATACCATTTCTTGCAGACTGGGTACAAGTGCCTTACCCATTCATTCACACAGCATTCGAACTAGAAAACAAATACTTTGCAAATGAACGCTAATTGGTTCTCACTGCAAATGCACCCCCACCCCTCCCAGACGCATAGTTAAACACAACCACACCGGCAGGAAATGATAATGGGCTGGACGCAATAAAAAATATATATTTGTAAAGAGTAAAGTGCTAGTTCTGATTATCAAAACAAGAAAAACAACCGTTCATCAGAGGAGGGGGGGGGCGTGTAAATAAGCACCTTTTTCATTCACATTTGTTGTCTCTAGCTAGTATCCAAAGAATATCAGCGTCACCCTTTTCATCAGGAAACAAGGATTTTAAGGTTTGTATCTAATCAAATCAAAGGGCAGTTTCTCTGCACATCTACATCTTCTCAGCACAGAAGAATATAAATTTCACCATACTTTGATAGAGTGCGCATTGGTATTAATAAATAAAAAATACTCATGCATACATGGAGGCTTTCTGCATGAGAATGCCTTCCAATGACACATTTCAGTACGATTTATTTACCTGCCAACATTACAACACGGAACGATATGCGCATTACGAGACGCACACATGGGTTATGGGCTGGAACTTGTGAAGCTATCATAATCAATGTTGAGGACTGCTAAATCCATGTACATCCCAATGCTACCATAATTACAATGTCTCCTGATCGATACCACCGTGAGTGCTTGTGTCCCAATTCCACGTCTCTTTCGAATGATTGCAAAGGTTCCTCCAGAACACTACGGTACTACAGAATTTCCTACAACATCACCCGCGAAAAGGACACCCCCTTGATTTGAATTTCCGTTTCAGCTGTCAGGCAAACAGTAGCCCTAGTATGGTAGTTTACTTTCGTGTACAGATGCCTGCATGTTGTGTGCAGATGAATATTGCTTGGATTTGTTAGTCAAAGTCATGCTGACCAGCTGCATCTGAGTTTAACTCACAGACTATTTTATCATACAACACCCCCCCACCCCACCCCTCTCACATCCACACACACGCATACATCCCCACTTCCCCCACACAGAGGCTATCAGGGGAATTTACAGAAGTGAAATTTCAACATTTTCAGATCAGCAACATGCATCTTTCACCCCTTTGTCTTCACTGTAACCACAAAAGGACTATATGTGAAGGAAGAGTTTCCTTTATTACCTAACACACTAGAATCTTTAGGGTTGCCAAAAGGGGAAACGATGTACACAGAGAAGCATGGAAGACTCAAACTTCTCTGGGATGTTATTTTTGAGACAGCTTTGCTCCATCCCCTGTTGCACACAAAACAAAAATATACTGACATTCAAAACTAGAGGGACCACAATGTGTCACTTTCCTGCCTTCTTTATAGGAAATCCCTGCTATAAGAAAATGAATGTAAATAAATAAATAAATAAATAAATAATACAGAAATGTAATCTCCCAAAGACTGATCAATCCAACATGGAATGTCTTACAGCGCTCTATATATGCACTCCAAACCACAAAATAACAATCTAGTCCCGTTTCAGTCACTTATGGAAATACGCCCAACACACCAAGCGGTTGTCCACGAGTTATTTAGGATGGTCCACAATTTCTCAACTTTCTCATTCAGCAATAGCGACAAATAGGTAATTATATATCAAAGAATGATACGGTTTATTATAACATTTTACCAATAACTGAAATCTGACTGTATGAAGTTCTTTGAAACACGGCATATCAATGTATCGGTCATTAATCTCTTTCCTGTCACAGTCTAGTCTGATCATCGCAATGTCACTCTTCCAACATCTGAACAGAATCCACCACTCAGGTCATGTCCATTTTAATTAATATTTCTGGTTACTTTGTCTAACCACGCTGCTTTTCAGGAGATGGTGTCTTTATAGTGGCACCTAATGTGCCACCCTGCAGGGACACATTTTGTCCTTAGAGCCAGGCAGAATGGAAAATTGTGCCCAGTCTAAAGCTGGCATGTCATTCCAGTGATGGGATATATTAATATGCCAACACAATGGTCTAGAACATACGCCTATCTTAAAATACTGAAGCAGACACCTGAGTGGCAAGCAGCTACATTCCTGTGATGTCGGGTGCATTCAAATTCTTTAAAATTTAAACCGGTATGGTTTGAAGAGACTTGACAGTTTGTAATCTGAAGCCACAGACCTGCATAACAAAAACACCTTGGAAATCATCATGCCAACACGTTTTTGTCATTATGATGGGGTACGAAATTAAATGCTAGATTCAATCTGAGGCAGAGGTGTAAAAAGTGTGAACGAAAGAACCAAAACACAAAACGTCCAACTTACCATGTTAATTAGAGGTTGTATCACCAACCCAATGATTGAATTAGACACTCAGTGTTAGTTGTAAACCCCTGAGGAGCTTGTCTCTCTCTGCTATGCTAACTAACTCACTATCTCACCAGTCGAGCTCTCTCGGGCTAGTCACTGGGGCGGAGAGTTCAAGAAACTGCCACTTAAAGTTCTGTGGAATTCCCTGTTACTTGCAGCTTGATACAATCATACACACTTCCCTTGTCGGCTTGATTTTAAAATAAAATAAATGAAAGCTGCACTCATTCCGGATTAGGCAAATGAACTGCCCCCTCAGTGGAGTGGCAGGGCACCTTTGTTTTCCCCTGTACCTCCCGATCTGCTTGAAGCCCCGTGATAAAACAGGAGGTACTCAGCTCCAGCACAATACCTTAAACCTTAGTGATCACCCGGCCACAGTCACTTCACACACAAGAGCACTTTTGATAGACTACGATAAAACCCGAATAACCCCAAACAAGTTGTACCACAATTGCTGTATGTGTGTGCATGTGAGAGAGAGGGTGGCGAAGGTGTGTGTGTGTGTGTGTGTGTGTGTGTGTGAGAGAGAGAGGTGGGGGGGTGGGAGAGGTTGTGTGTGTGTGTGTGTGTGTGTGTGTCTGAGTCATACTGTCCTACCTGGCAGTATTGTTTACCGTGAGGTTTCGAAAGAGCATTTGTCTGTCAATGTGTTTGGTTTACAAACGATGAACTAGTCTATACAGACGTAAAAATGTCACTTGGGCCACAATCCTTCCCAGAACCCCCACCCCACCCCCACTCCCCGAACAAAAACAAACAATCAAGAAACACAAAATCATGTGTAAGCCAGGGCACAAAATACACATGCACTCCCCATATCGATCAAACTTTCCAAGCCCTCACCATTTAAAATGCTGCTGTGCATCTGAAGTATGAACAGAATAGTGTACAAAGCACATAGTATCTAATAGCCTACAGTGAAGCCTGCTACATAAAATATCTCCTTTTTTACCGACTCCACAAATCGTTTCCCACAACCCGAGGAATAGTGAGGGGAGTAAATGCGGTTCCTGATTAATATCTGTATGGTTACTGTTGTTAATTAGGATTATTATACACGTTACACAGAACCACGATTAACAGACCCGAAATTAACCATTTCATTTTACACAATTTCATATAAATATGCACAATAACAAAAAGCAGGAAATAATCCGCAATTCCTGTGTGTCACCCTAACAATCGGATTTTGCCAGATAAAAAAATTACAATAAAATAAATTAAAACCACACACACACACACACACACACACACACACACACACACACATCTGAAGTAAACTGTTAACCCCCAGTGCAAATGCTGTCATAAACCTGATCTTGGGAGTATGTGGACAAAAATTAATAAATCTATACTTTACCTGCTTCAATGAATGGCGCTCATAGCCGCTTATTGTAATTAAATTATCCAATTAAAAAAAAGCCAGCGTCGATCGTATCAATCGATTACCATTTTCGGCATGTCGTGCATTTGCAAACGATTTCGATGCCCACCTCGAGTGAGGGATTTGACAATCAAACATAATCAACCATTAAGGAAACGAGAGAAAAAACGAGAGACGAAAAGCAGGAGAAAGCAGCCCTCCTCGGTGCGCACAGAAGCAGACCCGTGTGCGGGCTGGACTGCAGCTGCCAGTTCACCTATAATACAGATTATTGTTTTCCTCGGGGGAAACTTCACCCCGTGGAAAACAGGCAAAACCCTGAAATAAAAAATAACACCCCGGTCGGAAAATTGCCGGGGCATTGCACCGGTTAGTAAAGCACAAAAGCCCCGTGTTGTTAGCCTTCGCAGGGCAGGTTTAACCAGACAACACGACCCGACCGCATCTTGCCAGGCTGGTATTGCTGGCTCTAGGAGTAGGCACGAACAAGAGGAGACCCTTTTTGTTGGCACACGATTGTAACCAATTTTGCAACAAGCAATTAACTAATCCCCCCGGCGGCCGGACCAGCCCGGACCCCCGGCTGCAGCCACAATGTTACAGCAAGCTTAGATATGTGCAAAAAGCGAGCACGGATAATATTTGGGTACCTTAATACATCTGTAAGCGCGGTTTCAGTTTACCACCCTGTTTCTCATCTCACAGCCTTCCGAGCGCCATCTTGCAAGCTTGTGACGTTAGGCTCTCACCCCTGACCCAAATTTGAATAGAAGCCAACCGAAAAGGGGAAAAAAGGAAGAAAAAAAGAAAAGAAAAAAAAAACACCAGCAGCCCTTGCCAGCACGAAACATTGGATCCAGTCGTTGGCAGCTACTTTATACCCGGATTCCCACGTTTAGTACAGCTAATGTCATTGGACTTGCAAGAATTAGACATTAAAAGAAGGTATGCATGCATGCATGTGTGTGTGTGTGTGTGTGTGTGTGTGGATATATGCTTTTTTTACACGTGCCTATGAAATTAAAACAACATTGCATCACCATTCTCGTAGATTAGTTTAATTAGCATTACTAACGTTACAGATACACATTTGCATGTTACAATACTAAACATGCGTTTCCTCATTTTAAAAGACGTGTTTATTATAAAGCTCACTATTATTATTATTATTACGAAGAAGAAGAAGAGGAAGAAAAATAAAATAAAAATACTATTTTGCAAGTTATCCTTCACTTCTACTCGAATTTGTAGAAGTTTGCATTTGCCTAAGCATCGAGATTTCAATTTAATTTGCCCACTTCACTATTTACACCGACTTAATGGGTTTCATCAGGGGAATTGGTCTATTATTCCCTCCTCCGTGATGTGGGCAAGTGTTCAATAAATTTACCTTCAATTGTTTTTTCGAGCGGCTTCAACCTGAGCAATATTAAATCACATTTGCATTGAATTGCATAGGACGATAAAGGACACCTATAGCAACCGTGTACACAACACACATGCTTCATATAGAATCGTTAATAATTCAAATTGCACTTTAATTTCTAGTTGAGGTGCCTGCTGCATATGAACCATTCAACATAAAAAAAAAGATACCCAATTGTCGTCTTTCTTTATTTTATTTTTCTGTTCATGTGACATGGATGCATTTTAAGACACCTGAAGTATCCAGCCCCTGACGTGGTCACCTGGCATCACAAATAGCCCCTCCATGGCAGCCAGCAGCTATCAAAGGCTTTGTAAACGTGAGCCAGCCCACAGATCCCTCCAGCAGATGTTTCTATAGGAAGTGAGGTCAGACTCCAGAGCCCCCCATCCCCCCACGACTAGAAAGGTTGTCCTCCTGCCCACGATTAATTGTGACTCCCTCTAACCCGGATCACACTCGGAGCCCCATTAAAACCCTAACGATGCTCCGTCCACCATTGCTGAAAGCCAATCCCCTTTTCATTTCCGTCCCGTGTTTCATCTCCTAGGTTATAGTACACATGACACGTTAAATGAGTCTGTATTTCTATATAATATCACTTAAAAAAAGTCTTACAGTGTGTAATAAATCCCATCTGCGGTCAAATTAAATTCGCACGCCAGCTATTACACTGCGCACTGCAGAGCTACTGCCAGCCTGCAGATAAGATTATGTATATATATATATGAGTGCATTACAGCTGAAAATAATATGTTTGCATACACGTGAGGTGACCCATTCACCTATGGATATGCTCCGTAAGTGTATAATATAGATAGAAATGCTCTCCAAAGCGCCCCCTGTATCCACTGCAGTCCAACTCCCACCTTTACAGCCCGGATTGAGTTGAATCTATTTCACAAAGGGAATTGCCACATTGTTTCATTCTGGATTCTTTATTGCATCACAGGCTCGTTGTGTTGTGTTGTAACCCTTCACCTGGCTGCGACTGCCCTCATTGTATAACATCTTGAATTGTGTTGTATTCTGATGTTTACTGTGGATACCCAATGTAACTTTTGCACTGTAGCAATACCAATACAATACATGCAGATGTAGAATGTAAGTTATATATTTGATATAGTTTCGTCTTAGGCAAAGACATCATCAACAACACATTTCAAAAATCCTTTTATTTGTCTTTATTTGCCCACCCCACTCTAGAAAGTATTTACTACATGGAAGTGGAGAGACATAGCCCAACGTTATGATGATGATGATCAGTAGTTGCAGTAGAAGTATCTTAATATTCATTGGAACCAAATACTGAAAAATAAATACATAAATAAAGTTTGAAAACGACACAATGCGTGTATAGTAATGATGAGCTTCTGAATCCGCCTAAAAGCAGTACAGTGATATAGTGAACTTACAGTAAGACTGTACTGCGCCTGACGGGGACACAAGAGCACAGCGAGACAGTGATGGACTCGCACGACACCTTGTGGTTTCATGGGGAACTGCACCATCGGACCCGCAAGGCGACCCCTAACAATAAACCAACTATGTTTGCATTTTAAACCCATCTTATTAATGCCAATATTGTACCGTTAAGACATGATGTCTAGGAAAATGCGTGCATACATCGATGTGTGTGCGTGACTTCAGACACTGGCCTACACTAGGCTCTACTACGTTTTGGCGAAAGTCCAAAACCAAACCAAAGACACCTTTTCTACATATGCGCCCTCCTACACTATTTCCGTTTTCTATAGGCTACGTGCGAAACTGGCTAGTGACAGACACCGCACATGTCTGTCTGGAAAGCTCGATATGTTTATATGATATGAGTAATATATGGTAAGCCCTACAATTATAATGTAGCCTGTATGTTTTATAATTGCGAGGTATTTAATCCCTATCCGACGTCTGTATATATTGAATACAAGTTAGTATCAGACTGAAGTAACATTTAATTACACTAAAATCAGATTATCTTATTTTTAATGTACACATTATGGCTTGCTGTGCAGTGCAATGCTAGCTCTGCCCACTAGAATTAGCACCTCCAGTCCTGGGACGCTGGTCTCCCATCGCTGGTGTTTTTGCAATGACGCGAAACAGCCGCAAGGTGCTAAAACCGGCGCAACACCTAAATTATAACATGGAAAAACAAACAATAAACATAAGACCAATACATAATTTAATGGCACACCCTCTGTCGCTCTTCCACTCTCCCACACACACTGTATCCAGTCACCGGCCGTCCCAAAGGCGGACTATAGGACTAGATGCTGGACATGTAGCACAATTGCCAACCTCACATCAACTGACCTTCTTCCACATGGGATGAAACCGGGTGGATTCACACAGGGTCCATGACCAGACACGTTCACCTTATTATCACATAATCCTCACTGTCCACTCTCTCTAACTTCTGTCTCTACATAACTAGTAGTAAAAACAAACTTAACTACAAACAAATATACCATCAGTTCACAGGACAATAAGTTACAGCCATGTGGAACTAACAGTGCGCTAATTTACTTTTACATTGTTATTTATTGGATTTCTATACAGTTGGTACGCAATATTTATCGATACCAACACATACATTAGATTACACAACACGAGAAGAAATACAAAAAGAACAAAAGTAATGATACAAACTATTTACTTATGGCATAAAACAAACAGAACAGACATTGCATAAGAAGAGGTTAATATTGATTAGTTGGAACAACTATTATTATTATAATTTCGTTTATGTATTTACTCGATTTAGACTCGAAAATTGAAACCACAATCAATACATTAATATATACATGAATTGCTTGTATTTCAAATAATTTAAACTGCCTTTTATGTTATTATGCATTTGTTACACTGAATAATGTCCAATGTTGGTATTGGAGATCACTTCATCAAGACGCGTATTAATAATTGTTGCCTCATCCAGTTGATTTGAAGTGGCTCCAATGCATATTTACAAGCAGAGGCGAATCAAAGGAAAGGTTCAGTAAACTCCGTCTATGTTTTGCATACCACATTAACCGTACTGATTCTCAGACCTGGTGCTTGTTCTCCGGTTTCTGCGTTCACTCTGAAAGAAGAAGAAAAAACAGGCAGAAAAGGGGTTTCACACATATGCATGCACATGTGTGTGTGTGTGTGTGTTTCTTTAGTATATCAAGATGGGAATTCAATATGTCGTTTTAAAATGTTCATTAAAAAAAACAGTTAACATCCAATTAATGTTTTGATGACATGCAACTGCTTAATGACGCGACCTAGTGTCCTGCTTTTGAAATTGCCCTCTATCTCAGTGAGTTAACACACACCTGTAAATAGATGCCCCTGTGATAAAATACAACACCTGTTCGGGAACTATGCAAGGGAGGGGCAAATTATGAACCTGGGGTAACAGGTTGTGCTTCCTTCCTCTGCCAGCTGCAAGGCGGACTGGCAGTTACCCATCGTGTAGACGAGACCAGCTATTTGCAAAAGGTGGAAGACCCCTAACACACACAATTGTATAACACTGTTGTAGCAGCAGCAGATGTAAAGTGCCAATAGGCTGTACATCATGCGTCTAAAACCAGTCTAATGTACTTGCTTAGGATCAAAGTAATCGAGCATTAAATATCAATTTAGTCTGCTGGCACTTGCTTACCTGTGCTTTCTGCAGACCGGTTTCCAAACTTTACTAAACAGGGTCTCCCGGAGCTGAACGCAGCCCCGCAGGTACAGCAGCGGGGTGAGGGCCGCGTTCAGCCGGGGCAGGGTCCGGAGCGGGTCGGTGCCTTCGTTTCGGAAAGAGTAGCATGGGGATCCTGCGAAGTTACACACGATGATATGAATGAAAATAGGTAACCAAGCCACTAGAAAAAACACAGCCACCACCACGATCAGGTATATGGAGGCTCTCTTGCTGTCCCGCTCTAGGGACGGAGGGTCTCTTCTCAGCTGGTACTTGGCTATGATGAATAACTTGATATTGAGCCCTATCATGATGGTGACCGCGCAGATGTTGCCCACAAACGTCCCGAAACCCGTAACCTGTTTGGCGACCCCGACCGTCACTAAGTTGTTAACCGCCACGATGCAGAAAGCGTACACCCAGAGAGCGCAGAGCACCAGCGCCGTGCGGCCGCGGCTCACTCTCTGGGAGTAGCGGAAGGGCGCCGCCACGGCGTGATAGCGGTCTGCTTGCGCTGCCAGAGTGGCCATGAAGGACAGGCCCAGAAACGTGGGCGCTATATAGAAGGTCCTGGTGGGGGAATCGTAGCTGTCCCGCACGTTTATGGCGCCGACATAATAATAGGAGACCCCGGAGCAGACGTCGCTGGAGCAGGTACTTAACATGTACATAGCCCGGTTCTCCAGCCGGAGCAGCTTGTTCAGGACAATGGACAGAAACACCGACACGTTCAGAAATATGATGGCAGTGGCCAATATTATGTTAAAGAGGAATAACAGCACATTGCCAAAGCTATCCAGAGGCAACACTGGTGAAAGTGTCATTCTTATTAATATTAGTAGTAGTAGTAAAGTGTACTTGTAGGAGTAGTTGCAAGTCATGCACTAGAGATATATGCAGCTGAGGTAGTTACATAGATCGCAATGCAGTATGAATGAAGTGCCCAGCCACCCAGCCCGGGTTTGGCTATATATTCACAGATACCCGCAGGGAGTCGGGGTCTCAGGGGCTGAATTACCGGCACAACCCAAGAGCCCCGCCTCTAGGCTGGGCAAACTTGGGTGTCTCAGAATTAAGGCATCCAGTCCAGATAGGTTTTATTTTCTTAAAGCAGGGTTATAGTTATAGCCTACGTGTCACGATCTAAATATTCAAAGACCCATCTATCTAGGTTTTAAAATAAACTTGAACAGATCCAATTAAGAACAATTATCACATTGTAAACGTATGCCAAACCATATAAAATCAGCAACTCAACAAGAGATGGTAAATATGAAATATTTAAAAGCCCTCCAACCCCCCACATACTGCCGACTAAGAAAATAGAAAAAGGGAAACATACATCATAGATACATCATATATACGTCACAAATTCGCACCCTTCACACAACACAGCATAACCTAAAACCTATCTGTCTATCTATCCATTTTCATTCACAGTATATATTTGTCAAATGCAAAACGATATAAATGTGCCCTAAAACATTACTAATCAGAAAAAAGAAAAGGATGAGAAAATATTAGGATATACAGTAATAATTAAGCACCGTTAATCAATGGAATTGCACGTTGTTGGATACGCAGTAAATTAATCGAATAAAAAACAATAAAAATCGACCAATCGTGGACACATTTGGATCCGGGTATTCATTAGATCGAGCGGCGGGTCTCTCGCCTTTCTGGGATGATCCTGCAAAACAACAACAGTACAATTGTATTATATAAACATTCTGTAAATGAATCACAATCTACGGATTAAAGTTAGTTCGTCATGTTTAACTTAAATTATAAAACGTACATACACATATTAGCCCATACATTTGTTCTCACTGTGTGCAAACACCGGCTTAACGCCTGAATACATATCCGTGCATTTCATTAATGGTTAGAATTGTACAGAAGAGCATTGTGCGTTTGCAATTAACTGTTACAGCAAACCTGTTTTCCACAATAAAAATGAATAAATCATGTATGTGGTTTTGATATTTACCAAAGTGCATCTCTGTACAGTACTTTACAATTAACGACTAACTGTACAAACCTTTTCCCTATCTGACCTACGAATATCGAGGCTGATGGAATGGATAAATCACTTAAATTACATTTATCGAAGGCAAACGGGCTTCCACAGAACCAGACATCTGATGCGACTAAACTGGCACAATATCACGTTGATGAACAATAGTGACCAAAACAGCAATAATCTTCCCACAACCACTACGACTAAATGAATCTCTCTCTCTGAGCTGTCCGGGGCTCCCTATTCAAGTGAAAAGTGGCGATCACGTACAGCTTCACATTCAGGCCGATTATAATACAAAAATAAATTATGTTGGCCACCAGGGTCCCTAAGCAATCGAGAGCTGCACCATTACAATGAAGTAGGCTTATACCCACACCACAGTTCGAGTTTTAAGTACCTGTCTGCCTGAGCAGCCAAAAGGGAAAATTGGGCGCCAGGTGGGACACTCTAAACAGTTAAGGTTCTTAACCGGTTCTATTTAGAACCTTTGCATTCTAAGATTTTTTTCATTAAAAGTTTCGATTAGGAACAGCGAGGTCCGTCGTAAACACAAGGGATCATTTAACAACCCTTTTTCATCATGATCGCAGTTGATTTAATATACATTTAAGGTTCTTTAAGGATCCTTGTTTGCAAGTAACCTTCTCATAAGAACCTTTTAGGGTTCATCCCCAGGTACTCTAAAAAGTTATTAAAACCTTTACGTCTTAGAGTGTAGGTATCATTCCTCTTTGAAGAGGAGTCCTGCATGTAACCGGTTCTGGCTCCTCATAGTTTTGTTTTGAACACTATGCCGAGGAGCACACACAAAATCAGCACCACAATGGTGGTGTCAAAAAGGAACCTGAACACAGCAGGAAGACGATTTCCAATCTATCGGGTGGCATTGCTAAAGATGGAGACGTTGCTTTGGAGTTCACCCAGCTGTCTGTAAATAGCCTTTCATTACTATTCTGCAGAATAAAACAAATCAAAAAAATGTAGTCATCCATTTGACAGGTGTAGTTTATCAGCCTCAAGTGGCTCATTAAAATCTGGCTTTGCGCATGAATCACTATTGCGCTATTCATTGTGACTGTGTCGTGGGAGAGCATGTTTGTTTGCAGTATTTTTTTTTTAATGTTTGTTTTTAGAATCAAGTCTTTAATGTTGTTGTAATGTAATCAAGGCTCCTCCTCCAAACCTCCGGCTCTACTACAGTAGAGCATCAACTGAAGGTCCTGATGGTCATATACGGTCTCTGGTGACATGAAAAGCAGGAGACTGCAATAACATAAGACAGAAAAAGATCCCACGTCAGGACAACACTGCGATTATATTTTAATGTACTCATAAAACAACGATAAAGAAATACATCAAGCGAGCTTAATAGCTCGACATTTTAATAGCCTAATAATAATACATGTAAAAAACTGATACACGTTGTTATTTGCAAAGTAATTACGATTATTACACATTGAATTGTGTTGTACATTTTCTCCTGAAAAAAGTACGGTGTAGAAATCCAGTTTTAAAACAACAAACTGTCATTGTGGTCATATACAAATAATGTATACTCACACACTACTGAGTAATCCGTGGTTACTATAAATAAACTGAGGAAAAATAAAACAGACCACATGAAGAAAAGGGTCAAATTGGTCGTAATTATTATTATTATTATTATTATTATTATTATTATTATTATTATTATTAATAATAATAATAATAATAATAATAATAATAATAATAATATTATGATGCATACATTTCTATTGAAACATTTTCTACATGAATATATTAATGGGGCAAAAATAGTCTGTACTAGTGTTAGGACAAGAAAAGTGTTCTTGATTACTTAAAAATAAGTATATGCGGCAGTATATAATTAATTATCCTATATATAAATAGTAATGACAAGCAGTTCGCCGAAACATGCCAAAATAATGTGCAATAACACTAATTCTTCTAAATTATTATACAGGTCAATGCCAAAAATAATAATAATCATGTTTTTGTGATTCTTTAATGTTTCTTCAAAGCTTTATTTTTATTTGAAAAGTATTAGAATCCAAATGTCCAGCAGCGTCCTGTACAACAAAATCGACCATACAAATTTTACATCAAATCCAAAATTATTATTTTAGGTATATATTGTAATTAGAAGCACCAACTGCATAAAATACTCTCAATCCTTTAACGGACTAAACATAAATAGGCCTACATATTACTTATTCGTTTATATTCTATATATTATATTAAGTTTTAAGCGAAATTCAAAAATGTCTTCCCATGTATACGTGTCAAACAAATACTATACTATCTGTAAAAGTAGTTATTGGCTATTTCTAGCTGTTTACAGAGCTGTAACAAATATATTCTGAATGGAACAAATGTTTCAGAATTGGTAACACCCAAAGAATAAATAATTACGTAATAATAATATTTTAAGCATTAGCATCACAAACGTGCTTTATTAATAAAAACATTTTGTTTAAACACATCACCGTGTTATTTTTTTTTCTTCTAACTTTAACAATCTCTCTCTATATATGATTTTAATTTTAAATAGACTACGTGTTTAAAAGCGCAGGGAATCGCTTGTGTAATTATTTTGTGTATCATTTTCAGCCATTTAAATATTTCGTTCTTTCTTTCATTTTTGTATTCTGCAAATAATTGTTTTGAAACATTTTTATTTGATTTTATATTTAGAAAGTATTTATACCAACATTTAAACTGATTATTTTGCATATAAAAGGTTGTTTAATGCAAAGGATACACGCTCTCCTGTCCCACATGACCCTTTCTGGTTTCTGGGTTAATTCAGTATGAAGACAAAGACAAGTACACCTTTAACCTGTAGACATTATATATATATATATATATATATATATATATATATATATATATATATATATATATATACACACACACACACGCCGTTTTTACCTTTGACGCTGATTTTCAGAGGAACGAACACGAATGATTCTTACTTTTCGTAACTACAATATTGACATACTTTTGAGTTTTAACCATGTTCTTATACAATACATAACAAAGTAGATATGACATAAACATATCCCATACTTAAGTCATATGTAAAGCTGAGGGATATTTTAAATGTAAATTGCATTTCAAAATGCTGGAATAACATTATTTGGGATCTTGTATATGTTTAATATACAGCAGGAAGACGTTGATTTGCATTATCAATACATTTCTCAAAAACATAGAATCAATTATGTTAATTTTAGAGCATTAGGTCTTCAATGTGTTTGGACACTTTCAAGTGTAAATAGAATGTCAATACATATAATACACATATCATAATAAACAGTATCAATCGTTACATTCTATACTTACTTGTATATATTTTTGAAAACATTACCAACTGGTTCCCATTTGGTCTTCGAGTGACTGCTGCTTCTCTGAACTTCGAGCGCCACCTACCGTACAGCCATGTAACTGCAGCGCTCGGCATAGCGACAGCAGCAAGACTAGACTGCATGTTTCTGTAATTAGCTCTTACGGAGACTGTGCACAAAAACTGAGGAGGAGGAGGAGCAGAACAAACTGTGTCTTGTGTCAAATGTAATGCCGCTTAAGATGTTCTGTTCCAACAAACTATGTAAGCAAAACACCCAAATGCAAATAATATTTTCCAGCAGGTCCCAACTACTTTGACAGTGGCCTAAACTTTGGCGCACTAGCTGCCATCAATCGGTCAGATTAGCAATATATGTGAAACCGGTTATTCTGGCGAATTATGAGAATGGCCGCCCATAAGCATGTCCCTACATCTGAACTATCCTCAGGTAGGCAGACAACCCGACGCCAGGAAGACACGCACATGTATGACTAATAACAAAACATATTCAAATACAGAAACATAACTCGCTGTTGAAAATACCTGCGTTAGAAACGAGTGTTGACACATACAACGCCACCAATAGTGGTGAAATATTGGAAAACAAGGCTGTCATTTGCTTGCATAACAAATGCAAGGAGCAGTGGTGGTGCGTGTGATAGGGAAATAACTTATATATATATATATATATATATATATATATATATATATATATATATATATTTGCAAGGGGGGTTTCTGCTGTGAGGCTGATTGATTTAGGGGTGTGGGTGGAATAAGCAGTTTATGGTTGAGAAAAGAAGGCCCACGCACTATGCAAAGGTCCCTTGAGCTGTAATTAAACTGTGTTCACCGACTAAACGAATAACAGCGGGGAGTATTAAAAATGTCAATGTACACGAATCGACTTGACGAACCCGCAGCAGCAGCAGCATCCCGGGGTCATGAATGGAGGAGAAATTGACAATCAGTAACCTGCACCCACGCACAGGAACGCGAAACGCTCCTCGTTAATCTGTTGGATTAGTAGTAGCCTACAGTTCATCCACTGATTAAAATTATCCTCAAAGCACGCATACCTCTCTGATCAAGTCAATTAATCTACAATAATGCATATATAGTAGTTTGTTGTTTATGTGAAAAATGACATTATGGTGATTATGATGGTGGTGGTGGTTATTATGCATCCGTTTTAATTATAAGCTATTATTCACGAATTGAATTTCTACCACCTTCATATAGCTTCTGTAATTATCCATCGGTTCATATACAGAAAGCAGTGCCACTGGAAACAGAAAACACAATCAGATTAATGAAATTCCTTTCCATTATCCAACTATTATTGTCGTGCCCTGAGAAAAAGACGAAGACTGAACAGCGCTAATTGCTCCCAGGGTTGCGCTGCCTCCGAGAAACGCATTATGTTAATATAGGTAACTTGATATATATATATATATATATATATATATACACACACACACACACATACACTGTTTAGTTTAAATAACAAGCATGATACACCTGACCATGAGTAGAAACAACGGCATGCTTTCCATTTTGCACACGCACTTCTCGGGTTAAATCGTTACATAACAACAAAGCACATGCAACCTGCTTCGGTAATATTTACTTATATGCGACATGTTATTAATATTACGGAGTCCTATTGGATTTATTTTCAGGATCAACCCTTGACAAAAAAACAACTGCACCACGTCCGAAGAAACTGCGAGTTTAAGGAAGAAGAAATACAAAATTAAAAAAAATCTGAAGTTAAGTCCATCAGCCATCTAACTCCTATTGCATTCATATTTCAAGTCAAATAAATTACTATAGACTACGATGCCATCGTGTGCTAGGGAAAAGCTTTCCCCTGTACAGCCAAATCGTGCTGGACTAAAATAACCTGGACCCTAATACCAACCTTAGCCATCTTTCATTCTCACCTCTCTCAGCTGCTGAAGTTTCTGCTCTCCTCCTACGTCACAAACCCACAACATGCGACCTGGACCCTCTCCCTTCTCGTCTCTTCCAAGCAACTGCTCCTGATCTTCTCCCCTTCATCTCCTCCATCCTCAACTCCTCTCTGGCTGTTTCCCCTCTGCATTTAAACAAGCTGCTGTCATCCCACTGCTCAAGAAACCAACCCTTGATGCCACCTCTCCTCAGAACTACCGTCCCGTCTCCCTAATTCACTTCAAGACTCTCGAGCGGGCGGTCCATCGTCAGCTCTCAGACTTTCTGTCCCAACACTCACTCCTTGATCCTCTGCAATCCGGCTTCCGCACAGCTCACTCCACTGAAACGGCTCTCCTGGCTGTCACTGACTCCCTCAGCCGTGCTCGGGCGGCCTCCCTCTCCTCAGTCCTCATCCTCCTTGACCTCTCTGCAGCATTTGACACCGTCGATCACTCCATCCTCCTCTCCTGCCTCGCTGACCTTGGGATCTCTGGGACTGCTCTCACCTGGTTCTCCTCCTACCTCAGCGACCGGTCCTACCAAGTGACATGGTGAGGCTCCTCATCCACCCCCCAACCTCTCCTCACAGGCGTTCCCCAAGGCTCCGTCCTGGGCCCGCTCCTGTTCTCTCTCTATACTCGCTCCCTGGGCCCCCTCATCGCTTCCCATGGTTTCTCCTACCACTTCTACGCTGATGATGCCCAGATCTTCCTGTCTTTTCCCTCTTCTGACCCTCTCATCCCCTCACGCATCTCTTCCTGCTTGTCTGCCATTTCCGCCTGGATGCACTCGCACCACCTCAAGCTCAACCTCTCCAAATCAGATCTCCTCTTTTTCCCCCACTCTTCCTCACCTTCTGCTGACCTGCCTCTGCCTCCTCTCCACTCTCCTTCCTCCAGAGCCCGCTCCTTCTCATCCCTGGCCCCTAAGTGGTGGAACGACCTGCCCACCGAAGTCAAAACAGCAGAGTCCTTGACCTCATTCCGGCGCTTACTCAAGACGCATCTCTTCCCACAGCACCTGTAATATTAGTCCTCTATCCCTGCTAGATAGCAATTCAGCTTATTATGCTCCTCGCATTCTTGATTGTTTTCCTCCGTGCTCCCTTTCCCGTAGCCCTTGTCTGTGACCCTACATCTTGACAGCACTTAGCTTTCATCGTCCAGGATGTAGGAAGTCTCTTACTGTACTTGTGTAAATTGTAAAATGTATTATTTTGAATTGCTATGTTTTAGCTAAGTTGAATTTGTAATGATTGATGCCTTGTACTTCTCTGTATTTTTGCACTTTGTTTGTACTTATGTTGTAAGTCGCCCTGGATAAGGGCGTCTGCCAAGAAATAAATAATAATAATAAAAAAATAATAATAATAATCTTTGCAATGTTGTTGCTGTTGCAGGAATGATGGCCACACAGCACAATCAGGTCATGGCACTGACTGTAGCATTATCATTTTACGTGCAGTGTTGTGCTAATAAATAAACGGATATAATATGTTAATGAATGCCATCAATAATTGATCATTTTAAATTAAATGTTTCGATAGCGCTGTGCTGGCTTCATCAGCTAATGCACTGCGGCAAAATTGGATAAAATACAATGCGTCAATTCAAGAAATGTGAGAAAGCTCAGAGCCAACAGGGTAATTGCTCCCAAGAGAACAGGGAACGCCTGGCTAACGGGTCAATGCATGGTAAAGTGAGCTGGCACTAGTCCATATATATGGCACCGCCCGAGTACATTACTTTTATGAAAATCCACCCAAACCCTGATTTCAGTCAACATGACTGTGCCCCTCTCAGTGAACCATGACTCTGCTGAAGGTTTTATCCTTTTCATTTTTCAAATAGCCTGAGCTATTTTTCAATTTTTATATTCGCACAACTGGACCGAAACTTTCTTCAACATAATTGCAAATCAAGTGTCTGTGTCCAGCGTTAAATTCAGAAATAAAGCCACAGACATCTTCGGTATAATGGCCATCTGGGCAAGAAGGCAATAATTCCATGCATATGTTTCTCAAAGGAATCCAGTCCGCTTGTTCCAACCCCCCACCACTCTTTGTGTAAAGCAATCTCACTTATTTTTATAGACTAACTGCACCCAATCGTAATTTTCCACAGGTAAGTTCTGCTAAACTATACCATAATTGTTTACACAATCTGACCTTTTTATATAACTTACAATTGTGTAATTTTCTCTGGAATATATTGTTTTCAATGCTTTTTCAAACGATTTTTAACATTTGCTTATTCCCACTGTTTATGCATCACTGTAGTCAAGCAAAACTTAACTTTATAGATTAACAGCTCCAGCTAGCACCTAAAAGTGTATGTTAACATTACTACTATTTTATCTAATGCTTGCAGCAATCTTTGGCTCTAGGTCTGGGATAGATGGTACTGTAACAAACATTAGATAACTTGAAAATAGGAACAAATTGACAAATAGTTGGTTAAAAAGCTCCCAGTATTTATTTGTACTTTTTATTTCTTTCAGAATCCACCCAGCCTGGGAAATATAAAAGAAGGATATTGAACATAAGCAAGGAATAGAAGTCACGGCCATTTCTGACAACATGGTCAACGGATCCTTGTCCGATTAATTAAATACATCTCCTCATTTTCAATAATATATATATTATTTTTTTTTTATAAACAAATACTAACTTTTTGAAGATTTTGAAAAAAGGGTCACCAATCAGTGGCTTTCATTGCATTGGGCGTGCTTATTTTTAAAAATGATAAAATGTAAGTTAAGGGTTCTGAAAGTGGAGCAATTAAAAAATGTCCAACACTCTATTCCTAAACTGCATCTGCTTTGGTGCTCAACAGATGAGAGAACTGCATTAACGATAGAAACAACTTTCACATCTTGTATTTTCAAGAATATGTACTGATATAAAAATGCGACCTCTGGTGGACATTCTGATTAAATCATCTCCTATATTTCTTATTGTTAGCTGAGCAAGAAAAAGATGAAGCACAAAAGACACATATAATTCACCTGTACAATAATAATTTCCAAAGCAAGGCAATTAAGGTATTCCTGAACATTGCCTGTATTTCCTGGAGTATTGTACTGGTTAAACGGCACAGGTGTGCATCATACAATGTATTTCTCAGGTACAGGGCCATATTTTACAATATGCTAGTCTATACCATTTATATTAGAACAGAATATTCAGGGATGGATATAATGTTTATCAATTTATTAACTGTGATATAGTTATCTTCTGCAAGGTAAGTTCTACATATATACATTGTATATTACATATTTTATATTAACTATATTTTACTTATGCACATCTGTAATTGTATTATGTTTGATTTGTAATTTTTTGTTATGTATTATTACAATTTTTGTATTGTATTTTGTATTTGTATCATGGGTGTATCAAGAATGGTCCACCACCCAGAAAACATTCAGCCACCGATGGCGCTGTGGTCGGAAACAGCTCATTGATGAAAGAGGCAAGTCGGAGGTTGACAAGAGTAGAGTAACAGACAGGCTATAGTCAGTCAAATAACAGAAAGAGGCGTATCAGAATGCACAACTCATTGTACCTTGTCACTGATGGGGTATGGCAGCCGATTCCACTCATGTCAGCGAAAAACAAAAAACAAGAAACTGTGGTTGCAGTGGGCTAAAGAATGCAAACACTGGACAATGGAAGATTGAAAAAACATCACCTGGTCAACCGTTTCATGCTGATAGGGAGGACCGGGATATGGTGAAAACTGCAGGAGTCCATGGACCCATCTTGGTGTGAACAATGCAGGCTGGTGGTGGTGGTGGTGTGCTGGTGTGTCTTTTTGCAGCACATAGTGGTTCCCTTGATACAAGTGGAGCAACATTTAAATACCACAAGATATCTGAACATTGTTGCCGATCAGGTGCATCCCTTCATAGCAGCAGTGTATCCATCCATCTGAGATTGGGTTATTTCAGCAAAGTTAATGCTCCATGCCACAAGGCTAGGATTGTACAGGAATGGTTTTGGAAACATGGCAGTGCATTCAGCTTACTGCAGTGGCCTCTCCAGTCAACGGATCTCAATCCAATCTCTGATGAGATGGACTGAGCTTTTTGAAGAAGAGATGCACCACCATCCAATTTGCAACAACTATGGGAAGCAATGTAGTCGACATGGGCCAACATCCTTGTGACAACTCATTAGTGGGTTGGTGTACCTAAAAAAGTGGTCACTCAGTGTATCTACAGCAATGCTACATCAACAATGACTCCACCAAAACACTAACCAGATCAAGATCTGCAGAGGAGTATGTCAGGAAGACACAATCTCTCCAAAACTCTTCACAACTTTGGACTGGGAAGAAAAAAGTGATCAAGTTAAACAATTTATTTAAACATATAATTTGAGAACTACATTGTCATATTTACAAAAACATCTGATGATCTACAGCTTCAATTTCAAGTACTCTCAGGTGCAAGCAAGAAATCTGGTAGATCAACAGATACTTGATGAAGTAAAAAGAAGAAATCCAAAGAAGAGTGAAACTGAGTAAATGTGGAAGAAACCGCACACTGTTGAAAGGAAGTCTACCCATTTGCCTGAAGAGAAAAGTATTTGATAAATACATACTACCAGTGCTCACTTATAGTTGTGAAACCTGGTCAATAAATGCAAAAATGTTACAGAAACTGAGGACAACACACAAAAGCATGGAAAGATGTATGCTTGGAATAACAAGAGATAGAAAAATAAATGGATCCGAACCCAAACGAAAATATGTGACCTCATTAAAAGAGTGAAAAAGTTAACATGGCAATGGGCCGGACACATTGCAAAAAGAACAGACCAAAGATAGACAAAGTAAGTTATTGAATGGATCCCAATAGATTAAAAACACCTAGAAGATGACCAGATACCAAATGAGAAGATACAATTATAAACTTTGACATGAAAAAATGAATCTGTGGATCGAAGCACGTGCAAACATCTTTGGGAGGCCTTCACCCAGCAGTGGTTCGATATGGGCTGATAAATATCACTATTATTAACATGCTTTGTCAATTCATTTTGTCACAAAAATGCATCAATAATAATGAATGGGAAAGTATCATGTGTTGAATTTCTGAGATATAAAATTTATTTTTTGTTTGGTTGTTGTTTTATGGTAAAGACAAAATAAACATTTTAAATTATTTTGAGCCCATCGGTTATGAATGTGCATGGGAAACATGAGGCTTAAATTGTGGACTAAATGATTACTATCAAATGAAATTATGGAACACATTGCAAAGACAACAGAAATAAACTGCAAATGGCTTCAAAACATCCATGTGGCTAGCTTTAAAAAACATCAGGTCATGGTGGAGTTTTACATTTACAAAACTAAATATTAGAGGTTACTTCTTGATAGCAATTAATTCAATTTGTTTAATTTTGTAGCTTAGTACTTTTAGTAAATTAACGTTTTGAAACACTTCTATACAAGTTAAGAAACTTTCTAGTAAAGTACAACTTGATTTGTTACCTGCAGCAATTGTCTCCGTTGTCTCCTGTTCACACATTAAGTACAGAACACCATAAACTCCAATGCGTGATATGTTAAATATATTAAAATATTAAATAAAAACAGATGCTATACATTTTGCGTATCTGTCAATATAGTGCCTAATTCTGGTCAGGAGCATGTGCTTAATACGCGGTGTAGGAAGTGCAGTAGCTTTAGCCGCCCTGCCGCCGCCGTGCATTCTGGGAGCAGTCATTCGATCCAAGATGGCGGCGAGCAGGAGGCTGCAAAAGGTAAATCTCCTGATCTATCTATTTTCATTATTAAAATCCAAAAAATATTGATAGATTCGGTCGGTAAGGTCGATGATATCAATACCCCAAACAATATAGGTATTAGTTAACACGGTTGGGACCCCATTTTGTCCCTGGTTACGATACGTTGTTCCTCCCGAAAGAGAGAGACGGGATATATTGTCTGCTGGGGAGTGAGGTCGGCACCCGGCATATTAGGCCGTGGATGAAGACAACGCTTTTGCGGATTAGGCAACTCATTTCCCCCTCCGAATAAACACAGGGATTGATTATTAATTGAATATATTGATCCATAACTAACGAATCCGTCCACGATCCTCAGTTAAAACTATGTGTTTTGTATATTTTCCGGGGGAAAAACGGTAGTGTGGTTAAATAGATTGGAAAGGACGCCTGGGTTACTTTCTCTGACACACAGGAAGTGCACTCGTATTGTCTGAATCATTGTGGGATTATTTTGTGAATCACAAACCGGGGCCGTCGAGTCCTAAACAACAGAAACATGTTCAGATTCGTCGTTTTATTTCTAACCAACGACTTTTAGTTTTGGTCTATTCTCGGACGGTAAAATAAAACCCAAATCCGGCCATGTATGTAGCTAACGGTACGTCACACTTTACATAATGTGTATAGTCATTTTGACCATGTATGAAATTGGGTTTCTTATTGACGCTCTGTCCAGTGGATGGATGCTTTCACTGTCATCGCTGGTTACTCTCTGTATTTAAAAGCTACATGAGGGTCCCTTTATGCTGGATTTTATACACTATCGCGCTGTTATTTGGGATATATTCTAGCCCATCCCTTTCTGAAGTTGTAAATAGAAATCGAAAGCGAAGGTGCGTAATATGAAAAAAATAATCTCAGGAGTGGATTTAACAGGTCCCACAGATTTCCCCGTGTCTGAGAGGTTTTATTTTCACACCCTTATAGCCCCGTAAGATAGCTGTACTGTAGGGGGCGGTGATATTTCAATATAGTTTTTTTCTTTTCTTTCTCGAAGTAACGTATCCGCATAGCATCGTGATTAACTGCCCAGTGTTTATTTGTTTTAACCTTAAACGGAATTCCCCGTTTGAGACCCTTCCCACATGCCAAAACAAAACCGAATCTTCTGAGCTCTACGTCACGAACAATGCCCGCAGTTGGTGTGACGTAGCTGTGTTACAATACTGCAGGGAGTATTCGGCGTGTCGGTGTGTGGACACCCGTGTCACAATAAAAACGGCCAGGTTGCGTTAGGCGAGACGTGGACAGGTAGAGTTAAATCGTGCCTGGCTGTCTCCACCTCTCCCCCCTCGCCATAACTAAACAGCATTTAAATCAAAACAGATCAGTCGCTCCTGGCAACAGCAATCGCACACCAAACAAAAACAGATTGGTCGTCTAGATTTAAAAAATAAATAAACTCACAAGGCATATTATGTGCTTGTGTGTATGTATATACTTTTTTATTTTTTTATTTAGACGCAGCAGAATTAAAATACAAAACGTTTTGAATAGATTGTCGTCCTAGCCCCCGCCCCCCCCTTTCAGGGCCCTGGATCACAACATCACAAATTGACTTAATCTTTCATGTCACTAAGGGTCCAATTTAAGATGCCTTGCGTTGCTCCTCTTTATATTTTCATCCCAATTACCTGTTGGTAATTATAAAAGCAGCTGGACTGATCAAAATCCATGTACCGTCTGCCTTGAGACGCCCTTCCCTTACCCTAGTGATCTACATTAGAGTGGTATGTTCAGAAACCTAAAACTGGGGATCAGTGACTCCCTGTGTGGGGAGAAGTTATTTTCTAGCTTTGAGATGAAAGGGAGGCTTCTAGTATTGAGCGGAGCAGGCTCTCTTGACACACTCATGCCTTGTGTGGAGTTTGACATCTCTATTTCTGGTTTATTCAATTTCAGAATAACTAGGAAATTAAATAGTTGGTTTTGTGTCTGCAAAGACTTTGCTAGCTCTTTCTGTCTATATGATGCATGCATATTCTTATTTTTGTATTCTTTCCCATGATGACTTGCATTTAACATCAGTTTCATTAGTTTCCCTTGGTTTAACACCCATAAGGAGTTCAGCATATCACAGTATGTTATGCAGTCAAGCCACGTGGAGTGGAACAAAATATTGATAACAAAAAAAATCCTCACCTGTGTTTAAGTGTGTGATATAGCTTGGTAGATAGCTCTGCCTTGCTATATATAAAGTGTTATCTTTAAAAAGTCGGGTGTGCTGAATTTCAATATCTGGAGCATCGGCTAGTGTGGCACCACCGAACACATCTGTTATGTCCTTACTTATTTTTTAGTATTCAGTCCCCTTCTTATAGCACTCTGTTTTGGTGGTTAGTATAATTTAACACGTACCATTTCTTAACCTGCTTATTATATCTTTTTGGAGCCCTGACAAAGGTGTAAAGATTAGTTGATTGAGTTGAGATGGGAGGAGGAGGGGGGGTGTTATCTGATCTACCATTTTTTGTATTATTTTGTCCTATCCTGAATCCGGGTGCAACAGAATTAAAATAAATATATATGACAAGCATGTATATATTCTTGCAGAATAAATGGTGTGAATGAACTGAAGAAGGTCCGCACTGTTCTATTCCCGTGTGGCTCAATGGTGTTAATGCATATTTATTTGATCCCGGGGGTGCAGTTGCTGACCTGTGTCCAAACATACCCAACAAACAGTATTATACAGTCCAGTCATTAATCTGAAAGAAAGTTCAAGATTTACAAGTAATTCAAATAAATACATATGAGGAATAACCTGTCTTTGGCAACTTATACGTTTTATGCGTAACTTCCTTTTGCAACTGTCATGTTTTTTTCTGCCAGGGGGCAAACAGGGTTGCTATGTGTTACTGAAACTGAGGCAAAGGGAGATGACATCATGAAAGCATCTGAAACCTGTAGTTCTGGATTCTCTCACAGAAGAGCGATTCAATGAAGTGGTGTTCATCCAGCAGCTGGAGTTTAACCACTGCCTTTTTTTCTCCCCTGTTTTGCAGGAACTTGAAGAAATCCGCAGGTCTGGAATGAAAAATTTCCGTAACATCCAAGTTGATGAATCAAACATATTGGCTTGGCAAGGGCTTATTGTTCCTGTAAGTATGCAGTTGCTTCACAAACGTTCAGACAAGTGACCATAGAGCAGTTAGCACTTCAGAGTGCTGCAGCTTTACGGGGGCCTCAACTAATAGAGATGCAGACTCACAAACTGGAGGCTGCCTTGTCAGTCCAAGCAGGTTCATTTATAGATCAGAATTTTGCATAGTAAGCCTGTTTCAGTGCATTGAGTAATGTTCTCCTGTAATCTAGTATACAGCTAATTCGTTCGGTTGTGCATGTAATTTTTTTACTTGGTGCCGTTGGACAATTTTTTTCATTTAGTGTAGCAGCAAATGTTTAACACAATTGCAGGCTGTATTCATGTTTAAATATATATTCATATTACACACTACCTGAGAAAATTAAGATGTGAAGATAATACAATGCCTTTTTAAATTAAATTTTAATATATTTTTTAGCAATGGATCACAATTGAGTTCGGTATCATTCATTTTCACTCAAAATTGAACTTACCATTTTATTAATGATGCTGGGGCCAGGGAGGGGAGTAGAGGGGTGACTGCCCTAAGTATTAACAAACCAAAAGCCTTGTATGCATTTGAAAAGTATTCCCATCACAGGCTTGCTGTTAAGCCTTAATCAGCTGCTCTTGAGTCCATCACCTACCTGATGTGACACTATCTGTTAATAAAAACGGGAAATGAGTATTGTTTTGCAGCATGCCGTAATCGAGATCTGCTTTACTCATTGTGAAACCACAAAATATACCATGGAATACATTTTTTTTTCTTTCTAGTTGATCATTTTCACATGCTACCATTGTGCATTGTGTAGGTGGAAATAAAACAAGCTTACAAGGAAGGGATCTATTAATCCGTTTTATCGTTTATTATAATCGTCAATACCTGCTGGGACACCCTGCATCTTGGTGGCGCGGTGTTCTTGGGATGTTATTTTCATGAAGTTTCTGTCTTCCTGAAGGATAACCCTCCGTACGACAAAGGAGCTTTCAGGATCGAAATAATCTTTCCGGCTGAGTATCCTTTTAAGCCCCCCAAGATCACTTTCAAAACAAAAATCTACCACCCCAACATTGACGAGAAGGGTCAGGTGTGCCTGCCAGTCATCAGTGCGGAGAACTGGAAGCCAGCTACCAAAACTGACCAAGGTAAGACTTGCATTGTTGTCATGAGGTGCAAATCAGGGCTACAGTAGGGTCAAAGTTCAGTGGGTTTTATAGTCTGAAATGGTAAAAAAAAAAAAAAGTTTTTTATATATGTAATTGAGAGGTTTAAATTTAATTGTAAATGATGGATATCTTATGTTATAGTAAAATTTATATGTTTTATCTTCTGCTGGTATAGGGAAAATGTTTTATTTATTTCTAGAGTGGCAATGTTAGTCAAAACAGATTTTCCTATAAATAGTGTTAAAAGGGGGAGGGTGATTCCAGACAGTCAAGGAAAAAATGTATATATTTATACTTGTACAAAATATATTCAATCTGACAAATGACAATTTAAGTAGGAGGCACTTAACTCTGAAACTGTAAACTTCAACAGAAGTAAGGTGTTAAATTTTAACAGTAAAACATTTTTATAATACACATCGCAGACTGCAGAATGAAACTCGGGGCTACTAGTGCATTTTTATTTCAGGCAACACTGCCCAAAGTCAATAAAACTAGCCAAAAACCAGCCCTATATATATATATATATATATATATATATATATATAATTATGACTAACCCAAAGTAAATCAATATATGCACAGAATCTGAGATTCAAGAAAGAGACATTATTTAACGGTAGTAAAAACGCATGTGCCTGCTCAGTGTAATGTTGACGATGTATTTGCGGAACGACATAAGATGAGACGATGTTAGTTGGGGAGGATGACTGTATGCACTATTATATACAGCAGTGCAAATACAGGCAGAATTATGGGTACTGCCTTGTAATGGAAACAAGGGCTTTTGCTTTAAAAAAGAAAAAAAAACTTGTTAAATGTATAACTTTTTTTTTGTTGTTGTTGTAGTTATTCAGTCCCTCATCGCACTGGTGAATGACCCCCAGCCGGAGCACCCTCTGAGGGCTGACTTAGCAGAAGAATACTCAAAGGACCGTAAAAAATTCTTTAAGAACGCAGAAGAATTTACAAAGAAACATGGTGAAAAGCGACCAATGGACTAATACTTGACAGTGTGACTCCCCCCCCCTCCCATGCCCAACTCTCCCTGACACACACACACGCATACATACACACACAATGTCATTCTAGCAGACCCAGAGCAGTGCATTTCAGTCGCATCTTGATCTTGAAGCAGGACTCTTTGTGGATCACAGACAAGTTCCACCTCTCGGTGTTAGCTTGTGGCTGTTACTAACTTTCTACTGTTTTCTTAAATTCAAATAAAAAATTATTAAAAAAAAAAAATCTATACAAAAAATATGGTTAGAAAACTACCTGTAAAGACAGGGATTTAAAACAAACAGGAAAAAAACACAATGTTCAGTTCTGCTTTTTGTTTAAAAACAAAATGAAAAAAATCACTGCTTCATTAGAGTATACATGCGTTGCAAACCGTTTTGACTAATGTTATCAAAGCCAGATATTATGCCCTTCAGGAAAAAGTAAGAAAAAGTCGTGGATGTAATTGTTAATCTTTCTTTTCTTTACTGTCACATCTTCTGTGTTATTTCCTTCCCAAGAAAACATGTCTTAGATAAAACAAAACAAAAAGCAAAATAACAAAAACCCGCAGTGTCCTGGGGTGTATGACAAATGTTTCCTATTTCTTTTTTTTCTTTTGCTTCTAAAGTTGCACTGTGTTCTGTGGAACTAGCTTTCTACATTCTTTAACTTCAGTTTGTAACATATTGAATAATCAGAATTACAGCATAGTTACCAATATTGTTACCAATTACAATGTTTCAAAAATTATAAAAAGGAAAAAAAAAAAAACTAAACGTGTGATTGAACATATTTTTTTTTATTTTAGTTTTTCTTCAGATTTTGTTATTCTTTCACACATCACATTTCCAGCTGCATTTTTCCCTTTTCTGAATTGGACTTGTAGCCGTATCTGTTGTAGCCCCTGCAAATTGTGTACCTTGCCATCAAAATTGGTCCTTTATAATTATATTAAATAAACTTGCATTGTTTATATAATGGGGCATTATCTTTAGAAAAATAATAGTGACTTTTAAAGCAAAAAGACAAAATAATGACTTGTACAATACTAAACCAATACAAACAACATAATTTCAGTTATCTCTCTTTCATAACACCATCCCTGGGAGCAGAAATTTAATTCATAAGGCTAGTTAATGTATATTTTTAAAAGCAAATAATTGTTCCAGCACAAGTAGATCTGAGTGCATGTTGTTTTACATCCTCCACACACCTTACACCTGGCTAGTGTGCTTCATAGTTTGGGATACATCTTACTTCATAGTCCATAACCAGCTCCTATGACACGTTGTAGTTTTATACATTTAATGGTTGAGCTTTTTTCTTTCCCTTCAGTTTCATAATCTACACTTCACTGATATCTCTTGAATAAGGGATATAGAGCAGACACTCCTCAAGTTAACATTAATCGACAGTGCTTATGCAGTAATATAGAATTATACAATGATTTTTGTTTCGCCTGCCCCTATGATAAGTATTTTTTGAATGCATTGCTTTTTTTTCCGCTTTTTTTTTTTTAATGTAAAGTAACTTTTTATAAACTACTTTGGAAGTTTAGTTTTCTTTTTTTTTGGGTGGTGGGGTGAAGTATAAGAAGGAAAAGTTATTCCCCTGTATTGTGAAGCACAGTGCCCTTACCCAGCACAAAACCGTGAACGCAAAACGGCAGCTTGGTTATTTGGAAGTGATCAGAGACTGGGGGTGTTCTAATTAATTTTAATCTGGAAGAGCAACTGTAAAGTGAGTGTAATAATTCTGTAATTTGGCCCAATATTTGATAATAAAAATAGGCTAACCATTTGCAGTTTGTCATGGTTTTGATGCTCAGGTCTTAAAAACTATTTTTAAATGAAGACATTGAGTTCAGAGGCTTCATTTTAAAAGTACATATATATTTAGTGGTTCTAGTTCTGGTAGGAACATCCTGTACGCTGTGTGTGTATAAACTTAGCTCTTGTTGTGGGTGGGGGGGATCCACAGCCATATTTCATAAACAACAAAGTCATGAATAATGGATAGACTGAAGCTTGTATTTTCTCAAGGAGTCACTTCCCATCCATCCATCCTCCCAATTGTAAAGCAAATGCTCCTTGCTTATCTCTGAGAAGGCCAGGTTTCATTTTGAAGTCTTTCTGTATAACTTAAACCATGAACAGGACAGTTATGATGTGGGGAGGGTAGTGGTGGGGCAAACCAAGACATTAAAGTAAAACTCTTGCGGCACCAAACACAACATTGGCAGAAATGTGTCCTCGTGCAGCCTTGGGATTCAAGGTATTGCAACTTAACCTAAACTGTGACATCACTGATGTCATTGTGACACAATAACGCACAGTTCTAGAAGCTTGGCAACAAAAGTCTTTCAAAAATGGGAAGGGGGTTGTGAAGGGTAATGCAAACGTCTTCATAAATGATCTACAGGGAACATGATTGCCAAACACATGATCTACCCCTTTACTACAGAGTGCATTTTGGACCATTTGAGCATTCGTCATGTTAGCAGTTAGTAATTCGATATCGGGTAGGAAGAAAATGCGTAGATGAAAGTGAAGAATACAAGCTTGCTGGTGACGTCTTGTGTTTGGTTTGGGTCTGTTTTGTTTTGGTATCCCAGTTGTTTTTGGGAGTTCACACTGTTGTGACAGTCACTCAGGCCCTGTATGTGTTGTTTACTTTCAAATGGAAATGCATGTTGCTGAGGATATAGTGGAAAAAGGGCTTGTTTGAAGAAATTAGTTAAACATTGAATTAACTTGAGCAGAACAGTAAGCAGGGGGAAGGGAGGGGAGGGAGTTAGCAACATTAAAACTCACTTTTTTTTGAGGACAGAGCTGGGTCCTTTCTATCCAGGTAAACTTATGTAGTTGTGTAATATTACAGAGGTGCCACAGGGGGGATGCATACTGAAGAATACTACACATGAGTAGATGTAAGAAGATATGCCTATTTCTGGGCTACAACAACTGCAAACTATTAAACTATTAAATTCTGGTTTTAACTGTTGTCTGGGTTTGGTGTGTTGTATGTCAATAGGGATGAAGACAATATAGTCCTGTATAGTCTTGTTGAACAGATTACACTCCAAAGCAACTGCCACAAGGAAGGGACTCAGGTCATTATGATGTGTATGAGAGTACTCTTCCACCTAGAGCCCGAGTCCACTACATGTGTGCTGCTGGTCAGTGCACTATTGCAGAGAAGCAATTAATCGGACCAGATCAATTTTATTTGCATTATTTTCAAGACAAAAAAGAAAGGCCTGTGTTTAACCAGCCTTCACAATAAAACTACCACTCTGTGTTAGTGCTGTGGTTTAATTTGACACTAGAATACAGATATGGTCATTTAAATCAGTGCCCTTGGGGTTCTTATTAATCACTATTTTTAGGATTAGGAAAAATAAGTATTTGTTTTACACAATACGGATATAAGTGTCTTGCCACATCCAGGCACTGTTCAGAGTTCCTGTCAGTGATCCTCTCGTTCCAGGATGTGCGTGGGTGGAGCACATGCATCACTTCCTTCACATGTGTGCTGATATTTATATCCACAGATTAGTCTAGATCTGACTTTCTAGTGCAAGGTCTGTCACTGAAATGGTCTTGGAGATCAACAGGACCTTCTGGACAGCAGTTTACTGTTTGAGGTATTGTGTTTACTAGGCCTCTCTGCAAAGCTCTTGACTGACAGCTGTAACTGCAGCACCTTCAAGCTGGCTGTAGAAATAGCACTTTGGTTCTGTGCCGAAGACCCCACTATGATCTAGTTTTATTTTCCCAATTGCAATTGTTGGCAATTACGAGAGAGTTTAATTCACAGACATTTCAGAATTCAAATGTAGACGAACAATACAAACTTCACAGCAGGTGCATTTCCCTGTCAATGGATAAAAGTTAATGTTTTATTCAAAGTGTACAATAGAGAGTTCTTTTTATCCTAATGGTTATTGTTAATTTTTTTACAGTCTGTACCCCCTTTCCTAGTATTGTGTGTTATAAAAGCATGTCATTTGTTTTGGCAGTTAATAAATACCATGCCTTTTTTTTTTTTTTTAAGTATTCCTCTTTCTAAACCCATGTTGCATAATTTATAAAAAACAATATTACAGACCACAAAAATTCAAATAATTTAAAATACATTTTTGGGACCCATTTTTAAATATAAAAATATTAAGGTTCAAGGAATTATATCACTGGGTAAAATATGAAAGGATAGCAGCCAGTTGTTTCATTATGCTTCCACGATCCAATGGAGTTAAAATGTGCATCAGTGATTTAAAAAAAGTAATATATAGCATATATTGAGCTCTACTTTTTGCACTGTGGCTGTGCAACAACCCGTTAAGGTTTTTCAGGTAGAGAATTCAACAGGGACTAGATACTCAAAAGTGGGCCTTGCTGGGCCCTGCCACATGGGACTCATTTCAGAGGTCTTTGAAAGCACACAGCTGCACTTTCTTCTCCTTGTAGAACTCCAGCAGTGCAGGGTCCGTCAGAGTGTCCAGTTCGTGCTTGCGGTCCAAAGACTGCGAAAAATCGTCGGCGCCCTCCCCACAGCCTCCTTCGTAGGGGAGGCTGGGGTACCCTGGGTGGACCATTAGCTCCACTGTACGAGGCCGGTCCTGCTTGGAGATCCCAAACAGCGACGACAGTTCACACCGGGGGGTGGTCACACCGTTCTCTTGGGCGGATGGCACCTCTATAGCCTTGCAAATAGCTGCTTTAATGCTGGCAACCGACATGTGATTTCCCATAGTTGTGAGGCCAATGTAGGCATCAGGCCACCTGAGAGAAGCAGCCAAAAGGAGATAGAATGAGAAAAATATGTTCCACTTCCCCAGTGTCAGCTGGGAGGGTATTACTGTTAAAATTGATTTTAACATTTAACCTAGGATATTCTGAACATAATGGGCATTACAGAATGGGTGGATTTACAACCATTGTATACAGTGTAACTTAATCTGTTCTTCCTCTGGGGTTATACAGTTTGCTTTAAGGTATTATTTTCAAATGGATAATTCACCCTTTTCAATGTTCAGTTGCTATATGTAAAGCATAGCCTTTGCCTTATTTTATTTTTCTGCACACACTGTTATAACCACATCCTACAAATGATAATGATGTTTAAAGTCCAGTGTTCCTTGGGGCGTGTCTTTATTGTAGGCTGTCATACAGATATCAGAAGCTCAGTCAGAAGGCAACAACAAGTCCATATACAGACCCAACTAAACACTACTCTGCTCGAATCATTAAAGAAACCAATAAACCTGGAAAGTAATTTCAGAAATTGGAGATTAAGGATTTGTCAAAGATTTTAAAAGCAGTTCAAAACTATGCACAAAACACACAGAGACAGACTGTCAAAGCAAACTTAAGAAATATATATATTTGAAAGCATTCTTACTTTACAGCATTTTTTCACACCTGCCTAAACCTTTGGACACTACTGTGTGTGTATATACACCGATCAGCCATAACATTATGACCACTGACAGGTGAAGTGAATAACACTGATAATCTCGTTATCATGGCACTTGTCAGTGGGTGGGATATATTAGGCAGCAAGTGAACATTTTGTCCTCAAAGTTGATGTGTTAGAAGCAGGAAAAATGGGCAGCGTAAGGATCTGAGCAACTTTGACAAGGGCCAAATTGTGATGGCTAGACGACTGGGTCAGAGCATCTCCAAAACTGCAGCTCTTGTGGGGTGTTCCCGGTCTGCAGTGGTCAGTACCTATCAAAAGTGGTCCAAGGAAGGAAAACCGGTGAACGGGTCATGGGCGGCCGGGGCTCATTGATGCACGTGGGGAGCAAAGGCTGGCCCCTGTGGTCCGATCCAACAGACGAGCTACTGTAGCTCAAATTGCTGAAAAAGTGAATGCTGGTTCTGATAGAAAGGTGTCAGAACACACAGTGCATCGCAGTTTGTTGCGTATGGGGCTGCGTAGCCCCAGACCAGTCAGGGTGCCCATGCTGACCCCTGTCCACTGCCGAAAGCACCTACAATGGGCACGTGAGCATCAGAACTGGAGCACGGAGCAATTACATTACATTACATTATTTGTCATTTAGCAGACACTCTTAGCCAGGGCGACTTACATTTGTACCCATTTATACAGCTGGGTATTTTACTGGAGCAATCTAAGTGAAGTAACTTGTTCAAGGGTACAACAGCACTGCCCCACCCGGGATTTGAACCCACAACCTTGACCTACAAATTCCCCAGATCTCAATCCAATCGAGCATGTGTGGGATGTGCTGGCCAAACAAGTCCGATCCATGGAGGCCCCACCTCAAAACTTACAGGACTTAAAGGATCTGCTGCTAACGTCTTGGTGCCAGATACCACAGCACACCTTCAGAGGTGTATATATATGTCTTAAGATATAGTATAAATCAGAATGTAAATTACAATTCTCTCAACTGAATTCCAGATTGAGTGAGAATTGAAACGGCCCGAATGTCCCTTAACAACAGCGTTGGATGTGAGGAACAGCAAGGTTGGTTGAAGTTCAAATTTGAACCAGGTATAAGCCTCCTAAAAGTATTTTCATTATTTTATTAGCAGAGTGAGTTATTATAAATCACTTTCAAGATCATTCTTGACCTACTGGTATGAGACACCTTTTAAAAAACATTTCCCTGCCCTCACCTGATGCCGTGCTTAAGAAAGATCCCGACAGATTCCAGAGCGTCCTTTTCCACCTGTGTGTAGAAGTCCTTGAGATGTGGGGGCAGCCAGGAGCAGGCGTGCAGCCCCGGCTCTACAGGAACACGCGTGAATCGGATCTGATGGTCGGACAGCACCTGGGCAAACACCTCTCGCACCCCTGGGGAGATCGAAGACAGGCAGGATCAGCAACACCACTGAAACGCCAGGATTTGTGCCCCTTGAAGTCATAGGGTGGCATTTTAATCTTCTCATTCTAATGATTCATTCATTATTTTTCACTTTATTATATTAACACTTTGTTTAAACAGACATCAAAGCACAAAACAGAAGAATGTGGCACCAGCAAGTGGGTGGAGGAGGGGGAGCAGGGTTGCAGTACCAGATTTTTTAAATAGGACATATAATTATTTTTAATATCAAGCAAAGTTTGACAATTTCCTATAAAACCCAGACTGTCTTTAGACCCAAAGTTGCTCACAGTCAGTTCCTCTGACCGCCATGGCCTACCTGGCAGGACGTGAACGTGTTGATGCCCATCCATGTGATAAGGTAAATGGCCGGTCAGTTCGCAGAAGAGCTGAACTTGTGCCCTGAGTTCCAGCTCCACCTACAGAAAGAAACAAGCCCAACAATCGGCATCAGTAAACAGGGCCGTAGCCGATTACAACAGAACACTGTCATTGCTAGCAACTGCACTGAAACACTTGTACAGTCAATTAAAAATACTAAAACTAAAAACTAAAATAATCTAGGCTCTTACAAAGGGTTTTCACAGTGAATAATTGTACATTATCAGAATTGGTGTTGTCAGACCTCGAATAATGCAAAGAAAATAAGTACATATTCATTTTTAAACAACACAATACTAATGTTGTAACTTAGGAAGAGCTCAGATGTTGGGTGACTTTATGCCACTCTTGGCGCAAACATTCAAGCAGCTCGGCTTTGTTTGATGGCTTGTGACCATCCATCTTCCTCTTGATCACATTCCAGAGGTTTTCAATGGGATTCAGGTCTGGAGATTGGGCTGGCCATGACAGGGTCTTGATCTGGTGGTTCTCCATCCACACCTTGATTGACCTGGCTATGTGGCATGGAGCCTTGTCCTACTGGAAAAAAACAGTCGTCAGAGTTGGGGAACATTGTCAGAGCAGAAAGAAGCAAGTTTACCTTCCAGGACAAACTTGTATGTGGCTTGATTCATGTGTCCTTCACAAAGACAAATCTGCCCGATTCCAGCCTTACTGAAGCACCTCCAGATCATCACCGATCCTCCACCAGAATTCAGAGTGGGTGCGAGACACTGTGGCTTGTAGGCCTCTCCAGGTCTCCATCTCACCATTAGACGACCAGGTGTTGGGCAAAGCTGAAAATTGGACTCATCAGAGAAGATGACCTTAGTCCAGTCCTATACGGTCCAATCCTTATGATCTTTTGCAAACCTCAGCCTGGCTCTTCTTTGCTTCTGACTGATTAAGGGCTTTTTTCTAGCTTTGCATGACTTCAGCCCTACCCCTAGGAGCCTGTTTTGAACCGTCCTCGCCATGCACTTCACCCCAGCTGCCGATTGCCATTCTTTTTGTAGGTCACTTGATGTCATCCTATGGTTGTTGAGTGACATTCAAATAAGTTGGCGGTCATCGCAGTCAGTGGAGAGTCGTTTTCGCCCACTGCCAGTCTGTAGCTTTGTTGTCCCCAATGTCTGCTGCTTGACCTTGTTCTTATGAACCGCCGTCTTTGAAATTTTAAGGATGGAAGCAACCAGACACTAACTGTATTCTTCTGCCAGTACAACCAGAATTGAACCCTTTGTTTCCTCACTCAAAACTTTCCTTTTCAACTCTTTTGGCATGGTCAATAGTTATTTTTTGTTTCCAATTAATTCTGAGGTACTACTAGCACTGTTTTTGCCATCCAGCAGGTCCTATTGCAAGAGGATAGTGAAGACCACAGCAGTGGTTTTTATACTTTTCCTCGTTAAAAAATATTTGATTCAGGTGATCACCTAATCAGTACCTCATTCAGTAGAATGTGTGCCTGTGTTGGAATTCAACAGACACTGGAATAGAATGGCTGCCATACATGTAGAGATGCTGATTTAAGAAGAATTTGCAGTGGTCTCTTCATTTTTTCCAGAGCTATAAATATATACAGTATATATGTGCGACTGTGTGTGTTGTAGTATTACTTTCTGCTTTGGCATTTTCTATTATTTCAGAAAGGCAGGGTTAATAAAGCTCAAATCCATTTGAATGACTTCTTCATTATAACTCGGAATACATTACTGCCTTTAGATACAGCAGGTTTTAAAAAACATAATCAACAACATTAAAATCTGCTGGCATTCCACTGCCTCTTCAAAGCAATCATATATGCAACACTATACCTCGCCTTCTCAAGCCAGATCTGACAGTAAGCCACAAATAGTAATTTTGTGAAACCAGAAGCAGACTGTTAAAAATATACCTGATCTGGTTTCATGATTTTGTCAGACTTTGAGGTTAGGAGATCTAGTGATGAAGTGAGAACTGTGTATGATCTGAATTGATAAGATTGTTCAAACCAGGAAATACTAAAAAAAAAAAGAAAACTACACTGTTACATAGTTACATGTAACAGAATGTGATACTATAATCACAAAGTTCAGTTATAAAGCGTCCCTTTGTATATGGTATATGTCAGGCAAATTAAGGTAATTGTAAAAAGAGATGATATGTAAAAAGCCAAGGCTCCCCAAGTGCCAAGATGTCAAGCATTTCCTTTACCCCTTTGCATCTGCACCACTCCCTTGTTTTCGGTTGGCCTGCACTATTAAAAGCTACATACTGACCCAAGAGGTTTATTTCCCCCCGCGTTTCTCCCTTCTGAAGCATACCTCTGCCATCTTCAGCTGCCCGTTTCGTAACGCCTTCCTGAAGCCCATTTTCCCATGAAAGAATCCATCTTCATTCAAGAGAGAGGATCTCTTCTGGAGCCGTTCACACACCGGGAGCCCCTCAGATAGGTTGGCGTGGAGCCCGATTGGAATGTTATACCTAACAGAGGAAGAGATGTCTCCAACAGTTCTTATATGGTATATCCACATCTATCTGTCTGTGTTCATACATATACAAACATGTTTCAGAAGAGAATATGATACAAGTCAACATTATTCTAAAGCAACAATGCACATTTTGCAAAATATGGAAGGCACTCCGGTGCACAGGTTAAAAAAAAAAAAAAAAAAAAGTATTTAACTCTGTGTTTATTTATATACACACAGGCAGAAGTGTATATTTTTTCTCTCTTTATTTCTACACACACAGGCCCATGTGCTTACCTCCTTGCCTGCTCAGCTGCATCGTGGGCAGAGCTTGCGTTCACCAATAGCGACACGTTAGAGATTGCCCCTGCCTGGAAGCTCTCCACAATGCCTCGATTCCTCAGCAGACAGTATCCAAAATCATCCCCGGTTACCACCAGCTTGAGCCTGGGCTGCGGCATCCTCACTGGCCGGAGCTACCCGGGGTGCATGGAGAGGGAGAGGGAGAGAGGGAGAGAGGGAGAGAGGGCTGAGACATAGTGTGCGTGTGTCGAGATCCAGACATGTCCTTTTCTGGGGGGAAATCTGGGAAGAGCCTATATAGTTTAAAAAAAAAAAAAAAAAAAAAACTGGGACAAATGTAGCCCCTCCTATCCATTGCATCAGGAATTGGTGGTAACACTATATAGGAAATGATCCGCTTTTTCCGTGTTGGTTTACAGTGACGGGATTTGACGTGTGTTTGTTGTTTGTTTATTTGATTTGTTTCCCCGTCCTTCGGGGCTAATACTTGTTTGTAGACATCCTCTGCCGACTTTATCTTCAACTGAATTACACAGAAAATATATACTTTCCATTAAAAAATACACTTAACTTTGTACATGTATATACACAAGTCCGGTTGGTGACCGACACAGGGCTGTGTTACTGTAGCATGGCGAAGTTGCAGTGCATATACAGCCTCTCCTCTGGGATATCTATCTCTACAGACAGCAGCACGCCGTCCATGTGGATCGGTTTTTATTCTCCACATGAGCAACAGGACCGGGCGCACATATGACGGAGAAAATGGCACCAGACATATTCCTATACTGAACAGTTCCGTTTCAGCTTACATTTAACAGACCACTCATATTGATAGAGGGTTACACACTACAGTAGCATTGTTAAAAATTAAAAAACAGCCCTTACCCATCTTCAGCACGCATATATCTCCATCAAAGCTGTGAGCCACCAGTCGCAGACACGATTACATTACCACAGCCTTTACAATGTTGCGGGGTTGGCTAGATTCCCTTTCCGGATTGTCACGCCCTCTAGCGGGATCAATGCGAACCTCTTTGAAAACCAATTGTGAACTTGTTCTCACTTCAACCCACAAAAGGGGGAACCATCACTGGTTTGTGAAGATCGTGATCTCTTCGGCATTATGCATGGCATTATTCTTCCTACAAACATGTTAACTACAAATGCTGGTGGGGGAAAAAAATTAAAAGTTGAAATGCAATTCCAGGCCAACAGAGTGGAGTCGCGTTAAGGCTCTGGACTGCTAAGCGGAGGGTTCGAGCCCAGATGTGGAGACAGCTGTTGTACTTTTGAGCGAGGTACTGTACATAGATTGCTGGAGAAATGGGTACTGTAAAAACAAACAAAAGATAATGTGATATATTCTAACAATTGTAAGTCGCCATGGACAAAGGCATCTGCTAAGAAATAATACATATTATAGCCTATTATGGATTAAAAAATAAAATAAAAAGTCTTACCATGTAGGGTACGATGTAATCTGAAAGGTGGTGTCTGGAATCCAAATGGGACTATACCAAACCAGTTTAATATGGGGATTAAACCCACAGCTCCTGTCGGTCGAGGCTGCTCTCCCTGGAGCTGGAGAGACATGTCGTGTCACTGCTGAACATGACGCATGTTTCAGCCACACCACGCGTGTATGTGTGTGTGTGTATGTATGTATGTATGTGTGTGTGTGTGTATGATGGGTTATAACAGCTGTTCCACGACCACAATTCTTCTACACCGGAGACAGGGAAGTTATAGGCTTCATTATAAAACCTGGATGAATTTTAACCAATGCGACGTGTTTTATTTAAGGAAATCCTTATCATATAACCATTGACAACATCATGATAACAAACTTATTTTGAGAGATAGCTCAGCGATTATATTTGCATAATGTATGAAGTGAGAAGCAATGACCTTTAACTCCATCATTGTAATGTACACTTGTAACTAGATTGTTCGTTTAACAGTGACAGTGCAGTGCAAGTACATTGTGCGTGCATGTTTGAACATGAGGAACACGGTCGCAATTAAAATACACCAGGTCTATTTCAAATAAGTCAATAAACACTGTTTTTGTCCATTACCCTCACAAGATACCTTTACCTTAATTTGCTCGCCGATGATAGACCATTGGTGTCATTCTCAACAATGACCCAACATAGGAACGTTTATTATTGCGTCATTAGTTCCAGCATATTATTTGGAAACAGTATATGAACAAAACGTGTCTGGCAACTCGGGGGTCTTCTTGAATGCGATTGGCATACCTCACTGCTTTTGTCAAAGCTGTTGCTGACGGGCGCTAACTGTTCAACCTTCAGACCATGGAGGCACCCAGGCAGAGAGGGGCTCCTCCTTGCGCTCTGGCCCCGGTTCAAACCCACACACGCCGGCCTGGGCGGAGGCGGCCTCTGAAAGGGATTATAAAATCGAGGCCCTGGAGAACAGAGGGCCGCTGCCAACGTCCAGCATAATCCTTGGCCCTCCGGTGCTCCTTAACACAGAGGTGTAATCGAAAACGGGGAAACAGTAGGTGCATTTACACTGCCTTTTCTGATCTTTAACAAATGTGCAATGACATTTTCAAGAATATTTATATCTTTAGCATGTTCTATATTTAGCTATTTTTACATTGTCCTGGACCTTCCTTCGTTTGTTTTGTTTTAATATCACCATCACTATTGTGATTTCTCGATTATCATAAAAAACATAGGTCAATTAACTTTTTAAAACTTACCAATTCTCGTGAACAGCTAACAGCTGACTGTTCGTTTTTGACATCATTGGATAAACTTGTGTCCTTCAATGCTGTAGGACACAATAGACTTAAAGTTTGGACTTACATGCTAGTTCACATGCAAAGACCACTGGGGCTGCTGACAGTTGATCCTGATCAAATGGCAGTGTAGCCGTGATACCACTGATCTGGATCAAATGTACCAATGCATTTGATCCGGATCTGAGAGAGAGAAGGACTTCACAACAAACGAAACATAGCACGACCCCCTTAAGCAAGACCCCCGCCAGCACGTCATCAAAAGACAGGTGAATATAATGCATTATTTCAGTCAGCAGTTTCTTGGAGAAACCGTAAGAATTCGGTTTAATTTAATTCAAACTTGTTACAGACCACAGGACTCTGTATAAAGCATGGTCTTGTTACATTTTAAACTAAAGGCTCAACCCCGCATCCTTGTTGTATGACGTCAGGTCCTTGTTTCAGTTTCACATAAATGTACAGTGTATATTCACATACTATGCTTACATTGTGATTGTGAGGGCAATTAACTTTCCAACCCAATTCCAATTCCGTTTTTAATTCCCATTTCAATTCAGTTCGACTTCCAGTAGAAACTGTTATGGCAATGGCAAAAAGGGGATTAGGAATTGAAAAAGTGGAATCGACCCCAAGCCTGGTGACTACGATGTACTTTGAACAGATAATCCATTGAAGAAATGGGACCTAAAACTCGTAGTACTTTCTTCCTGACACTTTCCTCTTCTGGTATGATCTGTAAAGCTGCTCAAATCAGATAATATTGGCTCATGCCAGGTTCTTTATCGATTAAACATTAAACGCATTACCTTATCAGACTGTAAACTGTATTTAAATATAGAATAAATACTGACATTTGGTAAATGTACAAGTTAATGTATGTCTAAAAATACATTGTAAAACAGAAAACTGAAAACACTTCCGCTGGGTGCATGTTCCGTAATTTGGAGTATAAATGGATCTGGAGCACAGGTGTGCTTTCCCGCGTCACTAGACTAGACAGCTCATTGGCTGAGCCCGGGCTTTGAGGATTTAGGCAGCCAATCGGAATGCTTTTAGTGGACAGTCGTGCTGGAAAGACAATGGCACTTGCAACCAGGAACACTGGTACCCAATCATCGTGAGAGTTCAAGCTGTAGACACGCCCCCGAAACACACGACGGCCAACCAGAACGTAGCATGTGTAACAGCTACTTCCGTATACCTCGACTTGTCAAGCTCTGATTGGCTAAAGCCTGTGGGTTTGAAAGCACGTCAGATGTTCCTGCCTTGGAGGAAAAAAAGAAAGAAAGACAGAGAAATTAAAGCTACGCCGGCAACAAACAATGAGGTTAAAGCGGGTTTTCCACGAGCAGATCTTTATGACATTGTTTCTCCTCCTGGTCTGTGTTTCATTGCAATGCCAGTGCCGTGAGAGCGAGTTTAACTACGTCACATGCGGCTCCTTGGTGAAATTACTCAATATAAAGCACAACGTGAGGCTGCACTCCCACGACGTCAAGTACGGCTCAGGTAAGGCACACATGTGTCCCTGGATGCTGCTCAGCTTAGCACTGACCCTGGTGGTCTGCTTCCCACTTTAGCCTAAATAACCGAAGCACTAGCTCAATGCATGTCTTTTATTTTCACATTGACTGTGATTGCTAGCCTCGCCCTAGTAGATGTATTCTGCATGATTTCTGATTCTGTGCAGACTGTAAGGCTGTGTCTTTATTCAACCTTTATTATAGCAGTCGCTGATGAAAAGCTGTGCCGTGTAACGGTGCTCCTCGGGTCTGGCTGGACTGATGTTTCACACACGACCATTACCCACGCGTTTAAAATGTATTTCTGTATGTCGATAAACTGATGGTCAGAGTTTCAACTGCAGTTTCTAAATGGGAAGTGTGGGTCTTTGTGGGTGGGGGGGAAACTAATTTGATTATATAATGCATCCTTTTAAAACGACATATTCGTAGCTGCTTGTGTACAACAGCTCGATTTCCTGCACCTCAGGCGCTTAAAAGGGCAAAGTTTCCCCATCTTTTCAAGTCTGAAGTCGCACTTACGTAATATAATATTGTGTGCATCACACCCACCACATTATAAACCTCTACACATTCAGCGAGAAACCCGAGCTTGTGTTGATGTATTCAGTTGTGTAATTGAGGTAGGACATTTATTTATTTATTCTCCCTAAATTAGAGAATTTGCATCGGAGGCAGGTGAAAAACAATGGTGTTTATTAGACTCGGAAGAAACCCTTACATTATTTAAGTGTCAGGGTAATTAAGATGACATCTGTGTGGACTGAATATTTGAATGATTAATCAAAAACATAATATGAAATTAGAACTCCTGAACTAGCTAATTTTAAATTAGGGATACAGATGAGGTCGAAATGATAGTATTGAGTAATTGTTTAATTTAGACTTTTTAAAACTTTGACCTACCTGTGAATTGCACATTGCATTCCTGTATCTTATGACTTCTACAGGTATTAGACAATTACTTCTAACATTGAAATTGAAAACCGATAATATACAGGTTTTTAATCTATCAATCCCAGAGAGGTTATAATTGTGATGTGGTCCAGGCCTTGGGCTGAAAAACCTTTATCCTGATTGTGGCAGGCAGTGGTCAGCAGTCTGTGACCGGGGTGGAAGTGCCTGACGATGCCAACAGCTACTGGCGCATCCGTGGGAAGCCGAATGCCCCCTGCCAGCGAGGAGTGGCCATCAAATGTGGCCAGTCGATACGCCTCACTCACATGAACACGGGGCGCAACCTCCACACACACCACTTCGTTTCCCCGCTGTCTGGCAATCAGGTATATTCACCCGCGCTTATTTAATAAGCTGTATCATCTGTCCCCCCTGAATATAACTACAGTGTGAGCCCCATCATATTCAGCTTTGTCCTCAGCCAGGGGTGGTCAACCCTGGTCCTGGAAAGTTGCAGTGTCTTCTGGATTTAGTTGTATCCAAATCTTTAAAAGCTTAATTCAGCCAATTGTTGGGCTTAATTAGACAAATTTTGTCTGTGTTCAAGTGATTGATAATTTAGAAAGACCTGTAAAACCTGCAGGATTGTGGCTCTCCGGGTACAGGGTTGACCACCCCTTTTGTGTCAGTTATCTTTTTATAAAATTTTGTATCAAAATATATATATATGATTGCTTTCTCATGTATAAAGCAAGTGTTCCACTTACCTAGCACACCTCATCTCTCCGAAAGGAATGTGCCCCATTAAAACTGCTTTCCCACTAAAGTAAATGTTGAAACATTGTAAACTGTCCCTCTCATCCCAGTCTCATGTTGTCTCCCCCTGCAGGAAGTGAGTGCATTTGGGGAGAATGGGGAGGGGGATGATCTGGACGTGTGGGCAGTGCAGTGCAGTGGGATACACTGGGAGCGCGACGATGATGTGCGCTTCAAGCACGTCGGCACTGATGTGTTCCTGAGCATCACGGGCGAGCAGTACGGACACCCCATCAAGGGCCAGAGGGAGGTGCATGGCATGTCTAGCGCCAACTACAACAACTACTGGAGAACCATGGAGGGCGTCTTTATCAAACCCAGTGCGGAGCCCTTAAGGCACGATGAACTGTAGCCCCATGGACCGCACTTCAGGGATTTTTTTTATTTTTATATATATATATATATATATATATATATATATATATATATATATATATATAAAAATAATGGTTTTGTTCTGTTTTGTTTTTTCAACTCTTCCTGGCTGAATCTACATTTCCAAAAAAAAAATCCTTCTGGAATGCAAAAGGAAATTTAAGGTCAAGTGATACAAAATTTTGCTGTCCATTTTTTTTTTTTTTTCTTTTATTTGAATATGAACAAAGTAAGTAAAATTCCAAATGCTTGTTACACCCTCATTTCAAGATCTCATGGTGGGTGTTGGGTGTAATAAAGGCTGGTTTCCCTCGGCTTTTAGCTCTTTTGCGGAATTTGCTCCACTTGTTGACGTTGTTTGTGCACTTTTACAGCTTTTAAAATTGGGACGAAGCACTGCAATGAACCAAAAGCAGAAAAACACCCATGTGGTAGTAATATCGATCACTAGTACTTGTTTTTGTTTTTTAATCTAGTTTAACTGTTTTGCGTCCCTTTTTTTTTTTTTTTTTTCTCTCTTAGACTTCAAACAGTCAAATATAAATCTGTCAGTTTCTGCTGCTCAGCCTTAAATTGTGACCGTGTGTAGGTCGGTCTCAACTGTCAGATGTGACAACAATCATGAAGGACACCCTGTCATTTCTCCCTGTATGTTGTGGTGACCTGTTACAACAGATAGTAATGGAATGTTTCCCAAAATATGAACTTTTATTTATAGATATACTAATGTTTAATTATCATAATAGACTCTGCTCCATTTTACTTTCTATGTTTTGACTATTTCAGCGAAAAGGTTTCTGTTCATATTCCACTCTACAGTCTTTCTAGTGGAGCTGCAGGATGGTGGGTTGGATAAAATCTGTCCATGTCTGTACAGGGGTGAGTCATGTGCAACAGACCGTGGCTGCGGCTTCACTTTGGAAATAACTTTCCAAATAAGTATAGTTTCTCAGATGAGACAATCACAGTTCAGTGACTACTATGATTTTGCTTAGTTTTGCCCATTTCTTAAAGTCATGGAAATCACAAGGGAGCACTTTTACCGTCCTTGAATATACAAGAAATTAAATGTCAATATAAAAGGGAATAGGTGGGAGGCCTGTCTGGTCAGGTGTGGCTTAATCATCCCCCCCCCCCCCCCATACTTTTTAAATAATACTGTATAATGGAAAGGAGTTTTGATTTCATGCAAACCCCATAGTTGGTTTAGGGATGATAATCATTCTGTAACAAAGTAACACAATGCACACGCATACCTGTTCAACAAGCCCGCCTCTGCTCCGCTCCCCAAGACTACCGGAAGGTTAAAGTGTGGCAGCTATTTTAGAGGCACACCAATCCAGAATCACATGTGAACTAAAAGGAAATGTGTGTGTGGGTATATATTGGCTCAGAATTTTTTTCTCTCATGTACTGTATACAAACTGAATGTTTTCCTTATGTTGACATCCTTTTCAGTGGTAGTACTCCAAGTTGGTCTGAAAAAATACTTGGGGCCTGTTATATTGCCCTCCTTAATACATCTGAAAAATCAAAGCTGAGTTTTGGTGGTGTCTTTCCATGAAATTAGTGTGAGGATTTGGGTGGGGGGGACATTTGTAATGAATTGCACTAGGATGTTTATGAAAATTATTAAAAAAATAAAAACTCCAAAGGATTCAATTGGTCTCTTCATTGTACTAATATATTAATATGGCAGATCTATATTCACAGCAAAGACCAGAAAGTGTCATACTGCATAATCCACTGGGGTTTAATTCCCTTCAGGATGATCTTGTTTGCTCCAGGAAAATCCACTGGCATTAATGTATTCCACAAGTTGTTTTTTTTTATCAGTCATCCAAATTAAATTCTAAGGCAAATGAGGAGTAGTTGATGACTTTGTTTTTGAAGGCTTTAATCTGCGCTGTCAAAGTTTTCAAATTGTAAACAGTGCTTGGCAGTCACCAGTCTGCTGTAAAGCTGTAGTCTTAAGGCACTGTTAGTAGGTCAGTAGGGAGCACTGTGTTGAGACAGCCAACGAGATTTGAAAGTGCTATCGATACTTGTCAGATCACATCCGGTCGTGCTTGAAGTTCATTCCAACCACAATGAAGCCAACAGAATGGTCTGAGGATCTTCATACCATCACCTATCCTGAAACCCATGTATTGTATGCTTGATTGATTGATTGGTCGATTACTATACTGAACAAAAATATATAAACGCAACAAGTGCACCTTGAGCAAAATTTGTGCAGTTTTTTCACACAACACAATGCCACAGATGTCTTGAGTTTTGAGCGTGCGATTGGCTGCTGACAGCAGGAATGTGTGCCAGAGCTGTTGCCAGAAAACTGAGTGTTCATTTCTCTACCATAAGCCGCCTCCAACATCATTTTAGAGAATTTGGCAGTACATCCAACCGGCCTCACAACCGCAGGCCACGTGTCACCATGTCAGCCCAGGCCCTCCACATCCCGCTTCTTCACCTGTGGGATCATCTGAGACCAGCCACCTGGTCAGCTGTTGAAACTGTGGGTTCGTACAACTGAATAATTTCTGCACAATCTGAGAAACTGAAAGCTCGTCTGTATGCTCTTGTCCTCAGAAGGGTTTTGACCTGACTGCAACTCTGGTGGACATTCCTGAAGTCAGCATGCCAATTGAACGCTCCTTCAATACTTGAGATTTGAAATCCATAGATTATTGTCCAATTAATTTATTTCAATTGACTGATTTCCTTATATAATCTGTAACTATTTGTTGCATTTTTGTTCAGTATAGTTCAAAGGATTTCTGCGACCAGCCACACAGCAGTCTTGTTACAGCAATAATAATAAATGCCACACCTGCAGTATTTTAATTTCACAATAGCTTTGGTGTCTCATTTCAACTGCATACAACAACTACCTCCTTCAGTGTACAGAGGGTTTGTTTCTTTTGTATTTGTTTTCTAACACAACCACTTTATCTTTTGACCCTGGCAGCGTGCTTGCCGAAACATTAATCAAATATAATATTTTTGCTCAAGGTAAAAGGAGTAATCCCTGATGTCTGTTGCCTTTTATTCACCTATAGATGTCCCGTCGCAGGACACGGTCATGAAGTTCAGGTGAGATATACCTGTTCCAGGAGGATTTGGGGTCATTATGCGGCGCGTCCACAAGGTGGCACCAGAACACAGCCGTTGTGGAAGCGGTTCGGGCTCTGGCGCTGCTCTCTCTGGACTGCACCGTTTATTGCACATGCATCAGAAAAGCAGCGTTTAGTCTCTCATGAATCCTGTCCCCAAATCAATACAGCATCGTCTTTATATAACAGCGCCTGATCGATTACGGTTTTTGATTAAACAGTTATCACTGAAGATGAGAATGAGACTCTGAATGTATAAGTATATACATATACATACACTCAACCGACTAATCTCACCAAATAATCCAGCTCAAAATATTCAGTGATATTTGCGACCATATTCCAGTTGATGCGATAAACGAAATTGTGTCCAATCAAAATAAATGGGGGGACGAGGGGACCTTTGAACACTGCCCCGTCTTACTTGTTGGAACAGCCCCTGTGTGTGGCGTGAAAGTAATTGATGTATTGATCCTATTCAGGCACTTTGCGTGTGAAGAAAGGGTGCTGGAGCGGAGAAAGCCCGCAACTGATCCCTCGTCGGCGCTGTTTCCGCTCACTTTCAGTGGAAGTTTGATGAGTGTGGAGATGAGTTCTCGAACCCGGGACTCTCTCTTCTACTTTTACTAAGCAAGCACCTTGTGTGTGTGTTTTACTATCCCAATGAAATGTACTAATGTGTGCCCTTTGTTTGACAAAATACACATTTTGAAAGTAAACCCGGCTATTTTATATTGCTCCTACAATTGGGCCCCATAAAACTTTTCACAATCCTAAATTTGTACTGTGAAATATTTTAAGTAGGTGGCATTTAAAAAAGATTATGTATTATTATTATTATTATTATTATTATTATTATTATTATTATTATTATTATTATTCGCACAAGAGTTTTCTAAAATTCGGTTAATAAAAAACGAATGACCATTCTTATTTAATTGACGGTTTTAATAATAATAATAATAATAATAATAATAATAATAATAATAATAATACACATTTTTTAGTCGGTAAGATTTCTATAAATAATCAAAAAATATGGTTTATTGCAGTTTTATATCGAAATCCTCTAAGATGGTGGTATCCAAAAATAAAAAATAACCCTATTAGTTTAGATCAACAGCATTTAATTTGGATGGGCCGTTTCAGTTCGGCGAATAAGATGGAGGCTATAGAATAATTCTATTGATGATATTGAAAATGAAAACCAATTTCAATCCCACCACCATAAACAATCTACAATCTGTACCTGTCTTCACTTTTTTACGGATTTTTTACGGATCTTATTTATTTTATTTATTTTTTCTCGACGTCTGTGTTTGTCAGGATGAGGTTACAACCTTTGCTTATTCATTATTTTAATATTTGTGTTAGTAGCCTGTAGACTAAATGTCAAGAATTTCAGTGTCCATGTAAGGTTATTTCAATACATTAACCAACATTGTGTTTTATCCTGAAACCGGTTGTTTCTGTACTTTTTGTTCACACCAGGGTGGTTTCCTTTTTTAATATATAGTATCAAGTCAACACGTGGTCAATGCAATTTATCCAGGTAAAAGATTATTTTATTTCCCGAGAGGTGTTGGGCACTTTTTAGCTGTTCGGGCTCGGAGGAATACAGGTGTTTACCTCTAGGGGGGGTACCGACACCCACTTCCTTCAAATGCATTTGCTCTTGAACGCAATCCAGAAACATCGTGCAAAATAATGGACTCGCCCGAATTTCGTTATATTCCCGGGCGTCAACGCAGGCGCAGTCAGGTCAATGAGATACAAGGTTGCGACGCATCCTATAGGGCTCGTCTCATATGTGATCAATAGGTTGCTGATATCCTTATTTGTATTACTACCAAGAGTATCATCGTGTAGGCTACTCCAATTACTAAGGTGATTTGCCGAATTACCACACTTTGTAGTAATGCTATACATTTCCCCCCAGTCATGCTGCAGGGTGGCAATACTGCATTATTTGTGGTCTTGTATCCTATCTGTAATTTTGTTTAAAATGTAAACCTTTGTAATGTTTTTTTTAGGAGCTCAACGGCAGGTATTATTGCAAATGTATCTATATTGCAGAGAGGATACTACGATCCGATTCAGCAAACAATAACCCATGTATCTTGGGCATTTGTAAATTATTTCATTGTACCGATTTGACTCCTAATCTGTGATGTTGAAAGGGGTTCTGCAAGTGCTGCATAAATTAGACAGAATAGCCAACGTACTACTCGAGGTGGAAGAATAGTGCTTTTGTGTGTGTTGTCTGCCTCGGACATTGCTCTGAGAGGGCATTTCTTATGGAAAAGTCTTCCTCAGCTGAAGTGTCTGAAAACGACAGATCAATCAGTGTTTGTGTTCCTCCACAAGCCTCTGCAAAATGCATGGTTGAGCCTACACCTCCCGTTTCCTCGACTGTATACTAATATTTCCCTAACTGCTAGTCTCAATATTTCATATCTGTTTTTATTTGTAATGTCTAATTGGTGATTTTAAGAGAGTTAATTGTCCATCCCTCTTAACCAAAGGCTTGAATGCCTTTGGCCAAATTGATAAGAAACTGGTCAACTCAAATGTGCACAGACCATATAGGGTCTCGGAGTAATTCCAGATAGACCATGCTTTCATGTGGTCACTGTTTATCTTAGTCCACTTATCGCCAGTTCACTAAGGTGGAAGTTTTTGTTTTTCGTGTGGGCGGGCGGGGGGGTCCTCCATTCGCATCTATCTTCCCCGTTTCTTTTCAAATAAACAAAGATAATGAAAGAGTCTAGGCACCATTTCATTTCTCCGAATTGACTCGCCCAGAGACCGGTCTGGGAGCACAGAGGAGGGGAGGGGGAGCTGGGCTAGAGGTCGTGACCTACTCAATCTTCAAAGGCACTGCCGCCTCCCCGCAGCTGCCGCAGCCCGCACTGACCATCTCCGCAGAAGGTCAGCGCAAACAAACAATGGCCACTCTGGGCTGCCTTCTCATGGTAACTGGACATTACTCCGACAGAAGTGCCCATTCCAAGCAATGTTGACACTTTGAAGACCCCCGTAACACCGCAAAGCTATGCAGAGGAGTGGAGGGGACCGGGGGTCGTCTAGAGGAAAGAAACCCTAAGCTCTTTGGAAATAACTGTGGTGGGAATGGGAGGGGGAAAAAAAGCTTTATAGCGCTTCCGTGGCCACCCAAGAGTTAGGTCAGATCGTTTCTTGTTAAAGGAGAGGGGTTGGGGAGGGGAGGTTTTTTTTGTTTGTTTGTTTTAACTGTCAAACACAAAGTCATATATGACAATATAATATCAACTCTTAAATTAACAATTTTAGTAGCATAATTGCGTTTGGAAGGAAGACTACTACCCCCCAAACAAAGTTTCATGTATGAGTCATTCCTTGCATTAATCATGGGTTTCTGCATGAACTATATATATATATATTTTTTTTCTAGCAATGGAGAAGGTATATATGATCATCCTATCATATCACCACATCCAGCAGAACGACAAGAGTGTGTGTGTGTGTTTCCTGCTTATCACACCCTGAAGTGAGAAGGATAACCAAAAATGGTCAAATCAGTTTTTGGAGGTGGGGAGTTAAAATGGGATTAAGGCTGTTATTCTACAACCTTCACCTTTAGGATGATGACTGGGTTATTATAAATGAAACACATCATTTGAGTAATAGGAAATGTATTAAACTGAAATGAATACTCGACTCAAAGACAGACATTTCAAAATATAGTCCCTTTACAGATATCGTAAATGCAGTTTATATATACAGGAAGAACAAACCCGCTGCATCTACATATTTTAAGAGCCTAATTGTTTAATTATAAATACATCCCAGTTATGCTACGGCCTCGTATTATTTTTTAACTTACAGATGTACTCCAAAATCTCTGTGCAATGCAATGACCATCAACAATAACGATTGGCTTATTTTATTTTGTTTATTTTCTCGTTTATTGCAATTGAAAATATACACATGCATGTAAAGACGTGTCTTTATTGGGAATATAAAAATGTTTCTTGGAATACATTCTTCTCAATGGCGCGTCATGTTCCCCTCCGCTTGCTCTTTGGCGTGGTGGAGTTTTCCATTGGTAGTACAGGCAGTTAAGACTGATGCCCTTTCATTATTGCACTGCTAGCTGAAGCGGCCACAGTAGTGCAACAGGGAAAGAGTTTCAGGCAATAAGCTTCCTCTGGCTGGATGTGGCAAAGGACAACACTTCAGGTTTAGTAAAATACGTGGGGTTATTAATTATTCGCATTTGACAACATTCAAAGACGAATCGCATTTCCAACCATCCAAACTGCAAAACAAACAAAATATGACTAAACACAATTTTGAGGTCAACCAACCTCTACAAAAATTGAATAAGGTTAAAACTGGAAAGAAACACACACACACACACACACACACACACACACACACACACACACACACATATTGTGATCTGTAGATTGCAACAGATACATTATACACACCATTGCCTTGCTTCCAGCTTCCCCCCCCCAACTTATTAAAGGGTACATACCCCTGATACTACTTAACTAGGCTTACCAATTAGTTATTGAACCCGGCTAGACTGCTATTCATAGCACTTACTCTGAATGCAGAAGACAACCCAAGACACGTTGCATTGGAGGGTGCAATCTGACGCGTCCGTGGGCACTGACCAGAAACGCTGTAAAATACACGACCCTGACACAGTAATACAGATCAGATGGACACAAGCGGATTGGAGGCCAGTAAACCGAATATGGCCGACCCATTCGCCTGTATTTCCGCGTTTTAAACCCACCCACATTAGTAGCAAAAGACAGCAATACTCCACGATCATTAAAACTGTTAGTCCACCAGTAACTGTTAGTAATGGACCTATGTGAAATTATTCATGTATCGGCCAGTTCTTAAACGTTTCAAGTTTTCTCTTCGATTGTAATCGGCATTATTCATGTATAAGTGGGCTGGACTATATTAACTATTCAAATAAACCCACGGGTGGTTTTCTAAAGACACGAGATCCATCTTACCCGTCTGCCGTCTCTAAGAGCTGTGCCTTCTGGGCAGCATGTCGTCGTGGACAGCTCGCCATTCAGGGACCACCTGGATGGGGCCGCAGGGGCCACCCACCCGGAAATTGGGCGCGTCTGTGCCGCGCTCCTCCTCTTTTGGTGCAACGAGAGCTACGTGTCCTCTCATCTCTCTCGCTATCAACTCTGATCAGAAAACATTTACACCATGTATCTGTAGATTTTTTTACACTAATAAAAACATGCCCAAATCTAGTGTTGTGGGACGAAATATCTTGTAGAAATATATATATATATATCCACAAAACAATAGAAACATATAAAATGTATTATTTTAAATCCAAATACACAAATTACCTTCGATTTACTTCTTTATAACTAAATATGACGGGCAAGTTCAATTTCAGTTCTGTGGCCTCAATGAGAATCGTGTACCAAATGTATGTTTTTGCAGTATCAACAACGTGGTCATCCATTAAAGAAACGTACATCCACACACTTCAGCGGAAGATTGTGTTAACGAATATATATATATATATATATATATATATATATATATATATATATATATATATATATATATTCTAATTCAGAAATAAAGCAAGAACCCCCTTAAAAAAAGCTACCATGCCTTACACTTCTTACGACTTTGGGGTTTTAATAGCGCAACATACGTCCGAGGGTTCGAATTCCGAAATTCAATGCGAATTTCGTTCTTTTTTGTTTGCTTTGAAATGTTTATTGAATACAACTGTAAAGATTGTAAAACCAAACAAAAATATGTTTACAGATCCAGCTCCAGTTCGTAGTCTGCATTTAAATACACATTCACAAAAGCAGACGTTCAATATTTTCTTTACTCCAAAACACGTCACAGTGCAGCTCACACTCCTCTGCCCTCCAGACACACTAAAGCCACGTAACCGCTGGCCACCAGTGTGGGGCTATAGCATGTGGTGTGTTATTTCTACTATACAATTTCACAACGACAAACATCAGTGCATACCGTTAACGCTCAACACCTCGAGATGCTGCTTCATGACCAACGACAAGCGTGTTACACAATACCAAAAAAAGGCACACAAAACGCATTTAACTCTTCCAACAGTCGAAGAAAATCCCCCAAAGCCAGGACCCTATAAGCAATATTGCACTACTCCATATATGCAGAATACAGCAGAGGCAATATTGATAGGGTCGCGTCTATAAGGTAACGTGACAGTGCTAATTCAGGCGAGCGAGCAATCTTCACAAGATCGAGAATGGGGGGGGGGTAACAAAAATATGACATTTCTGATACAATGACAAAAATAAAAACCTACCCGAGAAGCTTCCAATACCGCACAGCGTCCAATAGAAACGCGCACATCTCTCCGGCGCCGTCACGTGTGCGTCCCGCGAGCCCCAGCCCCTGCGCGAGCCCTGCTGGTGGGCACGGAAATGGCGCGTGCCTGAAAACATCCATTAGTGGGGCTTGCACCTCTATCTGCATTTCAGTCTCTCCAAAAGGGGGGAGGAAGAAGAAGAAGAAGAAGAAGAAGAAGAGGAACAGGAGAAAATCCAGTCTCACTACAGAGCATTGGTGTAATTGTGAACAATCATCCAACAGACCGTTAAAACAGAGGAAAAAGGTTGCATTCACATTACATTCATATACGTGTGCATTATACACATAAATACCCCCCCCACACACACTCATTAGGTTTATTGCAGATGTATTTTAACACTTAACATGTACTCATTCGCCGCCTACCCCCATCCATCAACAGACTACTTACGTTTATCAAACACTGACAAGCCATAGAAATCCTACTGTTGCATTCTAAACTAAACGAAGGCGTGGATATTAAACAATCATAATACACATTACACACTCGCCAGTTTCTCTCTCTCACACACACACACACACACAAGCACAAGCTCACATACTCAGTGTTTCTCTCTCTCTCACACACACACACTGTGTCTCACACATTTACTCTCGCTCTCCCTCTCTCTCTCTCTCTCTCACACACACACACACAGGGAGACAGACTCACACACACAGAAACTTCCCCTGCCAAGCTTCCAAAGGATTAAAGGAAATGGAAGTGCGAGACAATCCCCTAATTCATGAATTCCTGGCTAATTTAAGAATTCCTCATTGATCTGCTCTTTGCCACAAAGATTCCTCACGTTCCACACCGCAGTGGCAGGCACATTTCCGTCCTTTGATGTGTGCGTCACCAGAATCAGAACTCCACTCTCAGAACGGGGGGAATGTTGGGGGGAGAGAGAGAGAGAGAGAGAGAGAGAGAGAGAGAGAGAGAGAAGGGGGGGGGGAGTTTAAAAAAAAAAACGGACCCGGTGTCAAAAGCTGATTGTTATTTGCCCAGGTTAGTTTCAAATGTTTGTTACTGACACGAAAAGGCTTACACCTGCTGGACGAACATAATCACAACTTCTAGAATTTTTGTTTTTAATCATTACTAATTAATAGGTGCCGTGTCCAACTTCGTAGTGATTTACAGATTTTTGGTTACATTCCGCCTCTCTCACTCTAGCCCACCCCCCTCCCAAATTTTGATCATACAGTGATGCCCACCCAAAAACAATTTCACTGAGGGATAGAGGCTTCACAGCATAACCAACATCGTTAGCTAATTTATAGAGTATTATTTGTTCGCGCAAGTCTTAACCCTAACTTTTACATGACTGTCAATTAATAGGGCTTACCTTCGCGAATCTGAGGTCCATATATTATATACATGTACAGCGTATATAGACACACAAATGGCTAAAACAATAAACCACTTCACAAAGCAAAGACAACTTTGTCGAAAACATCAACAGATATTTTAAATTAATATTAATATTTACCGAATACACGTGTAAACATTTTTTCTCCATCATTTTCCAAAACAAATAAAGACAGTCGGATCAAGCCACAATGAAGGAGGGAAACATACTCGCTTGTATTTCTGTGCCATTATCTTTGAATCTACACGTAATACACAGTTTAACCTCCCAGTGCATCGTCTAGCATTCCTTTCTATCTTTTTTTTTTTCCCGGAATCTCGTCTAACGAATCTCATTGGTGATTTGTGTTTGAGTTAGTTATGAAAACTTAACTATTTCAGAAATTGCATCACTGCTCGACTATTTGTAAAGACAGAAAATAGGTTGCACGTAGAGGTCCACTGTGTTTACACCATGTTTTTCCTATTTAAAAAGTATATGGGAGGAAGCATTTGGGTCATTCTAAATAGAAACAGCTTCCAGAAGGAACTATTATTTTCGGTGGCAGAAACTGTGAACTTTGACCCCCATTAAAATAGAAACTTTGAGACGATTGGAGAAAAAACAGATGTGGGAGATTCTGCTGTTTTTAATTATATTGGGGGGTTATAGAATATTTTGAAAGACACTTTCTTTCAGTCCCGTCCCCTATTTTTCCCTTAGCTTTTACGTTTTTGCAAGGGAGTGCTGTCACAAAAAAGAAAGGTTTGCAGCTCAATTCCAACATTTCCATATTTTCACTTAAGGTAAAACAATAGTTAAACTCGAAAACAACACATAAACTAAAGACATTTACAGACTACTAAACTGCCCAGATTTAGAGTCAGATCTCCTTAGAAACGTGCCATCCTCGCATTTTCTTTCTTCATTTAGTTATGCTATTCTATGCTCCAAAATGCTGGAAACGTCAGTGAAATTATGCATTTAAATGTTTTAAATGCATTTAAAAAATAATCATACTAATAAAAATAAAAAAAGGATTTAAAAGCATGCCTTCTTCAACTTAACGATACATCAGCTACGATTGTGCCTGGTGTTGCTAATGAGGACTTCAAGTCTGCACGGTGGTGTGTTTGTGCAGGACTCGGGTTGCTCCTGCACAGTGACTGGGCACTGCTGTCTCTTTAATTCCTCACATTCCAGTACCGTTTGCCTGAGAGCAGTTAGCAAGCTACTACAAGCTCTCTTCTTTACTGGGGGATTCCACGCTGCCAGACAAGCACGGACCTGCCCCACAACTAATCACATATTCTACCCTTTAAAAATTAAATACATCATATACATAGGTGTGTATTCATTATTCATATATATATATACACATACAAACAAACAAACAAAACACAACAGGCCCTTTATTAATAGCGAGCAGAGTTGTTGTTATTTGTATTATTGTTATTATTGGAGAGGGGGAAACTGCATGTTGGAAATCGACGTTTGCCATTTTAAATCTACCCATCAATAATACAAAATAAATCAATCAATGCCTGTATTAGTTCCCCCGAGTTGATCACGTGTGCGTGGGGGAGAAGGGTGTCTGTGTAAGCCTTATATTTGAAATTGTATTTCTTATGTTGGTTGGGTCATGATAAATAGGTATTGCCGCCCGAAATCTGCTAATCTGCTGTGTTCCTTATTTCGACACAATTGCTATGAATGAGACACACCACTTATGACAAAGTTTTCTAGGAGGCCCGTGTACCCTGAAAACAAATGTATGATGATTGTACCTGTGCTCAGTCGTCTTAACCATGAACCGTTAATGTATTTAAAGTATGTGTGTATATATATATATATATATATATATATATATATATATATATATATATATATATATATATATATATATATACCAGCCCTTGCAGTGTTATATATGTTTTTTAATCATTGCTATTACTGTCGCACTTTCCCCAACCAAAAATAAACGGCGCACACGACAACAAGGGCGCAAAACATTTAATTTCTAATTTTTGCAGATGATTTTTTATTAACAACTTTTTACTGCGACCAAAGCTTGAAAGTAATCCCCAGGCGCCCCCCTCCCCCTCCACCCACAGTGGGACCTGCCTCTCTGCATTCCACAAAAACAGACTCCCCTCCCCCACGACCTGCCACAAATAGGATGCTACCGCTCCCCTCCCCACACACACACACACTATTTTCTCTCTGCCTTATTCCTCCCCCCTCGCTTTCTGTCAGTTCTACAATGTTTGTGTATTTTACTATTGGGATGTTATTTCGATATATTTCATTTAAGGAGATTACCATGTATGTTATATATAGGTTAGAACAAATACACCCATTTCAATATATACGCACATATATGAAACACATCTTATCTCCAGATCACGATACCTTATAGAAAGTCTGCCGGAAGTTCATTAGTTTTGTGCTCGATTTTATATGATTTAGGGAAAGTGCACCAGAATCGTATTCTCTGACAATCATCAAAATATGTTATATAGAAATATATATTATATATATTTCCCTCGCTGATTGAATGAAGGGTTGTCATTTCGTCTCTCAAACCTGAGGGCCTTTTCTGCTGTAATGCGTTTTCACGTTTTCTTAGTTAAATCGGTTTTTACTGAATTCAGAATAAGAAAATATTTTAGAATTTAAAACATTTTGAAGATCATACACAATTGTATGTGAAAATAAATCAATGTGATTATTTTCCATGCTTCGGAGCTTTTACATTAATTAACATTAACAAAAGATTTACAAAAGTTCAAATATCCCAAAATGACTCAAATAAGTACCCTAAGCAAATGTTTGAAATGCAAACCGTGGTTTTACGGTTTTACAAAGTAGATGGTTCATATAGCTTACATTTACTGTAATTGCCGAATGGTTACACAATATGTGTATTTATTATGAAAAAATGTGTTCGTATTTACACTGCAGTTTATATAGTGATTTTCTTTCTTCTTAACCTATCCACACAATACATCTTGACAGAGATATCAGATTAACACAGACACACCAAAGCAAATGTAATGTATCAGTGTGGCTATACAAGTTTCAAGGAAAACTCAACAACAAGGCAGTATGTAACACCTCGAATAACATCCTCACTGGAAGAATTGACCTCTGTATACATTGATGGCCATATCCTTTAGGTTTTGTCCAAAAGACACATTGACAAGTTTGTTGTTTTTGTTTTCAAACGAATTGAGACAATATAATCTTTAGAAAACGAAATCAGCATAAGTAAAACAGAAAAAACAGCACAATCCCACACATTACAGTCAATGCACTTTACAGCACGTGTCCAAATGAAGTCGGAACTGTGTATGACTTGAAGGTATTGTTCAAATGTAATTCAATCTAACACGTGCTTTACAAAGCAAACGAAGGCTACTTGTAGAACAAAATGTTCTCTTTTTTGGAGGCGGGGTTTCCATTTTGTTTAAGCGTAAAAACAGCAAGCTAGGTTGAACAAACATGCCCATAAAACAGTGTCTATTGCTTCATGGTTTCAAAGATCAATTGAATGTATTTATGTTTAACTGATGCTACTACTACAATACAACCCCACCAAATAAATACATACACGCCTGATGCTACTCCAGGCTGAAACAGTAGTTCCTCTTCACCATACTGTTTGTGTTGGGGGGCTGGAGAGGAGAGGAGAGGAGAGGAGAGGACGATGAAAGCACTGAGGCCTTCGAGATCGGAGTTTCAACATCCTCGTCGCAAAAAAAAAACAAAAAAAACATCCAAACCCTCCCGATACTGTAAAGACGACGACTATTCCGGCTCTATCTACCCACGATGCTGTGTGTCCACGGAGGCCTCATGCTATGACAATACTATTGCACTGCTTGAATGGATGGAACAGTAGTGCAACATCGTCAAAGCAACTGACCTCAGCTCGGTCCATTGGAAAGGAAGAATAAAAAGAATGACCGTAATGCCAGCAGCAAACCCTATAATGGTCGGTGAAAAGCAGCCCCCAAAATAAAATAAAAATGCTATTTTTCAGTGACTGAATACGAGGATGAAACATAAAAAAAGGGTAAACAAACAAAGCACACACACATGCCGTAACCATTCTCTTAGGGCCAGGAAAGACATGTAAGAGGTGGAAACACGTTTAGTATCTACTATCCGTACATTCGTCGTGCTCGCTATATATAGCTTACACATACTGTAACAGGCCTTTCAACTGAAGCAAGAGGCCTGAAGACACGAGGCGATGGACACTATACACCAATAGTGTTAATAGTGTTCAACTGGGAATTACAGTTCTTAACATTTAATTCCATAATATAAACCCAATTTGAAAACAGGACGTTTAAACCGAATTGGATTTGTGCGGGCGCACTGTAAGTACTATATTACTAGTTTCCCGCTTTACTTCTCTTAATGGCTAGTCAGGATCTTTATTTAATTTACACATCCTTTTTACAATTGTAAAAATGTAGCAAGCACTGCGTAACGTGAAGTACCGTAATAACTCTAAAAACAAAGGTCTGGACTTTTGGTTATATTCAGCTAACGAGGTTTAGAGAATATGTTTATTCACCAATTTAAATGGACTATTTAAAATTCAAATTTAACTAAAAGTCTAATTTTAGAGATGTAAGGAGACCATACAGAAATGTAAATGAATGTTCTAAAGAAATACAAATAGCATGGACATCCATATTTACAATTCAGTTATTTGTTTACATTTTAAAAATAAAATGTTGCAATATTGCAACTTCATTAAAATACGTCAAAGCCTTCATTACTATTAACAACAACTTCTAATTGTACAGAACTAATTTAGGAAATTACATTAGGGCGGCTTGAATATCTATAAAGTTTTTGTCATATGTAAGTAAAAACTCTTTCTGTCCACACACGTGCCTAGAATCGTCAAAAATAACTTCTTATAAGGTTTGTTTGTCAAATTGAAAAAGGGGTGGGTATTTTAAGGAATTGGGGGGAGGAGGAGGGTAGGGGTGATGGTGAGAGGGTCGCTTTTCTGTCAGCCAATGCCCTTTTAATATTGCACTGCTCTTCGGATTGCCCAGTAGTACAATAGAAGAAGGGCTATGGACAACAAAATTAACACTGTCACTCCAATTCCACTACAGCCCTGCTACAATTTTAAGACCCAAAACAAGAAAAGAAAAAGGAAGCTTTTTGCTACAGTTAGGTTTTTTTTTTGGGACACACACACACACACAACATTGTTATTTTCAGTAAATTAAAAAGGAAAACAACCTTTTTTTTATAAAATCATCAAAGAATGTAAGTATTAACAACATTACCTTAAAACAAACACTCTAGACATAAGCACTTTTAAGAAGCAAGGAAGAGGTGTGGGTTAACAAACGATTATTCAGTACACCACAGTCTTGGGGGAAAACGTCACAGTTTGACAGAGAAAGGGTATGTACTACAAGTTTTAAAACACCCCAAGCTCTGCGCATAACTCATATAGAATTTTATTTATGAATTCATATTAAAATAAATATCTAAAGACACAATTAATACCAGCAATTAAACAGAATCTGGCAAATTGTAAATCTAAAAAGGCTAACATAAATTAAGTTTTTGCGAATATAAGCAGCAACTAAAGAAGTTAAGAAACAGGCATACATCAAGTACATTATTTTCTTCGAATATTTTTTCTGATTTTTAAAACAGCATGAAGACGTTTGCGTTACTATTAACCAATTTCGGTACCACAAACTATAAAATAATCTTTCACCCCCCCCCCACACACACACACACAGCTCTTAACTTTTTTACAGAACTAATTGCGAACATTTTACAGTCCATCCTATCTCAACAGATCTACTTGGTTTCTAACATTTCAAAACACGACCATCGGCGATTCTGCATAAGGAGTCATGCAAAATTAAAATAGTTCAAACGCACCTTCTTCAGCACGTTGTGAGCCACCCAGTCCAAAGACAGAACACACACGTAGAGCAGTTTAGCCAAAACTGCAGCCCAAGTTGCTTAAAAAAAATACACATTACTTCAATTTCCTCACACCAAACCAAAAAAGAAATACAGAATCCCTGCCCACATTCTTTGCGAATCCACAAAGAAGGAAAGAAAATAGGTCAGAGTGCCCACACCGCGACACAATACCAGTAACTTTCACTTAATATGTACTATTCTTATCCCTATTGCCAAAGTGGCAATATGAAACCCTCCTACCAATTCGAGAGAGGGAGAGAGGAGGGGAGGGGAGGAGGGAGGGGGGGCGGAGGGAGTTGTTATTCTCACTGTTTTGTAGCACAGTGTGTAGCAATAATAAAAGCATACAATCAACCACTCTCTACCCCCCACCTCCCCACACACACCAATAAAATAAATAAATACAGAAAAGCAATTGGTAAACTAATGGACTATATATGTTTTATTACAAACCCATAACCTTATATTTAACAGATCTTGATTTCGGTTTAACTTCAAAACCGTTACACTCCACCTCTCCAATTCTCAATCCGAAGTTCAACTTTAGGACTGTTGAAGAATTTGTATATTAACATCCAAAAACTGTCCACTTGTAATCTCAAACAACTACTCTTCAACTCTGCATTTACACTCCCAAAACCATTTCGAAACTGCCATCATCTTGCAGCTAAACTTTTTGTGTCTACAGCTTTATAATTTCAAACTTCTTATCAATATTTTCAATGTTTCTTTTTAGATTTTCGATTCCTAAAACCAAAAACTATTTAAACAGATAATTCCTATGGAAATTCGAACATAAACTCTCCAACACCAACATTAAAACATTAAAATAACCTTTCATCAACAGATGCAATTTAAATACATCCAAATTAGATAAATATATATTATTAACACCTACTGTTAAAGTAAATATATTGGTCCCCGCACACACAGAGTGACGCCTTTTCTTCGTTTTATTTGCCTGCCCTAGTACAGTGCTCTTTAATAATTCAGCGCACATGTCTATGAAATGATGGTTTTAGTTACAATTCGAGGCGTTCTAATCGGTTTCACAGTCAAATTAATCGATACGTACACACCCTTCACTCCTCCAATGATAGCCATTTTTTTTAGAGGAATATACAAGATCGATACATTTTAGCAAACGTTCTAAAATAGAACGCAATACAACACTATCATTATTAATAATAATTCGAATAAGAATTGGGCTGCACATCTTTTGAAGATAGCCACCCAACGCCTCGTGCAGAAAAACATGAGTATTTTGACACCCCAATGAAATACCCCCCTCTCTCCCATTGTACCCCGCCCCCCCATTCCTTTAAATGCCTCCTGTACCCTATACCCCCCTCCACCCCGCAACCTCCCAATGTAGCCCTGAGCTCCCGCCATTTCCGCCCAATCACCCGGATGCTCCTCACAGACAGAAAGAGAACCCCCAAATTTCATGAATGGTACCTGGCCAAGGGAGGGACAATCCGAAAGCAGGAGGGAGTGGGGGGTGGAGGGAAAAAAGAAAGAAAAAGAAGAAAAGTTGTCGAAAAGATTAGAAAAGCCAGCATCGAAAAAACTCCCAACTTTTTCCCCCTCGCCCCCCTGGCGTTTTATTCCGGCGTGTCTTGCGGCCAAGGCAGAGTTTCACCTCGTTTTCTCGGCTCAATAAAATTGACAACGGGTCCATAGCCGGACTCACGGCCTCCCCGCTCCCGACTCCATCTTTGACTAGTTGACATTCAGCTCCTGCCTGGGCACAGCGCTCATTTGCATGCGGCCTCCTGATTGGCCGCTTCCTGCGCTAGTCTGTGCCACGTGATACGTCATTGGCTGAATTTGGGGGTATTTAACCATCTTATCAGAGACGGGATTGGTCGCATACCAAGGAGCGTCATGGTGTACTTTTATTTTAACAATGAATACACAAACACTGTCTCCCATTCACAAATCCCATATTACCCGCCTTTTCTGTACTAGATTTTCATTGATTTTTTTTTCTGTTTATAGTCCCCCCCCACACACACACCCCAGTACCCACCCCCTTCCTGGTCAGAAGATAAATCAATTAGTAAAAGTATGCATGTATAAACAGGCACACTGATAATTGGCTGGTCACAAAAAACATGGCTTTTCTGTTGGAAGCATTTAATTGACTGTTCTGCAAACTTGGAGGCCTGTGCAATGTGTTGTTTTTGTCTTTTTATAGTATGCTTGGTAGAAAAGGTCTTGGCTTGGTCCTATATATATTAACAAACGAAGCAGGTGGGTATGTATTTATTGCAAAGAGTGCAAGTGTGATGCAAGTGACTATAACTTGAACAATGAAAATAACTAAATTACAAGATGTTTTAAAACACCATTTTAACTTGTACTCATGTAAGTGTGTTTGTGAAATAGGGCACCTAACGTGGTGTAAAGCATGACTGGTAGATAATGACTTTATGTACATCTGTAACTTGAAAATAAAGTGTTTTTCTGTTTAAACGAAATCAAGCCTCAAATTCATGTTTCTGGTCAGAAAACAAAATTTCCCTGTCACCAGCTCATGCAAGACTTATACTTTTCAGCAAGATTCATAAAAAAAAAAAAAAAACATGAACAAAAATTGCTTGTTGTCCTTTAGTTGTGAATTACAAGACTCTAGTCTAATTACATAGGCCTAACCTAAAACTATAAATCCATAGCAAGTTCTTAAAGCAATCAAAAGGAAAATGGATTATAATGAATTAGTTCATTTATTTAATTATTCATATCATTTGCTTTATTTTATGTAGTTTTTGCAGTAGTCTATTTTATTCTGGAGATTCAGATTGCCCTACCCCCACCGTTCCCATAAGAATATTAACGTAAAGAACAGAATGCAGTGCATTATCAATTCCAGCGGTGCATTGGGTAGACGATACATACTTTTATTATTGGTTGATATATATATATATATATATATATATATATATATTATTCACAGCAGACGTTGAACGATAAATACACAGATCAACACAAACATACGTAAACAGTGTTTTATTAAATGTACTATGCGAGTATGCTAGGTATTGGTAGGACTCTAGGCCGGAATAACTGTTTGGGTGTGACTGGTGCAATGATCGGAGGCGAGCGCACTCCGTCAGCGCTTTGGTGAATGCCCGAAGAAAGGCATTGGGCTGTGAAATCTGGCATTCCTGACCAATGGAGCTGAAATAATGGTATTGTCCGGCGGAAAAGAGCCCGCCTTTCTCTCCCCTGCTCTCCCCCCAAAACTGCGGGACCTGATTGTGCTGTTAATCGGCAGAAACTGTTTGATGTAAGGCAGGGCGTGAATTCAAAAGGGCCTCAGAGCTGAAGAGGGACAGCCTACTTCTGTCTGTTACACACAGAGAGGGTCTCTCTCTCTCTCTCTCTCTCTCTCTCTCTCTCTCTCTCTCTCTCTCTCTCTCTCTCTCTCTCTGTGCATGGGAGGGTTAATGCTGTGTAGGTTCCTGGTTCTTTAAGATAAACTACCATAAGGACAGTCACTTTCATTCTTTCTCTCCTCCCTTATACAGTATGACGTGTAATGCATATAGTGACTTTTTCTTCAAATAAGTGACATCAAAACAATGCAGTCTCTAGACATTTTATATTATTACATAAGCACGGCGTGCTAGAATAACAGTTACAAAAATCACTAGTGGCAGCGTCATACTAAGAGTACAGGTAAGCGAAGTTTTAAAGATGCAAAATGGCTGTGTGTGTGTGTGTGTGTGTGTGTGTTTGTGTGTGTGTGTGTAGCTGGGAGCTGGAAGGAAGGCGGAGGGGGGCACACGGCGTGTGGGTGGTTGGGTCTGAGTCAGAAAAGGAGGTGGAATTTTTACACTGACAAATATATTTAATTGCACGATAAATATCAATTACCATCTCTAAAACACACAAGCTAATACACGGGGTAAAACATTTTCCTAAAAATGTGCATGCAAAGGTAATCACGTGATATCAGTCAATATTGGGCTGCAGCTAGGCCTTGCAGAACAAGACATTCATTTCTAAATAAAATAGCAATTGCAAATAGCAAATCAACACACAACTGAGACGATCCACTAGTGTTTCATATTTTTTCTTTCGTTTCTTTATTTTTCTCGCTGTCTTTTGTATTGGCGTGTATTCGTTTTTCAAACTACGAAGATTTGAATGTATGTGGTCTTTGTCTAGATATACAATGTTTTTGAAGATAACCAAAAGATAATCAGATCTGCTGGGATTGTGAATATTTGGTGAAATTATGCTATATGTATTTATACAAGACAATAGTCATGCTTCTCTGCAATAAACCTATCTGTAGCCTACGCTCTTATATTTAAGAACAGGAATATCAATTATTAGTTTGCACTTACTCTGGAAAACAACCAAATGACAGCATGTACGTTTCTTCAACTGTTGCTATTAAAAAAAAAGATGTTCTGTTTTCTTGAAGCTAGTGAACTCAATACAATTTTAATAAACACATTTGTGTATAATATAAACGGATTAACCAATAAATGAATTCTAAAATATCTGCAGACAACAACGTGAGTGTAAACGCAGGTTAAATCTTGATATAACTCCACACATTTAAATATCACACATACATTTTATAGATGTCGATTTTAAAACAATACCATACAAAATAAATGCAGTCATTTTTTGTCACAATAACCATTTGTACATTTTCCTAAGTCTTCTAAACAAAGGTTTTATTATATATATTTACACTATTTGTACATAATATTTGTGGGCAATGAAAGATAACTGCTGTTCAGGTTTTGGAGTAAAATGGTCAGGGGGGTGTCAGTGTATTTTTGGGAAGGGGGTGGAGAGAGCTGCTGGGTTGTGGAGGCGGGACATCCGTTTACTAGGGTACAATGGCAGCTGCATTCTTAGGAGGAATTATTTCCTGTGTCCATTATGGTGCAGGGCAGACAGACTGTACAAGAAAACTCACTCTTAAAATAATGCTTTCCCTCCAACCCCTCCTGACCATTTTAAAATAATTTAGATTTGGTCACTAAAATGTCATTGGCAAATTCACACCCATGTGTATGAAACACTCTTGTCAACAGCACCTAAGGTATTTATGTTTTGTTGGCATTTTTTCCCCCATTTTTATTTTTTAGTAATGGAAAGACTCAAAATAGATAAAGTGTGAAGCAGTCAACAAATAGGTTTGGGGGTTATATTGCCTAGCTCTTGAAAAATAATTTACTTAAGGTGTGATCAGTGTTTTTCGTTTGTATTACTCTCTGTTGAGGAAAAGCCACACTTATGCTTACAAAATATACGTGATTCCCATTTACAGGCTATTGAATAACAAAATAATGACTTTTGGATAGTCTGACTACAAATATACGTTACATGTAAGATTGTGGCGAAACTCGCATAATCGACGACATCATTTCACCCTCCTTTCCCCTCCTGTACTATA